>NC_133157.1:99251956-100451956 GCF_040802235.1 Manis javanica | reverse complement strand
TTAGTAATAACACAGCTACAAATAATAGATTAATGTTGATTATTATAGCCATTCAGATACTTATTTTGATACAATATCAAAACTTTATTACACTGTATAACAATTTTTAATCAGATGTTTTAAATTAGATAATAATTATTATATTAGTAACATAATTATAACCAGATACTTATTTTAGGTTCTATGTCTAAGTGTAGGATTATATTTAATGTACTTTCTAACAATTATATTCCTAACAATTTGTATGTAAAATAATAAAAGTAAAACCTAGTGTTTTTTTATTACTAAATCAGACAAAAGACAGATATTTATGAATGTTAATATTACAGACCTCTTTCAAAAAAAAAAGATGAGGGGGAAGAGGGAAACATACCTCTTGCAAAGAGAAATAAGGAAGGATAACCTGAGGCTCTGTCAGGGGAAGCACACCTAAGACAGGCTAAACTAAAGAAGGAAACGGCCCTGAAAAGACATCTTATTGGGAGAAACGAATCAGATGTTGTGTCCCAGGTCAGATTTCACTCATGGACTGCTGCCCACAGAGGACAACTAAGAAAAGGGAGATCTACTTGTTCAGTTAGGGAGCGGGACTAGGCATAGGCCAGGCACAGACAGGAACAATACAATACACTGAGTTTTGAGGATAAAGGTAATCTGTAACAAAAAAGTCATGTCACTTTTATTGGAGCCCCTTCAAAGGACCATAATACTGACAACAATGATAAAATGATTAACAGCTAACTATCTCCTCCAACAAACTGTGAGATTGGGAAGACTATCTTTGTTTTGAACCAAACCACAGAGAGGTCATAACTTCTCCAAAGTCTAGCAGGTGGAATTGAAACCAGACCACCTGAATCCAGAAGCTGTAACCTGATCTTCAGTTTCACTAAACTGTAATTTTTTGAAGGCCTCCTTAGTCACTATTTTAAAAGAACATCCTTCTCCTGTTAGAACAGATCTACAGCTTAGAAATGAAAGGGCTTACAAGGTTCTGTGAGTTTACTTCTTAGTCCTTCAAATTGAATGGAGGCCAAGAGTTAACTGTCAGATCTCAGGAGTCCACCCACGGGTTCTGAATCTCATTCTTACAAACACCTTTCCTCTAGTATCCTTTTTTACCATATTCAGTTTTATCTAAGGGGTCATAATTCACTCCTTACACAATAAATTATCGTAAACACTTTCCCCAGTTTCTTTTCAGTGTCTAACAACCCCAAATATGTACAATGTTTCCCATTGTCAGAAAGTGTAATTATTTTAATTTCCTCTAAATTTCAGCTTCCTTTAATCTAAACTCATCTTTACCCAAAAGTAAGTGCTGTTTTATGTCCTATTCACTTTTAAATACATACTTTTTATTAATGTTTGTAACAGTGTTTTGATAATGTCACATATTTGACATTTGGCATTTCCTTTAACATTTAAAGATAACATCTTTGGAAACTTTAGATGTGGTATATTTGTTGAAATTAAACAATTACACTTTAGAGAAAAATTACTTTAAAAAAAATGTGATGACTTACATTTATTTCAAGTTTTAAAATAAGGTCCCTAAAACCAATTAGTACAAAAAGAAGTCACCCACAAAAGATTTCTTCCTACAAATATCTTTGCACAAGGGCACATTTTTATTCAGTACAACTAACTAAATTCAAGTCAACAAGTAGTTATCGCGTATCTACCATGTGCCAGACATACAAAGGACCAAGCTGGGATGTGAACCCAGGCCTGATTCAAAGGCTCAGGCTTTCAATGTAAGCAGGCTTCTAATAAGAAAGGCTCAGCATTCTCACCATTCAAATACTCATTTCCAGAGAACAGATCTTGTTTCCTTTTCCATGTCATACATTCTAAAATCATTTCACTTTAATGGTGAAAATGACCAGTACACCTACAGTGCTGTATATCATAGATCCCTCCTAAAAATACAGTAACATATTCATCCCAAGTCTGTCCTACCATCACTATCTTCTGTATTTGCTTTTAAAAGGGAAAAATAAATCGTCCAATAACAGACTAATATTTAAAAAAATCAATGTACAGTAGCCCAGAAAAAGAATACAGAGACAGACTGAAAGCCTCAGGGAGTTAAAGTGCAGGTCACTGCCCTTTCCCTAGCCCAGAGGGCAGTCAGAGGGGACAGCGAATCAAAGGGCTCTGAGAAATCCTGCTGCTCTCTACACCATCAAATAGGAGGGGAGGGGAGGGCGTGAATTCATCCAAGAGCACCCTCACCCTTCAGGAGGAGCAATTCAACTCAAATGTGTTCTTCCTTCCACAGGCAGGAAGCATGTGTGGGTAAGTGGTAGTGACTGTGAAGGTGCTTATGACACAAACAATATGCTAGAATTAATGATTAACAAAACCTTAGCAGAAAGGGTAAGAAGGGGTTTAAAAAAATGGAACAGCAAGGAGAAAAGGCTAAGTACTTCAAGGCAAAGAAGCAACTGCTCCTCCTAAGTCCTTTCCCACCCTCTCTTAATAAATAGAACAGTATTTACCACTCCCACTCAGAAGAAAACAGGCTTTTAGGACACTAACCCCTTATTACCCAATGGTTCTATCTTATCAGCTTGAAGCTAAAGAGCTGCAACAACAAAGGTTTGGCTGCTCCAAAGCTACAAGCTCCGGAATCAATCTGAAACATGAGAAGAGCTCAAAACAGGGCTAGACACTTAACAAAAAATACAGAATAACAGACTGAAGACAAAATTCATCACCAGTAACTACTCTACCCACCCTTTCAGGAAAAATGAGAATATGGAAGAATGATCATCTTCACCCACCACCTACTCCACAAGTAAAAGAGGAAAAGAATGGAGATCCTGCATGTAGGCAAAAAAAAAAAAAAAAAAAGCCTCAAAAAGTTCAAAGTAGAGGGGAGGTAAGGTCATGGAACTTGACAACTAGGAATAACTATAAGACAAAAAGTGAAAGGAAGTGAAGAATCCTTTTTGAAAATAGAGAAAATCTAGGTGAGTTCATTATGTTTTGAAGTAATTTAGAAAACCTCAAACAGTCCTTACAGCAATCAAGAACAGTAAGACCACAGCACTAGAGGAAAAGTATACAAAGATAAGGAAGGAAATTTAAGTTGAAATCCTCTGTAGAGCTCAGAAACACAAGGAACAGAATCAATGACAGGAAGAGCATGCTTAAGAAAAACCACCCTGAATTCAAAATAATTCAAGCTAATTACAAACATTATGATAAGTCAATGGTGACCCAATGAATAGATAACTGGCCACCCCACTTCCCTTCAGAAAGGAAAGCCTTATGTAAAAATGAATAAAAAAAGTTAAGCATTAAAAAAATGGGGAGGGGGCACAAAATAAACTCAAAGACCGCAGGACAAACTTAAAATACAAGCAGAAAAACAAGCTATCATATTAAAGGCTGATACAAAATGAGCATGTCACGTTGCCTGAACTTAATTCTTCCCATCTCCTTATACTCAGAAGATAGTAATTATTTACCAACTGATACGTTTCAAACAGCCTAAGTGAGCTGTTGTTCTTAACACTTGCTGTGTCTATAGATTTTGTCTTTCCCTGTGCAGGGAAAAGTTGGCAACTGTTTTGGTTGAGGAATTTTACTTTAGAGCAAGTTTACAAAGGTAATTGTGAAGGGAGCTAGCAAAAAACATTGATCATCCTGATTAAATGGTATCAATAAGCACTGGAAGGAAAAATCTGTTCTACATAATTTCAATTAAGGAGATTTATATGTTCCCAAATTGTGTAATTTTACCTACTTTTTAGGTAGATCTCTCCAAAAACTTTAATAAATCCTGACCATATATTTTGTGTATTCACCACTCCCACTTTCTGCCCTGTAGTGGAGTAAAACAAGCATAGTGCTGGGTCTATTTTAAAAATATGCTACATGTTTTAAAAACTAACTAAACGTGGTGAGAAATCAATTTCTCCTCTTAATCAGCACTAAACTGGGAGTACTACCTACCTCAGAATTGTTGCTAGGATAAAATACAATCCCAAATGTAAAAGCTCTTCGCAACAAATATCTGTAGTGATCTAAGGGTCCCACTTTCCTTGATTCCTCTCACAGGCTTCTAAATGGAAAATCCTGAGTGACTACTTAGTAAATGGATCCCAATCTTTTTGAGCCCAAGCTCCTGTAGTAATAAGCACAAATTCAAATCCATTCCCTACTGTGTGTGTTGTTTTTCTACTACACCATAGTACTAAATGAACTTTTTCAAACTACAACCTCCTCCTCCAATAATCAACTATGACCCACCACCACCAGTTTTGAGAAGCACTGAAATTATATGAAATAAATCACACATAAACTATAAAATACATGAGCTAATAAATCACTAGTCCTAATTTCAGTTTGAAAGCTCATTATTTACATATACCTTCAATAAACATTTATATACTAAAATGTGACTTCCATACTTCAAATAGTGCATTCCTAACAAAGTTTTCATGTAATACTTTCCTCATCATTCCACTGACACTATGTTCCCTACAACAAAATAAAATATTAATTTTTCTTCTACTTTTCTGATTTTTTCTTTAGCCCTCATTGGCTCTTCCCCAACCACATAAACATAAGCTGAAGTAACGCCTTTCTCTGTGATCCCAAAACATATTCCTGATAGTGTCTAGCACAGTAAATGACAAACCCTCAGTGATGCTCAATGATATAGTGGTGTTTTCATTCAAACCTCTATTGTAATTCTTTTCATGTCTGTGAGCCCCACCAGACCAGACTTGGAGGGCAAGAATCCAGGCCTTCATTTTATATATGCTTCTATATATAGAAGGGTATGTATATGTGCATATGTAACGAAGTAGCCAAACAGTACTTGCTACATGAGGCTGGATTCTACCTTCTAACTATACTGTCCTTTGAATATGTCCCCCCTCAGTCATACATATTTTTGCTCATACTATGCCAAGCTCCTCTACAAAACCTTCCAAAAACAAAGCAATGCTGACTTCCTTCTCAAAAATCTATCAGAGATGATTACCTGGTACAGGACATGGTGAAAATATCCCTTGATATTTGTTAACACTGCTCTAGAATGACCCCAACTTGCCTCAACTAGACCATATATCCAATGGCAAGGCCCATGCCAACTTCTTGATCTACATCTACTTGGCACAGCATTTTCCAAGTAACTGGCCCTCAAAACACTACTGATAGATTAGAATGTACAACCAAGGTACATTCTAAGAGCTAACAGTAATAGATTTGGCTGCTCAGCATTGGCAGGTTTACTTAAAGCAGTAATTGGGAACAGCGCCTAATTTCTCTGGCAATAGTAAAAGAAAATGGGTGCTCATGGGAGAAAAGGAAGAGTGGCACTCTTCTTCAGCTCACAGAAGGGCAGAATGCAGACACAGAGAGACCACCTCTTTATGGTGCAGATACAGAAACCAAACCCAGGACATAAGTAATCAAAAAAGGTCACAGAGAAATTCAGGGGCAGAGCTTACAGTGAAACCCCCTTTCCCATCTCCCAATCACGAAGCTTTACTATATCAAACTGCTTCTCTAATTAAGTCTAAAAAGACTATTAAGTGCTTCTCTTTGCTGCAAACATGCCAGTCACGCAAGCCCCTCACTAACCTGTCAAACAAAGAAATTAGGAATTCAGCGAGAATATTGGGAAAGGGAAATGCTTTTCTAGATTCCTTTTCCTCCACCCAACTTTTGACTGACAAGTGTTCCCAGGTTCTCTCCCTGGCCCCTTTTCACTCTACATGCTCCCCCTTGGTATTTTCATCTGCAGCCTGTAGCTTCAACTCCCACTTACAGATTAAGAATTCCCAAATCTACATCTCCTAGCCAGACTTCTCGTTTTGAGCTTCTAAACTGTGTATTCAACTGCACTCTTAGGTGTCTCTACCCATGTTCCATGGTCACCTTTAAAAAACATTCAGCATGATAAACTCATCATTTTGCCTCCTTCAGGTCAAACAGCACCACCCCCTTGTGGTCGGACGGCTTACCTTGGCAAATGACACCACCTGGACAGAAACCTGTGTCACTTAGGGTTTCTTTCACCTCTGCTACTTCAGGTATCAAGTTTTAGCAATTCTCCCTCCTACAGTAATTCTTGTACCGCCACCCAAATCATCCACTATACCAACGATCTTTGAAGCTTGATCACTCATCTCAATTAATAAAAAAAAGTTTTGAGCATACATGTATCCAAATATATAAATTAGAATGCATGTACTTCTACAGAATATACAGTAAGACATAATCATAATAAGATTTTTAACTTTAAAATCATGAGGTTAAAAAATATATATAATATTGTCTAATATTTTCTTCCTAACACTCCAATGAGTCATTTTACACATCCCTGAGGTCCAGGAACCAACACTTTGGAGACTATATAAGGAGATAATCTTATAAGAAATATATATATATATATATATATATATATATATATATATATATATATGCACATGTGTATGGTGTTTATATACATATGTAGTATGACTATTTGAAGCAGTTTCTTTTTTATGCATGCACATATTCATGATGAGATATCCCAGTGCTTTATTTAGTATATTACTAAATACAGCTAACCTTATCTAAAGCCACAAACCAAAAATAAAGTTTAAAGGTAGTTTACTTCTAAAAAAATCACATTCCATATTTTATAAATAAAGCTTAACTCTGTTAGTTTTGTAATTAGCCATCTTCAAAAAGAAAAATTTATATAGTTTGGCTCCTTTTGCACACAGCTCCTGAAAAAAACATACCACATTATTTTCACTTATCTACTGAATCTAAGGCTGCTAATGTTCTGGGTTTTATGGGCTATACCTCCTTTAACCTAGGTACATACTGTAATATTTTTTCAGCTTTCTGTAATTATGGAGTTTGCTACCACTGCAGGACCCTGAAGACTAATGCGTTCTCCCTACCCTCGTCCAGGTCAGCACATCCTCCCAATCTCAAGACGCCTACCTCTGCCAACAGCAACCACACAGAAGGACAAACAAAATCCCACAATATGTGACTAAATTCAGAAGAGACCTGCTAATACAATAAGAACTATTTACATATTTGCACAATATAATCCTCTAAGTGTCCACCAATACCTGACAGATTCTAACTTTCCATACATAGTGTGGGTACTTTCTAAAACTGAACAACAGTCCACACGAGCCCTCTCAGATAAATTCAGCTTGTAAGACATTCAGATATTGAAATTCTCAGACCTCAGAGGTTCTAAAACTTTCACCAGTTAGAAGATAGTTATTTCATCACTCCAGCAGTGTATTTAAGAGCAAACCAGTGCTTACAGAATATTAAAATATTTTCTTTAGATTATACTACTCCCCACCCCATGCTGTAAGCCACAATGTGACAAGAAGCGAAGCAATGAAGCTTTAAGTGGGGAGCATTCCATTAAAACTAGCACCACGTTAAACTGTTTAATAACATTCACTATTACAAAGTGACCAGATGTCCCCCCCATCTTGGTGTTAGGAATTTGACACCAATATAAAAGTACATATTCATTCAGTTATGGTAACTTGGGACACATTTTAATTATATTGACAAAGAAGTTAAGAAGGAAGCCATCTGGTAAAATTATGAAATCCAGTGATTTTTCAGTATTGTTGATTCTACACCTTTCATGTACAGAATGTTGAGATCAGAAAATATCTTATTTAGAACTTAACATTTTTTTAAAAAGAACATTAGAAAAACTTAAAATTTTAGGTCTGTTAAGTCAACACAGATGACTTTATTTGGAGTTTATCTGCTTTCCAGTTACAGAAGTGAACTATCCTATCTTTTTAACTAGCATTCTAATAACATCTTCCATTTTACACTGAATTTCAGGTTAGTAAAGTGGCTTTCTCCTCAAATGCCTGTAACCAAAATACTAATTTGTTTCATCTGTTTCCTATGTAGCACTTCATCATCTTCAGCAACTCAATATTATTAACGAACTAAAATTATTTTAAAATATGAAAGTACAATGGAACTCTTGAGCCCTGTCTCCTCTGAACCTTGATTTCCACAAATGCAGACTAGGTAACTTTCAGCTAAAATTTCTCGATTATTTCTAAAAGTGGTTTATTATACAATCTATTGTAAAGGCTGTATGTAGTTTAAGATACCTAATCAAAATGAATTTAGCATGTTATCTTTGTACCATCAAAATAAAAAATGATCCAGTAATTCTATCCACCTAAGTATCTATGTGGAAAGTAGATCCAAAGGACCCTCATAATGATATTATCAATTACATTTAAGATTTTTTCAAGTCTTTTCAATACACTAAAAAGGAATGAAAAGGAATCAGTATATTATACATTGAGCATCTCCTTTAAGTATTTTACATTTTACATTTGATTTTCACAACTCTAATCATAGAAGGTTACCTGTGGTTCTGAAGCTAGACCTCATGGGTTCTCCACTTACTGGGTGGATGACCTCAGGCAAATTAGTTATGCTCCCTGTGCCTCAGTTTTCTCATTTGTAAAATGGGGATAAAACCACCACCTGCCTCTTTGGCTCACTTCCAAGATTAACTGAGAAAATACATGTAAAGCGCCTAGAGCTAAGCATGGCCCTCACAATCCCTACTATAATTATGACTTGTTATTAGCGTAGGTATTCTTGTTCCCATTTTACAGAAGAGGAAATGCTAAATTACACTGTGTAATCTACTAGGGATCCTACGGACTAATGCGAGATTTTGACCCAAAAGCGCAAATCTGGATGAATTCAAATTGCTTAGGCATTGAACACTGGTATTCTTAAAAGTACACCCTGTTGTTACGAAGCATAATAAATGACACGTCGTAATAAGGCATGAGGAACTGGACGGGCATTACATGGAGCAGGGACTCGGAGCGCCCGACCCGGGACGCGGCCTGACGGCTGAGGTATCCGACACTCCAGTGCGGCTCACACCTCTTAAGTGAACGGCACACACGCCAACACTGCGTCTCCTTTTCCAGCGGCCGTACGATGCCAACTTGCGTTCGGGGCCCACCCCGCAATGCGCCCCAGGCGCTAAATGCCAGGACCCAACTTCAGGAAGTTGGAAGAAAACAGTTTTCCTTCCCGTAGAAGCTAATGACGAAGCTCAACGTCGCTCAAAGTAAAGGCAGTCTGCGACAGAAACGGAGACAAAGAGAAACCGACCAGGACCGTTCCAAGTCCTAAGGAGTCGGGTCCGAGGAGGCCAGCGCCGCCGCCCCACCGGCGAGCACCCAGGGCGGCGCACAGGAATCCCGGCGGCGCGGCGCCCGCTCGCATCCCCGGCTCAGGCCACGAGTTGGGCAACGGTCGCTACGAACGCAGGTGTGTGAGCGGCCGGCTGAGGGCCCGGGACCCACACACGCCAGGCCCCGAGGTGACGGTGCAAGCCCGCGACCCTCCACCGGGAACGCGGCGGGGCGGCTCTGAGCCGCCGGCCGCGCGCGCTGGAGGGAGAGAAGCGGTGGGGGAGGAAAGGCCGGCAGAGAGGCCGGAGGCCGGGCGCCGGCCCAGACTTCCTACCCGGCCTGGGATCTGCACCCCCCCCCCCCACAGCCCCAGCGGCCCACCCGGCCCCAACGCCCCCCACGAAGGTCCAGGCCGGAGCCGCTGTGGACGGTTGGGGGCGCGGCGCGCACGGGAGTCGGAGGCCGCCGCCCGGCCCGCTCCCCTAAGGCCCTACCTTCCCAAGGCGGCGTCCGGGCCCCGCGCTGTCGGCTCGGGCTTGCTGCTCCGCGGCTCCCGCTGGGTCTCTCCCGGGGCCTGCGCCGCCTCCCGGGTCTCGGGCGCGGCGGGCGGCGGCTCCTCCTTCTCGGGGACGGGAGGCGGAGACTCGGGTGGGGAGCCGCCTCCCGGCAGGAAACGAACCCCGCGGCGCCGCCTCCTTAGCGCGCGGGTCCAGCTCCTCCGGCCGCGCCGCCGCCGGCTCCCTCCGGAAACGCATTCCTCCCCGGTCGCGTCAGCCGCGCCGGAGGCGAGGGGGCGGGGCAGGCGGGAAGGCCGCGGCTCTGACAAAGGGGCCCCCAGGCGGGAGCCGGCCTGGGGAGCCAGGGCTGACGGGCGGACTCGGCCGCGGCCTTCGCGGTGCCTCAGTTTACCACTCTGATACGGGACGGAAGCGTTGGGTGCGCGCAGCGCGTTATCCGGGGCTGGGGAGCTTTGACACCCAAAGACTGGGCTGTCCTTTCCTGCCTGACTTTGGTTCTGCTTTCCCAACGCCGCACGGCCCGTATGACCTACTGTCCCAGGACGGACCTGGGAGCCCCTTCAGTTCCAGGCAAAACTAGATAATTACCTACCTTACCGGGCTTCTTGGGGCCCAGAATGCTTTCCTTGGGGATGGGAATTAGTTAAGCCAACCAATTTGGTTTTCCTGCAGTGGTAGTTTGCCAGGCTTGTGTCTATGAGAAGGTGAAGACTTGGGAAGGAGATAGTACCAAGAAAGATGGACGTGAGGAAAGTTTTAGAGAAAAACGAGTGAGCTGGGAGCTGCTTTTTTAGATTAATCTGGAGGTCCATTTGTGAGGAACAGGGATAAGAAGGAAAAGGTTCATCCTTAAGAAAAAGGCTTCTGTTTCTCCTCACTTTTAGTAGGTGGAGATGAGGGCTGGAAAATGAACACTTAAAAGGGAAACATTCATTGTGAGAATGGCAGGGCACATTTCGATAAGACTGAAACCTGTACCAACCAGCATCATACTGAAACCCAGTGATTCAGATGAGGCTGCTGGCAAGCTGCCATTCTGTTCATTGTGCCTTGCCACCCTGGTGATCTGCAGGACCCTCCTGGAAATAAAGCTCAAGCTGTGAGATTTGTGAAACTGAGGTAGCGTTTTTCATTGGGGGAGATTACAAACTGGGATGCCTATTTGGCTACCAGTTGAAAGAAGAGAAAATAATCCCATCTATGCAAAATTTGCACCAGCAAAACCGAATCTGTTGGTTAATCACTGAAGACTTTTGAGAATGTGCATGATTTTTCCCGCTTAATGGATGACCACACTTACAAGGCTAAATCATGGAAATATCCCAATGGAAAAGCTGCCACCAGACCTCAACATTCTTGAATTTAAGAATATTGGTTATACCACTACTCTAAATTAGTCAGAATTGGGCTGGCCTCAGCACAGGAAACTAGTTCAAAGAGAAAGTATAACTAATCCATGCTTGACTTGCACTACATTTCCCAGAATTTTCTTCCCTGTACATGATTGGAGGAGGCAGTCTTCACCACGAGTATCATGAGGTTTACATTTGCACAACCCTAAACTAAATTCAAGGGCAGATTAATCATATTTTTTAACCCCAATGTCAAACATAATAGGAGCTGAGCCAATATTTGACAAATGAATAAATGAGCCCTTTTTCTCCCCTGGGTACTCCAGGTCAGAGCATTTAGCTAAACTGAAATGTGAATAGTAATTTACCGAAGTCATTAGCTTTGAGGGAAAGAGAAATAGAGAAACCTGTTCTCTAAGAAAAACAGTGATTGGCCAGAAGAATGGCTGTCCTGGTGATTTCATATAAATATTAAGTTAACTATAACATTTATGAATGCTCTGTAAGAGGGGTGGTCAGTCCTGCTGAGCTAAACAGGAAATCCTAGTAAATAAATAGGAATAGCACAAGTCGCATTGCTAGACCATATCATGATAGAACATCTATTAGTATCTTGAATTTAAGACAAACTGTATTTTACCTATAGTCTCCCAGTTATTATAAATTGTCCCTGCCATCTCATAGTCATTATGTCAAATAATTAAAAGTTGACCTTTCATTTAATTTTGGCACCATATTACTATATGCTTTTCAAAATGCATCTTTATTCACCTACTGTTTTCCAAAATGAAGTTTCAAGGCTGCTCACCAGCGAAGACTTTATTGGGTGCTCATGCTCCTTTCAATCAGTGTTTAATCCCTATTTTTATTTATAATTAAAAGATAGCCTTATGTAAATTAAAGGAACTATTGATATTTAGTCAAGTACACAAAAAGCTAAAAGCTTCCCTAGGAACCTGATTATCTCTTTCAAGCAGTGGATCACAGTTTGATTACTGACCTTTAGATTTAGTAAGTTGTATTTAACCACATAATTATGGAATAAAGATTGGGGTGAGGGTGAGTGAAAGTTGGCTTCAGGAGTGGACAGCTGTCTCTTATTGTTTCAGCATTGTCGGGACTTAGCCTCTCAAACATTACTTGTCCATTAAGCCATAAATGATACCATGATAATTTGAAGGCTCTCCAGTCTTTGAGAGCAGAAGCAACCCTAAACAGTGTAAACTTTTATGGGCATTCACATTGATTTTTAAACCATTTTCCAAATGCAATAATCATCAGAGGGCAAGGCTTCATGGAGTTAGAACAAAGGATGAATACTTGCATTGTGAAAACAGAAGTATACCTAACATCCAATTTTTCTTGGTGTTGGCCACTGACTTGCACTTTCTGGCACAATCCACCCCAGATCATTTTTAAACAAGCAGGGTGACTTTGTTTCACAGTAATGCTCAAGATAGCCCAGTTTGCTTGTTGCCCAAGCATAATTATTAAAGCACCCCTTTTCACTCTCAAAAGTACATCCTGATACAAATGATAGATTATATGGCCACCCTATAAATAAGAGTGTCCAAACAATAAGGAATGAGAAGTAATTTTAGAAATAAAAGGGGATGCATAGGGACACAGTACAAGTCAGATTCCAGGTTATAGGTGAAGATCAATTCCAACATTGATGATAAGATAAAAAGTTGTGTGAGGATAAGTGTGCTAAATTAGGCAGTTCGTATGCAATGAAAATCCTTGAAAGTAGCCTGCCTGATCAACAAGACATGTATTTTAACAAACAAATAAGCAAAACAGAAATAGACTCATAAATACAGAGAACAAACTTGTGATTACTGTGGCTAGGAGGATGGGCAAAATAGGTGAAGGGGATGAAGAGGTACAAGTTCCCAATTACAAAATAGATAATCATGGGAAAGAAAAAGTGCAGCATAGGGAATATAGTCAATAATATTATAGTAACTTTGTACAGTGACAGATGGTGACCACACTTACCATGGTGAGCATTGTGTAATGTATATACTTGTTGCACCACTGAGTTGTACACCTGAAACCAATGTAATATTGTACAGCAACCATGCTTCAACTAAAAAAAAGAAAAAACAAGACTTGGGTTTTAAATGCCATTGTAAATGTATGTGCTGGCTCCCAGAACAAATTGATTGACAGTGGCTAGGTAAGTCTTCAGCTACTTTTCTAAGCACTGTTTCTACAAAGTGACATGGATATATTTTTCTCATCTGCTACCTCAAGCTATTCAGGCCATAACTCCTTCTTCAAACATTAAAAAAGAAAAAGATGAGCAGATAGAGACAGAAGGAACAGAAGCCTCTGATAATCTTTTTTTTAAGACTCTGATAATGTTTTATAATACTACTGTGGAAGTGCTTCTGAATCATAAATAACCCCATTCCTTTTCCTAAGAAACAAATGTGAATCTGTGTGCTTCGGTTAAAAAAAAAGCAGCCCTGGGAATTACTTTTTTAAAAACAAGAAAGGGTGAGACAGTCCTTCCAGTTCCTTCTTTTTCTGTCTCCAGATGTACAAATAACATGCAAATAATCATATAATTAGAGAAACTGGAAGTTCATTATTTTGCAGCTTTTAAATTCTGGCTTGGGGGCTTAGATTTAGTGAACACTCCTCAATATGCTGTTATAATTGCCAGAACCATGAAGAATTCAGTGTGCTGCAAAGCAACCACAATCTGTGTATGTATAGTATATGGCAGTGTATTTGACTAGCCTGTCCTAGGGCTTTCATTAGTGCTTTATTCTTTTGCTTATTTAAAATAAAGTAAGATGTCAGAACAGTCGGGCCTGATTGGCAATGTGTCTCATAACTTAAGCTAGCCATTAAGTCTTTTCCTTTTCTAGAGTTAACAGTTGCTGGATTATGGCTTTGAAAATGGGTGTTGTATGAGTGAGGCTGCCTCCACTGCTTCTCCTTCCTGTTTTCCATATATAGCATCCTCATTTTTCTCTTGCTTAGTCCATGGAGTATTGCCTCCCCTGGGCGTGAGCATTCCCTGCCAGCATTCAGATGCTGAACATTTTTAAGAGCCCAGAGGGAACAGTGTTTTTAGGCAGCTCTTTTCAGACACTGAGCTTCTTCAGCTGGGGAAGGGAATGTGCCTTCCCAAATAAGAGTGAAGAATATGCCAAATATAAGCAGTTGAATAGCACTGGAGTTATTTTTAGGAACCAGGGTCATTCAAATACAGGAAATGATGGTGTTACATTGGGTTAGCAACTATAGAATAACATTCTTTCTTTACTCATTTAACTGCTTTTGAGGATCTTGAGAAAATTTGGCAATCTGAGTTAGGAGCAGCTTAATTTTAGGCCTGATTCATGAGGGACTGAGAAGTCTAGGTTAGTTAAAAGGTATGTTTGGTAAGTAAAAGAGCCCTCTTTCCCCAAATTAATTACCATAATAAGTTACCTTAGAGATCTTTCTGGCTGCCTGTGCAGGGGAAGCAAGACTCTATGAACCCCTTAAAATTGTAGACAAAATTTCATTTGTACATATGTATTGGTCTGCATTTTTTGCAGATATTTCTCATTTTAATTTTCCAAAACATTAAGAATCACTGTTTTAAGCACAGATATGATCTTTCCCTTTTATAGACCAAGAGCCTTGTTGCCCTGGAATTTTGAGTTGTATGATGTTGATTAGCCTTATCAAAACAATTTTTTAAGCATCAGATAAGCATCCGAACACTGCAGGATTTTCACTGCAGTGTTATTTAATCTGTGGGCAGTGGAACAGAAAAAGTACAGTCATTTGTGACAAACCATACAACTAAAGAGTGTCAGGTTTATGTTTATTTACTTTACAAGGTAAACGTCAAAGAGAAACTAGAAATTTTTATTTCAAATTTCCAACTTATATATCAGGACTAAAATGCCTTCAAATTACATCTAAAAATCACTCTGATTAAAAACTGATGTAATTTTTTTATTAGATCAAGAACAATTCTAAGTAAATTTTAATTATATTTCCTAGGAATATTTTCCATATGGAATTCAGAAGAACAAGCTCTGTGGCTTGTCTACTTTAGGATTTCTGCATTGTAGTTGGCTGATGTAATAGGCTTTTCACTCTAGGATCACAAGAATACCCTATTTAGAACTGCTTATGGCAGCCACATGCCTAAAATATCAGCTAAACTGTTTTTCTCTTACATTCAGAACATTGGCTATGGAAATGAAACACTTCAATTAAAATTGCACCAGTAGGGAAAAAATATTTGCAAAAACCTATCTGATAAGGAACTGTTATCCAAAATATAACAATAAGAAAACATAGAACCTGATTAAAAATAGGCCAAAGACCTTAAGATACCTTACCAAAGGAGATATGGGCAAGTAAGCATATGAAAAGGTACTCCACATCATAAATCATTAGGGAATTACAAATTAGAACAACAAAGAGAAACCAATATACACCTATTAGAATGGCCAAAATCCAGAACACTGACAACACCAAATGCTGGTGAGGATGTGGAGCAACAGGAACTCTCATTCATTGCTGGTGGGAATGCAAAATGGTGTAGCCACCTTGAAAACAGTTTGACAGTTTTCTCCAAAACTAAATATACGCCTATTGTATGACCTCCCAATCACCCTCCTTGGTATCTACCCACAGGAATTGAAACATGTTCACAGAAAACCTGCACACAGATGTTTATGGTAGCTCTACTCATAATTGCCAAAACCTAGAAGCAATCAAGATGTCCTCAGTAAGTGAATAGATAAAAAAGCTGTGTTACATCCAGACTGTGGCATATTATTCAGTGGTAAAAAGAAATGAGCTATTAAGCCATTACTAAGTGAAAGAAGCCAGTCTAAAAAGGTTACATCCTGTGTGATTCCAACTATGAGACACTGAGGCAAAGGCAAATTGATTAAATTGTGCATATCCATGGAATATAATATTCAGCAGCTTTATAAAAGAATGTTAGACCTGAGCACATTGATATGGAAAAGATATTTGATATGTATTATGTGTGTGTAATGAACAAGATGCAGAACACATTATGGTATAATCCCTTATATGAAGCACTATCAGTATTCTCCACATTTTATAGATAAGGAAACTGAGACAAGAAAGGTTACATTGAAAAGCTAGTAAATTACAGAACCAAGATTAGAACCCAGGCAGTCTGGCTCTAGAGTCTTGATGTTTATTCACTGTACTTGACTATCTCCAATCCTTTGTGTAATTTTACGGAGGCATTATCTGCCCTGTTTCACCTCCATGGTGAGTAGGCAGATGAAGTATACAATTCTAGTGTTCAGAAACAAGAAGACAATCTGTCTGTAGATATGAGCCATGTTTTCCAATATCAGCATTTTCAATAATAATAAGGTAATATTTTCATTTCCACCTATGTTATTCTATCTCTAATTTATTATATATAAAAATAAAAAAGTTAATATACGTCAAAAGGAAAAGCATAACATGAAGTTACAATTGTTATATATCAATGGTAAATATACAAGCAAAGCTAAGATTGTTCAAAAGATTATTTTCCTTAAAGGCAATGAACATATCTTATGTTTATATGTCTAACACAGAGCATTATTATATTGTTTCTTTTCACATTTAAAATAAAATCACCACCCCTCTTCTTTGACATTGTCTTAAACCATCTCTGCTATACCTTAGCCACACTGACCTGCTCTGTGTTCCATGGCTTCATCAAATGTGTTACTTGCAGGTTTTGGGGGTTTTTTTTTGGTATCATTAATCTACAATTACATGAAGGACATTATGTTTACTAGGCTCTCCCCTTCTGTTACTTGGAGTTTTTGTCCTTCATTCCCTAAGCCTGAAATGCTCTTCAATGTCTACTTCTTTCTTCTCAAACAGATCTCAGCATAACTATAACCTCTTTAGAACGTCTTCCCTGCCCTTCCATCTAAACTAGTCCCTGAAACCCTCTCTGTCATATTACCATGTTTTAATTTTCTGCATGGCACCATGTAGTAAGTTGGGGTTCCTATGGCCAGTATTTTTTTTTTGAGAGGGCATCTCTCATATTTATTGATCAAATGGTTGTTAACAACAATAAAATTCAGTATAGGGGGGTCAACACTCAATGTACAATCATTAATCCATCTCAAGCCTAATTCTCGTCAGTCTCCAATCTTCTGAAGCATAACGAACAAGTTCTTACATGGTGAACGAATTCTTACATAGTGAATAAATTCTTACATGGTGAACAGTATAAGGGCATTCATCACAGAAACTTTCGGTTTTGATCATGCATTATGACCTATAAACAATCAGGTCAAATATGAATATTCATTTGATTTTTGTACTTGATTTATATGTTGATCCCACATTTTTCCTATTATTATTATTATTTTTATTTTTAATAAAATGCTAAAGTGGTAGGTAGATGCAAGATAAAGGTAGAAAACATAGTTTAGTGCTGTAAGAGGGCAAATGTAGATGATCAGATGATCAGGTGTGTGCCTATGGACTAAGTATTAATCCAGGCTAGACAAGGGCAGCAAGACATCCACGGATGCAGATTTCTCTCAAAGCAGGGGGGGTGAAGTTCTGAGCCTCACCTCTGTTGATCCCCAAATTCTCACCTGATGGCCCCCCTGCAACTGTGCCTGTCTTAGGTTGTTCCTCCCTTGAGGAATCTTACCCATCTCTGGCTAACCAGTCATCTTCCGGGGCCATACA
This sequence comes from Manis javanica, assembly GCF_040802235.1. Lineage (NCBI taxonomy): Eukaryota > Metazoa > Chordata > Mammalia > Pholidota > Manidae > Manis > Manis javanica. The sequence goes on along the minus strand of NC_133157.1, from coordinate 100,434,193 downwards.
GGGAAATGTAAAGTTGGTAAGTGAGAGAGAAGCCATATTGTTTGCAAAGGTTAGCTTTTTACTTCTTTGCAGATTTATGCCCTGTGGCTTCTATGCCCAGCACTTGTCTCGAGGTATCTTTACCACCTGGAGGAATTATGATACTTGGTAAATTCGATATGAGGCACGAATTCTATTTAAGGGTTGTAATTAGGAAGGAAGAAGAAAAGCTATAGATGTAGCATATGAAGGAAACATGGGAGGATTGATTATTTCTTTGACATATCTTCTTGTATAGTACCTTAAGTATGTATAGGTTTTAAACTACTAACTAATTTGCACACACATATTAACATAATAGGAATACGGTGACATAAACAAAGCAAATCTATAATTACCATCCATCTCCAGTGAAGCCAAGAAAACCATTTAGGCACCCTAGGCATTTGTGAAAATTTATCTATGATATGATGGATATTGTCCAACTGTACTTGAACCTATGGCCAGTATTTTGTATTTTCACTGAACTTAAACCACCTGATGATGTAACTGGCCTGTTGCTAGGCTACTGCTTCCACACATTTAGGCAATAAGCTATTATTGCACTCTATAGAGAGCTTGGCCAAGTGCTCTCAGCAGAGGCAGAGATGCCAATGCTCAACCTACTGCCGGGAGAACAAGCCAGGCAATAAACTGTATCACCCCAAAGAAATGTTCTACTGTCATTTCTTTGGTCACAGTGAATCCATAGTGAATTTGACCAGGGCTGAAACCCATTGGCAAGACAATTGGCATAGTCAGCAGGATTTATTGTTGACCAAGTAAAAAGACAGGCTGTCCTTATGGGAGGGGTGCGTGAGCAGACTGTCCCATGAATGGAGAGACAGTGGATTGTCCCCCAGTCGGAGGTGGATTGCCTCCTAGAGGACTGGGCCCCACCCCAGGACTGGAGGCAAGTGGAGGTGATACCTGAGGCAGTAGGGGTGGCTCTTGGTATAGTAAGTAGGTCTTTTGAGAGACAGAGTGCCCATGAGGCAACAGGGACTGTGGGTTGGCTGCTTCTCACAGTATTAAAAAAAGTCTACAGAAGAGAAGGACACGCTCCTCAAAAAGACCCAAGAAATTGTGGCACAAGAACATGAGCTGCTGTGGACTGCCTGAAGAAGGAAATAGCATTGATGTGAGAGGAGGCAGCACGAGAACACTGGCAGCGAGGTGCCCTTGAAGAGGTAAAAGATTCCTTACAGAAGGAGACAGCAGTGCTGCCAAGTGCTCTGAAGGAGGAAAAGGCCATCAAGGAAAAAGACGAACTCCTGAGAGAAGCACAGGCGGAGGTGGCACAAGAACACCAGCTGCAAAAGCATTGAGGTGAAGGTAAGAGAGCTGCTGAAGACTGAGTTACCACTGCTGCAAAGCATGGTAGAAAAGGTAAAGGTTGTAGCAGAGGAGGCACTTGGGGAAGGGAAAGAAAGGTGCCATCGGACCCAGAAATGAAGGAGCTGGGGAAGAATGAAGGGGTGGTGCTGGAGATACTGACCCCTCGTGAATTGAAAGCACTCCCAGTGGTTGTAAAGAAAATAAAGATTTAGCAGCTGAAATTTCCCCAAGGAGAAGAGCAGCCCCGTCCCCAGGTCATGGAGCACTCTATGGTCCACCTCTGTACTCAGGCTGAGTTGGTGGATTTGGGCTCCCAGTTTAGGCAGAAGCCCTCAGAGTCAATATCAGCTTGGCTCCTGCATCTGTGAGACTTAGGGGTGGATGGAATTGTTCTGTCAGGATCAGAGTTGGGAAAGCTGTCTTCCCTGACAGTGCAGCCTGCCTTGAGGCAGCAATTACAAAATGCACATCAGACCCCAGGGAGTCACTCCCTCTTCGGCTAGCTTATGGCTGCACTTCATGCTGTGTGGCCGTGGCCCAATCCAGGTGATCTGCCATCCTCTCCTGTTAGATGGCAGACATATGCTGAGCTCCAACAGGTGCTGTGAGAGCTAGGCATAAGAAATGCCATCTAAAGTCCAGAGAATTATGGCCAAGATGAAGAAATTTTCAATACTGGGATGAGAAATATTGTGCTTCAAATGGCTCCCACATCCCTCTTTGGGTCTCTAGTGGTGATTCTTTCCCCTCACTTAGGGCAGCCCATAAGTGAGGTGACACATACAGTAGCAGATTTAGGAGAAGCTGAAGCAATGAGAACATGGAAAGAAATAAGATCTTCTACTCACAAGAAGAATTTAAAGGGCCCCATAAAGTTTACGAGGACCCAGACATGGGTTGATTTAATATGGGCAGGAGCAGATGTAAGGAAATTAGATGGGAAGTCAAATAGGATCTTACTAGAGCTATGGTAACAGCTGAAATCAGAGCAGCAGTTCCAGCCATTAAGACCAAAGAGGCAGAGGTCAGAGACAGAGCCACAAGTCCAGCCTGTGTGTTTGCAAGACTTCCTGCTGGAGAACGAGCCAACCTCACTTGAGCCCACACAGGAAGGTGATTGGGGAACACGGTCTGACTGAGGGGAAGGACAAGGTATCTTCCCTGAGAGACCAGGGGGGACCAGAAGCCACATGTTGAAAAAGCTATCCATTGGTCCCCAGTGAACATACAATGTGTTCCGGCTCTAGTGGACACAGAGGCTGAATGTTCACTGATTAATGGTAACCCTGAGTGGTTCTCCGGGACCTCCACTATCATAGATGAATGTGGGGGTAAGGCTATCAGAGTGAAAGAAAAGCCCAAATCCCTTTGGGAATAGGGCATCTACCCCTAAAAGAGTATGCTGTGTATATATCTCCTATCCCTGAGTATATTTTGAGGATTAATATCCTGCAGGGTCTATGGTTGCAGACCACTGCAGGTGAGCTCAGACTGAGAGTACATGTGGTGAAGGCAGTTCTGAGGGGACATGCTAGGCACCTGCCCATAGCTTTGCCTGTGCCTCAAAAGGTGACTAATACCAAACAATACAAACTGCCTGAAGGGCATAAAGAGATTACAGAAACTCTCCAGGAGCTGGAAAAGGTGGGTATTATAAAGCCCACCCATAGTCCTTTCAATTCCCCAGTGTAGCCAGTAAAATAGCCAGATGGCTCCTGGTGTATGACTGTGGATTACAGAGAACTGAATAAAGTCATACCCCCTATGCATGCTGCTGTCCCCTCTATTGCAGGCCTGATGGATACCCTCAGCCATGAACTAGGAACATACCATTATGTGGTGGATCTTGCTAATGCCTTCTTTTCCATTGACATTGAGCAGGAAAGTCAGGAACAGTTTGCCTTCACGTGAGAAGGACAGCAATGGACTTTCACCGTCCTTCCACAGGAATACCTCCACAGCCCCCCCATCTGTCGTGGACTTGTAGCCCAGGACTTGGCTATAGGGGAGAAACCACCAATGGTGTGGAAGTACCATTATATTGATAATGTCATGGTCACTTCTGATTCTCTTTCAGATCTGGAAGGTGCAGCACCTAGACTGCTGCAACATCTACAGGAGAAAGGATGGGCTGTGAACAGTACCAAGGTTCAGGGACCTGGTTTGTCCTTCAAATTCTTGGGGGTTGTCTGGTGGGTAAGACCAAAGTTATACCAGAAGCAGTTATAGATAAAGTCCAGGACTTTCCTACCCCCACAACTGTACCATTGCTACAGGAGTTGTTGGGTATTTTAGGCTACTGGAGAATATTTATACCACACTTGGCACAAACTCTGAAGCCCTTATACTGGTTGATATGAAAGGGCGTCAGGTGGGACTGGGGTGAGACATGTGCATCTGCCTTTACTATAGCAAAACAGGCGGTCAAGGCCATGCAGGCCGTAAGTGTGATAGACCCACCAAGGCCCTGTGAGCTGGATGTTCATGTGACTGAAGCCAGTTATGGCTGGGGTCTCTAGCAGAGACTTGAACAAACTCACCAACTTGTTGGATTCTGGTCACAACTCTGGAAAGAGGCAGAGGTATGATACAATTTGGTAGAAAAACAACTGGCTGCTGTGTATCACACCTTGCTGGCCACAGAACCCGTCATTGAAATGGCCCTGATAAAGGTAATAACCAACTATGCCATCTTGGGGTGGGTACGAGACTGGACCCAAAAGCCAAGGAGTGGTGTGGCACAAAAGCCCACACTGGCCAAGTGGAGCTTACCTACAACAGTTTAGAGCCCTGTCTAGTAGCCCCTTAAGTGAAGAACTCCAATGCTTGTTGGGGCTGGTGACATATACTAGTGAAATGCAGGAGGAACTTGCTTTTGAACAATTAGTAGCAGAGAGTCCCTATTGGGAGGAAAGAGCCCCTATACCCGAAGATGCATGGCACACAGATGGCTCCAGCCATGGTCAGCCCCCAAAATGGAGGGCATAGCTTTCCATCCTAAGACTGAGATAATATGGATAGAAGATGGTGAGGGGAAGAGCAGTCAACGGGCAGATTTGCAGGCTGTGTGGCTTGTGATCAGCGAGGAGCCCTCCCCCATAGTTGTCTGCACTGACAGCTGGGGTGTCTATTGTGGCTTGACCCTGTGGCTACCAACCTGGTAACATGCCAACCGGCTAGCTGGTCACTGACCCCTTTGGGGGCAAGAATTGTGGCATGAATAATGGGCCTCTGGTCAGACTAAAATAATTACAGTATACCATGTGAGAGGTCATTTGCCACTGGCATTCCAGGAAATGATGAAGCAGATACATTGGCCCAGATACATTGGTTAGAAGGAAAGCCTGCCTCTGATGTAGCCCAATAGTTCCATCAGCATTTGTTCCATGTGGGGCAAAAGACAATGTGGGCTGTAGCCCATCGGTGGGGCTTCCCTTTGACCTTTGAAGAAGTTAGTAGAGGCTGGCAGAAGTGTGTCATGTGTTCCAAAAGGGACTTACACCAAGTTCCACAGCAACATGGGACAATAGCTAAGGGGTCTTTACACCTCATCAGGTGGCATATAGATTATATTGGGCCTCTACCTGTGTCAGAAGGATATTGGTATGCCATGACTTGTGTGGACACAGCTACTGGACCTCTGGTTGATTTTCCTACCCATTGTGCTGACCAGAAGACAACCAAAAGAGGCCTGGAGCATCTCTTTGCCACCTATGGCTGACCACAGATAATTGAGAGTGATCAGGGCACCCATTTTGCTGGACATACACTGCAAGAATGGGTGTGACAGCTGGGAATCAAATGGAAGTTTCATGTGCCGTACAATCCTACCTCAGCAGGCATGATAGAGAGGCACAATGGCTTGTTAAAATCCGAACTAAAGTCCGATACCAATAGTCTGCAGGGATGGTCAGTCCGCCTATGGACTGTGCTACAGCATTTGAATGAAAGACCCCAAAAGGGAGCCCTGAGCCCCATAGACATGTTAACACATGGCTGCCTCCCCAAGTACAAACCAAGGAAGAATCACTTAAACCAAGGTTGGGCCACCAGAATAATATGTTGCTGCCAGCACCAACTGTACTGAACCCCGAAGACTCCATTGAGTGGACATGGTCTTGGACCTTTCAACACATGGACCAATGATGGCTGGCTCTCCTGGCGCCTTGGGGACAAGGCCTGAAAGCTGGCCTCCTGTGTATTCCTGGAATAACAGCAGAGTGACCCCCAAAGGTCACTGTAGTATATCCTGAATGGCCAGAAGGTGGGAGCATCTTACTGGGGAGTTTTGTTTTATCATTATGGCTAGTGCATGCACCTCCAGTGGCACTATACATAGAGAGAGAGCCTTCAGTAACCCCCACGGGGAAAGAAGTAAAAGTATGGTATACTAGACCTGGAAGGGACACCCTTGCTGCTATAGTCCTATCACAGGACAACTCTCTTGCATGCATCCTACCTAATGGACAAGATTTGCCTATGTTGGTGTCATTAAAACATGTGCCTTATCGCCCCTAAGGTCTTTGTGGGTTGGGAACTTCCTCTGGCTTGAGGATTATTATAAGTTTTGTATCAAAATTTTGCTGTATCTTAATTTTTATAATCTCTAAGTTGTTGTTATCCTCTGTTGCTATTGTGGAATCTGGTTACAGTGCTCCAGCTTTCTTGCACAGGGACCATTGCGGAAGACTGAAAGCATGTAGATTGTAAGGCGTGAATCCTGGAGGGGTGGAGTTTGGGTTAGTTGGGGTTTGTTTGCCCAGGATCCTCACTGAACTTAAACCACCTGATGATGTAACTGGCCTGTTGCTCGGCTGCCGCTTCCACACCTTTAGGCAATAAGCTATTGTGGTGCTATATAGAGAGCTCGGACCCAGTGCTCTGGGTAGAGGCAGAGATGCCAGTGCTCGACCTACCGCTGGAGAACAAGCCAGGTAATAAACCCTTTCACCCCAAAGAACGTTTTGCTGTCAATTTCCTTTGTCACACTGAATTTATAGCAAACTTGCCTGGGGCTGCCAAAGTTCACAGTAGTATATCCTGAATGGCCAGAAGGTAAGAGCATCTTACTGGGGAGTTTTGTTTTATCATTGTGGCCAGTGCATGCACCTCCAGTAGCACTACATATAGTCCCTTCAGTAACCCCCATGGGGAAAGGAGTAAAACTATGGAATACTAGATCTGGAAGGGACCCCCTTCCTGCTACAGTCCTATCACAGGACCACTCTCTTGCATGCATCCTACCTAATGGACAAGATTTGTCTATGTTGGTGTCATTAAAACATGTCTTATCACCCCTAAGGTCTTTGTGGATTGGGAACTTCCTCTGGCTTGAGGATTATTATAATTTTTGTTATTAGGGACCTCCTCTGGCATGAGGATTATTATAATTTTTGTTACCTGTATCAAAATCTTGTTGTATCTTAATTTTTATTATTATCTCTAAGTTGTTTTCCTCTATTGCTATTGTGGATCTGGTTACAGTGCTCCAGCTTTCTCACACAGGGACCATTGTGGAAGATTGAGAGCATGTAGATTGTAAGGCAAGAATACTGGAGGGGTGGAGTGTGGGTTAGTTGGGGTTTGTATGCCCAGGATCCTCACTGAACTTAAACCACCTGATGATGTAACTGGCCTGTTGCTAGGCTACCACTTCCACACCTTTAGGCAATAAGCTATTATTGCGCTATATAGAGAGCTCGGCCCAGTGCTCTCGGCGGAGTCAGAGAAGCTAGTTCTCCACCTACAGCTGGGAGATTAAACCAGGTAATAAACACTATCACCCCAAAGAAACGTTCTACTGTCATTTCTTTTGTCACACTGAATCCATAATGAACTTGCTGGGTGCCAAAACCCATTTCCAAGACATACCAGTCACTATCTGATATTTTTCTGTTTTAGTTTTCTTTATTTTCTATCTTCTCTACTAAAGGGCAATTCCATGGCAGCAGTTTGCCTAGCCCAGGTCCCAGAAATGCCTGGTACATGTAGAGATCAAATAAATAGATACTGAATGAATGAATAAGTACTTCTTCATTGTTTATCTAACAATACCTATGATGGTTACTTGTAAGGATTACAAAGTAACATTAAAATAACATATCAGAAAGCAATTGCTTAAAGTAGCTTTCATTCTTTAATCTTGCTCTTAAAAAATTCCATTTATTTCATTATAAAAACACTCAACAAACTAAAGATAGAAGGAAACTACCTCAAAATAGAGGCCATATGTGAAATACACATGTCTAATACCATATTCAATAGTAAAAGTCTGTAAACTTTTCCTCTAAGATCACAAACAAGATAAGGATGCACAGTTTCACCACTTCTATATAGTGTAGTACTGGAAGTCCTTAGCAGAGTGATTAACAAAAAGAAACAAAAGGCATACAAATTGGAAAGAAATAAGTAAAATTATGCCTATTTGTAGAGGACATGATCTCATTTGTAGAAAACCCTAAAGGTTACACACACACACACACAGAACTACAAACAAATTCAGCAAAGTTATTGTATACAGAATCAGTACACAAGAGTCAGTTGTATTTGTATACACTAGTAATGAACAATCCAAAAAAGAAATTAAGAAATCAATTCCATTTACAATAGCATTAAAGAATAAAATACTTAGGAATTAACCAAAGAGGTGAAAGACTTGTACACTGAGAACTATAAAACATTGCTGAAAGAAATTAAAGATAATACAGATAAATAGAAAAACATACCACATTCATAGATTGAAAGACTTACTATTAAGATGTCAATAATAACCAAAACAATCTATAGATTAATGCAACTCCTATCAAAATCCACATGGCATTTTTTGTATAAATACAAAAATTCATCCTAAAATTCATATTGAATCTCAAGAGACCATGAATAGCCAAAAAAAAAAAAAAATCTTGAGAAAGAAGAGCCAAGTTGGAAGTCTTATACTTCTTTATTTCAAAACTTAATACAAAGCTGTAGTAAACAAAATTGTGTGGTATCAGTACAAAGACAGACATGTAGACCAGTGGAACAGAATAGAGAGCCTATAGAACATCAAATTTGTGGCCAAATGATTTTCAACAAGGGTGTCAAGACTATACAACAGGGAAAGAGAAGAGTCTCTTCAACAAATAGCTTTGGGAAAAGTGGATCTCCCCATGCGAAAGAATGAAGTTGGATCCTTACTTTATACCATATAAAAATTAACTCAAAATGGATCAAAAACCTAATTGTAAGATGCATAACTATAAAAATCTTAGTAGAAAACATAACCGAAAAACTTCATGACATGGGATTTAATAAGGACTTTTTAGACAACAAAAACATAGACAACAAAAGTAAATATAGACAAAATGGATTACATCAATATTAAAAACCTCTATGCATTACTGGACACAATTGATAGGGTGAAAAGTTAATCTTTAGAGTGGGAGAAAATATTTGCAAATCAAATATCTGATAAAGGGGTAATATCCAGAACATATGAAGAACTAGAGACAGTAAATAGAAATGTGATTGTCAGAGGCTGGGGGACTGAAAAAACAGGGAGTTTTAAACAACAAATTGGTATAGAATTTCAGTTTTGCAAGATAAAGAGTGTTCTGGAGATTGTGCAACAATGTGCAAAATATACTGACCAGTACTGAATTGTACATTTAAAAATAGTTAAGATGGTAAATTTTATGTTATGGGTATTTTACCATAATTTTTACAAATACACGTTTGCTAGTTCAATACACTGAAAAAAGCTTGGAAACATGGTAATCTAAAAGCAATGAGCACCCCAACTACCCAAATTGTGGTCTATTGGAAATTCTGTCCAATTAGGTGCTTGGAAAATGATTGCTTCCAAACCAGAAACAGGAAATGTACAAGATGGATTGAGATTATGTGTGTGTGTGTGTATGCATGCACACACATGTATGCCAGAAACCAAGGAAACTCTCAAGGGTTAATTGAGTTATATCAAAAAGACATAAGAGTCAGCTTGAAAAGACCCTTTAACTGTCTAAGATGGGACAATTTGGGCATCAAAGAGGAGAAATGACTGCAATTATTTCAAACACATTGAATTTACAAAAATTCATGAGCTCACCATTTTTAAGAAAGGAAAAACTGAAATTTTTTTAAAAAAATGAACAAACAATAATTTTAAAAAAGGAAAAAGATAACCCTCTTTGGTCAACAATAAAGGTGTCCAGAGCACTAACTTCTTACTCTGAAAACTGGTCAGTAGAGCAAAGGATGGCATTTATTCTGCATTTCTTGTATAGACTGACTGGCAACTGAACAGATGTATTTGGTTAAGCAAAGCTCTTCTTTATAGAAGAATTATAGCTAATAACTATGGAAAGAATGATAAAACCTAGAAAATTACTCTTTGGCAACCTCTATTGAATTGATTCTAAAATCCGTTAGAGTAAAATTTGATAGAGAGCTATGTGGTAGAAGGATGGGGTAGCTTTCATCTGAACTCACAGGTACATTTTAGTGTCACTGAAAGTCTATTAACCATCTGACTGATGTGGTGATGTCATACTCTCTCTGGCTGGGCCTAAGCCCTGCCAGATGAGGGGGGAAAAAAGTCTGTCAATCAGATATGTGCTCCTTGATGTGATGCACTGTGAAATATGAAGCAGCATCTGTGAAATATTTACACACACAGAGGAAATAAAATATAATCAAGTGTTTAAATCTTACTTTAAGTTGATAAGAAGTACAGGGAATAAAAGAACAATTTAAATAATATTGCAAGAAAGAATCTGAAAAGCCCATTCCTATAGTATTTCTGACCTGGTTTTTACAAGTAAAATCTTGCAAGAAAACTTGAAGAGGACAAGGGATTTAAGAGAAATAACTATCCAAAGCAAACTTATTTGGTTCCTGATTTGAACAAACCAAATATGAAAAGATATTTATGAGACAACTGGGATACTTTGAATATGGATTGAGTTTTAGATTATATTAAGAAATTATTATTTCTTTTGATAGCATAATACTAGTGTGATTATTAAGAACATGCCCTTTTTTTTTCCTTTTTTTTTTTTTGAGAGGGCATCTCTCATATTTATTGATCAAATGGTTGTTAACAACAATAAAATTCTGTATAGGGGGGTCAATGTTCAATGCACAATCATTAATCCATCTCAAGCCTAGTTCTCGTCAGTCTCCAATCTTCTGAAGCATAATGAACAAGAAGAACATGCCCTTTTTTAAAGGAGAAATATTTAAAGGTGAAAAGACATGAAAAATGGTGAAATAACAGGAAATCTCAGGGATTTGTCTTGAAATACTACAAGAAAAGAAAAAGATAGATGAAGTAAGCATGACAAAAAATTAGTGATTATTGAGCCTCGGTAGTAGACATATTATGGTTTATAATATTAGTCTCTACTTTTGTATACATTTTCATAATATCAAGCTAAAATTTTTATGTATACATTATAAAATGTATAGAAATTAAAACATACAACTGAGCATTTCAACAAATAAAATTCATTCCTTCCTATTCCTGGATTTCCTTCTAATGTTACTCTAACTTTATGCCTTAAATAGATTTGCCCATTAACTTAATCTTTTCTGTTGTTTTTCTTTAAATTAACAGAAACACTAAAGAGTTTTAATTATAATTTAATCATAATCAGAGTAAATAAACATTTATGAAAATAATAAGGAAGGCAATTTTCATACTTTAAATTTAGTTAGGACTACACATTTATACAAATATAAATTGATCATTTCATCATTTTTTCCCCTAAAACATAAACCTTTAATACCAGGAAAAAAAATTGGAGGCTATTTCTGAAAATAAGTACCTACCTCAGAAAAAAACCCCATTTTCAAAGGGGGAAAATTTTGCTGTTTCTGAGAAAAGACTTATTCTCCCTAATACCCAGGCTCTTAATTACGAAGCAAATCTAGTGAAGCACCAATTGTACTTTTATGGACATGGAATAATATTTGGTGATTATAATTATATCCTTATAAAATGTACTTTTTCAAAAAGAAGAAGATACTGTGTGGTGTACAGGCCATGAGGCATGTTCACTTCAAAGCTCACTAGAAGACTGTCTTCTAAAAATGTTGAGTTTCCTTCTTTAAGAAGTTGGTCTGAGTCAACCAGAGAGATGTAACAGTTTTTACAAGAGTCAGTCTGAGGCTGTACTAAGGAGACCTACTGATTCATGGGTTATCTGTGCGGATGCCTAACATTGTGAAAAACAGAATTAGTATCAAAATCATATTGTTGCTTTGGAAAGTGAGTCAGGAAAAGAAATTAATGAAAACCTCAGAAAAAATAAATGACAATATAAACATAAAATAATGTATTTAAACTGAAGAGGAAGACCAGGTATCTACAGATTTGACCAAATATGGGTGAATAGTGATAGTCTTGAGCCATTGACACATACCAATCTGAAAATGGCATGGGTATGGACTCCATTAATATAGAAACTGCAGCTGAAGCTTTCTATAGTAAGAGTCCTAAATTTTAAAACTTCATAGATAAATTATCATTATTTTGAAAGACAGCTATAAAGATTTAGAAATAAGATAGAAATGATACTTTATTTTTATCATTAGGTTTTAGAAAATATTCCTATTTTGAAAGACTGGCAGATTTAACTGGGTGAACTGGCCCTTGATCATCATCCTTCCTTGCTATTATTGTTACTCTTACCAATAGCTCTCATTTCTTGAACCCATAGTATGTGTCAGCAACCTGCCAAGTATTTTCATCTATCACCTCACTGCATCTTCAAGGGAGACGTTGTCACCCCTATTTTATAGAAAGATTTTAATCCAGATCTGTTAGTAAGAGCACATATTTTTAACCATTTCGAATCACCTATGTGCATGCTATCTTATCTTTTTTTTGTACTACTTGACATGTTATTCCATTAATGTTCCTTTCCTTTGTCTTAATTGTTTTAGAAGCTTAAAACTTTTTTTCCTTTTAGTTCTGCACCACTACTTTTATGTCCTCTCTGATCATGAAGCTGACATGGAGATGCTTCAGACCATACCAACCCACAACTGTGAAAAGTGATCCATTTTACTATACTTTCATTGTTTTAGAACACATAATGTGCCAATGTATTGATTTTTCTCCTTACTAAATTGACAAGTTCTGGCTTTTTATTGGACTTTTAAATCTTTTTTCTCTACCAGTTTATTTCCACTTGAGACTTCATATGGAAGGTTTCTCAGCTGTGTCTTATTTGAATGTGGTATTATCTTTCAGATGCTGTTCAGTAGGGGAGCTTTCCATATCACAGCTGAAAGGTAAAATAATATTGACATTAGCACTTCTTATCTGATACAAATAATCTATGGAAAATATTTCAATATGTAGTAATATATATTTCATATTAAATAATATTTAATATTTGTTATTGATATATTTTAAAGTTAAATTTGATATAAATCTGGATTCTGAGGGCTTACTTTTACTCTGATGCTTTAGGCATGTCTCAACTGCTATGCTCATGAGGTCACTTTTCTTCCTTACTTTGAGGATATTTTAAGGGCTAGAGTCATCAGACAAATCTTGGAGCTCCTTATCATCTTCCTTTTTAATGATTTTTAGTACTTTGATTACCCCTTGAGCCAGGTTCAGTTAAATATCACGAGCAAGGAGACCTCATCCTGTTTCATGTTAGCACTGCGATTTAAACACTTAGATACTTAGCAAGCCCTTGAGCGTTGCCTGAAGTCCGCTGACAGCTGTCACTGTGATTCAGCTCTACTTCCTGATCCTCCCATCATTGTGTATTTTATATGAACTGTCCTGATGGGATCATCACAGGGCAGCCCAAGCTCCTCCCCTAGGCCCTCTGGAATCTCTATTCACCCCAATCTAAAAGCCAAATGGATGGTACCACCAAAGGAGTAATTACACAGTTATTGAATATGCTACTCCAATGGTGTTTTCTCAATTTAAACGGGGCATTGCAGGGAGAGCTACTTAACTTTTGAACCACAGCTGAAATCTTGGTCATAATGCACTCACTTCTTTGAGACTGGCATTCTGATGTTCATACTGCTAAATTTTAGTGATGTTCTGGGGTTATGCTTATACTGAGCAAAATTGTTCAGTAGGCTGAGCGTTCAGAATGGACAGGCCTTTGGCATGACTCAGGGCTTAGCCCACGTTACTCACTTAAACCTTTTAAAACATCACCAAAGACACTGAAGTTGTGGGATATACCTCCCAATGAGCAATTCAGCTACCCAAAGAGATAGGGAGAAAACTATGAGATGTCTACTTTTTCTCAAAATCTTAAGAGAGTTTTTATTACTTTATATAGTTTTAGATAATAGCATTTTAAGAAGTCAATGATGAAAAATTGTCAATAGAATGATATATCTACTTTCTATAGCTCTTCCTTGTTTCTCTCTATCCTTGTTTCCGGCTTAGGCCAGGAATCAATACTCCTAAGGGGCTCCTAATTCTTCAGGTTTATGATAAATACTAGGGCTTAATATGAAGAAAACTTTATATTATTTCACTTGATTTTTCACAACGAACATATGATATAAGTATTAGGGTCCCTATTTTATACATTATGAAACTTACAGAAGTACCACTCAAAATGAGGTCCACACACAGTGAAGGAAACCATCAATAAAAATAAAGACAAGTTACTAATGAAAGGATATATTCACAAATCATGTATTACAATATATAAAGAACTCATACAACTCAACATCAAACCCCCCCAAATAATCCAATTAAAAAATGGGCAGAGGACCTGAATAGACATTTTCCCACAGAAGACATACAAATGATCAAAAGATACATGAAAAGATGCTCAACATCATTAATCATCAGAGAAATGCAAATTAAAACCACAGTGAGATACCATCTCACACCAGTAGAATGCCTAGTATCAAAAAGGGAAGAAATAACAAGTGTTGGCTAGGATGTGGAGAAAAGGGAACCCTCCTACATTGTTGGTGGTTATGTAAACTGGTGCAGTCACTGTAGAAAACAGTATATAGTTTCCTCAAAAAAAAATTGAAAACAGAATTTCCATACAATCCAGTAATTCCACTTCTGGGTATTTACACAGAGAAAACAAAAACACTAATTCAAAAGATATATGCACCGTTATGTTTATTGCAGCATTATTTATAATAGCCAAGATATGGAAGCAACCTAAGTGTTCATTGATAGATGAATGAATAAAGAAGATACGGCATATATATATATTACAGTGGAATACTATTCAGCCATAAAAAGGAATGAAGTCCTGCCATTTACAACAACATGAATGGACCTAGAGGGTATTATGGTAAGTTAAGTAATTCAGACAGAGAAAAACAAATACCATATGATTTCACTTATAAATAGAATCTAAAAATAAAACAAAAGAACAAATGAACAAACAAAACAGAGAATAGACTGGTGGTTGCCATAAGGGAGCGGGTGGGGGAAATGAGAGAAATAGGTAAAGGGGATAAAGAGGCACTAACATCCAGTTATGAAATAAATAAGAAATAAAATGAGGTAAACAGTTAATGTCCTCATTGGAGTTAGAACAGAAATTGAGAGTTAGCATTTAGGGATATTTATATCAATTTGACATTGCTAAGGTAATTCTGTTGTATTTTGCAAAAGCACCCATCCACAATGGCTTGGAAATAATAAGAAAGGAAGGAAGGGAGGGAGCAAGGGAGGGAGGGAGGAAGAGAGGAAAGAAAGCAAAAGAAAAAATTGACCCTCACAGAACAGCTTGAGCAATATGAGTTTAGATGTTTAATTCTAGTCCAAAGTTTCACATCAGGTAAGTATCAGAACCAAGATGTACATTCTTTCCTGTCTTGAAAGTCCTTGCTGTTTAGCAGGACACTCTACTATCTAATTTGATAATGATGATGATGAGTCAAGAAAGAAACAAACCAGAAATTTGATGACAGTTTGTCATTATTAGGAGATTCAGCAACTCAAACTTTAGAATTTGGGGGTTTCTGGCTCATATATAGTTGCTACCACCATCACCTTTTTTTGACCATAGTATTCATGGTTAATGTTGATTGAGAGCTAGGAGGCAAAAAATTTTCCATCTGCTTACCAACTGTGAAATATCCTGTGACCCCAGGACAACTCAGTGGGGCAGGCATTTTTTGGCCTTTCAGCAGAGCCAGGATATCAAGTGATGTGCTTGACACCAAAGCCTGGGCACTTAACCACTATACTTTTCTCACCTGTAATATATGGCACATTCACCAGGATGTCTGGAGAGGCACTGGAGCTTGTTAATAATGGGGACTTTGGTATCAGATTAAGTGGGTGTGAACTTGTTTCTAGAGCTGTACAATCTTAGACATGTTTCTTAGCTTCTCTGTGCTTCAATTATCATATCTGCAAAATAGGGTAACAAATCTGTCTTAAAAGCTTATGGTGTAAGGATTAAATATTTGAGAACATATGTTACACAATGGTTAGCACATTGAGTTCAATAAATTGTATCTATTGGTAATATTATTGAAATTATATATCAATATGCCTTAGGTTAACACAAGAGTAAAAGAATGTGTAGTAGTATAGTTTGTGGATTTTGACTCTCAGACTACTAAATTTTGCTTCTCACAATAATGTGTAGCTTTAAGAAGTTCCTTCTAACATGCCATGCAAGAGCGAAATTAATCTAATGCATTCTTCCTATTTGCTAGTATGCCACAATCTTTATTTCAGGAATTCCCATTTGATGAAATTGCTGCTTTTTTAAATATAGAGAGAAGCAGAACTAAATAAGCATCAGGAATCTGTTATTCCAGGAAAAGTAAACCATCATTTATGCGTTTATTAATTAATTACCAAGATATTTATAATTACCATGCTAAAAAATCTAAGTTCCAGAAATCAATATCTAGAACACTGCCTAGCACATGGTAGGTAAGCAGTAAATATCTGTTGAATAATACAAGTTACTGTAGAACAGACTCATGACAACTTACCTTCCTTTCGATTGTATTTAAATCTGCCTTTAAAAAAAGCTCATAAATATAATTTAATCTTTTTTTCCTACTCAAAAACCTGTATCACCCTGGAGGTGGGGTGGGGGAAAGATTCGATCACTTTCTGAATTTATCTGTGTTAAGTGGAAAAAAGCAGCCCCAAGAGGCTGAGCTTCCCTTTAAGGTGTGTCTCCCTGTGTGCAGCATTTCCACCAGGCTGGGTGGCTTGCTTGAGCCACCATGCCTCCTCTTGCCTTGGGGGAGGGCTGGGGCTGTGAAACCTTTGTGGGGGGGCTCCTGAGTCACTGTTCCATTGCCCTAGAAAGATTTGTCAGATCCTGCTAATGCTTCATGACTTTGTTAGGTAGAAAGATAAACACGATCAGCTGGGGAAGGGAAAATAAGGTTAAAAAAAAACTATCCCAGTTTGGGGATCCCACATGAAGACAACAAAGGCTTTGCTGGGTGATAACTTCCTTGTCTTTCAGGACCAGGCCAAACCAGTACCAGCCAGGTCCCAATGCAATCAAACAAAATTAAGGACCACCCAAACCACTCTTTATCATAATCTCATTGTAATTAAATAGTGATTTTGCTTCCCTCCCCGAGGCCCTCCCCCCATCCATGGGCTTTTCTGTGTGCATTTTGAGAAAAGACTTGCACACCAAGAGGAATGGGGGTATAATTAGAACTGTCAATCAAATGACCTCACCCTTTCGATCAAAGAGGCACTTCCCAGCTAGGCTAGGACACGATAAAGAGACCCTCCCCTGAAAGTTCAGTCTCTTTGTCTACCTTGACTGTGGCCTGCTCCTCCCTTGGAGTGTATTCAAATAAAACTTTCACTCCACTTCACTATTGTGTCTCTGCCTTTCAATTCTTTGTTTCGGTGGGGATAAGAACCAAGCAGAATATACTCAACCTATAACATATTTGGTGCTGTGACCTGAATTGCTACTCCCACCATTAAGGTGTGCTAAGTAAAAGCCTCCCGCACTTTACCTCTCTATCGGGTCTCCCAACTGAACTCTTTCCTTTGAGAAGACAAGAACTGAAGAATTCCACAATCCACCGCCTGGTAACAACTTGACAGCACAGTACTTTGATGGTAAGCCGCAGCAGCACTCGCCCCAGTTACTCAGTGCCCTGCAGTGTTGTGTGGGAAGGGATTGTGGGGCTGGGATTCCTGGAGCTGCAAAGTTCCGCAAGGATAACCCTTGCCCTCTGCCAGTAGTGTTTTTGGGTGATTCAGGAGAACTCCCTGGCTCTTCTGCCTTTTCTGCCTCTGTTATTCATTCTGACTTCATCTTATCTCCTTACAAGGATTCAAAAGACTCTCCACAGTGGTTCTATGGCTTCAGTGACAATAATAATAAACAAAGAAAGAGGTTGATGTTTATGTTAACAAAACATTTTTTTCTGTTGGCATCTGACTATGTAACCCTATACAAATCTTTGGCCCATGATTTCCTCTTTTGCAAAATGAGAGATTTGGACCAGTGTTTCTGACACTGGGACCTGCTGCCCTGAGAATCTGATTCAGCTGGTCTGGTGGGACCTGGGAATCTATAGTCTTACAAATGTCCCATGTCATTTGGATGGGCAGCCAGATCTGTCATCATCAGACTAAATGTTTCCAAAGGCCCTTTTATTTCTAAAATTCTAGGAATCATAGTCTTTTCTTCCAGTCTTCCATGATCTTTTGGTCCCTTTGAGCAGAAAAAGAAATGTATTAATTGTATAGGTTTAGATGGACTATGAAAAAGTGGAAAGATTCTTTTAATTTTTTCAGTAGAAGTGAAATGTTCATATCATCTTTTAAATCAGATTCACCTGGGTAATTACAGAACTATTTACACTTAAATTCCTATTTGAAAGGATGAAATTCTATCTTAAAAACTTCCAGACTGATCATAAATCCCAGGCTGCTTGGGCAATCATGATCCCTAGAGAGAATGTGGTCGCCAGGGCAGCAGTACTTGAGTGTTTCCATTTCATTCACAGTCGCAGCCAGCAGAGTTCATTGTGAAATGCATTTCCTGCGTTGTTTGTGAGCTACCAACTTTATCAGGAAATAAAGCTTGTCAAATTGTTTTCTGAGTCCTTTGTGGAAATAGCTACATTATCTACGGTCTCAGTGATAGGGCCAAAGGTGAGAAATTACCATTTATTACCTCAAAAGTCTTCAGAAAAAGGCAGGCTGGCCAGGTGTTTCCTTTCTAAGGGAGAAAGAGTGGGGGAACAAAAGGTAGGAGGGACAATTTTGAAAGATCTCCCTGGACTTCTTGTTGAGGACCTAAGAATATTACAAAGTTTGATGAAGGTATTGCACCCCTGAATTCTAGAACAGGGTGTGGTACATAATAAATGCTCAATAAATATTAAATGAATATATATAAATCAGACAGTTCTGATCACCTGAAGATCTTTATCTCCTGATAGTTAACTCAGGAAAAACTCTACCAAATTTTAAGCTCAAAGACAGAGACTGGGTCTTACTCATTTTATGGGGCTTGGCAAAATTATCAGTATATATTTGTTGACATGAGTTAGTTGGCCAAGAGCTCTTCTAGTTAGGGAGAAAAAAATTGAGGTAACATAGGTGATTATAATAAAGGTTAAAAAAGTCTATATGTATATTATGAATCCATAATTTTTTAATAATTTTGAATTTACTGATTCACCGATGGTATTTTTAACTATTAATGATAATGCTTATTTCAGTAAGAAATAGCTTTATTCCAGGCACTGGGTCATGGACATTAATTTGACAGGTTTAGGGCAAAACACTCAGTGATCCATAATAGTGAAAAATTGAATTGCCATAAATGTCTAACAATAAGGAACTTGTTACATAAACTACAATGCTTTCATGCAATTACGTTTTTAGTTAAAATCATATTTTCAAACATTATTTATTGTCATAGGGAAATTTATATATGTTAAATAAAAAATATACATTAGCAGAAACTTCTGATTTCCTACCCATACCATTTATCTTCTTCCTAACAACCATTTTTTTGAGCTTTCTATCTTTCTCCTCATGGCTGTGTGCTTCAGGGGAGGCAGGGAGCACTCCTGCCCTATGAAAGAGTCATCAGTGATCAGATGAATTGCCCCTGCCAGTGGCCAAAAGTCAGTTCATCCACCATAATGAATTCCCATATGGCCAGTTTGCTAATTTACATACTTATTTCAACTCTTTAGATAAAGTTAGTGAATTTCACTATGTCTTCACAATAGCATTTAAGGAATATTACATTTGTCTTGTTCTAGTTCCTTATTTCTATGACTTTTGATGAATTGTCCTGCTTAAGAATTACCTTACCTCTGGATTTATGTGAGCCAATTTTTGTTTAGGCCAAATGAATACTGAGTCCAGATTTTCTCTTATTTGTAACTAGAAGCATACTGATACATGTATCTGGAGAAACAGAGGGAGTGGGAGGGAGGGAAAGAATTATCTTTCATTTATTTCTGGGTTGTAGGAAGGGGATTATGGTTGATTTGTGCATTTATTATATTCATCTTTGTACTTTTCTATATTTTCCAATTTTTAAACAATGAATAAAAGTGGAAATTCTCAAAAACTGGGTTAAGAGCTATAAATGATATAAGTGCTAATATCAGAGGGTTGTAAGATCACTGAGAATTGGCACCGAGTTAAGTTTAGTAAAGTTGTGTGTAGGCAGGGAAGGCCTCCCAAAGGAGAAACAATTGAATTAATTCGAGAAGAATGAGTCAGAAGGAGTGAGGGTTAGGACAATCCATTGTTCTTGATTTGGCTGAGAAGGACTAAATGAACACTTTCACTGATATTATCATTTGTCTTCTCTTAGACTTTTCAAATATGTAATCTCCTTTCATCATTGCAGCAATCTTGAAAGTAGATATGATTGATTGTCTCCATTTTGTGCAAGTAGGAACTGAAGCTCAAAAGCTCACACAGTGAACAAGTACTGGAGCTGTGCTTTTCATGCAGATCTGACATTAAACACCACATTCAGCAGCCCTCACAGATGAGCTTGCTGGGATTGAAAAATTATAGACAGAGCTGAAGGGACCATTCAGACAAAGAGCTGTGTGATGGCAGGTGACTGGCATCCAACTCCAAGTACTTCAGCAAAAATGGAAATTCAGTTGACCCATAAACAATATAGGATTGAACCTTGTGGATCTACTTATATGTGGATTTTTTTTTCAGTAGATATATTGGAACTTTTTTTTGGAGATTTGCAAGAATTTGAAAAAATATTTTATTTCTCCAGTTTACTTTAAGAACACAGTATATAATACATACACTATACATAATATGTGTCAATTGACTACTTATGTTACTAGTAAGGATTCTTGTCAACAGTAGGTTTCTAGTAGTTTGATTTTGGGGAACCAAAAGTTATATATGGGTTTTTGACTGTATGGGGGTCAGTGCCCCAACCTCTGTGTTGTTTAAGGGGTTAACTGCATTGCCTCATGTAGCCTGGAAGGAATAGAGAAGGAATAGAGTTGAACCAGGACCAGTCTTGGTGGGGCTCAGGGATTGAGCTGCAGCCTGTTCAGGAGGTGTTAAAACATTTTTCCACAAAAGGAGAGAGTGTCTCAAGACTGCAAAGAAGGGAGCATAGGAAACATGCTGCTATGATACCACTGCATGCCTCCTGTAGTCTCAAACCTGAGGTCCCAAAGAAGCAACTTCTCAAAGTAAAAGTGTAACTAAGGTCTAGTTGGTCTAAAAACCCATCCAAAAAATTTGTGGAATTTTTATTATCCTTTTGTTATTTGTTGTTGATAGATCATTTTGTTATTGTTGTTTGCCCTTAAAGAAAATCGTATTGCCTAAGAAATCTGTACACAACCAGTTCTTTCTTCCCACAGTGAGAGGAACCTAAGTCACACTTCCTGCCACCCAGCAGTAAAGCACACTGTCTACAGGGCAACCTTTCAGTGTAAGGCTTTGATTACTATTAGGCTGGAAAACTGAGTTTTTTCCAATTCAGTGCAGAATATTTATATTTTAGAACCTTCTGGTTATACAGTCGCTGCAAGAAGAGGGAACATTTGTTTTCTTTTCTTCCTTCCACTTGGTTCCTAGATCAGGAGTGCACAAATTTTTTTCTCCAAAGGATCAAATAGGAAATATTTTTGGCTCTGCAAAACATATGGTCCCTGTAACAGCTACTCAACTGTGGTCATAGTGCAAAAGCAGCTGTGGACAATATGTAAACAAATGAGCATGGCTATGCTCCAACAACATTTTATTTTTAAAAACAGGATGCAGGCCAGATTTGGTTAACAGGCCTTGGTTTGACAATCCCTGCCACAGATCACTGGATTTTTGAAAAAAACATTGCTTATTAAAAGTACCATTAAAAAAAAAGTCATGATGGAACAAGAAAACATCATATTTCATATGGGTGTATTCTGTTTTAGTTGTTTTGATGATTATCTTAAGGAATCAGTCTGAAATAGGAATTATGGTTATCTGTTACATGCTTCTGTTCATTCTAGAAGAGGAATAGCCTTATCAAGGCATGTAGCTTTCATATTTTAAATTAATAAAACATTTCAAAAGAAATATAAATGCGATGTCTTAGAATCTTGCATTTCAAATGTAAATTGGATTAAGGAAAAGAAAGGGGGCTATGCAGTATGGACTGTGAGTAGATGAAGGGCTCATAAATTTGAGGGACCAATAAACTATACATTTTTTTACTGAGGGGGAATTGACTGATGAAGTAATAAAGTAGTCACTATTTTAAATCTCTAGGAATTCTTGCCCAGTAACAGGGGTATAATTCAAAACTTGGTTACAGACTGTACTTGACTAGTTTTTTTTCTTGGGGGTGGAGAGAATCAACAACACTTTATTTCTATAAATTAAAAATACCTGGGCTAACATAAAATTTTAGCACTTATTATACTGCTTTAAATGTACACATTACTTTGTTTAAACTTAAAATAACTCAGTTTTAGTGACAGCTAATATCATTTTTTCCACCATGGCAAAAACATCCTAAAAAACGTAACCTTAAATCATATGTACGTGTAACCTTAGAAGTTAGATGGGCATCTTATTATCCTTTACTTCCAGGCATAACACAACATGGAAATCAGGGAGCTTACCTGATCCTTCCCAAGTCACATATCTAGTGACCAGCAGAATTAGAACCAGAATTACATTTTTTGATTTCAAGTCCACACGCTTGTACTGACTATAGCATATTTACCAAACTGCCCTCATAGACATATAGACTTTTTCAATTCTCAGTTGCTTTGCAGATTTAAAACATTGTGAATAAAAGAACAAACTATTTCAACTTTCTGTTTCATCTTAGAATTATTTTTTTGAAAAATCACAGTGAAAAAAATTATGTGTTTTGGGAAGATTAAATCTGTAGAATGAAGAGGTAGAGCCAGATACAGATTTTCAAGCTGTGCTCTGTGGATTCCTAGAAAGCTCACGTGAACTTCAGAATTCAGGAGTCCCTAAATATGCTTAAGTCTTCCACACTGGATTTCCAGTTTTTGTTCCAATACTGAAAATATAGATTGTTCAAGAAGGATATGTACCAGTTTTAATATTTTCATTTTACTATATTAGTGTTCCCCATAGAATTTTATTTGAAAAAATTATTTTTGCTAAATAATTCACTAGGATAGTTCATTTCCTTCCAGCTTTCATATTTTGTGGCACTGACTTAAGAAACAAATCCACATCAGAATGTGAGAAATCTGCAAGGAGGACAGTGAACAATTATACTGTTTTAATAGAAAAACAAGGTCTATTATTCTTGTTCATTGATGATTTTTATAAAATCTACCCTGCACCTGACTCACAAACAATAGTTTCCATGGTATTCCATAGTTTTAGAATAACTTAGACACTTGAATGTGCTTAATAAACAGAAGTGTTGGTTAAATGAAGGTATGAGTGAATGATTACAGATCAAAGTCCTGGAATGGGAGATACAAAGACCCCAGAGGTAGGAACACAGCTGTGTCAGGTAGGAACGGCCAGATCCAGCTCTGGAAGCCAGGTTTCCCATTGCCCAATGCTCTTCTCTTTCATGAATATTTTTTTTATTGTGGGAAAGTATGCGTAACAAAATTTACCATTGTTAACTCTTTGTAAATGTAAAGTTCAGTGGCATTCAGTGTTCACACGTTTGTGCAACCATGGTCATTATCCATCATCAGAACCTTTCCTTCTCCCCAAACTGAAACTTTGTACCCATCACATGCTAACTCTCCATGCCCCTGCCCCCTGCCCTGGAAGCCACCCTTCTACTTTCTGTATGGGAATTTGATTTCTCCAGGTACCTTACTCAGATGGGACGATGCAGTATTTGTTTTCTTGTGTCTGGCTTTTTCACTTGACACATTGTCTTCAAAGCCCTTTATGTTGTAGTAAGTGTCAGAATTTCATTCCTTTTTATGGCTGAATAATATTCCACAGTGTACCATCATATATATATACACCACATTTTGTTTATCTGTTCATCTATCAATGGACATTGTGCAGTTTCCACCTGTTGGCTACTATGAATAATACTGCTATGAACATGGGTGTGCAAATATCTGTTCAAGTGATAGCTTTCAATTCCTTTGGATATATACCCAGAAGTGGAATTGTTGAATGATTTAGAAATTCCATTAATTTTATGGTTTTTCATAGCACTGTACCATTTTACGTTACCACCACCAATGCACAACAATTCCGATTTCTTCACATCCTCACCTGCACCTGTTCTTTCTTCTTTCTTTTTTTTCTTTCTTCCTTTAAGAAAAAAACACTCCCTTGAGCTTCAGTTTCACTCAAAGGAGCATTCTGATGGGTGTGGCCTGACTAGTTTTTAACTGTGTGAGAAGCTGAAGATAAAAGGAAGCACATGAGCATGAAAACCCAGTAACATTAAAGCAAAATCAAAGCAACTCCGAGACTCCATATAAGCAGCCACTGAAGTATCTCTATCCCATTATGGGTATTCTCAAGGTACACTAAGAAAATGAAGGCACATGAATTATATGCTATAAGTCAAATATATTATGACTTCAATCTATTGTTGTCTGGAGTCACAGAGAAGATGTTTCAGTGAAATGATATTATAAAAATCCTCTGCATACAATGTTAACTGAATTTTTTGTATAGGTTCCAAGATGGATGGATCACTTTTCAAGTCCCTGTCCTTCACAAAATATACTCTTGAACATAAAACAAGATAAAAAAAATTCAGAAAAAATTATGCATTCTTAGGTCAGGAATATTATGTATGATTGATGTTTACTACTCTATTTTTCCAAAATAAATGGAAAACTCCAATTCCAAGATTAGCTAGGAGTCCAGTGTCTAACCATTCCTTCCAATGCCCTTTGTGATTTACCTAAGAACTAACTCCCTTGGGCCTCAGTGTCCCTCAAAGGGCCATCTGCCTGATTCTTATACCTAAGAAAGCACAGTAATCAATGTTGTCATTTAATATTGGTTAACATCGCTGTTATTTCTCTCTGCCAAATGGAGTTTTGTTACATATTTGTCATCCTTGGGCAACAGATATGGCTAGTCTACTTCACAGTAGAGACAGAAATCATGAGGAAGGATAAGCATTTTGGAGAAGAAACTTGGAAGTCTGGCTGAAAATTAATCAGAGTTCTAAGTGCAAGGAAAGGAAGCAATGGAGAATTAACAATCAACAAAATAACAGAAGATAATTCTTCAGAACTGGAGAAAGGATTGTATCTGCAGACCAAAAATGTTCACCATCCAAAGAGAGCATTATTTTTCAGAAGTCCATTTCCAACATCAAGAACTGTGAAGGGGTGAGGTTTCACCAGAGTTAGAAGCTAACAAAGAAAAGGGTTATGAGTCAGAATCCTAGATATTCAGAATACAGAATACAAAAGCACACCAACCACATATGTACACTTTTTAGATAATTACTTGGGAAAATACTTCAGTTAGATAAAAACGGAATCAGAATAAGGATCACAAGAAAGAAAAAGACAGTATATATAAGAAGGAAAAATTCAATAAAACTCAAAACTTAAATCGGAGTAAGTGTTGATAAATGTGATGCAATTAAAAGTGATCTTGAATAAGAAGTTACATTATAAGAAAATAATAATTAAAATATCTGGAAAATTAGGCAGATTACTTAGTAAGACCCTAGAAAGAAAGAAGGTAGGCAAGGAAAGTAAAAACTTGCAGAAGTTTCCAATTGAGGTCTCCAATGAGGAAAGAACAAAGTAATAAGTTGAAGTCAGATTCTGATAGAGAAATGCAGACTCACATTTCTTTGTGAAATATAATAATGACCACTAGCAGAATGAAAATAGGTTGAACTGCCTAGTCAATAAAGTAAAAAGAAAGAACATGTGAAACTGGTCTAACATAGAATAAATCAAGAGAATAGGAATGACAGTAGGAAGGGGAATTTTTACAATGTTACCTCATGTCAACCTGCCTTCAACCATGCCCCTCCTCACTTCCCTTGCAGAAGAATCATCTGTGTCAATTGTATTTCTAGACAGAAGCACCGGGTGTTAAAAGAGATGAACTAATGATTGACTGCAACTCATCTGTCTTTTTTTTCCCAGCATTTAGTGGGTAAACTGACTTCTGGCCTGAGGAAGAAGCCCTGCCCACCTTCTCTCTGAATGTCTTACTGAGCATGCTCATCATGGCTTCCAGACAGTCAGAAAGCCAGCGAGGACGCCACCATTCAGCTTTGGGCATGAGGGGAGTGGGAAGCATCACCACCTCTAGTCTAAACCACATTCTGGATTGAGCTTTTCCAGAGCTCTGTTTTTAGGTACTTCTGTAGCTAATAGTGGACACTGTTTACCATTTGCCTGTTGTGGAAAGCCCATGGAAAAGGAAACTGATTGGCTGGATGACACATTTGGGGAGAGGTCTTTTATCATATAACATAATGGTTAAATGGTTAAGGCTGCACATATACCTGAATAGAAAGGGTTCCTTCTGCAAAAACAAAAGGAACAGAGACTGGACATTCATACAATGTGTAGGTGGTATGTTAAGTGCTTTGGAGGGAAGGGAAAACAACTGAAACTGTAACATTTTTAAATGTGGATAGACTTTGCCCAGAAATTTCCTACATAATTTATTTACTTTTTGGGGAATACTTGGTTATGGGTATGCAAAAATTTAAAAATTCTTACTACAGCATTTTCTGTAATAGGGAGTGGGTGGAAAATGCAACTTTTTGACCAGGATTCCTACTTGGCATTAATAGCACCCACTGTGTATATATTAAAAGCATGTTTGCATATTTATGGGATGTTTACTGGCAGCAAAGCTGCTGGCCAGTCCAGGGATTGCTGATCCAGGGTAGGGGTGGAGCAGAAGCACCTATTCTCTCCTGCACTCCATTGCTGGTACATAATTGGTCCGGTGACCACCAGTCATCGGGACTTCCCACAGATTTCCTCCCTGTGCCATAGTGGGCGAATGTGTGGGGTGGAGAGAGAGCCAAGCAGCCGGAGTTTGGAGTGGGGAGTGTGGTGAGACAGAGTGAGCTTGGGAGATGGGAGCCTGGGAACCATGTGCAAGGGGGTGTACTGAACAGTGACAGAGAGAGCAACTGGTGCCAGCGAGAAGACGCTGAGCCAAGAGAATAAACCGTTTCATTCCCAACGTCTCACCCTGTCTTCAGTCTCTTCAAATTTACAGAGAACTTGCCCCGGGTGGGGAATCCCCTCCTCCCACAGCGTCAGGGAGACACAACTGGGGGAAATCCTAAGACTTCATCAAAAGGAGACCAGTTAATTAAATTGTGGTGTATTCAGTCAATGGCTGCAGCCAGCCAAAAACAAAAACAAACAAAAAAGAATGGGGTTGATCTATACATATTAATTGCATATAAGGATGTGTGTGCATATCTCTGTGTGTATGTGTGTTTATGCTTAGAAAGAGGTCTGGCAGGATATTATGTCTCTGGTTTCTGGGAAGTGTGGAACTATAAAACAGTATCCACATTTTTCTCTTTACATTTCTGTACTTTTTGATTTCCCACAATGAGAATATTAACTTCTTGAAAAAAAAAAGTAGTCTATTTAGTGGAAAAGTATTATTTTGAAGGGAGGAAAAGAGGGTTTTTTCTCCCTATTATATGCAAGGAAATGTCACTAATTATTTGCTCATTTAGTCTTACCAGTATTACAGAGGTATTTTGAAGTTGATTTGCAAATAAATAGATACTCCTTTTTTTTTTGCCATTTTTATGGAATCCAAGAATAAGCCCACAGGCACATTCTGGTTATTTAGTAATGCTTAAATTTCCTATGTTACAGATTTATTGTAATCTGACAATCAATATAAACATATATGCAAAACTAAATATTATCACCTGATAATCATCATGACTATATATGTTTTTAAAATGAGAATTTTTGCTTCCAAGAGGTTCAAGAAGCTTTATGGGCATAGTTATGGGAGAATTTAACAGAGTACTAAAAACTATGCAGAAACAGATGATATGACCATTTTATGAGTGGAAAAGTGAGGTAGTGTGGGGTATGCACACACATGGAAAGATGGAAGTCAGAAATACATGTAAAAGCTTTCTAGTCTTTTCCAACATTCATCCAGAAGTCCCTTCCCTCCTTTTGAAACCACTCTGATCAAAATTCTTGGTTGTTCTGTTTCTTGGTCTGCCAGCAACTACTGTCACAAGCATCAAAACAATTTCTGTACATATGTATAATAGTCATCTCAATTTTTCCGCAAGGTCTGTATGTCTGTATTTATGTTTTTTTTTTTAAACATACATCAATGCTTCCAAGTCACAGAGATTTTGTCCTAAATCATAAGCTGGACTGTTTCTATTTAGAGTACTTGTTGTTTTATTTAAAAAATTAGCAAATGTAGAAATCAAGGTAAGAAAAATCATTCTAAAAAACCAAGTTTGTCTTTCATTAGTTCTCCATAATTTTAATAACCGTTCATCAGGCTCTCCTGCCCCTGCGGCTGGCATTTGCAACACTTCCTGTTTCTGATGCCTCTTTTGAATCATCTGCAGACTTATCGCGGTTAGTAATAATGCCTGCTGAAGGGCAGATTTCGTCCGGACCCTCCCAGCAGCCACTCCTCTCTCAGGCCACTGACTCAGGCTCGTCTGGGCCCATTTTTTTTGCACCCGGCAGTTTTCTCTCTATATATGGTAATAGTACTCGCCCTGAGCAGCGGCCGCTTCCCTAGGAAAACTGGAAAGGAGGGTCACACCAGCAAAGCTGTAGAAGGCTGCTGGCCAGGTTGGGCGCTCCGCCGGCTGGCCGAGAGGCAAGGGGACAGCGGTTCCGCCTCACTGCAGGCCTGAGAGCCGCGCTGTCCAGGGCCCCGTCGGGACACGGGGGCGCAGCCAGGGACCCGGCACGCCGGCCGCACGGCCCGGAAGCCATCCGCGCTCTGGGGCAGTGGATCCCTCCCTTGGAGCCGGCACACTGTGCAAACTCAGAGCCAAACTCTTGGGGGAAGGACGGGGATCCCGGGTGCTGGACGCACGAAGAAACCAGGCTCAGGGCGCGCCCACAGCTAAGGCGCCGGGGGCAGCGTACCTTCCATAAACCGTCTGCCGGGCGGGGCGCCTGCACAGGCCCCACACCCTCCGTCCCACTGCAAGACAGTCATTCCACTTTAAATACAGAGAGAGCCGCGAGGAGGAAGTTCAGGAAGGGGAGCGCCAGCACACACCCGTCCTCATGTGTGGAAGCCTAACTCGCCAAACGCGCCGAGTCTCTTCCTAGTAAAATTGGTCAGCAAAAAGCCCGGGTTATTCAGAATGACCTGAAGTTTAAGGAAATGTGGAGCAAGAAGAAGTCTTAAATATGTTCTCTTTAGCTTTAAATAGCCGTCTTTCCCCTTTTTGGAGGGTGTGGGGAGGAGTAAAAAGCGTATTTTCAAATTAGATCTCTAAATGTATTAGACTTAGGCAATAGAATTTTCACTCACATTTTGTATGCATATAAAATACTTACTTTACTTTATAGGTATAGTTAGAAAACATGTGGGAAGACATTTGTGGTGTTGAGCATCAGAGAAGAAGCAGCCGTCTCCCAGGCAGCAGTGTTCCCAGCCCTTTGGGGAGGTGCCGAGCTGTCGCACGACGGGAGGCTCATCTCACTGCGGAGAGGGTCGCACAGAATGGGCACTGGAAGGATGTTGACTCAACAGTCTACTCCTTCTTTCCAAGCAATTCATTATTAGAGTCAGGTTTGAAGTTCACCCCCTTAGCTTCCTCCTACTAAATTAAGTGCAGGTCGATCCAGAAGCAGGACAAACTAGATGCCTCCTTAGAGTGATTTTTAGTGACGTTTCTCAGCCCAGAGGTATTAGGGCATTTCTGAAAGGGTAGCAAAGTGTTTTGGTGATGATGCTGTGTGGCGTTGGGGAAGAGCCTTACTGCTGTTCTGCTGATGGGACCTCCCATCTGTGTACTCCCACGGGGCCCTTCCACCCAACTCCTACTCCTGTCCTAAAAAATGAATGAATGAATAAATAAATAGAGTAATGCATTACAACCAATATAGTCTTGCTTCATGTGTAATTAACACTTTATTTGTTCCCTCCACCATTTCCTATCTGGGCAAAATATAAAGTCATAACAAAAAACTTCAAAAAAACCTCCCCAAACCCCAAAAGTAAAGTCCACATTCTCAGGTCTCAATAGCCCGAACATCTTTCCCTCACTTTTTCAATGGAGTATCGACAGATGTTAGATCTAAAAGTTTCTTTCCTTATTTGAGATTAGAAGACAAATAAATGTTTTAACCATGGTGCTTAGCTTTTCTTTCTGTGGTTTTCATTTTCTGGGATGGAGAAAAATTGGTTATTGTCTGCCATCAAGTGTCCTAAATTGGAATTGCAACTCACCACTAACAGCCCCGGGCTAACATTCGTAGAAATGAGTACTGATTTAAATAAGGACTGGTGTATTCTACAAACAATTGTAC
This sequence comes from Manis javanica, assembly GCF_040802235.1. Taxonomy (NCBI): domain Eukaryota; kingdom Metazoa; phylum Chordata; class Mammalia; order Pholidota; family Manidae; genus Manis; species Manis javanica. The sequence continues at coordinate 100,403,914 of NC_133157.1, read as the reverse complement.
TTTCAAGCTTCAGAGATACACAGATTTAAAAAGCAGTGAAAAAAAGGGACACAATGTTGGCCATTCATGGCAAACTGGAAAAGAGTCAATATTAAATCAAGATGGGAAGAATCAAGAGAGTCACACTTACAGAACCATCTAATGAATAGCCATCCTAAGTGAGGAAATACTGTCATAATTAATCGATCAATTGCATTCAGAATACTCTGTGGAGCACTGACTTGAACCGACCCCCAATAAAGCAAAGCAAACAGAACAGTATCAGTGTACACTGTCTTTCAAACGGAGCAGTCTTGTAGTCACCAAGGCTCAAAAACTTGAATGAACTTTTAACATAGACTCTGTATCCAGTCATCTTTTCAATTTTTTCCCTTCTGCTTCTGTTATCGCTCCATTTTTTTCTATCACTATTACTAAGAGTGACTGATTGATGCTTCTCCATGTTACTTTCAGTCCTGACCACCCTGCCAGGTGATCTTCCTTGTATGCTGGGTCACTGTCACTTGAACACCCCGCCCTCCCCAGAACCCTGCTGCTCTTTCCTCCTAAATACCCTCTCTATTTGGTTTCAGTGTTGCTTGAATCCAGTCTCATCCTACCTGTACAATTTTATTTCCCTACTCTGGTTGAACTTTTTGCCAGTCATGTTGTGGCTCCTTGAGTAACCCTGCTCATTGCTCCCTTTGGGTCTTCACTGATGCAGTTCCTCTCAAGAGGAATGCCTGTCCTTCCCTCCTGTGCCTGGCCACCTCTTCTTCATCTTTCAGGATTCAGCTGTTGCCCATCCGTGGACACCTTGCCTTGCCTGTGAAGTCCTACAGCTTATATTCTCTGAATGCTTGTGCAAATGCTTTCCCATGGTTTACTATTATTTCACAGGTTTTAGTCCCATTTCCTCCAGAACCTATTGTGAAATACTCCAGGCCAGATCTGTATTTCCAAGGCCCCCTCAGGGTCTACAATTCTGGGAACATGGGGAGCTCATAGCTACTTGTTCATGGGTTTTATTTATCTTCAGCACAATTCTACCAGGAAGGTTGAGCTTATAATTGTTATTCCTATATGATAATTGAGGATGCTGAGGCCCAGCGCATTTGCAGGGCTTTCTCTAGTCAGAAACATTGCCAGGGCAGGAACTCTCTTGGCACACCTTGCTGCCACCAGACTGATAGATGAAGCAATATGCTAAGCTCTTTGTTTTTTAGATAGATAACTTAATTTCCTTATAGCTAACTGACATACTGTAGGAGGTAGCCAGGCAACAGATTATAATCAAGGAGTGTAATTATGACTCCTGCTTGGCAATTTCAGTTCTTTCTGGGTGGTTATGCCACATTTTTAGCCCACACCCATTTGTACTGTTTGAAAACCACAGACTGGTGCTCTTCACTAAAGCCCTCTGCTTAAATGACTTGTTCAAACCTTTAACAACTGTGGATCTGACGTGTCTCCTGCCCTTTGTCAACTGCTGAAAGGTATCCTCGGATGGCCTGGCTCACGTGGAGTGTTGAGCAATTTAAAAGAATCACTAGCAGGCTGTCTTAACCACAGTCATTTGGGAATTAGGGAGGATTTCTAGGTAGTTCCAACTCTGGCCACAGGATGGATTCATTTTCCATTCTGTGTGCATAGTGTATGATTTGCCAACAGAGCAGCAAGATAACTCTTGCCTCGCTCACTGGCACAGAATTACACGGTGGGGCCCCTTCACTGATGTGCTTGTCCTCCAGGGCCTGGCTCAGTTCCAGAAGCTCTGGTTAGCTCAGCCAACGGGAGAACTTGGTCGCAAAATGAAAAGCTCATAATCTGCACACACCTAAGCTATTCAGAGGGATGGCATTGCCAAAATGTGCCCTGTTAAACATCTGGAAACTAAATGTTAACACTACTGTTAAGCAACTCTACTAATTTAGAATGATTATGTGAACAAATAATAATTAATAATAACATATACATTATTTTAATATATGTTAAATTTGCAGTTATACTATATAGGCATTATATATTTTATAATTATTTTGAAAATAATTGAAAAAAATGCAGTAGAGTAGATTGTTTAAAGAAAATCAAAATGTGTAGTTGCAACAAGCAACTTTTAAAAAATTGCATGTCTTATGGTCTGATGAAATGATCAAAACTAATCTAAAAGTGTCATCAGATACAATATTATTGCCTTTATTTTATGATAACATTGTTAACATATAAAGAAGATTGGTTTCCAACCAAGTGATAAAAGAGTTTCATGATACTAGTGGCAGGAGATTTTAACCTAGGCACGAAATCCAAAAGTTTCAGAAATACAAGATGAAAAGGTCCTAGAGAGCATAGAAGCTATGGAACCTAGAGTTAACAATTCTGTATTGTATATCAATAAATTTTGCTAAGAGGATAGATCTTATGTTAAGTGCTTTTCTAACATAAAAGGTAAAGAGGGCAGGAAGAAGCTTTCGGAAGTGGTGGTAGGTTGTGACACAGATTGTGGTGATGGTTTCATGGGTGTATGTTTATCTCTAAACTCATCAAGGTGGACACATTAAATAGGTGCAGCTTTTTATAGGTGAATTGTACCAAAAAGTGTTTTTTTTAAATAAAAAAATGTATTAGGTCTGACTAGGAACTTGCCATAAAATGGACCAGATGTAGAGTATTCACAAAGGCCCAGAACTCTTACCACTGAGAACTGCCCAGAGTAATGACATCACTTTTACAGCACGTGTGATCACAAACTTCATTTCCTTGTGCCCTCCCAGCAGGCCAGAGGAAAGGCAGGCCAGCTCTTGTTATCCCTATTTTGCATGCTTAGAAAGTCAAGCAGCTTCCAGCTCTTACATGCCTCACCTGATAGTGGCGATGGTGTGTGTGGGTGAGGGGAGTTGGGACCTGAAACTGGGCCTTGTGACTTCACATCCATTAACTCTCCATATACCAGTGTATTATATATATTAATTATGTAATTATATATAATAAACCAGTGTTAACATATAAACTTCGTCATACTATTATATGGACTATTCAGCTCTTGAAATATGTTTGCATAAAATATTACTTACTTATCTTATGGAAATTTGAATGTTCCCTGAGCAAATTCTAATGTGGCACCTTGGGTAAAAAAGTCCCTAAATTTTGTAATTTCATTGTATGTAATGTAAATTTCCTCGTGTGAAAGCCACCTAGATTTTATGAGTCTTCCTACCGCTTCACACAAAGTTTAGCTAGTAAGGAAGATGGAGGACTGGAATCAATGTCCATGTTTTCTGACCCTTTAATTGGCCAACAATGTCTGTAACGCCGTTTGGTAGTACTAAGTGACTAAAATCAGAAATCCTATGGCCCAGAATAGTTAACTGTTCAACCTTAGATACAGTCGTCAAAAAACGATATAATTCAAGATGAGAGGTTAGAAAACATGCTGGAGGCTATTGTTTATCTTTTATTTTTCTCAAATTTATCCAAAACTCTGCTCCTTAAGTCCCAGATACAAACAGCATCTTTTCACTTAATGTGACAGATTTGCACTAAGAGATGGTGTTGGCATCCCAGGAAGTATTGGAACACCAGATTTCCTGCTGACAAAATTCTGGGAAGGTTTGTAGAACCAAGTCAGCTTAGTAGAAAATACTCTGTTGACTTTTCACGTATAAGGCTCTAGTTTCTGATTTCTTGAGTGCCTAGGGAAGGTTATTGCTATTGGAAATGAAAGCTTGATTGATTAGAACAGAGATATGCCTTTTAAGAGATTGAATTGCTGGCCTTAAAGGATCAAATTCAACTCTCAAGAGGGAGGCTGCCCTTATAATTCTTTTTTCTCCGTAGGCAGTTATGATTCTTTTTTTCATGCCTTGAAATAGCAAATTGTGGAGATCATTCTGTGTGAATAGTCTTGTGTAAATTGTCCTCCAGGTCACAGTCTAGAGATTATAATCTATTTGTAGAAAGCTGATAAAAACCACAAAGTACAGGCAAAGCAAGAAATCTTTTCTTACTTCAAATAATGCCTGCAGGAGGGTGCTCTTAGAGGGAGCAGACATTCAGTTAAAATTGAAGAGCATTTAGTAATAGCCTTGTAGGCTGCCCTGGCGTGGCCACAGTGCCAGACCTCTAACTGCCCCTGTGGCTTAGGATTTAACTCAGTTTTCTTGTGTCTGATTGGTGTACCACAAATGGTGGCCATTCTTAACCCTTCTCTGCAGCTGGGGTCAGGCTGCTCGCCTGGACCATTTCTAGTTTAGATAGTGATCTCTGTGCACAAGTCCCTTCCAAGTCAGGCTCTAAGGGTTCCAGGGCAAACTGCAACCTTATTTCTCAGTGGTGTGCAGAAGCAAACTGTATACTCAGAGATGTTCTAGGCAGGGAATTATTCTGAGTCAAAATGCCTCTCTCTCCCAACTCATTATAAACTGGTGCTTGCATCACAGGATGAATTAATTGATAATTTTTTGATGATTTGCATTTTGTTACTTAATTTATATAGGTTTGATTAGACAGGATATGAACACCTACACAATGCAGGAAGTATAGAGGGTATATGGTTAAGTTATTCTTGTTGTCTTGTTGTCATCCCAATTTCCTTCTCTGGTTACATCTGCCTTTACTTGATTCTTTGTCTGTCCAGAGATAGTCTGTGCCTACACCCACACATACACATACACAGATTCATATGCTATATGTACATATACTTTTTCATGCAAGTGGTTGTGTGCTTGATGCTTTATTTTTAGACCTATGTGATTTTGCAGGTGCTTGAATCCTTTTGACTGCTATATAGTATTCTATTTATGGGTGTGTTATAATTTATTCAGTTGGTTTCTATTAGCTGACTTTTGAATTGTTCCCAGTCTTTTGATATTACAAGGGACTTTGCATTAGATGTTTCATACATACATCAATCACCTATGTATGAATATATTTGTAGGGAAAATTTCTTGAAGTGGATATGACATCTTATTTTTGTCACAATTAATGATAATTAATGATATACTTCTGTTTTTTATTGATGCTTTAATTTCTGTCTTTCACTATTTAATTTGTTTCCTTGTTTTCTTTTTGCTGATATTATTAGCATTTAAAATTTTTTCTCTAGTGGTTTATTTTTATAAGAATATAATACACTTCACTTCAGACTTCTATTTCTTTGATCAGCATTCATTGACTCCTTTTTCTACTAATATTGGAATCAGCAATTTCTACTTCTTGTCTCCACTATTCCCTGAATTTTGAGTTTTATTTTTCTTAATGTTTATATTTATATATTTAAATTAACTTATTTTAATTGCTTAATCAGCTTTGATACCTAGCTATGAAAGATAAGGAACTCTCTAAACCTACATTACCTTCCTCTGTGTATCCACTTTCCCTCCTGAATTTTGTTACTTATATAATGATTCCATTGTTAGGAAATTTTTATCTTTGATATCCAGTAACTCTCCTAGAATACGTCTCAGTGTTGATACTTTGATGTGACTTTTTCTGCCTAAAATAAGATGTGCCATCTAAAATTTAGATTCAAGTCTCCTATTAATGCTGGATCTCATTAATATGTCTTCTGTAACTATCTTTTATGTCTCATCCTTTCCAACTTCTGTTTTTTCCATTTCACTTCCTCACTGTTGCTGTCCACCTTCTTTTCTCTATTCTCCTTTCTGTTGCTTCCGGAGTTACCTTCGTATTTCTTTGAGGGTTTGTTTCATCTCCTATTATTTCAACTTATCTTCCCTGGGCCCTTAAACCCAACTTTAAACTCCTATTTTATAAATCAATAGCTTCATTTCCTTTTGTGAATTCATGGTGATGAATATACTCAATGCCACTTTTTGCCTGGTCTGTGGAGACATGTTTCTGGTGATGCTTTTTAATTTGTCACTGCCCCACCACCCCACAATTTCTTTCCATCTTTTCTCTTTCAGTATCTTTGTATGTTACATGCCACGAAGTTTCAGTCTGGCTACCACTCATCCTCATTAGGGTGGGTATCCTGCACATTTAAAATGAAGATGATTCCTTGGATAAATTGCAGGTGGTGCCTATGAGGCCAGAGACAAAGTCTTGTAAGTCATTGGGAAATTCCTCCTGACAGAACCATATATAATATCTGACCCTTGTGGCCTTCTCCTTGCCTAAAAGAGATTGGCAGCTGCACCACTGTTCACCAGGCACAGCCCCTTGCCTCAAACTGGCCTCATGGGTGGGTGGATAACTGATTCATCATTGAGTTCTGCCTCTTATGTTTCTGAAGGATAGAGAAAAGGGTCAGCTATATTTTTGTTGAGCTATTTAAATGCTAGAAGTCAATTGGTACATTTTTATTGAGGTTCGATAATAGATAAAATGGTCCAATGGTCCTGAGGCAAATGAGCAAAATGAGCAGCACTTACTAGCTATGCAACTTTGTACAACTCTTTAAATCTTTCTGAGCCAATATTTTGTTATCTGTTAAATGGAGATAATAAGAAAGCCTGTGTAGCCTGACTAACAGAGTTGCTGTGGAGAATAATGGAAAAGTGGATGTGAATAAACTTTAAATTAAATTCACTCTAGAAATGTTAGTGATGTGATGTAATTATTTTTTAAAAATTTAAAAAAGAAAAACCAACTCTTAATTCCCATCCTAGTGCTGGTTTAAAACTTTGCCAGTCTCAGGAAGAAGGTTTAAGAAGGTCTTTCACTTACTCTGAGACTTACTTTGATTTCCGGTGGAACAGTTCAAATTTTAATAGCATCTACCCTTCCAAGGAGTCGTCTTCATTTTTAAAGGGCTCCAAAGAAATCCCCGCATAATTTTTATTATCCACTTCTATCACCCTTCCTTCTTTGTTACTACAGCTTTAAAATGAGCTCTTCATTATTTGTAGGAACATTTTAATGTCCAAAAATAAACCCTCTTAAGACTCATAAATAATATTCTCAAAAGTCAGCCTGCAGGGTGGGTCACTCTGAAAAATTTAGGAAAGAATGATATGTTCATGCTCTGGAATGGAGTTCTCATAAAACCCCTTTGATAAGAATTTGAGCCTCATTCAGATTTACTGAGTATTTGCCACCAAAACATGGATGAAGAGTTTCTTATAGTTCCAGAAACAACTTCTCATGCTAGAAAACTTCTGTCTCTTATTTTGGAAGAGCAAAGAATATTGGCCAAAAATATTAACAGTTTTTTTTAACTACCATTCAGTATGTGCTTCCTCAGCCCAAATATTTCTAATGTAGATCAAACAATTATGTCCCTTACAATTTACATGGTGTCTCACTAGATTTTATAAAGATTGGCAAAATGATTAGCTATTTCAGTCACTTTTTAAAATGTTGCAAAAGTTATACATTTCAATAATATCTTCAATCATTCAATAAATATTTAAGGATGCTAATTCTGCTCATAGAGCTGTTATAAGTCAATGGGGATATAGAGATGACAACAGTGACAGAATTTAACATTTATTTTGAACTTAAGATGTGCCAGGCATTGTATTAAGCATTTTTATCATATCAACTTCTCAAAACATTCTTATAGATTAACATTTGTTGTTATAGTAAGCACCTTCTATATCTCTGTGGATCACATCAACACATATTGATTTGGGGTTCATATTATACTAGGGCTGAAGGTCAACTGTATTCTGCTGACCTACGTTGGGTTCCACATGTCTTCTCACTCTGCAAACCAGGCTGAAGCTACTCTCTGGGACAGCTTAAAAGGACTGTTGGAAACTTGAAATGCTTCTGAAATCATCTGTTCAGTCAAGACAAATATCCCCTGCATTCTTGGCCTGTTGGCCAAAGCAAATCACACAGCCATGCCCAAAGCCAGTGGGGCAAGCAGGCATACTCCATCAACTGAAAAGTTGGCAATGGCAGGAAGGGGACAAATAATCATGAACAAAGAATGCAATCTGCTTCAATTTGCTCTTCTGCCCACAAGATACTTTTATTTCTCAAAACAATCAGATACTGGGCTCAGAAGTCTAGGACCTGGTGATATATGTCATGTCTGCTTCCTGCCTTTCTTGATTCTGAGACCTATGAATTAAAATGACACGTTGTTTGTCCCCTTCTTCCCAAACACCTAAATAATACAGTGGTGGAATAGGGATGCCTTACTAACATATGGGAAGAAAGGGCGGTACATACCAGTTACCTGTTTATAACAATTCTGATATTCCACTGAGCAAAAGCTGCAAGCTCCCCCATCCTAGAGAATGCTCCTTGATTTGGGCCAGTTATATTTTCTGGGTATCATTTCTCAGTCCATTGTTTTCCATGTTCCTTGGTGCTTGATTCTACCTTTAGGACAGGCCTTCCTTTTCCACTATCCTCCTTGGCTTCTTCTGAAATAAGTATTGGAAAATATGACATTTGTGTCTGAGAAGGTATCTCAGACTGCCTCACACCTTAGAAGATTGGGGATCCACAGGTCATTTTATGATTTGAATAGTTATAGTCTCTTCTAATCCAGGTTAGTGGTGCTTTTAATAATATATCTCTCTATATAACTGTTTTTGTTTTTAATCAAACAATTTGATCCCAGTAAGCTCCTTGTAAGTCAATAGCCCACGCATAACTTTTCTACAAATGTTTCCATGTTACTTTAAGCTTCTCAAGCTTCAGATGACTGCACTTTCAGTCTCTTTTCCCTGAGCCATTTTATCTGAGATAATTTACTAGGGTCATATTAATCTTCCCCGTAGACTTCACAATGGGTGTGTTGGATCTGTGTCCAATTTTTGCCTTAAAAGAATTTGAGATTCTTTTACCTGTTATAAAATAGACCAGTTTCAATTTTCAATCCCCAAAGTTCCATAATTTCTGGACATTTGTAGTTCTGTGCTCATCTTGGCTCTGCTCCATGTCTGCTCTGGGTCTTCTCATTCCAGTACCCAGGCTGCAGAAGCAGCTACTACCTAAGACTTGGTGGTCACTGGGTAGGGGTCAGAACAGAAGGGCTGATGGGAACATGGAATGTCTCCAAACACCTCTGCTCAGATGAGGCAAATGGCACATCTGCTTATCCCATCTTGGCAAGTCACATGGCTAAGTCCCAATCTGCTGTATAAGGATGTCTACAGGTGAAAACTGGAGAAGAGGAGAAGGAAATGGGTAACTGTGAGCAAATGATACAATCTCCACACCTCATGAGGTAGATACTATTATAACTCTCTTGATAGGGAAGGAAATTAACACACAGAGAGCTCAAGCACCTTGTCCAAGCCTTGCAGCTGCTTAGTGGTAGAGCCAAGGCTCCATCCTAGGGAGTCTGACTCTGTGATGTTGAATCATTCCTAAATTCCTCCTCTGGGAGCTCTCATTTTTTGTGGAACTACCTGTACCATCTTGTTGAAATTTTCAGCAGGCTTTAGTAAAAACAATTTTAGTGGACTCAAAGCAATAATAAAGCTTTCTAAAATGATGTTATGGATTTCTTCAAGAAATAATTAATTAAATTGATGCCAGTTGCAACTTGTGAGATTGTAAAGCTCAACACAGAAACATGGAAAACATGAAGGTAATCCAGTAATTGGATCTCTTCAGAGGACTTTCAGCTTCCTCTCTGAATTGGTATGCTATATTTTCACTAGGAAGCTGAGAATATAAAAACTTAAGGTATTAGATCGTGGAAGGAGTTCAAATTCCTGAATATTATGCCCAGATAAGGAAATATTTCAGGACAAATCCCAAAGATTTTTCTATCAGCCTAAGTCTTTGGATTCAAAAGGACCCCAGCTCTTGTTAAATAACACAATCAGGAAAACAGCTTTTAAAGCCATGTGTTACAAGCCCATCACAGATAAGTGTCAGAATGCCGAATGAGATCCCCTCCTCATCCTTGACTCTTTGTTTTTTTACTATTCTTATTTCTTCAGAATTGGCTCAGATTTGCTTGGCAGAAGAATTTTCTGTAAATTGCATTCAGGCTTGTCTCCAGAGGGGCATGGAGCTTGGACCTATTATAGATTGCAGCTTACAAACACTCCCTAAATAAATATATTTATACACAGATTAAATCAAGTTAAGATAAAGTCAAGAGTGGCCTTGAGGAAAGAGTCATAAAAAGACAATCCATATCCTGAATGACATATAAGGAATGGGAGGAATGAGGGGAGAGATGATGTGGTTTTATGGAGAGCAGTTCTGCACTGCTTCGTGGAAGTAGTCATGCAGGCTTGGGAGACTCAGGGAAACACTGTACACCTTCTGCCAGTAAGTTAGAGTCAGAAAATCTGGTGCTATGGTACATGCACTGGGAATCCTTTTGGAGCAAAGCAAGCAGGCATCATTGGTATTTAACCATACACTGGGACAAAGTAGCTACTTTTGCCCTGAGAATTTCTTCACCTATTGAATTAGGCAGGCTAGGTTGACAACCGTACTGGACAATCTCCAATTCTTAGTAGCTTAATGGCATAGAAAGTTTATTTCTCACCCAAGACATACTCTGATTGGGTATTTGGTGGGTGGCCTCCATGATCCTTCCATCCAGTGACTCTGCCATCTTTTGGAGTCTCAGGCTTCTCCATCACAGGTGTGCAGAAGTGATATTTGCCAACGTCATTGGCCAGGACTCAGTCCCTTGGCTCTACAAAAGTATGGGAAGCTGTGTAATGTAGTCTTCCTGGGTGCCTAAGAGGAAAATGAATGGGTTTGAAGAACATGCTATGAAGACCTGTGGAGGCAAGGCTCCTTATAGGTAAGAATCACATGATGTCCTCATGCTATGAAGGAGAATACAGCCTTTAAGTCAAGGTGGTTCTTTGTTCTTAGCCAAAAGAGGGTCCGAGTTCTTGGTCTCTGGTACAGAGTCTTTCATGGGTTAAGGCAATCCAACTTTCTGGTTTCATCTCTTGCTGCTCACCACCCAGCCCCCACCTCCCTAACCCACTGCCCTTAACACTCTGGCTGGATCAGACCACTGGCTATTCTTTGAATGTGTCACATATCTTCACACCTTTGGGCCCTTGCAAATGTTTCCTGTTTGAAGCAACCACTCTCCTCTTTACCACAGAGCCAGTGCAGACATCTCTCTCCTTTGAGACTTTCTTTGAACTCCCTCCCCCAGGCTGAATTAATTACCTTTTTCATGTTCCCAAACGTTATAGATTATTTTATTATAATTTGCTAGGTTGTGTCCTTTCTATTTGCTTACTTACATGTCTCTCCCCCTGTTCTGTAAAATGTGGGGGAAATAGCTGAGTGAGTTACACTCCTGTGAGTCCCAAAGAATATCTGTGTAAATAAAGAACCTCTTAGCAAGTGTAACTAAAGAACCAGCCAGACACAGTAAAAAGATACAGTTTTACTTAAGAAAAGTTGTAAGCTATTTGGAAATGTGTTCTAGATGCATTATTTCTCCATGAAGAAATAAAAGCTAAAAGAAAGCATAAGTAATACATTTCTGAGGCCAAGGTAATTGTGATACTGTGTTCTTTGTGCTGTTTGCCACAGAGCTGGTTCAGGCGGGTGGGAAAGGATAAAGCTGAGCTCAGTGAGAGTGTCTTCATGAAAAGCAATTCCCACAAATTTACATGGAGGAAGCCTAACGTGTTAGAGGAATATGGAAAAGAAATAAGCTTATACTAATGTTTTATTGCATGTTCTGGGTGAATGGTGCCCTCCCATGGGGAGTGTGCACATCTCTGAGTTGAACCCTGTGAAGGCTTATTCTGGATCCTTTTTTCCCAATAAATAAGCCTGAAAAAAAAGCCAACCCAGACAGCTACAGTTCAAAAGAAAATTTTCCTTTATCATAATGGATTGCAATAAAAGCATTGGCTGAGCCTCTTCCTCTTCGTCCTGGCATTTATGGCTCTAGGCTTAGTAACTTTAAGAGTAAAATGACCTCACCTGATATTCAGGTTTTTTATTTTCAGCACTCCTGATTTCACATGGTTGTACTTATGCAGACTCACAATCTCTCTCGTTCTCTCTCCTGGCTCTGAAGCCCCAGTGCCTAAGGCCAGAACTCCCAAGACAAACCTTCCTAGGTGTCAGTGCCATGGTTATTGCTCCCAGTACTGTTAAAAATACTCTTGTTGTGCTGCTTCAATCCTTGAAGAATAAGATATGAGGTCACTTTCTGCTTGTAGAGTGAGGCCAGACTGTGAGTGATTGGCACTAACATATTCAATTGCAGAAGAAACAGGTGTTAAAGTGACTTCTCCCATCCCATTAAATGTCCTTTTCATACATTGATTCACAGACATGTTTTTCATTCTCATGACTGAATAGGCAACCCTGTAATTTGTCTCCTACATTCATTTCTCCCCCCCTCCTGGCAACAGTTTTTTTCAGTTTCTGCCAAAATTGTCTATTGTCTCCCCAAGTTTCTGCCCAGGGTGAGTGACAGAGGAATGATCTTATGAAATTTAACAGCAAAAAGCAACAGGCATGTAATATAACAGGACTAGCAGGCAATGGTTAATGGAGTTCTTTCTACTGCTTTTCATGGGCTTTCTGACAATAGATTGAAATTACTAAATCTTCAAGCCTCAGAAATGATTCCTTGACAAAACTAGGAGCAAGGCCAGGAATATATAGACAGAGTGGATTGTGAAATGTAAGTATTCAACACTAGAAATAAGGTAAGTATCAATTAAATTTCTTTCAAGTCTTTCAGCTAATGTTTCGCATGTTAAGAACAGGACATGTAGAAACCACAGAACATGTTCACACCTGAGCACGCTAGCTGTTACAATTCCCCTACCCCTAGTACAAATGTCGGGGTTAAGAAGGTACCTTCAGCTTTAAGCCCAAAAATAAGGCAAATGAGGACAGCCTTTCAATGTGGAAAGAAAGGCAGATTTTACAGAGATGAAGGTCTAAATTTCAGCTTTAACATTGAATATTTCCCTGACTTTGCACACAGTGCTTCATTTCTTTAGACCTCAGTTGCTTCCTCTGCAAGTTGAGGAAATTGAATTAGATAATCTTCCAAGGTCACTTCTGGTTCCAATGTTCTGTGCAGGCCATATTCTATTCAGTGTATCATGTCATCTGAAAAATGAATCCCATTGAGTTATTGTCCCTAACTTATGTCACTAGAAAATGGCAACAACTGTGAAATTAATCCCTTGTTTGTATGTCTTAATATTTTCAATTCTGGAAAAGTCTTCAATTTTTTATGTATATGCATTTCTTTGGGGCATTGGAAAGGGTGTTGTGGGGTAAATGGAACTTTCTAACCAGGATTCCCGCCTGGCCTTTTTAGTGCCTATTGCGTATACACATAAGAGCCTGTTTGCACATCAGTGGGATGTTTGCCAGTGGGTAGAGCTGGGGATTGCTGGTCTGGGGGAGTACGCAATCTCTCTTACCCTCTGCTCCTGGCACATAATTGGTGTTATTTCTGCCAGACAGAGGGCTCCACCCATAGAGTTCCTCCCAGAGGAAGGGGCAGGGTGAGCAGAGTGGGCGGTACCAACAGAGAGGAACCGGAACTGAGGGAGGGAGGCTGAGCAAGAGGGGAGAGGGAGAGACCGAAGTAGCGGGTGTTTGGAACAGAACACTGCAGGGAGAGTGAGAGAGACTGAGCCATGAGAATTAAAAAACCGTTTAATCACCAAACTATCCTTTCCCTTGTCTTCCTTCAGTCTCATTGGTTTCATAGGGAACTTGCCTATGAAATGGGTCAGGCACCCATTCCCACTTGTTCTGGAGCTACAGGTGTTATTATTCAGATTTGAAAGCCTTAAAGTAACAAAAGTAAAGCCATTGTGTTTATGAGACTAAAGCCCAGAGGATGAGTGCATTTCTTTTTCTCCTTTATTTTCCATTTTCTTCAGACTCTTCTTCCCCTTTTTTCCCTTCTTTCAGAGCCTAGGGAGGACCCCAAAGGCCAGGGCACAGCAGTGCAATAGCCTCCAGCACCAGGGTTCTGTTGGTGCCTGTAAGGGCCACCTCTGTCTTCCCAGGGATGGTCAGTCATGGTTAGTAGAAGAATGGGAAGTTCACCAGACTGGTATGAGGCTAATTTTGATCATGGATGCTAATGAAGCCACCAAAATGGTGAGGGAGCAGATTTGATTTCTCAGGTCAGTAGACTTTATGTAGATTCGATTACCTTAGGCAAGAATCTTTACTGCTGCTTCCTACTCCAGGTGTTGGAAGTATTTTGGTGCTGGCTTTCTGGAGTGCATAAAGCAAAACCAGTCTTTCTTTGAACATGTGCTTTTCCAGCATTTAGTCTTCTTCAGCTGGGGCATTTGAACTTAGATGTGCCTAGACGCATGTTTCAAATAACAGACACTGTTTTCCTTTAGTCTTACTTTAATTAAAAAAATAGACAAGTAAGAGAAAAACAATTTCAAAATAGTAATTAAAAAAAGAGTTCACAGGAGGAGCCAAGATGGCAGTATGAGTAGTTCAGCAGAAAGCTCCTCCCAAAAACATATGTATTTTTGAAAATACAACAAATACAACTATTCCTAAAAGATAGACCAGTGGATACAGTACAACAGCCAGGTTACATCTACATCTGTGAGAACTCAGCATCACACAAAGGGGGTAAGATACAAGCCACGGTCCGGCAGGACCTGGGCGCTCCCTCCCTCAGCTCCCTGGTGGGAAGAAAGGAGTCAGAGAGGGGAGGGAGTGAAAGCCCAGGACAGCTAAACAATCAGCTGTAGTAACCGCACTGGGAGCACAGACACACAGTGCACGGTGTGCTGGATATTAGAGAAATGGAAAAGCAAAACCTGCTAGTGGGTCCCCACAACCAGCTCCCCTGGGACAAAAGAAAAGCAAGTGCTTTTTGAAAGTCTTAAAGGGACAGGGACCTCACAGCTGGACAGAATTGTCCTGGCACACTCAACCCAGCAGCTAGGAATCCCGGGGAACTCTAGGCGATCTAACCCCCTGGGTGGCAGCACAGCTCTGAAGCCCCTCATGGTGATAAGCAGCCTGCCAGTCATTCCCCTGGCTGGCAAGGACCCCGACAGACTGGCCCAGTAGCAGGAGAGCGGCCACGTGTGCCAGTGGCGGTGGCGCCAGAGGGGCCTGGGAGAGGCCTGTGCCAGTTGGTGGCAGTGGTGGCCAAGCAGCCAGTGGCATGAGCCCATGGTGGCAGCGGCAGAGTTGCCTGGGGGGCAGCTGCACCCCCAGCAGCCACCCAGAATCTCCTCCTGGTGCACAGACCCAAAGGTTGCTGCCAACACACAGGTGCCCGGAGGGGGCACTGCTCTCACAGGAGAGCATACCCAGTGCACCTGCCACTCCCCGCAGGGCTCCGTGCTGCTCTGATGGAGACCCCGCTGGCAGCACCTTAGGTGATTAACCCGGAGGCTGCTCCAGGAGTGTGGGTAACCAACCCAGGCAGCAGAGAAGGGCAAGGCATCCAGCAAGCAGGAAAGGACTTTGTTCTCCCAGCTGACACATGCACTACCTGCCTACAGCCACTGCTATCACCATGAAAAGGCAGAAGAATTTGGACCACTCCAGAATTACCCAGACAACCTCCGAGAGAGGGCCTGGGGAGATAGACTTAACCAATCTCCCTGAAAAATAATTCAAAATAAAGGTCATAACCATGCTGATGAACCTGCAGAGAAATATGCAAGAGTTAAAGGATAAAGTTGAGAGGGAAAATACAGAAATGAAACAATCTCTGGAAGAACTTAAGAACAGACTGGATGAGGTGAAAGAGGCCATCAATGGAATATAAATCAGAGAACAGGAACACAAAGAAGCTGAGGCAGAGAGAGATAAAAGGATCTCCAGGAATGAAAGAATATAAAGAGAAGTATGTGACCAATCCAAATGGAACAATATTCACATTATAGGGGTACCAGAAGAAGAAGAGAGAGAAAAAGGGATAGAAAGCATCTTTGAAGAAATAATAGCTGAAAACTTCCCCAACCTGGGGGAGGAAATAGTCTCTCAGACCATGGAGGCCCACAGAACTCCCAACACAAGGGACCCAAGGAGGACAACACCAAGATATATAAAAATTAAAATGGCAACAATCAAAGACAAGGAAAGAGTATTAAAGGCAGCCAGAGAGAGAAAAAAGGTCACCTACAAAGGGAAACCCATCAGGCTATCATCAGGCTTCTCAACAGAAACCTTACAGGGCAGAAGAGAATGGCATGATATATTTAATGCAATGAAACAGAAGGGCCTTGCACCAAGAATACTGTATCCAGCATTATTATCATTTAAATATGAAGGAGGGATTAAACAATTCCCATACAAGCAAAAGTTGGGGGAATTTGCCTCCCACAAACCACCTCTACAGGGTATTTTAGAGGGACTGCTCTAGATGGAAGCACTCCTAAGGCTAAATAGATGTCTCCAGAGAAAATAAAATGACAGCAAAGAAAGTAGACCAACCAAATACTAACTAAAGGCAAAATTAAAATCAACTACTCACAAAAGCAGTCAAAGGAAACACAAAAGAGCACAGAATAAAACACCTAACATATAAAGAATGGAGAAGGAGGAATAAGAAGGGAGAGAAACAAAGAATAATCAGACTGTGCTTACAATAGCTTAGTAAGTGAGTTAAGTGAGACAGCCAGATAGTAAAGAAGCTAACCATGAACCTTTGGTAACCACAGATCTAAAGCCTGCAATGGCAATAGGTACATATCTTTTAATAATTACCCTAAATGCAAATGGACTGAATGCACCACTTAAAAGACAGAGAGTAATAGAATGGATAAAAAAGCAAGACACATCTTTATTCTGCTTACAAGAGACTCACCTCAAACCCAAAGACATATACAGACTAAAAGTCAAGGGATAGAAAAAGATATTTCATGCAAACAATAGGGGAAAAAAAGCAGATGTAGCAGTATTGATATCAGACAAAATAGACTTCAAAACAAAGAAAGTAACAAGAGATAAAGAAGGACATTACATAATGATAAAGGGGTCAGTCTAACAAGATGATATAACCATTATAAAATATATGCACCCAATACAGGAGCACCAACATATGTGAAACAAATACTAACAGAATTAAAGGAGGAAATTGAATGCAATGCATTCATTCTAGGAGACTTCAACACAGCACTCACTCCGAAGGACAGATCCACCAGACAGAAAATAAGTAAGGACACAGAGGCACTGAACAACACACTAGAATATATGGACTTAACAGACATCTACAGAACTCTACACCCAAAACAAGCATGATACACATTCTTCTCAAGTGCACATGGAACATTCTCTAGAATAGACCACATACTAGGCCGCAAAAAGAGCCTCAGTAAATTCAAAAAGATTGAAACTCTTCCAACCAACTTCTCAGACCACAAAAGCATAAAACTAGAAATAAATTATATGAAGAAAACAAAAAGGCTCACAAACACATGGAGGCTTAACAACATGCTTCTAAATAATCAATGGATCAATGACCAAATTAAAACAGAGATCAAGCAATATATGGAGACAAATGACATCGACAGCACAAAGCCCCAACTTTTGTGGGATGCAGCAAAGGCAATTCTAAGAGGAAAGTATATAGCAATCCAGGCCTATATAAAGAAGGAAGAACATTCCCAAATGAATAGTCTAATGTCACAATTATTGCAAATGTAAGAAGAAGAACAAATGAGGCCCAAAGTCAGCAGAAGGAGGGGCATAATAAAGATCAGAGAAGACATAAATAAAATTGAGAAAAATAAAATAATAGAAAAAATCAATGAAACCAAGAGCTGGTTCTTTGAGAAAATAAACAAAATAGATAAGCCTCCAGTCAGACTTATTAAGAGAAAAAGAGAATCTACACACATCAACAGAATCAGAAATGAGAAAGCCAATATCAGGATGGATCCCACAGAAATACAAAGAATTATTAGAGAATACTATGAAAATCTATATGCTAACAAGCTGGAAAACCTAGAAGAAATGGAGAACTTCCTAGAAAAATACAACTTTCCAAGGCTGACCAAGGAAGAAACAGAAAATCTAAGCAGACCAATTACTAGTGAAGAAATTGAATTGGTAATCAAAAAACTACCCAAGAACAAAATCCCTGGGCCAGTAGATTCACCAAGCAAAGACCCCACAAAAAAAGAAAATTACAGACCAATATCCCTGATGAACATAGATGCAAAAATACTCAACAAAATATTAGCGAACTGAATTCAAAAATACATCAAGAGGATCATACACCATGATCAAGTGGGATTCATCTCAGGGATGCAAGGATGGTACAACATTCGAAAATCCATCAACATCATCCACCACATCAATAAAAAGAAGGACAGAAACCACTTGATCATTTCCATAGATGCTAAAAAAGCATATGACAAAATTTAACATCCATTCATGATAAAAACTCTCAACAGAATGAGTATAGAGGGCAGGTACCTCAACATAATAAAGGCCATCTATGACAAACCCACAGCCAACATCATACTGAACAGCGAGAAGCTGAAAGCTTTTCCTCTGAGATCGGGAACAAGACAGGGATGCCCACTCGCCCCACTGTTATTCAATATGGTACTGGAGGTCCTAGCCATGGCAATCAGACAAAACAAAGAAATACAAGGCATCCAGATTGGTAAAGAAGAAGTCAAACTGTCACTACTTGAAGATGACATGATATTGTACATAAAAAATCCTAAAAACTCCATTCCAAAACTACTAGAACTAATAGCTGAGTTCAGCAAAGTTGCAGGATACAAAATTAATACAAAGAAATCTTTTGCTTTCCTATATGCTAGTGATGAATTAAGAGAAAGAGAAATCAGGAAAACAATTCCATTCACAATCACATCAAAAAGAATAAAATACCTAAGAATAAACCTAACCAAGGAAGTGAAAGACCTATACCCTGAAACTACAAGACACTTTTAAGAGAAATTAAAGAGGACACTAACAAATGAAAACTCATTCCATGCCCTTGGCTAGGTAGAATTAATATAATCAAAATGACCATCCTGCCTAAAGCAATCTACAGATTCAATGCAATGCCTATCAAAATACCAACAACATTCTTCAACAAACTGGAAGAAATGGTTTTAAAATTCATATGGAACCACCAAAGACCCCGAATAGCCAAAGCAATCCTGAGAAGGAAGAATAAAGCAGGGGCATCTCGTTTCCCAACTTCAAGCTGTACTGCAAAGCCACAGTAATCAAGACAATTTGGTACTGGCACAAGAACAGACCCACAGATCAGTGGAACAAAATAGAGAGTCCAGATATTAACCCAAACATATATGGTCAATTAATACATGATAAAGGAGGCATGGACATACAATGGGGAAATGACAGCCTTTTCAACAGCTGGTGTTGGCAAAACTGGACAGCTACATGTAAGAGAATGAAACTAGATCATTGTCTAACCCCATACACAAAAGTAAATTCGAAATGGATCAAAGACCTAAATATAAGTCATGAAACCATAAAACTCTTAGAAAAAAACATAGGCAAAAATCTCTTGGACATAAACATTAGTGACTTCTTCATGAACGTATAGAATCTCCCCGGGCAAGGGAAACAAAAGCAAAAATGAACAGGTGGGATTATATCAAGCTGAAAATCTTTTGTACAGCAAAGGACACCACCTATAGGACAAAAAGGCATCCTACAGTATGGGAGAATATATTCATAAATGATAGATCTGATAAAGGGTTGACATCCAAAATATATAAAGAGCTCATGCACCTCAACAAACAAAAATCAAATAATCCAATGAAAAAATGGGCAGAGGAGCTGAACAGACATTTCTCCAAAGATGAAATTCAGATGGCCTACAGACACATGAAAAGATGCTCCATATCACTAGTCATCAGAGAAATGCAAATTAAAACCACAACAGCTATCACCTCACACCACTAAAGATGGCCAGCATCCAAAAGACAAACAACAAAAAATGCTGGTGAGGTTTTGGAGAAACGGTAACCCTTCTACACTGCTGGTGGAAATGTAAACTAGTTAAACCATTGTGGAAAGCAGTATGGAGGTCCCTCAAAAAGCTCAGAATAGAAATACTGTTTGACCCAGGAATTCCACTTCTAGGAATTTACCCTAAGAATGCAGCAGCCAAGTTTGTAAAAGACATATGCATCCCTACATTTATTGCAGCACTATTTACAATAGCCAAGAAATGGTAGCAACCTAAGTGTCCATCAGTAGATGAATGGATAAAGAAGATGTGGTACATATACACAATGGAATATTATTCATCCATAAGAAGAAAACAAATCCTATCATTTGATACAACATGGATGGAGCTAGAGGGTATTATTCTCAGTGAAATAAGTCAGGTGGAGAAAGACAAATACCAAATGATTTCACTCATATGTGTAGTATAAGAAGAAAGAAAAAACTGAAGGAACAAAACAACAGCAGAAAAACAGAACCCAAGAATGGACTAACAGTTACCAAAGGGAAAGGGACTGGGGAGGAGGGGTGGGAAGGGAGGGATAATGGGAAGGGATAAAGGGGGCATTATGAATAGCATGTATAATGTGGGGTGAAGCACGGGGAGGGCTGTGCAACACAGAGAAGTGAAATAGTGAGTCTACAGCATCTTACTATGCTGATGGACAGTGACTGTAATGGGGTTGTGGGGGGAACTTGGTGATGGGGGGAGTCTAGTAAACATAATGTTCCTCTTGTAATTGTAGATTAATTATACCAAAAGAAAAACATAGAGTTTGCAGTATAATACAATCGAATTCCCCAAAATATTTTATGTATACTACTGGACTAGAATAATTGGTCTACCAATCTGTAGCTGGTTTTTGTGTGTATGACCAGCAGAGTACTGTTAAAGAATGTGAAGCAGAGATTCCAGGTTACAGCCCAGCTGATGCCCGTGCTACAAATGAGACCTGGCTGGTGAACTAGCAGGGAGCTCATTAGAAGTCTACTTGCTCAAGGTACTGAGGGCCCCAGGAAGCAAACCAAGCCTAAGGAAAGAAGCAAAAGCTTTACAGGTTGGATGATGAGATTCTGAATGTGTCACTCTGCTTTTTCCCTGACTGCTTTCCAATCAACTCATATCCGAGGAAAAATGGCTCCCTTAATAAGGACTGTTTTCCTAAAAACTCTCAGAAAATGTTGGGGTCACAAGGGATAGGCCCCAGGGACCCCAGTGCAATGGATGATGATCAGTGCACAGCCTTCAGGGAGGCAGCAGGTGTGCTCAGCAGACATGATGGGGATGACAGTGCCTACAGCAGAGGTGGCAGTGCCTGTGGAAGGGCATCTTGGAGGCAGCATGGAACCTACAGGTGAGGCTTTCTTTGACAGGTGTCACTGTACTCAGCAGAGGCTGGACACCAAAAAGGAAATAATAACGAACCCTGTAGACACATCCTTAAGGTCCCCAGAAATACGGGGGATAGGGGACACTGAATGCAGGGAGCAGGTGAGACTGAAAAGCAGTGAAATGTTACTGACAGAGAATACGAGTTTTACTTTTTCCTCCTGGAGGGCACATCCAGTTTGGAAGACAATACTCTCACACTGGACAAACCAGGACATGATAAGCACTGGGATGTGATCAAGCACTACTGCTTCTGAGATGATGTTTGGCCTCATCACAGTGGGTTTATGGAGGAGGGGGGATCTGACATGGTTATTTAATAATTTATTTATTTGCTTACTTACTTATTTATTTATTTATTATTATTATTATTTTTATTTTGGCATCATTAATCTATAATTACATGAGGAACATTATGTTTATTAGACTCCCCCCTTCACCAAGTCCCCCCAACAAACCCCATTACAGTCACTGTTCATCAGCATAGTAAGATGTTGTAGAATCACTACTTGTCTTCTCTGTGTTGTACATCCCTTCCTGTGACCCCCTCCCACATTATACATGTTAGTCATAATGTCCCTTTTCTTCCCCCCCTGCCATCCCTCCCTTCCCACCCCTCCTCCCCAGTCCCTTTCCCTTTGGTAACTGTTAGTCCATTCTTGGGTTTTGTTATTTATTTTCTTTTTATTAAGGTATCACTGATATGCAACCTTATGAAGGTTTCATATGAGCAACATTGTGGTTACTACATTCACCCATATTATCAAGTCCCCTCCATTGCAGTCACTGTCCATCAACACAGTATGATGCTATAGAGTAACTACTTGTCTTCTCTGTGCTATTCTGCCTTCCCTGTGACCCCCTACATTATGTGTGTTAATTCTAACCCCTTTAATCCCCTTCTCCCTCCCTTCTCACCCACCCTCCCAAACCCCCTCCCTTTGGTAACCTCTAGTCTCTTCTTGGAGTCTGAGTCTGCTGCTGTTTTGTTCCTTCAGTTTTGCTATACAGAAGGTTTTTAGTTTTTGTAGTCCCATTTGTTAATTTTTGCTTTTGTTTCCCTTGCCCAAGGAGAGTGTTCAGGAAAATGTTGCTCATGTTTATATTCAAGAAATTTTTGCCTATGTTTTCTTGTGTGAGTTTTATGGTTTTATGATTTACATTCAGGTCTTTGATCCATTTTGAGTTTACTTTTGTGTATGGAGTTTGCCAACACCAGTGCTAAGAGGCTATCCTTTTCCCATTGTATATCGATGGCTCCTTTACTGTATATTAATTGGCCATATATGTGGGGGTTTATATCAGGGCTCTCTATTCTGTTCCATTGATCTATGGATCGGTTCTTGTGCCAGTACCAAGTTGTCTTGATTACTGTGGATTTGTAGTAGAACTTGAAGTTGGGGAGCATAATTCCCCCAGCTTTATTCTTCCTTCCAAGGATTGCTTTGGCTATTTGGGGTCTTCTGTACTTCCTTATGTATTTTAGAACTATTTTCTCTAGTTCATTGATGAATGCTATTGGTATTTTGATAAGGATTTCATTGTATCTGTAGATTGATTTAGGCAGAATGGCCATTTTGACAATATTGATTCTTGCTTTCCATGAGCATGGGATGTGTTTCCATTTATTGGTGTCTTCTTTAATTTCTCTCATGAACATCTTGTAGTTTTCAGGGTATAGATCTTTTACCTCCTTTGTTAGGCTTATTCCTTGGTATTTTATTCTTTTTGATGCAATTTTAAGTGGAATTGTTTTTCTGATTTCTCTTTGTGCTAGTTCATCTTTAGTATATAAGAATGCAACATATTTCTGTGTATTAATTTTGTATCTTACAAGTTTGCTGAACTCAGTTATTAGTTCTAGTAGTTTTGGGGTGGATTCTTCAGTGCTTTTTTATGTACAATATCATGTCATCTGCAAACAGTGACAGTTTGACTTCATTTTTATCAATCTGGATGCCTTTTATTTCTTTGTTTTGTCTGATTGCCATGGCTAGGACCTCCAGTACTATGCTGAATAAAAGTGGGGAGAGTAGGCATCCTTGTCTTGTTCCTGATATTAGAGGAAAAGCCTTCAGCTTTTTGTTGTTAAGTATGATACTGGCTGTGGGTTTGTTGTAAATGGCCTTTATTATGTTGAGGTACTTGCCCTCTATACCCATTTAGTAGAGAGTTTTTATCAGGAATGGATGTTGAATTTTGTCAAATACTTTTTCAGCATCTATTGAGATGATCATGTGATTTTTGTCCTTCTTTTTGTTGATGTGGTATATGATGTTGATGGATTTTTGAATATTGTACCATCCTTCCATACCTGGAATAAATTCCACTTGATCATGATGGATAATCTTTTTGATGTATTTTTGAATTCAGTTTGCCAATATTTGTTGAGTATTTTTGCATCTGTGTTCATCAGGGATATTGGTCTGTAATTTTTTTTTGTGTGTGGTGTCTTTGCCTGTTTTTTATACTAGAGTGATGCTGGCCTTGTAGAATGAGTTTGGAAGTATTCCTTCCTCTTCTATTCTTTGGAAAACGTTAAGGGGGATGGGTATTAGGTCTTTTCTAAATGTTTGGTAAAATTCAGCAGTCAAGCCATCTGGCCAGGGGTTATGTTCTTAGGCAGTTTTTTGATTACCAATTCAGTTTCATTGCTACAATTGGTCTGTTTAGATTTTCTGTTTCTTCCTTGGTCAGTCTTGGAAGGTTGTATTTTCCTGGAAAGTTGTCCATTTCTTCTAGGTTTTCCAATTTGTTAGCATGTAATTTTTCATAGTATTCTCTACTAGTAATTCTTTGAATTTCTGTGGTGTCTGTTGTGATTTTTCCTTTCCCATTTCTGATTCTGTTTATGTGTGTAGACCCTCTTTTTTCTTGATAAGTCTGGCTAGGGGTTCATCTATTTTGTTTATTTTCTCCAAGAACCAGCTCCTGCTTTCATTGATTCTTTCTATTGTTTTAGTCTTCCCATTTTTAAAATTCCTTATCTGATCTTTCTTATGTCCCTCCTTATACTGACTTTGGGCCTCTTTTGTTCTTCTTTTTCTAGTTTCATTAATTGCAAATTTAGACAATTCATTTGGGATTGTTCTTCTTTCTTGAGGTAAGCCTGTATTGCAATATTCTTCCCTCTTAAAATGGCCTTCACTGTGTCCCACAGATTTTTTGGGGGGTATTGAGTTGTTGTTTTCATTTGTCTCCATATACTGTTTGATCTCTGTTTCTATTTGGTTATTGATCCACTGATTATTTAGGAGCATGTTTTTAAGCCTCCATATGTTTGTATTTTTTTTCGTTTTCTTTTTATAATTTATTTGTAGTTTCATACCTTTGTGGTCTGAGAAGCTGACTGGTACAATTTCAATCCTTCTGAATTTACTGAGGCTCTTTTTGTGGCCTAGTATGTGGTCTATTCTGGAAAATGTTTCATGTGCTCTTGAGAAGAATGTGTATCCTGCCACTTGTGGGTAGAGTGTTCTGTACATGTCTGTTAGGTCCATCTGTTCTAATGTCTTGTTCAGTGCCTCTGTCTCCTTACTTAGTTTCTGTCTGGTTGATCTATCCTTCAGAGTGAGTGGTGTGTTGAAGTCTCCTAGAATGAATGCATTGCATTCTATTTCCCCCTTTAATTTTGTTAGTATTTTTTTTCACATATGTAAGTGCTCCTGTGTTGGTTGCATAGATATTTATAATGATTATAGCCTCTTGTTGGACTGACCCCTTTATCATGACATAATGTCCTTCTTTGTCTCTTGTTACTTTCTTCATTTTGAAGTGTATTTTGTCAGATACAAGTACTGTAACTTCTTTTTTCTCCCTGTTATTTGCATTAAATATATTTTTCCATCCCTTCACTCTTAGTCTGTGTTGTCTTTGGGTTTGAAGTGAGTCTCTTGTAGGCAGCATATAGATGGGTCTTATTTTTTATCCATTCTTTGACTGTATGTCTTTTGATTGGTGCATTCAATCCTTTACATTTGGGATGATTATCAATAGATATGTACTTATTGCCATTGCAGGCTTTAGATTCATGTTTACCAAATGTTCAAGGGCAGCTTCTTTACTATCTAACAGTACAACTTAACTTGCTTATTATGCTATTTCAAACACAATCCAAAGTTTTTTTTTCTCCTTTCTTTTTCTTCCTATTCCATTCTTTATATATTAGGTATTGTATCTTTTACTCTTTGTGTATCCCTTGACTGACTTTGTGGTTAATTGATTTAATTTTGCATTTGGTTAGTAATTAAATGGTCTGCTTCCTTTACTGCATTTTCATTTTCTCTGGTGACAGCTATTTAGCCTTAGGAGCACTTCCATCTGTAGCAGTCCCTCCAAAATACACTGTAGAGATGGTCTGTGGGAGGTAAATTCCCTCAACTTTTGCTTGTCTGGAAATTGATTAATCCCTGTTTCAAATTTAAATGATAATCTTGCTGGGTAGTGTGTTCTTGGTTTGAGGCGCTTCTGTTTCCTTCTAGCCTGTAAGGTTTCTGCTGAGAAGTCTGCTGATAGTCCTATGTTTTTCCTTTGTATGTGATATTTTTCCTCTCTGTGGCTGCTTTTAATACTCTGTCCTTGTCCTTGATCTTTTCCATTTTAATTATTACATGTCTTGGTGTTGTCCTCCTTGGGTCTCTTGTGTTGGGAGATCTATGCACTTCCATGGCCTGAGATACTATTTCCTTCCTCAGGTTGGGGAAGTTTTCAGCAATTATTTCCTCAGAGAGACTTTTTCATTCTCTTTTCTATCTTCTTTTTATCCCTTTTCACTCTCTTCTTCTGGCACCCCTATATTTTGAATATTGTTCTGTTAGTTGCACAGTCCTCTTATTATTCTTTCATTCCAAGAGATTTTTTTCTCTGTGTTTCTCAGTTTCTTTGTATTCCTTTTCTCTAATTTCTATTTAATTTACTGTCTCTCCACATCATCTAATCTGCTTTTAAATCCCTCCATTGTATGTTTCATTTCAGATACTCTATTTTTCAATGTTTCCCTCTCTTTAAGTCCTCCCTGAGATCTTGAATATTTTTCTGTAGCTCCATGAGCATGTTCATGATTTTCATTTTGAAATATTTATCGGGAAGATTGGTGATTTCAGTTTCATTTATACTGCTTTCTAGTGTTCGAGAGATTTTGATTTGTACAAGATTCTTTTGCTGTTTCATATTTGTAATGACTACTATGGAATAATAACTTTGTGTGGCTGGTGCCCTCTCATGCCCAAAAGCTCTACTCTGTGGAGGTGCCCAACATCTGGAGTGATTGTTGGTGTCACAGGTGAGCAGCGGTGGTGCCTGCCAGGAGGAAAAAGCTCTTTCCTGCTTCCCGGCTGCAGTGTCTGCCTCCAGTGCCAAGTCCAGTGGGCTGAGCATGCTTTGAGGAGCCTCTGTCTTATGCCCCTGTAGCTTGTATAGGTGGGGTTGCTTTCTGGCTTGCTTGGAGTGATGGTGGGGGCAGCAGTTGAGTGGAGCAGTGCCTTCCAGGGGGAAGGAGTGGCATGCTGCATATTGCAGTATGGGACCTTGGTGCTGCACTGACAGCCAGTGGTATAGAGTGCTTGAAGCTCCTGAAAGTTCCCATCCTACTGAGCTGAGTGTGCTAGGATGATTTTATCCACCTATCCTTTCTCCTGAGCAGCAAGCTCTATGTAATCCTTTAGCAGCCTTCTCACAGCTGGGAAGTCTTTCAATGTGCCCACCTTTCTTTTGTCATAGAGTGGCTATTTGTGGGTACCCGTACTCAGTCTCTCTGAGTGTTCTGCCTGTCTTTCCTTTCCAACCCCACTAATCTCCAGAGAACCATGTAATGTGGGTTCATGCTCCTGGAGCAGATCTCCAGCAGTGGGTGTTTGGCAGTCCTTGGCTTCTTCTCCCTCCAAGCTCTGTTTCTCTTTCTCCTGCCTGTAGGAGGAGGTGGTTGGGTCCTGCTGGATCACGGCTTTGCTACTTTACCCTTTCTTGTGAGGTCTTTTATTTTCTCCAGACGTAGGCCATCTGTTCCAGACTTCTTTCCAGTTGCTCTTTCAGGATTAGTTGTATTTGTTGTATTTTTGTGTTGTATGTGGTTTTGGGAGGAGGTTTCTGCCTCACTTCTCATGACACCATCTTTTTCCACCTCCCTGACATGGTCATAAAGAGTGAGTAGGAAATAAGAATGTAGAGTTTTCTAGAGGTGTTAAGAGCTATGGGCCAGCAATAAAGTCTTCTTACAAATTGAGTCCTTGTACATGCCACAGAGCATGTTTAGAATTTTCTGCAGTGTGTGGCTAATCCTCACTAAAGCTCAAAAGGAAGGTTAAATTTTTACCATTTTACAGAGGTGAAAGGCAGAGGCTCAGCTAGATTAAGCAGCCTGCCTAAATTGACACAGTTAGGGAGGGGAGGGCTGGGTCAAGGGCAGATTATGGTTCCACCTCTTTCCTAAAAACAGCTTGAATGAGAATTTATACATATATAGGAAACCCTAAGATCCAAGCAAAGAGTTTGTGTGCAGTTCTGCAAGTAAGGGGAAATCATTGGTGATGTTTTTGGGAGAAGACTACCCTAATATTCACTGCAGTTGGGCAACTTAGGGAGTATGACATGAAGGTCATGAAAATAAAGGTGCAGTGTTTCCTAGATAGAAGGCGCAATTAGAAATCTTACTTTAAGGAAAAAGAGGAATGGTGAATTGAACAACATTTGAAAACAAGAAATTACAGGCCTTGGTGACTTGTTCTTAATAAGGACCACAAAGCCTAATGAGCCTGGGAGGAGTCTCCCAGGAAATGACACCTTCTGTTTGGTGACTCAGGTTCTGACAAAGCCAGGCCAGAACTAGGGTCCAGGGAGCCTCAAACTCACCAAAATGGAATTGGAAATTCAAGCTCAGAAGTGGGTTGCAGGAATGGGCACAGAAGCTGGCATTGGGCAGGATCACAAAGCTGGGGATAATGATCTCTCTGGATCCCATAGTCCTTGTCAAATCCAAACAAGGGTGTGGACAAAGCAGGAGACTTTTGTAGATGGGAAGCAGGGCTCCACAATGTACAGGAGGCCCAGACCCTAGACAAGATCAGGAGTTTCAATTTCCTTGCTCCAAGCAAGGAGAAGGAGGCAGGATATCAGCAACCAGCCTCTTAGAATGATAGTTTAACTGAACTGTATTAGTATAGTCTCTATCTTTGAAAGTGGTTAAGCTCTATTTTTACATACCAGATAATCTTAGCCAGTATAGTCAATAAATTATAATGCTCTAATTTTTATCCTGGAGAGAGAGAGAGAGAGAGAGAGAGAGAGAGAGAGAGAGAGAGAGAGAGAGAGAGAGTGTGTGTGTGTAAAATTGTCTAATGTTAAAATGTACCATTAATTTATTTTCCAGTGGCTAGGTTAGAATATAACTATGTGATATATATCAAATGAATTTCATGGCTATGGTCCAAATGAAACAATGAATCATTTAAAACTATCCACATATTGGTGATGCCAAATTTTTCATTTTCTTCCATTTTACAAATGCATCATATCTCGACTCAAAATCAATCTATTAACCTTGAAAACATTTTGAGCTGGAATGAAGGTTAGCAGTGAACTCTGTGAACTTCCACATGATATTAGTCATATTTAGGAATTATTATTGGCTTTGAGTAATGAGAAGCCAGCTGATATAGGAGCAGTAACATGGCAGTGACCAATAAACTAGACTTCAGAGACCACAGGGAAAATGAAAAGCATGTGAAATTAGGCTTTTAAAGCCTCAAGCTTGTCTGCCACAAGGCTCCTGCCTTTTAAAAACAAATTTGAACATCTTGGCAGCTATTCTGATAAATTACACATAAAATATTCTAGTAAAACCTTTGTTATGAGATAAGGAATTCTGTTCAATGAATTTGAAGGGCAACTGAAGACAAAAAAAAAAATGATGTGTCTTCCCTCTTATCCTCCAGTGGGCTAAATCTGATGGATATCCCAGGTGCTAGGGCTGTCGACACTGCCATGGGCCTGGAGGAACAATGCAGGTAGAGGCTTAACAGCATTATTTTAAAAACTAAAGTCTAAATAAATGTCTCATCTAAAAATGCCTTAGGAATACATAAATATATTATTCTCTAGATGAACTCTATATTACATTATATTGATTTTAACACAATATAAAACATAATATAGATACTTTTGGATTTGTGACATGAAAGAACAGTTAATGATTTGTCCATATGGGACATATGAAAATACCTCCCTTAGATTCTTCTGCTGTGTTTTATGGGTCTTTACTTCCATATCACTGATGGTTTGGAAACTTATTACCATAAACGGAATTTTTTTTCATCTCAATTTTTTGTGAGACATCAAAAAAAATCGTGTGATCTTTACTGTAAAAAAGCCCAACTTCCTGGAACTTGAAAGTAATTTTAGTTGTATTATTTTCTTAATTTAAAAATATTTCACATATGAACAATCTGATTTCATTTGTAGTCCTTAAAATATGTTTAATTTTGTGATATTACTCAAAGAAGAAAAGAAACACTAGATTTACCTCTAATGCTAAATGTTGAATATCTTCTACTTCCAAATTGAACTCAGTTTTTTACAAAGTTAATTTCCTAGGATCTTAGCTTATGTTAATTTAAAGGAGAAAAACACTAATTTCCATTAATTAAAAAATTAATATAAAAAGATAGTCAAACCAAAACTGTAAGTTATGAAAACTAGAAATTTTGAACTAAAGATGAACCATCTGTGTCAGAACAATAAGTAATGGAAAGTTTCAGTCAACACACTCAATGACTTTTCCAGAGAAGAAAAAAGAGATTAGCAGTGGTTTGCTAATGCTAAAACTTCTTCCAAGCAACCCAAAATCACAAGAATTTATCTGAGTTGGAAGAGAGAGTCCAATTATACTGGAAGCCAGAAATTTTGTAACCAATTGTTTGGGAGATTTTTAACCAGATATTCCTCTTTCCTATCTTTTGATTTCCCTGCCTATCACATTGTATAAGCTGGTAAAATATTCCGAGTATCTATAGCAAAAGGAGTGGGCCCAACTGATGTACTTTCTGGGTATCACACTGAGCATCCTACACACCAATAATTCATTGTATGTGCTGAATTTCTCTTTAATTAAAAACCCAGTGGAACTCCTCAGAAAATGGAAGGAGCCTCCACTTCCAGAAAAGATCCAAATAAAGATCTCTGGGGGTGACTCTAGGAATAAGCAATGGATCTAAACAATTGCAGGCACAAAATATAACGTTTCCTGTCTGGGAAAATGATCCAGAGGCCAGGGCAACTAAAGGAATTTGCAAATATTTCTGGGGATTGATAAACCCTGGAGTACTTGAGCTGATAAGGGTTTTATGCCCACAATTCTCAGAAACAGTAATAGAGGATTAAATCACAAACTTGTCTTAAGGTTAGTGTTTTATCAGGAACATGTTTATAAAGAAATATTCGAATTTACTTTTAGTCGTTCTTTGTGGTGAGTAAAAATGTGTGTGTTTTGTTTAACCTCTTCAGATGTTTTGAAATGTTTTGATCTAATTGGCATGTGCTTCATTAATGGAAGTTCATCTCATAAATCTCTTAATGAGTTGGCCTAAGAACAAAATTAAACTTCCTGAATTTGATTTCTCTAAAACATATCCACCAAATGCAATTGCCCTTTCTGTCAAATAAGCCCTTACTGGTTTGTAAGTCTGAAGTGATTTTTTTTCCTCTCTCATTATGGTTGTTCCAAGACTCTTGACATTCTCTAAATCATCTTTCACTGAGTACAAGAGGTCCATGAGGAAGTCAAGATCGATGATAGACTTCATCTCTCTTGAATTTTAATGCAAATGTCTGTTCCTCTAATCAAACAAAGGTTAAAAAAGGAAATCAAATTAGCTTATTACAAAAGCCAGCATAACTGCACTGACAAGAAAAATACTTTCTGCATGAAAGCCTTTAATCAATACCTTAAATGAGAATGCCACTGGAAAGAAGGCTTCATATGTGGTCAGTTATAATCTGCAAATCAATGTGTTCTTTTTAAAAAATGTTTGACCACAGTAGCTCAATAAGCATTGCCCATACGAGTTTCTTTCTTTAAACCAAAATGAAATCAAAATTACAGCATAGATGTAATGGTCAGAGCATAACTGAAATGTGAAAGAATTGAGGGTTAGGACTATTTCACCTTTTAATCATCGGATATTAAATGTTGGAAAGATTCTTTTTCATACCTAGTCTCAGGTACCAGGCCCCTATGTAATCTTCCTGCTCAAAAGTACAATGGTGTTGGCAAATAGATTACTTATCAGAGATAAATCTAGGTGCAATTTTCCTTTTCTAGGTTTAATTTTGAGTCTCTGAAATTATTTAATCAAATATTACACATGCAGTATGGCTTCAACTTTGGCAGGTTTTAAACTCACAACAATACAGTCATGTAAACAGCTGACTTTTATAAATAAGTACACTTTCAGTGTATTTCATCAAAACCATAATTAACTATTATCTAGTATTATTTTCTGTATGCAAAGCAGCACCCATACATGTGGACAGATTGATTGTATTGTTACCAACAAGATCTGGAATGTTCCACTTATTGGGTATGTAATTCTGGGCATATTTAATTTCCATACTAGAAAGTATGAATATGAATGGTGCCTATTTCAAAGGCCATTTGGGGGATTTAAGGACAATAATGATGTATGTGAAGATGTTAACATAGTGCCTGGCTCATTGTAAATGTTGAATGGTAACTCTTACTGATAATTATTATGACCTGAGTTGTGATGGTGGATATAAAAAGAAACAATTTAACATTAAGTTCTGGTTTTAACAGCTCAATAGCATTCAGTAAAATTAAATAAAATATACCTTGGAACAACCCATCACACCATTGGCTCTGGACCATATGATTGAGCAATTCTACTTCTGAATATTTATTTGGAGAAAATGAAACACTACTTCAAAAAGAAATATGCACCCCTATGTTTGTTGCAGCTTTTTTTTTTTTACAATAACCATGATATGGAAGTAACTTTAGTGTCTGTTGATAGATGAATAGAAGAACAGGTGGTACATATATACAATGGAATATTACTCAGCCATAAAAAGGATATCTTGACATTTGGGACAACATGGATGGACCTAGAAGGTATGGTGCTAAGTGAATAAGTCAGATGGCGAAAGACAAATACCATATGATTTCACTTATATGTGGAATCCAAAGAACAAAACAAAACAGAAACAGACTCATAGGAACAGTGATTAATCTAGTGGTTGCCAAAGGGGAGGGATGGGGCAAAATAGGGGAGGGGGTTGAAAGGTACAGACTTCCAGCTATCAAGTAAGTAAGACATGGAAATGCAATGTACAGCATAGGGGATATGGTTAATAATATTGTAGCGACTTTATATAGTGAAATACGGCAGTTAGATTCATCTTGGTGATCACTTCACAATGGATATAAATGTTGAATTACTATGCTGTACATCTGAAACTGAAATAATATTGTATGTCAACTACATGTCAATAAAATATATACTGCTTTCTTTCTCTTTTGTCATCAAATGAGATAGTGGGAAAAAATGTGTTTTTAAATTCTCCTTGTCAGATAGTAATTTTAGAAAGATCTCATTATGGCTTATTAGAGAGCTCCAAATCATCAAAAGATGCAACAATAACAGAAATTGTTTCTAAGCTTCTACATATAAAGTTACTCTAAACAGTGAATACATAGCACTGTATTCCCTTCTTTTATTCCCCTTATTTGAGATATAATTCCTTTTTATTCTTTCAGGGGAATTTCTTTCTTAAAGAAGTTTACATAGCAGATTTCTTAAAGAACCTGGGATTGCTGGCCTTTATCTGCACAATCAGTGAAGATGCAAAATTTGTTTCCTCCAAGAGTTGAAAATATACATATACCATTCTCATTTTTCTGAGATAATTTTGAAGTGCTTTCTGCAAACTGAAGGATGTCTTTCTCTAAGTATCAATGAACCAGATCAGGAAAACCAGCATAAATTCACACACTGAGAGCCTGCCACGTGGCAACAGGAGAAACCTTCTTGCTGCTGCTGCTAAGCCTCATTCATTTAATTATTCTTAGGTGACCACATTAACAATTCTAGACAGTATCCTTGAGAGCTAAGTGCTTTGAATGCTTGAATATCTTAGTGAATGTAAAACCAGTGTCCCTGAGTATTAGAAAGTGCTCCAGCGAATTATAAAGTACATTAATTAAAATAAATGTTTCTTAGTGGGACTTTTCCCTGATCTGTTAGGACCATGCATGCATTGGCATTATGACTCCTTAAATCAAGAGAAGTGATAATGGTCACCAACATATGTACAATAATTTCTAGTTTACAAAGTATTCTACTTAATCATTTCCACATCTGATTTGATTTAACTCTCAGAGCTATCTTATGAGATAGGTATTATTTATTTTTCACATTTTACAGAACAGGAGAGTGTATCTTTAAGAGTTCAAGTATGTATCCCAAGCCATACAGCTAGAAAACTGTCTGAACAAGATTTTTTTTTTTTTTTTTTTTTTTTTTTGGTTTGGAACCTTTATTAAGGTCATTTGATGGACTTAATTTTTTTTTTTTGCAGTTTATGGTATTTTATTCAAAAAAAGAAATTTTTTTACAGTATTTCCTAAGAATTACAATGAGGAAAGGCACGTATAGTTCAAAATTTTTAGAATGTCTATATTTACATTATATACTACTTGGATTTGGGAGTACATTTGACTCTTGAACAATGCTGGGGTTGGGGGTTCAAACCCCCCTGCAAAACTTTTGAACCCCTGAAACTTTATTAATAGTCTACTGTCGACCAGAAGCCTTACTGATAATATAAACAGTTGATTAACACATATTTTGTATATTAGATGAATAGTATACTGTAGTCTTACAATAAAGTAAGCTAGAGAACAGAAAATGCCTTTTCAAATTGTCACAAATTTCCAAAGTTTCCAGTATAGCTATAAAAAAAATCCTCATATAAGTAGACCCTCACAGTTCAAACCTGCATTGTTCAAGGGTCAACTGTATATATATTTTTTTTTTGAGAGGGCATCTCCATATTTATTGATCAAATGGTTGTTAACAACAATAAAATTCAGTATAGGGGGGTCAACGCTCAATGTACAATCATTAATCCATCTCAAGCCTAATTCTCGTCAGTCTCCAATCTTCTGAAGCATAACGAACAAATTCTTACATGGTGAACGAATTCTTACATAGTGAATAAATTCTTACATGGTGAACAGTACAAGGGCAGTCATCACAGAAACTTTCGGTTTTGATCATGCAATATGACCTATAAACAATCAGGTCAAATATGAATATTCGTTTGATTTTTGTACTTGATTTATATGTTGATCCCACATTTCTCCTATTATTATTATTATTTTTATTTTTAATAAAATGCTGAAGTGGTAGGTAGATGCAAGATAAAGGTAGAAAACATAGTTTGGTACTGTAAGAGGGCAAATGTAGATGATCAGATGATCAGGTGTGTGCCTATGGACTAACTTTTAATCCAGGCTAGACAAGGGCAGCAAGACATCCACAGATGCAGAAGATTTCTCTCAAAGCAGGGGGGGGTGAGGTTCTGAGCCTCACCTCTGTTGATCCCCAAATTCTCACCTGATGGCCCCCCTGCGACTGTGCCTGTCTTAGGTTGTTCCTCCCTTGAGGAATCTTACCCGTCTCTGGCTAACCAGTCATCTTCCGGGGCCATACAGGGAAATGCAAAGTTGGTAAGTGAGAGAGAAGCCATATTGTTTGAAAAGGTTAGCTTTTTACTTCTTTGCAGATTTATGCCCTGTGGCTTCTATGCCCAGCACTTGTCTCGAGGTATCTTTACCACCTGGAGGAATTATGATACTCGGTAAATTCGATATGAGGCACGAATTCTATTTAAGGGTTGTAATTAGGAAGGAAGAAGAAAAGCTATAGATGTAGCATATGAGGGAAACTTGGGAGGATTGATTATTTCTTTGACATATCTTCTTGTATAGTACCTTAAGTATGTATAGGTTTTAAACTACTAACTAATTTGCACAGACATATTAACATAATAGGAATATGGTGACATAAACAAAGCAAATCTATAATTACCATCCATCTCCAGTGAAGCCAAGAAAACCATTTAGGCACCCTAGGCATTTGTGAAAATTTATCTATGATATGATGGATATTGTCCAACTGTACTTGAACCATCAGACAAATTAAAGCAGCCCATTTCTGGGATCTGTTCACATCCCATATGTTCTTTTAACCATAGATAGTCTATAGTCATGAGATTTTGGAGTGCTACAACTTGCACCCCTCCCAACTCCTGGTTGAGTTCCAACAGTACAGATCCGGTCAAATTCGTTGTCTCACTGTATGCACATGCCAGCCTAGACATCTCCCTCCTCATTCTTATGGCAAGTCCAGGAGATGGTGGGCTGGATGCAGCCACAACCGCAGCATCGTCCGGATCCCTGTGGAGGCTTTTTGATGATCATCCCCCAGCACAAGTCCTCCAGAGAGTGCTGATGCCGGAAGCTCCTCCTCATATCGTATCTTAGTTCATTTTCTGGGTATCCAAGCTAGGCCTTGATCTTCTGCATAGAAACAAACAGACCCTTTGCCCACACTTTGACATGCCCTCTATACTACTGTGCAGAACTCATTGGAGGTCAGCACACAGAAACTGATTTTTTTTTTATATTAAGAGAAAGGAATATTATCAGAAAAGTGTACCTCCATAGCCGATCATCTGACACCCTTTAAGTGATCAACATTAAGGATATTTAAAGCATGCGTTGATCTTTGATTTACCAATAGTTTTATCCTGTTAAGGAGTAATCCCCCTTTTCTTTCTTTCTTTCTTTTTTTTTTTTTTTTTTTTAATTTTTAATCTACACTTACATGAAGAATACTATGTTTACTATGCTCTCCCCTATATCAGGTCCCCCCTAACAACCACATTATGGTTACTGTCCATCAGCTTAGCAAAATGTTGTAGAGTCACTACTTGTCCTCTCTGTGTTGTGCAGCCCACCCTCCCCTTGCTCCCTCCCCCCCATACATGCTAATCTTCATACCCCCCTTCTTCTCCCCCCCCCCTTATCCCTCCCTGCCCACCCATCCTCCCCAGTTCCTTTCCCTTTGGTACCTGTTAGTCCATTTTTGGGTTCTGTAATTCCACTGCTGTTTTGTTCCTTCAGTTTTTCCTTTGTTCCTATACTCCTCAGATGAGTGACATCATTTGGTATTTCTCTTTCTCCGCTTGGCTTATTTCACTGAGCATAATACTCTCCAGCTCCATCCATGTTGCTGCAAATGGTTGGATTTTTCCACTTCTTATGGCTGAGTAGTATTCCATTGTGTATATGTACCACATCTTCTTTATCCATTCATCTACCGATGGACATTTAGGTTGCTTCCAATTCTTGGCTATTGTAAATAGTGCTGCGATAAACATAGGAGTGCATCTGTCTTTCTCAAACTTGATTGCTGCGTTCTTAGGGTAAATTCCTAGGAGTGGAATTCCTGGGTCAAATGGTAGGTCTATTTTGAGCATTTTGATGCACCTCCATACTGCTTTCCACAATGGTTGAACTAATTTACATTCCCACCAGCAGTGTAGGAGGGTTCCCCTTTCTCCACAGCCTCGCCAACATTTGTTGTTGTTTGTCTTTTGGATGGCAGCTATCCTTACTGGTGTGAGGTGATACCTCATTGTAGTTTTAATTTGCATTTCTCTGATAATTAGCGATGTGGAGCATCTTTTCATGTGTCTCTTGGCCATCTGTATTTCTTTTTTGGAGAACTGTCTGTTCAGTTCCTCTGCCCATTTTTTAATTGGGTTATTTGTTTTTTGTTTGTTGAGGCGTGTGAGCTCTTTATATATTCTGGACGTCAAGCCTTTATCGGATCTGTCATTTTCAAATATATTCTCCCATACTGTAGGGGTCCTTTTTGTTCTATTGATGGTGTCTTTCGCTGTACAGAAGCTTTTCAGCTTAATGTAGTCCCACTTGCTCATTTTTGCTGTTGTTTTCCTTGCCCGGGGAGATATGTTCAAGAAGAGATCACTCATGTTTATGTCTAAGAGGTTTTTGCCTATGTTTTTTTCCAAGAGTTTAATGGTTTCATGACTTACATTCAGGTCTTTGATCCATTTTGAGTTTACCTTTGTATATGGGGTTAGACAATGGTCCAGTTTCATTCTCCTACATGTAGCTGTCCAGTTTTGCCAGCACCATCTGTTGAAGAGACTGTCATTTTGCCATTGTATGTCCATGGCTCCTTTATCAAATATTAATTGACCATATATGTTTGGGTTAATTTCTGGGGTCTCTAATCTGTTCCACTGGTCTGTGGCTCTGTTCTTGTGCCAGTACCAAATTGTCTTGATTACTATGGCTTTGTAGTAGAGCTTGAAGTTGGGGAGTGAGATCCCCCCTACTTTATTCTTCTTTTTCAGGATTGCTTTGGTTATTCGGGGTCTTTGGTGTTTCCATATGAATTTTTGAATTATTTGTTCCAATTCATTGAAGAATGTTGCTGGTAATTTGAGAGGGATTGCATCAAATCTGTATATTGCTTTGGGCAGGATGGCCATTTTGACGATATTAATTCTTCCTAGCCATGAGCATGGGATGAGTTTCCATTTATTAGTGTCCCCTTTAATTTCTCTTAAGAGTGACTTGTAGTTTTCAGAGTATAAGTCTTTCACTTCTTTGGTTAGGTTGATTCCTAGGTATTTTATTCTTTTTGATGCAATGGTGAATGGAATTGTTTTCCTGATTTCTCTTTCTATTGATTCGTTGTTAGTGTATAGGAAAGCTACAGATTTCTGTGTGTTAATTTTGTATCCTGCAACTTTGCTGTATTCCGATATCAGTTCTAGTAGTTTTGGAGTGGAGTCTTTAGGGTTTTTTATGTACAGTATCATATCATCTGCAAATAGTGACAGTTTAACTTCTTCTTTACCAATCTGGATTCCTTGTATTTCTTTGTTTTGTCTGATTGCCGTGGCTAGGACCTCCAGTACTATGTTAAATAACAGTGGGGAGAGTGGGCATCCCTGTCTGGTTCCCGATCTCAGTGGAAATGCTTTCAGCTTCTCGCTGTTCAGTATAATGCTGGCTGTGGGTTTATCATATATGGCCTTTATTCTGTTGAGGTACTTGCCCTCTATTCCCATTTTGCTGAGAGTTTTTATCATGAATGGATGTTGAATTTTGTCAAATGCTTTTTCAGCATCTATGGAGATGATCATGTGGTTTTTGTCTTTCTTTTTGTTGATGTGGTGGATGATGTTGATGGATTTTCGAATGTTGTACCATCCTTGCATCCCTGGGATGAACCCCACTTGGTCATGGTGTATGATCCTTTTGATATACTGTTGAATTCTGTTTGCTAATATTTTATTGAGTATTTTTGCATCTACATTCATCAGGGATATTGGTCTGTAATTTTCTTTTTTGGTGGGGTCTTTGCCTGGTTTTGGTATTAGGGTGATGTTGGCTTCATAGAATGAGTTTGGGAGTATTCCCTCTTCTTCTATTTTGTGGAACACTTTAAGGAGAATGGGTATTATGTCTTCTCTGTGTCTCTGATAAAATTCTGAGGTAAATCCGTCCGGTCCCCGGGTTTTGTTCTTGGGTAGTTTTTTGATTACTGTTTCAATTTCTTTGCTTGTAATTGGTTTGTTTAACTTTTGTGTTTCTTCCTTGGTCAGTCTTGGGAGGTTGTATTTTTCTAGGAAGTTGTCCATTTCTTCTAGGTTTTCCAGCTTGTTGGCATATAGGTTTTCATAGTAGTCTTTAATAATTCTTTGTATTTCTGTGGAGTCTGTCGTGATTTTTCCATTCTCATTTCTGATTATGTTGATTTGTGTTGACTCTCTTTTTCTCTTAATAAGTTGGGCTAAAGGCTTATCTATTTTGTTTATTTTCTCAAAGAACCAGCTCTTGGTTTCGTTGATTTTTGCTATTGTTTTATTCTTCTCAATTTTGTTTATTTCTTCTCTGATCTTTATTATGTCCCTCCTTCTGCTGACTTTAGGCCTCATTTGTTCTTCTTTTTCCAGTTTTAATAATTGTGATGTTAGACTATTCATTTGGGATTGTTCTTCCTTCTTCAAGTGTGCCTGGATTGCTATATACTTTCCTCTTAAGACTGCTTTCGCTGCATCCCACAGAAGTTGGGGCTTAGTGTTGTTGTTGTCATTTGTTTCTATATATTCCTTGATCTCTATTTTGATTTGTTCATTGATCCATTGATTATTTAGTAGCATGTTGTTAAGCCTCCATGTGTTTGTGAGCCTTTTTGTTTTCTTTGTAGAATTCATTTCTACTTTCATACCTTTGTGGTCTGAAAAATTGGTTGGTAGAATTTCAATATTTTGGAATTTACTGAGGCTCTTTTTGTGAGCTAGTATGTGGTCTATTCTGGAGAATGTTCCATGTGCACTTGAGAAGAATGTATATCCTGTTGCTTTTGGATGTAGAGTTCTATAGATGTCTATTAGGTACATCTGTTCTAGTGTGTTGTTCAGTGCCTGTGTGTCTTTACTTATTTTCTGCCCAGTGGATCTATCCTTTGGGGTGAGTGGTGTGTTGAAGTCTCCTACAATGAATGCATTGCAGTCTATTTCCCTCTTTAGTTCTGTTAGTATTTGCTTCACATATGCTGGTGCTCCTGCATTGGGTGCATATATATTTAGAATGGTTATATCCTCTTGTTGGACTGAGCCCTTTATCATTATGTAGTGGCCTTCTTTATCTCTTGTTACTTTCTTTGTTTTGAAGTCTATTTTGTCTGATATTAGTACTGCATCCCCTGCTTTCTTCTCACTGTTGTTTGCCTGAAATATGTTTTTCCATCCCTTGACTTTTAGTCTATGCTTATCTTTGGGTTTAAGGTGAGTTTCTTGTAAGCAGCATATAGATGGGTCTTGCTTTTTTATCCATTCTATTACTCTATGTCTTTTGATTGGTGCATTAAGTCCATTTACATTTAGGGTGACTATTGAGAGATATGTACTTATTGCCATTTCAGGCTTTAGATTCGTGGTTACCAAAGGTTCAAGGTTAGCTTCTTTAGTATCTTACTGCCTAACTTAGCTCGCTTATTGAGCTGTTATATACACTGTCTGGAGATTCTTTTCTTCTCTCCCTTCTTATTCCTCCTCCTCCATTCTTCATATGTTGTGTGTTTTGTTCTGTGCTCTTTTTAGGGGTGCTCCCATCTAGAGCAGTCCCTGTAGGATGCCCTGTAGAGGTGGTTTGTGGGAAGCAAATTCCCTCAGCTTTTGCTTGTCTGGGAATTGTTTGATCCCACCATCATATTTAAATGATAGTCGTGCTGGATACAGTATCCTTGGTTCAAGGCCCTTCTGTTTCATTGCATTAAATATATCATGCCATTCTCTTCTGGCCTGTAGGGTTTCTGTTGAGAAGTCTGATGTTAGCCTGATTGGTTTTCCTTTATAGGTGACCTTTTTCTCTCTAGCTGCCTTTAAAACTCTTTCCTTGTCCTTGATCCTTGCCATTTTAATTATTATGTGTCTTGGTGTTGTCCTCCTTGGATCCTTTCTGTTGGGGGTTCTGTATAATTCCATGGTCTGTTCAATTATTTCCTCCCCCAGTTTGGGGAAGTTTTCAGCAATTATTTCTTCAAAGACACTTTCTATCCCTTTTCCTCTTTCTTCCTCTTCTGGTATCCCTAAAATACGAATGTTTTTCCTTTTGTATTGGTCACATATTTCTCTTAGTGTTGTTTCATTCCTGGAGATCCTTTTATCTCTCTCTATGTCAGCTTCTATACGTTCCTGTTCTCTGGCTTCTATTCCTTCAATGGCCTCTTGCATCTTATCCATTCTGCTTATAAATCCTTCCAGGGATTGTTTCACTTCTGTGATCTCTTTCCTGACATCTGTGATCTCCTTCCGGACTTCATCCCACTGCTCTTGCATTTTTCTCTGCATCTCATCCCACTGCTCTTGCATTTTTCTCTGCATCTCATCCCACTGCTCTTGCATTTTTCTCTGCATCTCATCCCATTGCTCTTGCATTTTTCTCTGCATCTCTGTCAGCATGTTCATGATTTTTATTTTGAATTCTTTTTCAGGAGGACTAGTTAGGTCTATCTCCTTCTCCGGTGTTGTCTCTGTGATCTTTGTCTGCCTGTAGTTTTGCCTTTTCATGGTGATAGAGATAGTTTGCAGAGCTGGTACAAGTGACCGCTGGAAGAGCTTCCCTTCTTGTTGGTTTGTAGCCTTTTCCTGGGAGAATAGCGACCTCTAGTTGCTTGTGCTGGGCAGCTGTGCGCAGACATGGCTTCTGCTTCCTGCCCAGTTGCTATGGGGTTTATCTCTGCTGTTGCTGTGGGCTTGGCCTGGCTGGGGCTGTTCCTCCAAAATGGTGGAGCCCCGTTGGAGGGGGAGCGGCCAGGAGGCTATTTATCTCCGTAAGGGGCCTCTGTGCTCCCTGCTGCCCAGGGGGTTAGAGTGCCCAGAGATCCCCAGATTCCCTGCCTCTGGTCTAAGTGACCTGTCCTGCCCCTTTAAGACTTCCAAAAAGCACTCTCCAAACCAAAACAACAACAGCAACAATGAGAGAGGGAACAGAAAGAAAGAAGAAAAAAAAAAAAAAAAAAGGAAAAAACAAGCGATTTTTTTTTTTTTTTTTTTTTTGTCCTCAGGTGCCGGTCCCAGGCACCCGCTCACTGGTCCTGCTGCCCTGTCTCCCTAGCACCAGGGTCCCTGTCTTTTCAAGGCTTCCAAAAAGCACCCACCCACCGGTCCCGCAGGGAAGGAACGCTCGATATTCTTTGTCCTCAGGCACTGGTCCCAGGCACCCGCTCACCAGTCCCGCCGCCCTGCCTCCCTAGCACCGGGGTCCCTGTCCCTTCAAGGCTTCCAAAAAGCACTCGCCAAAAAGAGAGAAAAAAAGGGGAAAAACGCGCGATTTCCTCCGTCCTCAAGTGCCGGTCTCAGGCACCCGCCCACTGGTCCCGCAGGGAAAAACGTGGGATATTCTTTGTCCTCAGGCGCCGGTCCCAGGCACCCGCTCACCAGTCCCGCCACCCTGCCTCCCTAGCACTGGGGTCCCCGTCCCTTCAAGGCTTCCAAAAAGCGCTCGCCAAAAAGAGAAAAAAAAAAAAAAAAAAGGGGGAAAAACACGCGACCTCCTCCGTCCTCAGGCACCGGTCTCAGGCACCCGCCCGCCGGTCCCGCAGGGAGAAACGCGGGATATTCTTTGTCCTCCGGCGCCGTTCCCAGGCACCTGCTCACCGGTCCCGCCACCCTGCCTCCCCAGCAACGGGGGCCCATCCCTCTAAGGCTTCCAAAAACCGCTCGCCAAAAAAAAAAAAAAAACCGCTCCGGTTTCTCTCCACCCACCGGGAGCCGGGGGGAGGGGCGCTCGGGTCCCGCCGGGCCGGGGCTTGTATCTTACCCCCTTCGCAAGGCGCTGGTTCCTTGCAGGTGTGGATGTGGTCTGGATGTTGTCCTGTGTCCTGTGGTCTCTATTTTAGGAAGATTTTTCTTTGTTATATTTTCATAGCTCTATGTGTTTTTGGGAGGAGATTTCCACTGCTCTACTCACGCCGCCATCCTGGCTCCCTGAACAAGATTTTAATCTAGTTCTTTTAGCTCCAAATGTTTCTCTTTATTATTACATAACGTTGAGGAACATTTCCCAAATTTTTCTCCTTTGGATTTGAGAAAGCTGGACAAAACACAGGTCAGAGATCAAAATTGCCAATGCAATTGTGTGCTTATGAGTTTTCAAATAACAATATTTTTAACTTTTATGTATATGATTTTGAGGTTCAATCTGTGGTTCAAAGTAGTGGCATTTGAGCCTATATAGTGACAGATGTTCGAGTTCTACTTTGAAACTTCAGGGATCAGAACTATAAATAGAAAAGTTCAAGTTGCTTAGGAATAAACTTCCTCTAGTAAAGTATTTTGTGAGTAATCATGATGTTCAGGACTTCAGCATTTCCAATTGTCTTGTAAATTAAAGATGCTCCC
This sequence comes from Manis javanica, assembly GCF_040802235.1. Classification (NCBI taxonomy): domain Eukaryota; kingdom Metazoa; phylum Chordata; class Mammalia; order Pholidota; family Manidae; genus Manis; species Manis javanica. Next base: position 100,360,683 of record NC_133157.1, on the reverse strand, counting down.
AAGTAATGAAGGGTGACCTATGGAGGCTGGCGATCAGATTTCAAGTAATTTGATTTGTTCAAGAGCTTATCTACTACTGAGCAAAATTGCAAGCTTAGTCCCATCTGGAATGAGTCCTATTTACTTTCTGGCGCGAAATTGGATGAGTCAAGGTCATTTCATTCAGCCTCTCTTTTTCAAACACGTACACCTTCCAGAAGGGCATTGCTTTCTTTAGCTCAGGACACATCAAGTGAATTATTTCTATTAGGGGTTCTCATTATTCCAGAGAGAGGATATGCACCTATTCATAGATTCAGCTCTAGAAATAAAGCTGCTCTGGTGTCTAGGATGGAATTCCATGGAGCTTCAACTCTCTTGGTGCTGGGCATAATGCTGAGGGAACAGAAAGAGAATCAGATGAGCTGACCTGCATCTGGCCCAGGGACTGCCTAGGAGGACTGATGGAGGTTGAAGGCCTCCATCAACCAATAAGCAATAAATACGTGCTGACTCCCTTGCATGTGAATAACGTCATGTTCATGACTACGGGAGATAAATATGGTAAGACAGGAACTCCTACCCTCAAGGACTATATAATCTAATTGAGGACATTTCAAAATATTAGACAGTAGTCAGTGATATATCCCAAATTAATAGTACTTGAATCCTCATTTTAGCTAAAGGGACAGAAACTGCAGTCCTAGTTTGGGAGATTCAGGCAACCATTTACTGAGCTGGGTTGGGTGACATACGGGTAAGAAGTAGAAATAAAGGGTAGTTCTGTGGAGGAAAGCCACAATGGGGGGGGGGGGAATTACATGAGTTTGTTTTGGGGGACTGGAAAGGAGAAGGTTCATATAGAGGAACAGAAGTCTGGGATATTAGGATGAAGCCTGTTTGTGGAGGGCTTGAAATGACAGGCTGAAAAGTCTGCAGTTCATGGCATGTACAACAAGGGGCCACCAGCCATTTCTGAGGGGCAGAGGCCCAGCTAAAGGAGATGTATCATGATGGCTAAGCTGATGGTCTCTAGCATGAAAAGATGGGCCAGTGGGGCCCGAGACTGTGGAGGTAAGGAAACCTGCCAGCAGGGGCAACAATGATTCAAGACCATTTTTGCATTGTTTGCATTAATGAAGGTAGAGACTTAATATGTATTTGCGTACCTTAGTCCAAGTTACATTATGGGCAAGTGATCAGACAATCAAGAAACTTGGAGAGACAAATAATGGTTTAGTGCTCATGTAGGAAGAATAACAGTTGGGTGAATGATGGGCTAGAGTGGGAGAGGGCTGTGGGAAGTGAAAGAAGAGTGGGGAACAACTTCCGGTTGTATCCGCTTTCCTTCTCTGGAGGCATCACTGTCAACCCCGATGCTACCATGGGGCAAGAAAGCCAGCCTGATGCTGCAAGGTTAGGCTAGCCCAGGGCAGCTCAGCAGCCCAGCTGGGAGGAGAAGTCAGTAGGCAATTGGGGGTGGTTAGCAGGCCTGGGAATTTCCCCACTTTCCCCAAGGGCAAGGCCATTATCACAGAGACCAAAGATTGCATAAATACAAATCAGTGCTGCACAGAGCAGGTGTTTTGCTGAGTGACTATGAAATTCTCTTAGGGGTGGCAGGATGCTTGGGGAGGTCAGGGAATATTTGAGCACAGATTACAATTCAAGAAGCCCTCTGATTTGAGCCTCTTCCCCATGGGGTAAAAACTAGGTCCTAGGTTTCCATCTCCGTCTCTAGGTAGACATTGCTATCTAAGGCAATTGTTAGTCCTAAGAGGATACAAGATAGAGTCATAGGGGAAACTGTCAGGGATTTGGGGAGTGCCAGTGTTCTGAAAGAAAGGCAACAGGACTCTTCCAGGGCAGAACTCTTCCAGAAGAAGCAGAATTAAAAGTAAAACCAATCAAGAATGTAAATACAAACAATTAACATCACCAGAGAGATACAGGAGACTATTAAAAGAAAAAATGCCCAGGACCAAGCAGTTACAAAGGAGAAGCAACTTGAAATCTTGACTATCAATGTATAATTGTTGAAATAAGGGATTTAGTGGGTGGTTGAATTATAGAATTGACACAGCTGAAGAATAAATAAGATGAAATACTGCATCACCAAATTCTCCCAATATTTTCAGGAAGGGATAAAAAGACAGATTGAGAGACAAGCTAAGCTAGAGGAATGTGGAAAAGAAGTATTAACGTTCATGTAACAAGAGACCCAGAAAGAGTGAAAAGGCAAATTAAAGAGATGAAATATTTGGAGGCATGTTGACAAATGTTTTCCAAGATTAAAATGGTCAATCTGGGATTAAAACTCAGGAAGCCTCGCCTTAGTACCAGGCTCTTAGCTACTCACTTTCTGCTTTGATGATCAACAAGGCAAACTTGGAACTATGTGAGAATTTGTAAGGCTGTGGATAGAAGATGGAAAGTGTGGCATTGTATCAACACTAACTGTGGCATGTGGTAGAGAATAAGATACTATTTATGATAGCAACACAAACTGTATCTCAGAATTAACCAGAAGGGGAAAAATTAACCATGAAAGGACATAAAACAAAATAAGAACTACGTCTTACAAGGTGTGGCCTGGAAATGGGGCACATCATTTTCTTGGGGCTTGGTTTTGAAAAAGGGTGGAAACATTTACCAGAATACTGTGAAAAAATCAGCCAACAGTGGTTGTCTCAATAAAATTAAGATATTTTCAATGACCTGTCTGAATTTTACTCTTGGATTATCCATTCTACCACTGTCTCTCTTCATCTGAAAAATGGACATCTGTGCAGACTTGTTTTAGCAGTGTTTGCAAAGGCAAGGAAATCAGAACTTGAGCCCCTTCCAGGAATGTTTAATTCCTGAAATCCTCCAAAGATGGCTTTTCCTCTTTGGCGGTGATTGGTGAGGCCCTAGTGGATTAATTTAGTGCATGAGGGTATGTGGGGAAAACACTGTCAATTACCTGACACAAAATGCATAACTATGTGTGTGTATGCAAATGATGTGTGCACATAACCTAGAACTTTAAAAACAATGTGATGGAACTCAAATACAATTGGCTAAAGGTTCTTACAGGTAGAAGATCAGGCAGGATGCTTAAAGAATAAATGGTCTCTTGCTTCTCTTTTCTGTTGTATCATGGACTAGCATCCATGGAAATGCCTGATACTTGGACAGTAATTGATAAAGCCTGGTTATATTCATTGCCTCTTATCTTCTTAGCAGTCCTTGAAATGATTAATTTTACACCACAGCTTAGTGTAGGGTTTCAAAGTCAGAAGGAACTGCAGAGATCCTAGAATGACCCTCATTTTGCAAGTAAGAAAAGTGACCCAGAGGAGCTGAACCACTTGTCCAAGTTCACAAGTGAAGGTGGATTTTGAGGCAAAATTTAAACCTAGATAGTCAGAACTAACATTCCAGCAATGCCTTCAAAAAGGCATGCCTGTTATAGTGTTAGGGACACTCTGGGAGGGAGTGTATGGAGAGGAGGTGGGCAGTGCTGGTGGAAAGAGGAGGTGTTTGACAGAGGCAACATTCCCAGTCAGTCCCGTGTAATAGGTATTAAGCACATACTATACACAATGTGCCATCATGGGCATTCGACTGTTACTCCTGTCATTCCGAGGTTCTGACTTCCTGCCCTGTCTTCCTGGGTTGGAGTTCTTCCTTTGTTTCCCATACTAGCAGCAATTCTGCTGGCATTACCTTGAATGCAGAAGTTTGTCTTCTTCCAGTAGGTTCACCAGGTTTGAAGGAACTTGCTGGGTTCTGAAGATTCCCAGTGTCCATGCAGTAGAGAAGCCCAGGGAAGGGAACTGAAAGTGTGCTGGTAGTCTGGGAAGACTCAGAGCCCACGTTTTCCCCCAAAGCGTACTTCTTGGGGGACTGATGTCCTCGCCTTTCCCCAGATTGGGAATTACTGGCCCCCACAGTGACTCTTCAATTCTCTCCGTAAGGGATGCGTAACGTAGCTATTGCCCCCATGGTGCTGAGCTCTAACAAGCTCTGCAGAGCTGTGGAAAGAAAATGCAGGTCCAAAACATTTCTTTTCTCTCTGTGTCTGGAGATAGCCTCTCATCAACTGTCCAATGGGGATTTATGCAAAAGGATCTCTTCTGGAACCACAGTGGAGCTAGCAAAGGTGGAAGCCATGAAAGATCATGTTACTCAGAGCAACAGCCAGGAGCAACAGAGGCGGCCCTGCAGTGGCTCTGAGCAAAGGCACCACCAAAGAACACAAGGACCTATTTGACAGCACACATCAGACAGTACCAGGGTCTTGGACTTGGGAGGGGTAAAGGTTCATGCTTAAGTGGACAGTCAAGTCAACATCACTAGGGTAATAACAGAAATCTAACCACATCACATATCCATATACTGCTTAGACCTGGATATTTTGGTTACTCATGAATCATTTCCCTAACCATGCTCATCTCAGTTGACTTGATTCAAATCATTTCCATATGGATTCTAAAGAGCAGAACCTGAACAAAATGGAAACTTTCTGTACCTAATGACCCAAATTTGGCATGCCACATCAGCCCACCTGGAGTTTTTGTGCTTGCTTTTAAAATATTTTTCCCCTGCATTTTGCCTTTTAACACAAAGAACAAGAAAAGAGGGTGGGGAGTGTAGGGAATCCAGACCAGTCATGATATTTAATCACAGATACAAATTATTTCTCCATTAAAAATTCAATTATGAAGTGTGCATTAGTAGAAAAACCATCTCTGTGTTTTATTCATAGAGGAAGTTATGAGAGCTCCCAACCCTTAGCTCAGTTGGAAAGAATGACACTTCTTTGACACTGTTCACCCTTTGCCTAATCATATTTCCAGACACCACCCCCACAAAGTAAAGCAAAAGAGAAAATCAATGGAGACATATCTAATGCACAAGATAAACATATGCCACTGGAAAGATGTCTAACATCAGTAACAAAAAGAGAAGAAAAGAACAAAAGTACAGCCCAGTTGGGATAGAGGGAAGGAAGCACACACCACTCAATGGGGAAACCCCTCGTGTTTCCCTGAGACAAGCACACTGGGCCTGTTTGCATGTTACACCATTACTAGGATTTCAAGAGCCTGTGTAAGGCAATGCCACAGATTGATTCTCATACTATGCATAATTCCTTAACTATGTTTGATGTTTTGCCATCAGAAAAATGGATCATGAGAATAGCTGCCTGAAAAAAATATTAAACACATTTATTTAGTTGTTTCTGCTGAATGAAATGGTGAGACCACCATTTACATTTTTTCGATGCCATTAAAGTGTCTCCATTGTTATGGGTAACTCTACATAAAACATGGTACAAAGAGGATTCTGGCTTACACGGGTGCAAGGGAGGAGGGAAAAACCTGTGGGATGGAAGTCAGGCCGCCTACAAACCAAGTTCTGAGGCCCCACACAAGACTCTAAGAGGGAGACCACAGTCATGAACCTGAGCACCTTCAGGCTTACCAGTAGCAGGTGGCCTCAGAACTGGGATGAGACATTCAGATTGCAGTTAAGCCTTGCTTCTGGTGAGTTTGGCCTAGGGTCCTTCACAAAGCTTTCTTGGGAATGGAAGTGAGGAGGAGTTGGCAGAGGGGCAGTTCATGTGTGACCTTGAGCCCCTGCCCACCACTCAGGAAACTGGGCCAGAGCACTGGCTCTGGCTCTCAACCCCTCTGAGCCCCAGCAGGAAACCCTGTCTCTAACAGGGGTGCACCAGGCACAGTTGCTGCTGGAATCTCACAAAGGAGTGAGAAGATGCTCTGAGAACTTCCCAAAGCAAGAAAAGATTTTTAGGCAGGCTACTAATGAGGTGATTGTTACAGCTGCAGTCTTGTATGGGTCACCCAGGAAATGGAAACTTGCAAGCTCAAATCAGAGATTTCAGTAGCCCTTCTTTACTTGTCTGGAGTAGAACAGAGACAGAGTGAAGACTTGTGCTGAAGTCTAGAAAAGAGAATGACAAAGCAGAGTAACAAAGATGTTTACCACTGAAAGAGCACAGAGAAAAAATGCAGTAAGTTAAGCAGCAATCATCTGTCAAAAAGTACAAACTTTATAGGAGAAGCCAAGATGGTGGCATGAGTAGCTCAGCGTAAATCTCCTCCCAAAACCATATATATTTTTGAAAATAAAACAAACACAATTATTCCTAAAAGAGAGACCAGAAGATACAGTACAACAGCCAGGCTACATCTACACCTGTGAGAACCCAACCCCTCATGAAGTGGGTAAGATACAAGCAGTGGCCCAGTGGAACCTGAGTGCGCCCCCCACCCCAGCTCCCTGGCAGGAGGAGAGGAGTCAGAACAGGGAGGAAAAGGGAGCCCAGGACTGCTGAATACCCAGCCCTAGTCATCTGCACTGGGAGCACAGACACACAGTGCATGGTGTGTTGGATACTAGGGAAATGGAACAGTAAAACCTGAGAGCAGGTTCCCACAACTGGAGCCCCTGGGACAAAAGAAAAGCAACTGCTTTTTGAAAGTCTTAAAGGAACAGGGGCCTCACAGCTAGATGGTAGCATCCTGGCACACTCAGCCCAGCAGCTGGGAATTCTGGGGAACTCCAAGCACCCTAAATCCCTGGGTGGCTGTGCAACTCTTAGGCCCCACATGGCAATAAACAGTCTCCCACCCATTCCCTCTCTCCTGCTTGGCCCCGCCATAGCGGAGCAGCAGCCTGAGACTGGCAACGCTCACAGCAACCACACAGAGTCTCCTCCTGAAGCCACCCGAACAGACCCAGAGACCCCGTCAGTGCACAGCTGCCCAGCACAAGCTGCTAGGGGTCGCCATTCTTGCAGGAGAGGAAGGTGAAGAGCAGGGGAAGGGACTTTGTTCTTCCAGCTAATACATGTGCCAACTGCCCAGGACTACCTCTATCACCATGAAAAGGCAGAAGAATTTGATCCATACCAGAATCACACAGACATCCCCTGAGAGGGAACCTGGGGAGATAGATTTAACCAATCACCCTGAAAAAAAATTCAAAATAAAGGCCATAACCATGCTGATGGAACTGCAGAGAAATATGCAAGAGCTAATGGATAAAGTTGGGAGGGAGAATATGGAAATAAAGCAATCTCTGGAAGGACTTAAAAGGAGAATGGATGAGATGCAAGAGGTTGTTAATGGAATAGAAATCAGAGACCAGGAACGCAGAGAAGCTGATGCAGAGAGAGTTAAAAGGATTTCCAGGAATGAAAGAATATTAAGAGAAGTATGTGACCAATCCAAACGGAACAACATCTGCATTATAGGGGTACCAGAAGAAGAAGAGAGAGAAAAAGGGATAGAAAGTGTATTTGAAGAAATAAATGCTGAAAACTTCCCCAAACTGGGGGAGGAAATAGTCGCTCAGACCATTGAAGCACACAGAACTCCCAACAGAAGGGACCCAAAGAGGACAACACCAAGACACATAATAATTAAAATGGCAAAGATCAAGGAAAAGGACAGAGTATTAAAGGCAGCCAGAGAGAGAAAAAAGGTCACCTACAAAAGAAAACCCATCAGGCTATCATCAGACTTCTCAACAGAAACCTTACAGGCCAGAAGAGAATGGCATGATATATTTAATTCAATGAAACAGAAGGGCCTTGAATCAAGAATACTGTATCCAGCAAGATTATCATTTAAATATGAAGGAGGGATTAAATAATTACCATACAAGCAAAAGTTGAGGGAATTTGCCTCCCACAAAACACCTCTACAGGGTATTTTAGAGGGACTGCTCTAGAGGAAAGTACTCCTAAGGTTAAATAGATGTCACCAGAGAAAATAAAGTCACAGCGAAGAAAGCAGACCAACCAGATACTAACTAAAGGCAAAAAAAGAAAAAATCAGGTACCCACAAAAGCAGTCAAAAGAAAAACAAAAGAACACAGAATAAAACACCTAACATATAAAGAATGGAGGAGGATGAATAAGAAGGAAGAGAAATAAAGAATCATCAGACTGTGTTTATAATAGCTCAATAAGTGAGTTAAGTTAGACAGTAAGATAGTAAAGAAGTTAACCTTGACCCTTTGGTAACCATGAATCTAAAGCCTGCAATGGCAATAAGAACATATCTTTCAATAATTACCCTAAATGTAAATGGACTGAATGCACCAATAAAAAGATACAGAGTAATAGAACGGATAAAAAAGCAAGACCCATTTATATACTGCTTACAAGAGATTCACCTCAAACCCAAAGACATGCACAGACTAAAAGTCAAGGGATGGAAAAAGATATTAAATGCAAACAACAGGGAGATAAGAGTAGGTGTGGCAGTACTAGTATCAGACAAAATAGACTTCAAAACAAAGAAAGCAACAAGAGATAAAGAAGGATATTACATAATGACAAAGGGGTCAGTCCAATAAGAGGATATAACCATTATAAATATATATGCACCCAATACAGGAGCACCAACATATGTGAAACAAATACTAACAGAATTAAAGGAGAAAATAGAATGCAATGCATTCATTTTGGGGGACTTCAACACACCACTCACTCCAAAGGACAGATTCACCAGACAGAAATAAGTAAGGACACAGAGGCACTGAACAACATACTAGAACAAATGGACCTAATAGACATCTATAGAATGATACACCCCAAATCAGCAGGATACACATTCTTCTCAAGAGCACATGGAGCATTCTCCAGAATAGACCACATACTAGGCCACAAAAAGAGCCTCAGAAAATTCAAAAAGATTGAAATTCTACCAATCAACTTCCCAGACCACAAAGGCATAAAACTAGAAATAAATTGTACAAAGAAAGCAAAAAGGCTCACAAATACATGGAGGCTTAACAACATGCTCCTAAGTAATCAATGGATCAATGACCAAATTAAAATAGAGATCAAGCAATATATGGAAACAAATGACAACCACAACACAAAGCCCAAACCTCTGTGAGATGCAGCATAAGCATTTTTAAGAGGAAAATATATAGTAATCCAGGGATATTTAAAGAAGGAAGAACAATCCCAAATGAATAGTCTAAAGTCACAATTACTGAAATTGGAAAAAGAAGAACAAATGAGGCCTAAAGTCAGCAGAAGGAGAACATAATAAAGATCAGAGAGGAAATAAATAAAATTGAGAGGAATAAAACAGTAGAAAAAATTAATGAAAGCAAGAGCTGGTACTTTGAAAAAACACACAAAATACATAAGCCTCTAGCCAGACTTATTATGAGAAAAAGAGAATCAACACACAACAGAATCAGAAATGAGAAAGGAAAAATCATGACAGATCCCACAGAAATACAAAGAATTATTATTAGAATATACTATGAAAACCTACATGCTAACAAGCTGGAAAACCTAGAAGAAATGGACAACTTCCTAGGAAAATACAACCTTCCAATACTGACCAAGGAAGAAACAGAAAATCTAAACAGGCAAATTACCAGCAACAAAATTGAAGTGGTAATCAAAAAACTACTAAAGAGCAAAATCCCTGGGCCAGATTGATTTACCGTGGAATTTTATCAGACATACAGAGAAGACATAATACCCATTCTCCTTGAAGTTTTCCAAAAATAGAAAAGGAGGGAATACTCCCTAACTCCTTCTATGAAGCCAGCATCATCCTAATACCAAAACCAGGCAAAGACCCCATGAAAAAAGAAATTTACATACCAATATCCCTGATGAGCATAGATGCAAAAATACTTAATAAAATATTAGCAAACAGAATTCAAAAACACATCAAGAGGATCATGCACCATGACCAAATGGGATTCATCTTGGGATGCAAGGATGGTACAACATTCAATAATCCATCAACATCAGCCACCACATAAACTAAAAGAAGGACAAAAATCACATGATCATCTCCATAGACACTGAAAAAGCATTCAACAAAATTTAACATCCATTCATGATAAAAACTCTCAACAAAATGGGTATAGAGGGCAAGTACCTCAACATATTGAAGGCCATATATGATAAACCTACAGCCAACATCATACTTAACAGCAAGAAGCTGAAAGTTTTTCCTCTAAGATCAGAAACAAGACAGGGATGCCCACTCTCCCAACTATTATTCAACATAGTACTGGAGGTCCTAGGCACAGCAATTAGAAAAAACAAAGAAATACAAGAAATCCAGACTGGTAAAGAAGAAGTCAAACTGTCACTATTTGCAGATGACATGATATTGTACATAAAAAACCCTAAAGATTTCACTCTAAAACTACTAGAACTAATATCGGAATTCAGCAAAGTTGCAGGATACAAAATTAATACAAAGAAATATGTGGCTTTTCTATACACTAACAATGAACCAATAGAAAGAGAAATCAGGAAAACAATTCCATTCACAATTGCATCAAAAAGAATAAAATACCTAGGAATAAACCTAACCAAGGAAGTGAAAGACCTATACCCTGAGAACTACAAGAGACTCTTCAGAGAAATTAAAGAGGACACTAACAAATGGACACTCAGCCCATGCTCTTGGCTAGGAAGAATTAATATAATCAAAATGGCCATCCTGCCTCATGAAATCTACAGATTCAATTCAGTCCCTATCAAATTACCAACAGCATTCTTCAGAGAACTGGAACAAATAGTTCAAAAATTCATATGGAACCACCAAGGACCCCGAATAGCCAAAGCAATCCTGAGAAGGAAGAATAAAGTGGGGAGGATCTCGCTCCCCAACTTCAAGCTCTACTGCAAAGCCACAGTTATCAAGACAATTTGTTACTAGCACAAGAACAGAGCCACAGACCAGTGGAACAGAATAGAGACTCCAGACATTAACCCAAACATATATGGTCAATTAATATATGGTAAAGTAGCCATGGACATACAATGGGGAAATGACAGCCTCTTCAACATTTGGGGTTGGAAAAACTGGACAGCTACATATAAGAGAATGAAACTAGATAATTGTCTAACCCCATACACAAAAGTAAATTTGAATTGGGTCAAAGACCTGAATGTAAGTCATGAAACCATAAAACTCTTAGAAAAAAACATAGACAAAAATCTCTTAGACATAAACATGAGCAACTTCTTCATGAACATATCTCCCTGGGCAAGGGAAACAAAAACAAAAATGAGCAAGTGGGACTATATCAAGCTGAAAAGCTTCTGTACAGCAAAGGACACCATCAAGAGAACAAAAAAGTATCCTACAGTATGGGAGAATATATTCATAAATGACAGATCCGATAAAGGGTTGACATCCAAAATACATAAAGAGCTCACACACCTCAACAAACAAAAAGCAAATAATCCAATCAAAAAATGGGCAGAGGAGCTGAACAGACAGTTCTCCGAAGAAGAAATTCAGATGGCCAACAGACAAATGAAAAGATGCTCCATATCGCTTGTTATCAGAGAAATGCAAATTAAAACCACAATGAGATATCACCTCACACCAGTAAAGATGGCCACCATCCAAAAGACAAACAACAACAAATGATGGCAAGGTTGTGGAGAAAGGGGAACCCTCCTACACTGCTGGTGGGAATATAAATTAGTTCAACCATTGTGGAAAACAATATGGAGGTTCCTCAAAAAGCTCAAAATGGAAATACCATTTGACCTAAAATTCCACTTCTAGGAATTTACCCTAAGAATGCAGCAGCCCAGTTTGAAAAAGACAGATGCACCCCTATGTTTATTGAGGCACTATTTACAATAGCCAAGAAATGGTAGCAACCTAAGTGTCCATCAGTAGATGAATGGATAAAGAAGATGTGGTACATATACACAATGGAATATTATTGAGCCATAAGAAGAAAACAAGTCCTACTATTTGCAACAACATGGATGGAGCTAGAGGGTATTATGCTCAGGGAAATAAGCCAGGTGGTGAAAGACAAATACCAAATGATTTGACTCATATGTGGAGTATAAGAACAAAGAAAACTGAAGGAACAAAACAGCAGCAGAAACACAGAATCTGCAAATGGACTAACAGTTACCAAAGGGAAAGAGACTGGGGAGGATGGGTGGGAAGGGAGGGATAAGGCGGCATAAGAAAGGGGGGATTATGATTAGCATGTATAGTGTGGGGGGAGTCATGGGGAGGGTTGTGCAACAGGGAAGACAAGTATTGACTCTACAGCATCTTACTACACTAATGGACAGTGACTGTAATGGGGTTTGTGGGGGGGACTTTGTGAAGGGGGGAGCCTAGTGAACATAGTGTTCCTCATGTAATTGTAGATTAATGATACCAAAAAAAAAAGTACACACTCAAAGAAAGGAGTGTGCAGGTAACCTGAGAGCAGAGGCATGCTTAAGGGTTAGGGTTTGGATTTTATAGGGCCGTTTGAGTATGGGTCAGCATAAGGCACGATGTACACAAGTGATTAATAACTCCTTTGAGGTTATATTTTAAGAATAGGGTTATTCAAGTGACTGGGTTGATCCAGATCTCAGAATTTTTAGCTCCAGGAGGAGGGGATTCCCAGCTCTGGGCAATTTCAGTATGAATTCACTGAGACAAATTACAAGATGGAATGTTGGGGGTAAAAAGGGGCTTATACTAAGCTTTATTCTCATGGCAGTAGGTTGAGTGCTAGATTCCTGTCTGGCCACCTCAGTCTCTGGCTTGGCTCCAGCTTCTGCTCCCCAGGCACTGCCTCCACTTGTGGCTCTGTTTCTGCTCCCTCCTGCTCCCCTCTTCTCCAGGATCTCTTCTCTCTTCCTAGCACAGGGCTCTGCTACTTCTCTCTCTTTCTCTCTAGGCTCTCTGCTTCTGTTTCCAGCCCCACTCTATCACTGGGCAGAGCTCTTCTTAAAGCAATGCCAGCCATAAAATAGCTTACTGCCAACAGTTTGCAAGTAGGCAACTGTGCAGCAGGCTAAGTATTACCTCATTGCATGTATACAGTGGGTGAGATTAGAATCAGGTGAGAATCCTGGCCATGGAAATTCCATTTTCCCTACAGCATTATTTATCCACCTAGGCTCATTTATGCTTCAGAGGTCTATCTCTTGTCCTGGTAAAAAAGTTACTTAATTGATTAAGGGTCTGGAAGAAGAGAAACAGCATATAGTTAGAGAATAAGCTGGGTTTTTTTTCCAGGCTAAGTAGATTTTACATGACTCCTGTCCCATTTCCTTTCTATCTTCTGCTAGGTCTCTAACTGAGATTTACCAATTATCTTGCCTGGGAAAGTCACTATGAATTCAGTGAGAACAAGAAATGACAATGGAATGTTTTGAGGGTAGAAGGGTTTATACCCAGCTTTATTCTCATGGCAGTAGATTGAGCACTAGAATCATGTCTGCATCCAGCATTCTGCAGGTTCTTAATTCACCTCTCCCTCTGCCTCCACCCAGAGCACTGGGCATAGCTCTTTATATAGTGACTCAGTCAATAACAGCTCATTGTTAATGGGTGTAGAAGCATAAACCTAGCAGTAGGCCAATTACATCATAAAGTAGTTTAGGGTCAGGTGAGGATCCTGGCCATGGTAACTTCCATTTTCCCTATAACTCTTTACAGAGTACAGGTAGCAACATGCACAATAACCTCTAAAATTACACAGAACTAAAAACATTCCCAGCATCTTTGCTTCAGACCCCCACCCACCACCCCTACCTGAAAAAGGCAAGAAATTCTCAAATGGCTTTGGCTCAGTTAATTCTACCAGTGTTTCAGTTTTTTAAACAAATGATCTTCTCAATGTTAAATACTGCCTTTAGGTCAATAGTAATCTGAATGCAACAGGTGCAATGTAGTGCCCCTTCAGATCCATACAATTAAAGGATCACTTAAAGATTTTTCCCCAAACAAGGGTCAATCTTTAAAAAAGTGAATGTATTAAACCCTTTATAGATAGAAGCTCTTTGTAGTTTAGAATGGTTCCTTTTTCTAGATCCTAACCATCAAGTTCCAAAACCAAATAATAATGTGAACATTAATAAGTCACTATGCAATGAACTTTTTAAAATGAGAAAAAAAATCTGTGTAGATTGTTAAACTTTTTTTCTACTTGGGTTACTTGAGGACTCTGAATTAAAACAAAAGGAATCAGAGCCCATAGGTTAGCATGTAGGGATGAGGAGGGAGGAAAAGTAAAACATGTATTGAACACTGTGGGGAAAATTGAACTTCCTATGGTCCTGGAAGTTCACCTGAACCTAAAATAGTTGATGATGTAGCTGACCTACTGCTTGCTAGGCTACTACTTCCACATCCGTAGGCAATAAACTATTATTGACGGAGTCGCTCTATAAAGAGCTCTGCCTAGTGCTCTGTGCAGAGGCAGAGACAAAGGAGGATTACAGACCTGCAGCCTGTTGGATACAGAAGTAATTCTAGTGCTGGACCTATTGCCAGGAGAACAAGCTGCGTAATAAACCCTTTCACCTCAAGAACATTCCATTGTCATTCCTTGGTCTCACTGAATCCATAGTGAACTTGCCCAGGGCTGAAACCCACTGGCAAGACAAACACCTCCTGTGTTCAGCACTGTGATAGGTAATTTATATATGATATTTTATTCTTCTCCTCAACCATCCTGTGATTTAGCTATCATCATAGCCACCTGATATATGAGAATAAAATACAGACTCAGGGATATTAAATATCTTGTGTAAATTCACATAGCTAGTTTGTAATTGTGGAACTACATTCAAGCAGGCCTGTGATATTCCAAATCTGTTTTTTTCATGACCACTATAATCTTGGAGGGTTGTGGGGAAGTTGGGTTCCTATGGCCAGGATCCTCACTGAACTTAAACCACCTGATGATGTAACTGGCGTGTTGCTAGGCTACCGCTTCCACACTTTTAGGCAATATGCTATTATTGTGTTATATAGAGAGCTCTGCCCAGTGCTCTGGGCAGAGGCAGAGGCGTTAGTGCTCGACCTACCGCCGGGAGAACAAGCCCGGTAATAAACGCTTTCACCCCAAAGAATGTTTGCTGTCATTTTCTTTGGACACATTGAATCCATAGCGAACTTGCCCAGGGCTGAAACCCATTGGCAAGACAAGGGTATGTTCATTATGTTCTGGAAGCTACTGGGATCCCAGTCTCCATTCTGGACTTTTGCATACACTTCGCTGGACAAAACAAGTTTGACCATGTTTTTGGCCAAACAAGACTTCAATAAGCCATTCATTTGAGTCCTTACTATGTGCCAGGTACTGAAGGAATTACAGGAACAGAAGCCAGTGCCTGTGGGGAAAGTCATTTCAGCACAATGCACTTGTAACGTTCCTCAAATCACACTTCATCCCTGGCTGCCAATCCCACTGCCACGCTGATCGCCCTGAGAAAAACATAGGGTTGCGGCCTTGGATCACTTTGGGCATTAAGAGAACATTAGTAATTGGAAGACTCATTCTCATGATTCGTTGCTGTTTTCCACTTTCTCATCATCTTTCTGGAACTCTGTGTAATTGTGGATTTTTAATTGTAGGAGGGTAAAATTTTAATCAGGAGAAAAGAATTGTGGATAAAATGAGGTAAAAAAAGAGATTTATGAGGCTTTCAGGAAATATACAGGAAAATCCCCTAAAAAGTCATCATTTGTTATTCTTAGTATTGACTTGTTAAAAGTGAATCTCATTACCTTTGTTTTATCTGGCATATTTATGGGATATGTTTACTTATTAATGATTGTTTCTAAAGCAAATGTAACAGATACATACAGGCAGTCTCATAATCACTTAGCTATATGCCTGAGTATATTTATTACTGGTCTTTAGAGACTGTTCAGAAATGCAAAGCTCCAGGAAAACAACCAGAAAAGCATTCAATTCCATAAAATGCATGCATTCCATGAATCATTTATTCAGAGGACTAAGAAGAAAATATATTTCTGAGTTTGTGATCAAAAGTAATCCTCCTTAGCAGTCTTCCTGGAATTGTTCAGAACAATTTTCCACGAGGCTATGGTACAAATAAGTGGGTGCACCTGTGAGAGATTTGCTATAGAAGCTGCTCTCTGTAAGCCTGAACTGGTCAAATAAGAACGTGGAGGAAGTTGATTCTTTACCTCCTTCCTTGGACCTTTGCACTTCTCTTTTCTTTCCACTCTTGCAAATGTTGGTGGGTATCACCTGTGAGGTGGAGTCCTATAATCAGAGATTGTCACATCAGGGAGGGATCTACATGCCATTTCATAACCAGCTCCTTTGTTCTACAGATTTGGAAATGGAGGCCCAGAAAGGGCCACTGACTTATTCATAGTCACTCAATAGCAGAAAATTGACTCCAACCTGGGGCTTTTCACCATTCTGGATGATATGTGAGATTTCAGGCAGTTCTTCCAATCTAAATTTCTTTCCTTTTAAATCTATATCTGAAAGTGTAGCGACCTCCTCAGGACTAGAAGTCTGACAGCATAGCTGGCATATAGAGGGGTGCATCAATAACACTTTGCCATCAGAAATCCCCAAAGTGAAGAATATGTGTTTTGATAAACTAGATCCATCAACACATCAGTTATGAAGATGGTAGGTATATGGCAGCAGGCTCTAAGCAGCATTTCTTACCTTACAGTTGCAGGTCAAGGACTTAAGTAGAGTTGTAGAATCCATACTGTCTCTGAGTCCTGCTTAATTTAATAGCAACAGCTCACAAAGAGAGGGATGCATTTTCTGGGTGCTGGGGTCTGATTGCAGGCTAGCCTGCGCCAAGCTGTGCTCTTTCTACCCTCCAGTTTTTTTATTTTTTTAAGGATGAGACTGATACAGAGAGTCTCATTAGGCTGTGTCTTTATGTGTGTGTGTGGGGGGGCTCTCCTGAAACTGCACTTTTCTTCTTCCTTTTCTTGATCCTGATAAACTAGCAGTTGCACTGTCCACCCCTTACTACCTGGAAATTAAGAAAGGCTTGAGGAGGAGACCATACATGGGAGCCTTCGGCTGAATCTGCCTGGCAGATATATTTCAGTTGGTTCAAAGAGTACTTAAAATAATTTGAGACAATCTTAAAGAATGGTGGCCTTATGTGAAATTGTGAATTTTGGTGTGTCTTTTTAAGTAAGAAATATCTGACTACATCAGGCTCACACATGACAGAACTGTCAGGCAGGGTCCGTGTGCTGTTGCCCAGCCATGCCTTCTCCTAAGGGGTCTCCTGGCATGGCAGGCACCTGGATTTGCAACCCTTATTGAAGAGGGAATACTAAAAGCCCTAGATCACATCTCCATCAGAATTAATTTGTTCCTTTATTTACCCACTCACAAATATTTATTGAATCCTGACTCTATGCTAGAGCCTACTCTTATATTGAAGGATAGCACAGTGGATCAGACACACAAGTTTCCTGCAGTGGAGCGTACAAGCTAACAGTGGAAAACAAATAAATAGAAATCATATAGGGCCAGAGAAGACAGGGTAATCTGACAGTGACTTTAGATAAGGGACCTGGGAGGGTTTCTCTGATCAGCTGGTGTTTCAGCTGAGATCTGAGTGAAAAGGAGGGGTTAGCCATGCAGAGATCAGGGAGAAGAGGGGTCAAGGCTGAGGAAAGAGCTAGTGCTGCGGCTCTAAGGCTTGTTCAAGGATCTGGAAGAAGGCCAGTGTAGCCACAGAGTGGGGACCACAGGAGGAGGTAGAGAGACTGGCTGGAGTCATCTGGAGCTCTGCAGCTAAGGGAGGGGAGCAGATTTTATTAAAACAGATGTGAACCACTGGAAGATTTTATGCAAGGAAGTAATGTTTGCTTCAAATGCTACTTCTCAGCATGTACCTTTCTGTTTCAAAGCAGACAAATTAAATCCTAGAGTTCCAAAAGAAGTAAGCACTCGATGCTTCAGTCTTGGTAAGCACTTCCCAAGATGCTTCAGAATAAGGAATGACTTATTCTCTGTAAGAGTATGTTTCCTGAGACTGCCATAACATATGACCACAAATTTGATGGCTTTAGGCAACAGAAATGTATTGGCTCACAGTTCAACATCTGCCTCACTGGGCTTAAGTCAGGGTGTGGGCAGGGCTGTGCTCCTGCCCTAGGTTCCTGGGGGGAATCCATTCCTAGCCTCTTCCTCCTCCTAGACAAAGACTCCATGCAGGTGGTATTACTTGGGAGGTGATTCCAGGAAGCTCTGGGAAGTGAGACAAGGAAGGGAAGGAAGCCGACAGAAGTGTGTTTTCGAGCAGATTACCTCTCTGGGCGACTGTGGTTCCATCCTACTGTGGAATACTGGAAGACTGCAGGGCATTCTTTGGAGTTACCTCATTCAAGAGGGAAGAGGGCTTATGTATTTATCCTAATTCCGGTCGGTCTTTGGCTGAGGCCTGCTCCAGGATGAATTAACTCCCTGGCAAGTGCGGACTGCCACTTGCCAGCTGGTGACTGGAAAAAGCCTTCCGCAAATAGTGGAAGCTTGCATTTGGGAGTTCTGTAAGCTTGGTCAGGGCCTTGACATCTGCTGGAGTCAACAGTGTTTTTAAGATTTCTCTTGAGTCTGTTTCATTTTGTATGTAAAAGAAACAAATATACTTAAAGCAAATTTACCAGCATTTCATACTGTGTATAATTGTTGAATCAATATGTTGTACAACTGAAACCAATATAATATTGTCTATCAACTATACTTTATGAAAGACAAAACCAGTGGATTATTTCTTTCAAATTTACATTTATCTGCAGGAACAGAGAACATTTAATTTAAAATCTACTAGTAGTCTGACTATTAAATGAATGTAAGCATGCATACAGTAGATTCTTACCATAGCAGATTAGGTACATGTAAGCATATACCTATTATGTATGTAAAATAAGTAAGATTTGGCCCTCTTGCTCAAGGAGCTTATAATCTAGTTGGCAAGACAGAGATGCACACATTATTTTCATAATAGCCAAGATGGTACAGGTTCATGAAATTGAACAGTCATCATATGTTCATCAAATATTTATCATGGTAGTGCTATTCTAGGTACTCACGGTACAGAGTGAACACAGCAAAGGAAATCTCTGCTTTCATGGAAATCACATCTTTGCAGGTAATTCCTTAGCATGATATTTCAGGTTTACTCACCTGCTACCTCTCCTGCCTCATTTCCTGCCACTTCCTTTTGAGGTTTTCGTGCTTAAGCAACAATGGACAATTTATAGAGCCTGAGAATGGCAGAGCCAGGGGCAGAGGCGGCAGAGCCGGGGGTGGAGGAGGCAGAGCCGAGGACAGAGGCAGAGCCCGGGCAGAGGCTGTTCTTGTGCAGCCATGCTGGACCCTCTCACTGCCACCCTTACCACAGGTAACAAGATTCTGTCAATGGATATAATTATTTTTATTGGAAATGAAATATTATCAGTGACTTATTTACAACATTTCCTGTTTAGACAGCATAGTAGGCCGAATAATGCCCCCCAACCGAGATACCACCTTATCCCTGAGACCTGGAGACGTGTTACTTTATTCAGTATAAGGAACTTTGCTGACATGACTACTTTTAGGATATTGGGTGGGGCTATTATTCAGTTATCTGGGTGGGTCTCCTATAATCACAAAGGCTTTGAGGGAGGCAGGAGGTCAGAGGGTAGAGAAAATGCTATGTTTGCTTTAAAGCTGAAGGAGGCAGACAAGAGCCAAAGGATGCAGGCAACCACCGGAAGCTGGAAAGGAAGTCTTCCTGGGAACTTTGGGGAGGAACCCAGCCCTGTGGACCTATTTTAGATCTCTGCCCTCCTGGAATGTGTTGGTTTAAGTCGCTAGGTTGTGGTTTTTGTTACAGCAGCAACAGGAACCAGATATGGATGGCAGAGCAGAAAGGTGTCCTCGGTTATAAAATGGGAGATTTGGACCAGTTTATCCCCAAGGCCCTTCCTGGTCTGTGGTCTAAGCCCACTGGATTTGGGTCCTCAAAGGGGACAGGTAGGACTGATCAAAGCCCACAGTACTGACTGGGCATGTCTGGAGCCCAAGCATTCTGTACCAGGATCATAGGAGTCAGCCAGCAAATGGACACTTCCGGTGACCAATCTAAAATGCAAGAGGCATTTTACTGGCAGCCTCTTAAAAGCACATGACTCATTCAGAAATACAACATTTGGTTGATGAATATGTCGGACTTTCAGGTAAATTTAATCAATGGAAACCACTATTTTATTTTTAAATCAGAATTTAATATATTTCATTCCATTAGCCTTGATATAAAGTGGCAGTTGATAGGAAGCCATATTGACAGGCCCTTCTGGGCATAATCTAATAGTCACCTTAAATCACTTATTCACTGTATGATTCATGGCACACAGAGGGGTAGGTAGTCACTGAGTATTTAAATATAATGCTAAAACACCTGAATACTCAAAATCTTTTATTTAGGTTATTTAATCCACCTTAATTAATTAGAAAGCAATTGACCATCTCTTAGCATCTCACATGATAACACATTGACTTGTATGTGTTCTTAACATAATAAAGGGCAAGGGCAACTGATTCCTGAGGGTGGAGGGGGATGGGGCAGCAGCGCTGGATTTTGGATGTTGCTGTCCCTAGAGTTTAGCACCTGCAGTGGGCTCCCACTTGGGACAGCTGTCTTTCTTTGATGCAGGGAGTGATGCAAATCATTTCAGATCAACAAATGTTACTTGATCATCTAGTAAATATCAAGCCAGTCATTAGGGTTATAAAGATGAATTAAGACTCAAAGTTTGCCCTGAAGGGTCTTCAGTCTCAGAAGGAAGAGCAAAAGTTCTAACTCAGGAAATGTCTGAAGATTTTGAATTATTTCCCCCTGATGAATTATTCTGGTTCAGAAATATTGGAGATGAGAAAACTAATAGAGATTTAAGAAGCTAGTTCTAGTAGTTCTTTACTTACAGGAGGCTAATAAAATAGGTTTTGAGTATGGAGAAGGCAGCGGACCTGAAAGTTTTTCCTGGTCATTGGAAGGCCCTGTAGTGAGAGGGATTGAATCACCTGAGGTCTAGCAGAAGAATTCTGGGTGTGCTTTTCATGTATTAGATTACTGCTGGGCAGCACTCAGCTCACAGAGGTGTGCATTTTGAAAATCTGAAGCAGAATAAATGAGACCATTAGAAAATCCATGAGGTTTCTTCTCATGAGGTAGATGCCCAGTGTTAGCTAGAACACCAAGATATACAAAGAGCAAATCTTCCCACTGCCTCTCCCCCTCTGCCATGGTATGTCAGAGTCACAGAGCAGAGGCCACCTTTAACCTGCATTGGAGAGAGTGACAATCAGCCAGAGCCACATTCTGTGTGACACATAGGACCTGGGGAGCTGATGAGGTGTATAGGCAGGCTCTGCTCTGGAAGAGTTTACCATCCACTTAGGGAGATTGGCCATGTCCTTATAAAGATAACCGCATAAGAGTTCAGACATGAAATACCCATCAAAGGTTACAATCAGTCCTGTCAGAATTGAGGCCAAAAGTTTTACCCTTTGTGGAAGAATAGGGTCTTTGGCTGGGTTTTGAAAGATAAACCAGGAGTCCTTGAGCTGATAACTAGGAGAGCCCTGCACACCTTGTTTTACATGTGATTTGTATACTAGTTGCTGACTAGTGAGGTAGCATATCATTGTGGAGAGAGTCCAGAATCTCAGAGTAAAATAGACTTGGATTCAAATCATAAATGCAAGCTCTGCTATTTCCTACCTTTGTGGGCAAGGCACTAAACCTCTCTGAACCTCAGTGTTGCTATTTATAAAACAGAACAGCACTTATCTTGGCATGTTTTCATAAGGATTAAATACAAAATACCTACTTCAATCTGAAAATAATAGAGTCTGTTAGGTGAATGGGTAAGTGGCTGAGACTTTCAAAGCTACAATTGTTAAGAAGAGAGATGTTTATGTCTTTCTCATGTCAATGAGTCCCTAGCAATGGCTAAAGTTAGTGGGGTACTCCATGAAGTCCATCAGGGACCCATGTTCCTTTTATTTTGTTCTTCTGTCATGTCCTGAGGTAGGTGGATTTTGTAAATATGTTCTTGGGACACAACCATGCCCACTTGGTAGCATACTGTCCAAAGCTGATTTCAGGGGTAAATTCGAGTAGTTGGAACCAAATAGGCCACAAAAATGAAAATATTCACTATCTGAATCTTTAAGAAAAAATTTGCTGATTCCTGCTCTAGAGCATCATCCTCATCTGCATGGTAGAGGCAGAGTTAGGCCATGTCCATGTCCCAGCTCACCAAAAAAGGAAAGAAAAGAAATCTGAGGGTAACAATTTCCTTTTAAGGTGAAATTTGTACACATCCTTCAGTTCATGTCTCAGTGGTGAGAACTTGGCTGCATGGTCATATCCAACTGCAAGTGTAACTGGGATGTGCAGTGTTTATTTAGACAGTCAGAAGCACAGCTTAAACCAAATTACTTTGGAGTAAGGGATGAATAAGTTTTGGTGGAGAACTAATAGTATCTGCCTCAGCATAGGCTCTCTTTCCCATCTTTCCAGGTGTCAAATTACCCCCAAGGTCCCCAGTCCTATTTCTCTACCACAGTGTCCTTTAGCTTCTGCTCCATCTTTCCAGACCTTCTCTATTTTTATCTCTTATCTTTTATGTTATCCAGTTCTCATATAATCTTAGAACATCTGATTGACCTCTTTTAAAATTGTCGTATGCTTTATGGCAGGGTTTCTCAGCCTTGGCACTTGACATGTTGGGTTGGACAATTCCCTGTTGTAGGGTCTGTCTTGGGTACTTAGGACCCCACTCAGTGGGTGCTACCACATCCTCCATTGTGGCAACCCAAAATGTCTTCAGACACTGGCAAATGTGTCCAGAAATGGTCTCCCTGAGAACTACTGATTTATGGAGGATTTGTAAAAAGTAGTGAAGTCATGTAGCCCAAGACCAAGGCTTAGTTATACCAAACTTTGTTTAATGTTCAATTTTTGTCAGTGTTCTGGTTTTCTCTTGGCTGAGATCATCTAAGATGATCCCCTCTTGGTTTTACAAAGCAGTGCTATTTGATGAAATTTAATTTCTTGGGTACAGAGCTCTTAGTAAGTCTTCTCTGCTAGTGTCCTGTGCTTTGCTGGCCATGTTTGGCATCGATGAACCTCTAGGTCTCTGCCTTCATGTTCACAGGGCACTCTCCCCATGTCCAAATGTCCCCTTCTTACATGGACACCAGTCATACTGGATTAAGGGTCCCCTCTATGCCGGGATGATCTCACCTTAACTAATTTTATCTGTAACCCTATGTCCATGTAAGGTCACATTCTGAAGACCTTCAACATCTCTACGGGGACACAATTCAATCGTAAGAGATGGTAACTAGTCTGTCATCATCTGTGTCTGTTAGGCTGCATCATCTGTGTCTGTTAGGCTCCTAGCCAGGGATGGGCCTAGAGGAGCAACTGAGTCACTCATGTGGAGCGCCAAATTAAATAGCTTGGCAATCAAGGTAAATATTTCAATGATATATTTTTAAAAAACCAAAATATATAAAAAGATCCAAGATGAACAAAAATACCAACTTTTTAAATAAAAGTAGCATCCGACACCACACTTGCCTGCTCCTGACATTCAAGGCCATACTGCTATCCTCAGAGACAGCCCCTGGCACTCCACCTGTGGACATGATCTCACTAAATCTAGAATACAACTGAAGACACCTTTGGATTTTGAAATTCAGGCTCATTTAACATTAGGATTGAGCCTTATTAATTTCCTACTTCAGTAATTCTCTGCTAAGTACTTTACACTTGTCTCAAACTATGTGTTTAATTAGAATACCTCAATTTTTCAGACTCACTTAAACACTTCCTAGAGGGGGTCTCTGCTTCAGTGTGATATCATTTGGCCCTGCCAATTTCCTTAGCCTCTGGTGTTCTGTTTTGTATTCTTTAACTGTCAAATGATAGCACACTTCATGGAGCAAGGCAGGGCCAGGCCTCTCTCTATGCGGCCCTCACTCCCTGGCCTCCTCTGGGGATGGACAGGATTTCTCTGGATGCTTATTCTGCCTCTCTCCTAGGGGAAGGGGGGAAGGGAAACCTAGGGCAGGATTGTGAAGTAGTAATTTCCCAGAAACTTGTCAAACTCACCTATACATGTGAGATTTGGAAAGTAGAGAAACCATCTTAGTTCCTGAGTGAGAAAAGTTTTAAGCTTTTTTCAGGGGCAGACTAGGCAAAGCTGTTTTGCCAAAGCAACAGAGAAAAGAAGGTAAAAAGGCAGGTAGGTGGGCTAGAACTGGTCCCTATGTGTCATCATAAGAGCAAGACCACACTTTTGCAGACTCAGAAGGTGGCTTCCCTTCTGCCTGGTGAATGGGGCCGATGCAGGGACGGCCGTGGGCATGGTATCTCTGTTCCGATTCTCTTCCAGACTCCTCCTGCAGCCATTTTCCCTTCCATCATCCATCTGACCCCCAACTTCATTCTAAATTAACTTTTCATAGAACACACACCCAACACACACATTTACATACATCCACCAAAATCACGTGCCAGCTGCCTAATTCTGTTGCTGAAAATATTTCCTTAAAGCCCTTTGTTTCTAAACTGCAAATATTGCCTGAAATGTCCAGATTGTCAAGGGGGAGGATGTTCTCTGAACTGCATTTCTCTTATCAATAATCTGATCTTTTTCTTTGACATTCACAAATCCCCTACATTTTATACCTTTGCGGGAAACAACACATCAACATCCACATAACAATGTGTAGATGTGCACAAGACAGCACAGTCCTTGGTGTCCATTTGGAGCTTAATCATAGTTCTAAATTGTTGTATCCAATAAAGAAAATCTAGGAATCATTTTGCTTAAGAATAAGGTAGTGTCTTTGGAGCAACAATGTGCTGTCTTTGAACATCAAGCTGACCAACATGCAGTAGGCTGCAGAGAGCAGGGACAAGGGCCTTAGCCTGGGAATCAGGGAAGCCAAGAGCTAATAGTGGCTCTGCTACTGGGTGACTAGTTAACAAATAGCCTGACTTCTCTAGGTCTCATTTGCTCATGTAAAATGACGGGATTGGCACAAATGGTGGCAGAGAACCCATCGTGCTCTAAGCCTGTGACTTTTATGGCTCTTGTTCCCGCATGAAGGGACACACCGGGAGAAGTTGCTTCCTTCGGAAGTCAGCAAATTAGAATGAAGAGTGCCGGTGATTCTCTGTAAAGGTTGGTCCTGCTGACGGTTACAATGAGGGTGCATGAGCTCAATAAACCTTGCAATATTCTGGAAACAGCTACCTCCCGGGAATGGTGTGTAAGTCACCCATTTGAGGAAACAGACAAGAAATATTCATAAAATGCTTTTGGGGAGACATAAGGTGATGGAAATAGAAGCCGTGCTCTTTATGGAATAAAAGCTGTTGTGCAGGTGAGTCCTGCCTAAAACAAGTTTCTTTAGGTTGAGGCTTTTTTCTTTTTTCTTCTTAAAGAGCCAGGGGAAATAGGAAAGAAATAGATTTCTTCCAGTCACAAAGACTGGAAGTCACAAAGACTATGTGCAAGAAAAGGAAAGACAAAGGGAAAAAAATTAAACAGTGATGGCAGCATGGCTGTGCTCTTGCCCTCAGTAGCAAGTACACGTGACCTAATTTACTGGCTCTGGCAGGTCTGCAGGAACACCTGATGCTGTCTCTTCCCATTAGTTTCCTTGGAAGAGGAACTGGCTGGGAAAATTGCCTCGTTTGTACATAAGTATTTATATTATACAACAGCTGTGGAAAATTATTAAAGGAACAGAGAGACAAATGGCTTCGGAGCGAATCAAGCCAGCAACTGTGGAAAACCTCAACAGTGGCTCATCTTGTTGGGTCTTCTCCCTGGATTAAAATACTAGTTCCTACATGAGAATTCAAATTGCAGTAAACTTTTTGCTTCACTTCCCTCTTTTTAAATTCTTAGTTTTATTTAGTCTGTTAGATCTCAGAGTACATTGCCTCATCTTATTCCATTTCTTTCTCTTTGCCTTGAGTCATGATACTCTTTGTGCCATCATCTCCAACATACACACATTGACTCTTATGCAGCTGCTGCACACATGCATCCCCTCTTACATACATTTGTATATGCACACACCTATGTACTTCTGCACAAGCTCATGAGACTCCAGGTTTATTGTCACCCATGGGCTCTGGGCATGAGCAATTTCTTCCTCTTCTTTGAGGTAGCTGTCACTGAGTATGTCTGCCTCCAAAAGCTTAGCATTTGCCGTGTTTCTAAGTGTATCTGGTTTGTTGAATGGTTTGAACTTGGTAAGGAATGCACAAGAAGTGGTTTTATTTCCTCTCCAAACACACCCTTCCAACATGTTTTGTTGAATCTCCATTTTCTTCTCTTAATGACAGATCCCACAGGTTCTCAGTTGTCAGGTATCTAAAAAATGCAGTACAGTTCAGATAAAAACAGAACATCTGATCAGATTTATGGCTTGTGTCTCTCCCTTCCTAAGAGTTGTTGAGGCAGCTGAGGTCTGCAGAGAAGAGGTGGAGTATTGGCTTTTTCATGTCTTTCTCCTTATGCCACTGTGGTTGAGATGAGGGGGAGGTGTGACTAGAGGGAAGACCAAAAGCTTTTATCAGCTGCCATTGTTGGAGTTCTCCCCTGATTGTGGACAGCTCCTCTATGGAGGCATCAGAGGGCCAACTCTGGAAGACATGCAGGTGGGGGCTTTGCATGGTGCTGCCTCCCTGTGCAGTTTCCTGATTTGGGAAACTCAACTAGCTGGGTATCTTTTGGCTATACCCCTCAACTCATGTTCCCCCTACAACACCCATGGCAAGTGGGCCTCCTGGATATCATCTTGGGAAGCCTGCTCCAAACCCACCACATTCTGCAAAGTTCATGGCAGCTCACACATTCTGGCCCTGCTAGATGGTGGGGAGCATGCTTCACTATTGCTGCCCACCTAGCTGCCCTGCTATCTCTTTCTGAAAGGCATTCAGGGCAGATTGTTGAGTCTTTGGTATCAGAAGCTATCCAGATGAGGAATACCTGCCAGTAATGAGTCTTTCATCCAATCTCATGTTTTACAAATGAGACTTTTGGGATACCCCATAGTTGGCTTTTTGGAGGGAAGGTTTGTGCCAGGCAAGATGGTAAGGTAGCCAGCCCTAAGATCCCTACCCATGTGTGTACATCCCACCTCATCCCTGAGAATGTATGCAGGGGTTTACTCCCATCACTAGGTCATGTCATTGGCACAGCTGATGCTAAGAAAGGGAGAGTAGCAGGTGCCTAGTTAGGCGAGGGTCTCAAAGGCTCCACACTCTTTCTGGAAAGGGACTTGGAGTGTGGTAGGGGTCAGATGTGGGAGCTCCGCTGCTGGCTCTGAAGGTACAGGGGGCCGTGAGGTGAGGAATCTGGGTGCACTTGCCAGCAGATGGTCAGGAAGGAAACAGGTACTTCAATCCAGTAGCTGCAAGGCCCTGAGTTCTGCCACAAGCAGGTGAGCTTGGAAGAGAAGATGGAGCATCAGGTGAGACCACAGCCAGCCAACACCTTGATTTTGGCCCGTGAGGCAACGCATAGAGAGTGCAGCTTAACTGCCTGGGCTTCTGACCTACAGAACTGTGAGTTAGTGAACTTCCTGTTTTAAGCCACTAGGTTTGGGGCAGTTTGCTACAGAAAAGTAGAAAACTAATACATTGCCCCTTCACCTGCTAGCAAAAAGGAGAGAGGAGAGACTGGCTAAGTCAGCAATGCCTAATTCCAACTAGTGTTTTCTATTTCTGTACATAGAGTTTGGGGCAAGTGGTAGGTTGAGGGTAGTAGGCTCCAGCAGCCCTGGAGAAATGTCTGGCTGCCATTGGCATCAGTGTCTTTAGATTGTAAGGGCGTTTTAAATTCCAGGTACTTCCATTTTCAACTTTGGATATTAGCTACAATTCCCAGACAACAGAAAAAGTCCTGTTCAACATCCTGCTGCCTAAGGGAAAGGCTTGGTCCTACCGTCTCCATCCCTTTGTAACCATTCCATTGAAAAAGTGCGACTCCAGGATATAATTATTAAGCCATTTTATTTTTGTCTCCCAATGCTCCTTTGTTCTGTGGGTCTAATTAGTCTCTTGCTCCTAAGTGACCGTGACTCTTATGGTCCCCTTCAGGTAATAAAAGGTCCTTAATCAGTAGTTAATATGTTTAACCCAGTATAATAGCCAAAACTTTCAGTTTCATTCAAGGTTACAGCTGCACCTCTTCCCCAGCTGCTGCCAGGGGTTATTTGTAGGAAGAGGGAAGGTAGGAGCTGACTTAATTTTTCCCCAACCTGTGCTTTGATCCACCAGACCTCCCCTCCCTCCACCCTCATTCTCTAGCTCCTCACCTCAGTGAGGTTAGAGGAGAAAAGAGGGAAAAGAAGGGAACATTCCAGGCTTGTCTTCACTGCAAGTGAAAGACCCCCAGCATGGGAGCAGGTTTCTCCAGAACCCACAAAGACCCCAGGAGAGTATCAGCTGTAAACTTAGCTGAGCCCTGAGAGGGAGAGGCCAGCCCAACACACACCTGAGACCTTCCTTCCCCTTCCTCCTTGCCTTTCTTTTATTTATTTTGTCTGGCTCCCCCAGCTTCTCCAGCTTTAGCCCATTCTTGTCCTCAACTTTGCTTAATTTCTGTCTCTGCTTCCCCCTCAAAGTGTGCATGCTTCTCAAACTTCTGCCTTTGACTTTCGTACTTCACCAAACCCTAGCCAGTGTTACTCATGCCCTCCCAGGGCTTACAGCACCTCCTTACACGAGAAGGGCTTCCAAATCTGTGCTTCCAGCCTTGTCCATCCTCGGGGCTCCAGTTCTGTGTCCTGAACATCTGTGGGGGATCATGACCTGAAGGTCCACTGTCTTCTGAAGTTCCCCATGTCCACCCCTCCCCCATTCCACCTCCTCAGACTTCCTTGCTTTTCTTAACTGTCCCATGATTCTTCACCCATCAGGCTTCCTGTCACTTGCCGCTGCTCCTTCCTTGCTCTCAGCATCAAATCCACTGCCAAGTCCTTAAGTCCTTACCTCTCTTACCTTCTGCCTCTTCTCCCCTAGTTCTGCCACCCAGAGGTAGTAACTGTTCATATTTTGGTGCATATTTTTCCAATCAATATAGTAAAGAAATAAATATTATGCATATCTTTACAGTCTAGGATCATACTGTGCCCATTATTCTGCAAGCTCATCATATTCCCCTGACAATGCATTGTGAAAGTCTTTTTGAACCATTTCCTGTTTGTCCACAATGTTTTTCAGATACTATGGCAGTTGAGTATTTGGGGTTTTGCCTTCTGCTATTCAGGCATAGTCCCTAGAGATAGGCCTTTTTC
Organism: Manis javanica; assembly: GCF_040802235.1. Lineage (NCBI taxonomy): Eukaryota > Metazoa > Chordata > Mammalia > Pholidota > Manidae > Manis > Manis javanica. Next base: position 100,331,534 of record NC_133157.1, on the reverse strand, counting down.
TCTTCTTCAGTAATTGTGATCTGAATTCCCACAGAGGAAGAAGGAAAGGAAAATTATGCCTAGCACAGGGCACATCCTGTTCCTGGTGCATCCAATTCATTAGGAATAGGGAGCAATGTTGGGTGCATGTTGCCTGTCTTGGCCTGAGTAGTTAACAGGCAATTACATTACATTTAAAATGCATCTGCAAGGGGAGATAGGAGGCAGGACAGATGCAGGACTGGGTGGGATTACAAGAGCTGTCACTGGGCTTGGCATAGGACAGATCAGGGACCACACCCCAGAGGACTATGCAACCATGATGGCCATATGCAGAGGCACTCAAGGATCACTGACAAATGTTTCCAGTCTGGGTTTCTCCCAGGAAGTGGGACTTTCAGTGCTGAAATGATACAGTCTCAACAAACCAGGACAGTTGATCACCCTACTGGGTTCCATTTCTCCTCTAATGGGTGTGGATGATTTCAGAAGCCTTGAAACCACCATCTCACCCTGTAGGAAACTTCAATGTGGCATCTGAGAGGAGGCCTATATCTTCTTCCTAGAATCCTTTTATGGGAAAGAGAGAAAGAAAAGTCGGTCATTTTTATACCTCTGTTGTTTTGGATACTATGGGACTAGCAGTCAGACCTATGCCAACTGCTACAACTTTGTAAAACTAATACTGATGAAAATCATTTGCATAAAGCCACCAGTTTTATTCTTGATTACTGTGATGTGCAATAATGAAGTATATACCCCAAAGTGCCATTGTAAGTTTTATTTGATTGTAGCACTAAACTTAATTTATAAATACATTTGTTGTCTTTCAGTAGTTTGTTGATTACATAGTATAGTTGTTCACTGGCAACTTAAAAAATACGGGAGCTCACATATTCCTTCTAGCATGTGAACAAAGGCCCGGAGCACCAGGCTCCACTATTGAATTGGGGTAAATTGTGGAATCTCTTTTGAGCAGAGTGTGAGAGGAAGCATTAACATACACCTCATGGCCGAAGCACAATTTATTCAGGCTTTGCTGCATGCAGCTGTTTTTAGAGACACATGGTTTGAACTTTGGCATGTCTGCATTTGTGAAATAATAAGCCATTCTTTAAATCAAGATCTTGCTGCATTACAAATGCTTGAAGAGGGCTTGCTTTCAAAATTATTATTCTAGTGCTGGTCTGCCTTCCTTCTTTCTCTTAAATAATCTGCTTTAGGCATTCAAAAGGTCTACTCATCCCAGGACATGACTATAGCTAATTTGCTGAGAAACTCTGAACATGCCCCAAGCCTGCTTAGGACATCTGCTGGGAAGTTAACTCATTTTAAGTGGAGGAATTAGGCTAATGTTCTCTGCTAGGAGAAAACCGTGAATCTTGGTATTCCACATGAGACTTTTAATGGTGGAAACGAATTATACTGCAGATATACAAAAGAAAAAGAAATCCATCTTATTTTACTAGTAGCTTGATACTTTTATTTAGAAAATTTATATTTCTGAATGCTCCCTTCATACATTACAGATACTTTTCAAATGTAACTCTGTTAAGTTAATAGTTATGCCTTAAAAACAGATCAGGGTGAAAAGTGGGGATTATGGCCACTTTGAAGTAAGAAAGAAAGGAGGATTTATCTAATGATAAGATGAATCAAAGAGCATAACAAATCCTTTTCTTGCAAAAGCAGTGAATTCTGATATGCCTGAAAGATTCTAAATGGAGAAATATTTGCTTGCAAATTACTTTTGCATTACCACCTACACCCCCAAGACTTTAACATGGAAAATCAAAGTGAGAATTCTATATAACAGACCATCACCCACAATATATCAATTGTGGATGTACACATTGTGTGTTTTTTAACCTGCTTTCTCATTTGTAGGTTCAACACTGAATGCTATTTGCTATGCATGTAAGAAAAAGTGGTGAGTTGAGGTTATTCCTTGGAGGCAATGTGGGGAATTCTTGTTACAGGAATAAAAGGCATCTATGAAGTAGATTCTGATTGGTTTTCAAGTAAGTGCCACAGTGGGGCTTATGATGCCAAGAGGTTTGGTTTTGAACTAAACAGGCAGTTACTCAAACTCATTTGCTCCTGAGTCATCTACAACTTACCTATTTTCACCAACCAATGTTATGCAAGCTGGTTTCCTGGGAAATAGCAGGGCAGCCACAGGGCCACCCACCTCTGGTTGCAGATACCTACCTCACTCTGCAGAGTTAAAACATAAATAAATGTTCTTTGAACAAAGGTGAAACCTGTCCTCACTCACCTAATTACTCTAGTGTTCCTTTGTTGAATCTGATCTCCTCACATGGAATACTGTAAACTGAAATATTTAAGTACAATATTCAGAAAGTGTGTGTTCTCAAAACTGCATGTTCTTTCCTTCCAGACAGACATCCTGTAATTGACTTCTTTGCACTGCCAAACCATGGTGAGGAGGGAGGGTCAGGGCTTAACCAGTTGCTCCTGGCTTTTCCAGGCTGTGAGATCTGATTAGCCTCCTTGGCCAGGCCCCATGGATAAGACTCCTGTCTTGCTGTTATCAGAATCTGGGACCATTTAGGGTAACTGCTAGCTTATCTAAAAAATAATGATTCAGAAAGACTGAATCTCTGGCTAAGTCCTTAGTCATTGTGAATGAGCATCGTGTTCTCTCCATGCCAGGCAGCATTATTATTGCTCTTAACAACTAGCTGGGGAAGTAGGGTGCCAAGGAAATTTCAAAATTGCTCTTATTGAAGGCACTCCAGTGTGACAATGAGCTCATTCTTCCAGGGACGACCTAGCTTAACATTTGTTTCCTGATCATAATTCATGAATACTTGCGACCCTGTGGTACTCCTTCTGGCTGGATTTCTCTACTTGGATAATTTAGAATGCAGAATTTCATCTTGAGAGAAAGTTAAACACTTACTGTCTTTTACTTGCCCTCCTGACGGTGACGGCCATAGGGCAGGCAAGCAGGCTTCAGTGACTAGAGCTTGTTTGTGCAGTTACTGTATTTGTCCAAAGACAATATAAAATGTACAACATCCCCCAGCCCTTAGCTTCTCCCACAAAGAAGTCTATCAGAAAAAGCCTTCATATTACCCTTAGAAAGATCTTAAATTGTTATGTTTTGTTTTGTTTTGTTTTTTTAGGAGAGCAAGGTACAGGCTTTTATTTAGAAATAAAGTGAGAGAATAGAGCTCCTGGCTCATGCCAGGAGGGGACAGGAGAGCCCCAAATTGTTTTGTTTTGTTTGTGGTTTCTCATTTCCTGAGACTTGGAGAAAGTTGATTTAGCTTCTTTTTCTTTTTAATATATTTTATTGGAAGGAATGGTGATGCTCTTGTCGTTAAGCAATATGAATAGGGAAGAATGCCTGTGGTTGTTTGTTGTATAAACAGTGCAATAATGAAGATAAAGAACTAAAATCCTGACCTTTTCTGTTCCTTCATAAACCAGCCTGAAATGCCAGCACAGCATCTGAGACACCATTTCTACTCTGAACCTTGGCCTTCACAAGCAGAAGAAAATGCTGGTATACCAGCTGTTTTATGAGAATGGCCAACATAATTTTTCTCAGTAGTTTGGAGGCACAATATACATGTGATCCCTACTTCAGATATTTATTCCAGGATTTTGTTTTTTGGCACAGTTTCAAAAGGCTATTTGACCAACTACTTTGTGTCCATAATTTCAGATATTGTCTGGTATTGTTTTCCAGTATAGGCAGGTGCTTAAAGGTGGAGAGGGATGTGGGCCTGTTTTTTTGTATAACAGATAAAGAAAGAGAGAGGATAATTGGTTTGCTCAATGTTACCACACTGAACAAGCTCCCAGGGTTGTCACTAGAACTCACTTGTATTAGTTATGCAAATCTTGGAGAGCCTAAATAACATGTTTTCCATAGTAAAGTTTCTTCTCTTAAATGGGTGGTAAACTTGGATATAAAAAGAGAAAAATAAAGGCTTTGATCTGATGCTCATTCCATAAATTTTTAGAGGTTGTCACATTCTATCTGGTAACTAGTTGAAATGAGATCTTTTCAGTTCTTAGCATGGCTTTCTGGGAGAGGGCTTCTCTCCCTTGCTTGAACACATAGTCATTTTCATTCACTCATTCATTAAGTCAGGCATTTGTTCACTCAACAGACATTTTTAAGCACGTGCTATGTGCAAGGAACTACATTGCAACCTGAGAATACAAAGATTTTGAACAGGTTAGTCTCTCTTTCAGGGAGGTCAAAATCAAACCAGGGAGGGACAGGCCATTTCAGCTTGGTACACAATATTAGAACAGTATGCAAGATGTTCTGGAAGCCCCCAAAATGTGTTTTTAATGTAGTCACAGAATGGGGTACTGATTTGGGAAGAGGTGATCTGAGTTGGGTCTTACCAGAAAGTTACTTATGTGAATATTGAAGGATTATGATAGGAGAAGGCATTCCAGGCTGGGTGTTCAGCATGCATGAGGGCTGCCAAATATGAGATGGTGTGTGTGTGAATATGCAGCCTGGTGTTGGTGAGATAATGAGGCAGAATAGGGTAGTTACTGAAAGCCTGCTGTATATGAACCTCAGAGATTCTAGCTGAAGAAAGCTGACCCTATATTTCAACAGACTGCCAAGGGGGAAGAGGGATAGTGGAGATTTGTTCACTGGTTCTTAAATCTTCCATTGTTCTTGCTCACATCTCATTGGCCAAAGCACGTCACAGCCTTCCCAGGGACATGGGAGTGCAATTCTCTTTGTGTAGAAGGAGGAGAAACAGAATAGCTGTGATTACCACAACTGAACTACTAGTTAGATATTATCAGAAAAACTGAAAAAGCTATTTTGCTTGATGGGTGCTACCTATCTTTTATTATCTGGTCCATAATAACTCCCTAACAAAAAGTAACGTCACTTTGTGTTTTATGTTGTATTTTCAGCTCATACATTTTGAAGGGCCCACAAGGGTGTAGTCCTGCTCAGAACGAGACATTCTTTTGATGTAACTAGTTTGCCAGAAGTGTTCATCTGGTTTCACCCATTTTATAAATAGTGTGTGTTCATACTATTTAACTAGAACTTTGGAGCCATGGTCCCCATTTTACATACATATGCAAAAATATTTAAATGAAACTCCCAGCTCTTCTGTAATGAAAGGTGGGCATGCACTGATAACTACACATTTGCCAGGGAGTACTTATTGCCCCGCATTTGTGGGAAACTCAGTGGGTCAAAGAATGCCAAGCCCATCTATCTCAGGTATTTGAATATTCACACCCTGAATCAAGCAGAATTCATTGGAAACTGAAGGTTTACAATACACTGTGCTGGCCCTTAAAGAAATACTTCTTCTGCAGAACATTGTGGTGTAATGCTGTTGACCCAGATGAAGGGTACTACAAGAAGTAGGCCACTGTAAGGTGTAGCCCCATGTAACTTATTATGAGTGCTGTAAGAATGTCATCCTACTTAGAAGGTCCTTTCCCATTTCCTGGATAGAAATTTGTACTTCCCCTAAGCAGAGGTTTATTTTTAAGGCTATGGATACTGTGAATTACCCTCTTGTCATTAACTGCTTGAGAACATAGCCTCTACCTTGTAGCCCAACAGCTGTTAAGTGAAGAATTCATTATGGAATGTACATCATCATTATCCCTGCTTCCATTTATATTACTTCTTGTTTTCTTTGTTCTGTCCTTCTCTTTTTTAATTTTTTTACCCTGTATTTTTCATTTTTTTAAATTTAAATCATTTCTGAAGAAAAGGTGGAGCATGAATATATAGTAGAAGGGGAAAAACCTTTATATTTCTTATAATTGACACCTTCGGTAGAACTTATTCAGTTTGTCCTCTGCAGGATGACCAGAGATGCTGGTCTATTTTGCAGCGATGTACTGGTGGCCCAGATTCCTGAACAGGCTGCCCTGGATCTTCCAGGACCATCTTATTCAGGCTGATGGTGAAAACACAAAAAACTCTATATAAGGTAACTCAGCTTCTGTTTGTTAAAAATAATCTTTTTCTGGTACATATTTTGTATTTCAAAGTACAGATTTACTCTGAGGCATATTTCTCTCATTTTAAGTGATCTCTCTCTCCATCATTCTTCAAATGGTGTCTAGGAGCAGGGAGAAGCTTCAGCAAGTGGGTGAGAGAAGTAGGTATCTACTTCTGTGTTAGCGTGCATGAGTCTGTGTGTGTATGTGGGTGGTATATGTAGATAGAAGATTCAGATGGGGTGTACTGAGTTGGAACTACCTGTGAATGACCCAGGAGATGGTTGGCTGTCTGAATTTAATGTTTAACAAGTTCTAATGAGCATTTTTATCTTGATTGGTGAGCTAATATGATTTTGATTACCATCAAACATTGGAATTTCTCAGTGGAGGATTGGCGACCATCTCTACAGGACTATAGTTCATCCTGAAGGTCACAAGGGCCTCTCCAGCTTCCAAATGGACCCCTTTTCCTCTACCTGTTTAGCCCTATTTTTGGGTCACTGAGCTATATCTCAAAGCTTTAGAATAAACTGGTCCATGAAAGATGTTTTAGAAGTAAAAATACCTTAGGTTAACATACATTAACACATGAACACAGCAAGATATTAACTCCTGGAGCAAATGGACCTACGTGGATGCTGTTGCATGTAGCTACAGTGGTGGTGGGGACCTGGAGTCGGGGTTAGTCTGGAGGGCTTTGTCGGCGAGGGACTGCTCAGAGGCTTCTCCACAGCCAGAGGTTAGAATTACTTGGTTGAAAAGGACAGCTTGAGAAAAGGAGAAAGGATGTGGGAAGGAAGGACAAGTGTTGCCAATTTTGTTGAGGTTCTGAGGATAGTGACTGGTCCCTAGGGGTTGCTTTTTGGGTATAATTGGGGGGCTTTTTGGCAAGAAGATGTACACCCCTGAGACAAAGAGAAGAGGCAATGTAATAGCTGAGGAATGTATCCCCGTGTGAATGCCAGCTCTTGAATGTATCTGAGCTCCATCACATTGTTGAAGGAACCATATTCTTTCCACTTTCAGCTCCCATCTGAGCAAGACTCAGGAGCAAAATAGATGTGAGAAGGCTCACAGAAACAGGATTGAATGATGCTGATCATTTGGCAAGTTGTTTCCATCAAGTCATAGCAAGCAGCCTGTCTTGAGCCATCATATGACAAGACATTCTGTAAGGAGTTTGATCATTATTTACTGAGCATGTCAAAGTGTTGGCTTCCTCCAGGGCTCTTGGGGGAGCACATATCTGTCAGAGCACTTCCATGAGGAATACAAGCAAGAGATAAGTTTGCTATTCACTTTCAGGGCTGTCACTGAGAACACATATTCTATGTGCTCCCTCTCCTGCTGAGCTTCTGGGTACAGAGAAAATATTATTACGAAATAAGTGTGACATTAGGGCATCCTTGTCTGGGTGACTGCTATGAATGGTGTACCTACCTAAAGTATAAATATGGTCTCTCTTTTGTGTTTTCAACCAATAACTTAACCCCCCCCACACACAGTATTAATGGGAATCTAATATCTTCCTCTTGAGTGTTACCCTCCTGAGCCTGAATTGTGTAAAATATCTGGAGGTTCTAGACAGATTGCCTTTGGTTTTCACTGTCACAAAGAGTTGCTGTTTAAAGTTTATCCTCTGCAGGATGACCGGAGATGCTGGTCTATTTTGCAGTGATGTCCTAGTGGCCCAGATTCCTGAACAAGCTGCTCTGGATCTTGCAGGACCATAACCTCATTATTGGCAAAGCTGAGCCAAGACTACCCTAGACCTCAGTAATTCTTCCTGCTTGGCTCACTTGGTAACCAACTCCCTGAGTACCAGCTGCCTCAGGAACACAGGCCAAGACTGGGTTGGGCATCTTCCCTTTGCACATGTGGCCCCACAGTCCTTTCTACCTCTACCAGGGAGCAGCCCTCAGGGCCTTCACTCAACAAGAAGTTTAAGGTTCTGGGGATGAAACAGTGCCTGAGCCAGACATCTCACTGCTTTTTGGGACAATCCAATGAGTAGAATGGGTTACAGAGGCAGAGAGTGAGAAGAGAAATGGACGTAGAGCAGAGTAACATGAGAAATGCCAATGTGGACAGGATGGGCAAGTGAAGATGAACCTTCAAATAAGACTGGAATGAAGAGTAGGAGAAAATTTAAGAGGTAGGGAAAAGAAAATATGGTCTACCTATAAGGAATATTATGATTTAAAAAGCCAAGTTGGTCAACACTCATAGACATTATAGAGAGCTTAAGATAAGGACCAATAACACCCTGTTGCATTTAGCAACAAGGAAGTCATGGTGGACAAGGATGGTTTCTGAGTAACTGAAGTGGCAGCTACTTGAGGAGTAAGTGGGAGGGGAGGTCACTGACATGGTGAGCGTTGCTAATTCCTCAGGTTTTCTGTGGAAGGGGGAATGTAAATAAAATGATTGATGGAAGAAGATATGATGGTAAGAAGAGTTCTTGTTTGTTGTTTGCTCATTGAGTTGTGCAGATTTTCAGTGCTAATGGAAAAGTCAAGTGTGAGAGGTCAGATGATGGAGAGAGAGTAATCAATAAGGGGGAGCCCTACCCCTGAGAAGGCAGATACATTTGGAATGGGTAGGCAAGTGGGGGATTCATTTATAGAGGAGTATATCTTTTTCATAACGGGAGAAAGGAGAAGAGGGTGGATGCAGATACAGGGGAGGTTGTATGTTTGGTGTGTGGAAGTTGAGGCAATTTTAATACTTCAGCAAATAGGAGACCAAGAAAGGTGCTGAAAATGAGGGGTTGGAGGAAGGTGGGGTGGACCAGGCTCCATTTATGACCCGCAGTAGGTTCATTCAGACCCCAGTGCTGAGGCCTGTTGGTGACCTTTCTCCATCCGGTCCAAGTCTTTTCAGAACGGGAGATGGTTTGTCCTGGGATTTATCTTCAAACCCATGAGATGGATTCCACATCTCATGTTTGTTTTCTGATTCTCCCATGTCACACATACACTTGACTAAGAAATACTTTGGACTTTTTGCTTAGGAAATTCAGCTCAAAAATGGGTTATAGAACATGTACAATGAGCCAGGATTTGGGGAGACAAAAAGGAGTAATTATGTTTCTACCTTTAAAGATCTTGGACCTCTGGTGACTTAAAATTCATTTCAAAGGGAAGTTTACTTTGTAGAATTGACTTTTAGGTTATCTACTTTATTTGAATATGTAGTTTATGATTCCCTCCAGCAAATATAAATTTGCTGGTAAGTCATAGCTTCTTTGGCAATATGTGCTCTATTGAGATGAACAAATTAGGACAAAATTAATGTAATGAATCTGTATATTGTGTATGATTTATATAATATAAATTAATATACATATTACTATGATACATATTATATAAAATAAGTAAAAATTTCAATATTTATATATACTGTAATAATTAATAATGAAACTTCCCTGCTTTATGTAGTGCATTAGCTTTCAAAATGCTTTATATTTATGTTGCTCTTTATGGTATGCAGGACTTTTTCAGATACATTATCTTAATACTTTAATTTATCTATCATTGAGTAGACACAACATTAATTCTTAAAATGCATTCTTAATCCTTCTCATTGGAAGAGAAGGGAAGTGTTAAAAAGCTAAAATATATTTTCTTCATTTATAACATGCCAGGCATCTTACATGTATTATTGGATCTTCACAAAACTTCACTATGTTGATTATCCCCATTTTACAGACAGAGAAGTAGAGGCTCAGATCTTGACTAAAGTCATCTGGCTGGAGGATATCTGGGATTCAGGCTCAGGTCTGCCCATGCTATAGCCCTTATATTGTGTGCTAAGAAGTATTTTCTTAGGGTGGTTTTAAAATAATCTCCTGCCTCTTTGCAGCCACCCTCTGAAATGGGTAAGAACATAGGAAGGTTAAGAATGTCATTCCACACGGGGGTCAGGCAGGTGTCTGGCTCTTGGGCTGGCATTCTTCCCATACTCCCACCCCAGAACTGTTTTGAGCATGACCTTCATTCCACCAGTCAGAGAGCAAGTTGGTGCCTGCAAGATTCTGGCTCATTGGCTGCTTCCGTTACAGCAAAGGGGTTCTGGCTGCATTTCTCTGCTTGTCAGGTGCCAATCTACCAGCTTCCTTCATGCCTAGCAAAAAGAACAGGCAGGTCAAGGGAGAAAAACAATGGAGAGATTTGTTAAGGTCCAGGGAAATATTGACAGATTGTGTGGTGGGCCCTGTTCCGTCCGAGCAGGTGCTTCCCTCCCCTGCTCTGACCACTGACTCCAGTTTAAAAATTCAACTGGCTAAGTCCAGGCCACATACTTGTACACCTTGTGACTTGGAGGTAGAAGGGGAAATTTGCCCCGTCCAGTTGCAGTAGTGGGAACTGGGCCTGCTTCCTTCCAACACTGAACTGTGGAATTCCCCAAACACACAAAGAGGCTTCTGAATGCTGCATGTCTAAAATACACAGAAACTTAAACTTAATTCAAGCCCCAACCTCAACATCCTTAAAGGTAAAATTCTCAAGCAAATGCAGCCAAATTCTGGGCTTGTTTTAATAATTAACCCAGATTTCAACCTCTTTTATTTTGTGGAGATGAGCCTAAATGTCTTCAGCTTGTGCACCTTGGGGGCATTCTGGTTATTTTCCCAAGGGAGGGAGTTCCATAAGACACAGGGCACATGTGAAATGGGATACACAGTTAAGGATAGAGCAGGCTGGCTGTCTTAAAGGTGAGACCACATTTTTGCACTGAAGAGTTTTCCTCTGGAAGATTATTCAAACTCTTAAATATAGGGTGAAGTAAAGAATTGAAATGTATAGCACAGCACAATTCCTTGATGAGAACAGGACTTTTTTCTGTTAAAATAGGCACTGTGGATATATGATTTTAACAAAGCAGTGCAATTCAGTAAGGATCTTTGTGATGGTGTTTTGCTCTTCAGACTAAAATATAAATAAATATCACATACATTTGTGATATGTAATTCATTCTATAGCAGAATATGTGGCACATTAATATATAATATATAAAATAGTCATAATAAATATATATTAAACATAATATATGCTTATATATAATATACATCACATAATATCCATAGCATATAGTTTGACTTATTTCTCCTTTTGCTTAATTTCTCTTTACCTCTTATTGTTTGTTTGCCCATTTTGGAACTCATTAAGTGACAGCCTAATAGAATAAGTATTGTAACCTGTTAAGCAGGTGATTAGTGAGAGTTAAAGTAATATTTTAAATGACTTATTTGAAGTCTCTTTCAGCCATTGTGTTTTTTGTTTCTGCCAGTGCAATGGGGAAATTGAAAGTTGGCTGGGTATCATTTTAAGCTACTATTCATTCTCATTTCCTCATTTTATTTTTATAAGACTATTTCATTGGCTAGTTCAAGACATCAGACACATTTAATTAAGCCATCAATGACTGGACAGTGGAAGAAGAGTAGGAAGCAGAAGAGAGTTGAAAATGTTTTCAAGAAAGCAAAGATGGGTAGGAAAATGAATGGGTGCGAAAAACAGAAGAGCTCAGCCAAGTACCTGATAAACAAAGCCAGCTGTCTGAGAAGTAAACCTTGCTTCTAAGCCTTTCCAGGGTCCAGCTGTGCTCCACGGGAGGCCACTCTTTCATCTGGCATATGCCTTTTGAAAGTGAAATTGACTGCGATGAATTTAGAATAAATATGCACTCAAGAGTACTTTTTTTTATTAAGAATAGCTGTCATTCTTCTGTTAGTGGAGGTGGTCTCTACCTATTTGCATAGAAAGGAGATTTGGAGACCCTTTTATACCAGACCTACTTTGCAGCGAAGCACTTTCTAAATCCTAGCCACCTCTACATTCTACAGAGCTCCAGAGAGCCAATGCAGGGGAAATCTGGCCTCCCTTGGAAGCATCTGTGTACGCATTTGGATTCACCTCATGCCTAAATCACAGGCGAAAGCGGTATGGTGCAACACTCACGGTGAGGGATTGTGGAATCCTAGAGACTTGGGTGGAAATCACAGCCCCACAGTGTGCTAGATATATATCCATGAGCAAATCATCTAACCTCTCCAAACCCTTGTATACTCATCCATAGTGGGGAGACCTCACAGTGCTGACCGCACAGCTCACAGGGCTGTTGGAAAGAGTGCATGTGTAAAGGTCCCTGAGGATGCTGCCTGGCATGCAGTAGTAAGCATAATCAGACATGGTTGTTCATTTTTATATCCTTTATAGTCTTACAAAAATTTTCACATATTTTTTCTCATTTGATACTCACTACCACTTAAGTTGAAGATATTTTTAGTATTACTATTTTATACATTTTCTAAAAATTCTTTAAGCTCACAGGTGTTGAAATAATTGATTAAGCTCCCTCAGCCTGTAATTGGTGGGACTGGAGTTTTAACTCAGGTATTCATATTTTATAGGACATTTTCCTGAACTGTTATCAACTAACTTTTTTTTTTTGTCTACTGCTCAGTCAGGGTGCTTCTTTCAGCTAACTCACCTTTAAATATGAATAGACTCAGATACTGGGCCTGCCTTCTGTGGTGTAGGAGGTTAACACCACTAATTTTTGGTGCCTCAATTATGATTTCACATTTCATGTGCTTATATCCCAGAGCTTTTGACTTGAAATAGAACTTTAGACCTTGCTGTGATTTAATAGTGGAGGGTCTGATGACACAGTCTTTTCTTTTTTAAAATGCTATGTTGGTGTACAATTAAGATACAATAAACTGTATATGTGTAAAGTGTAAAATCTGATGAATTTTGACATACATACCTAGACTTTCATGAATCCATCAGTACCGCAAGATAAGAAGCATTTTCATCACCTCCCAAAAGTTTCCTGGTGACCCTGGTAACCCTTTCCTTTTGCCTCCTCTCACCCCTTCGCCAGCTTCAGGCAACCAGTGATCTGCTTTCTATCACTATAGGCAAGCTTTTAGTTTCTAAAATTTATATAAGTGAATTATACAGTATTATTCTTTTTTGGTCTGGCTTCTTTATGCAGCACAATTATTTTGAGAGCCTTCCATCTTGTCACATATATCAATAGCCCATTGCTTCCTCTTGTTACCTAGAGTAGACAGACCACTTTGGGAATACACTACAGTTGTTTATCCATTGGTCTATGGATGGACATTTGAAAAGTTTCTGCTTTGGGCTGTTACAAAGAAAGTTACTATGAACATTGGGCTACAAGCTTTGTGTGGTTATATGATTAGATTTCTCTACCCAGGACTGGAATGGCTATGTTATATGGATGGATAGATATATGTTTGACTATATGAGAAACTGCTGACCTGTTTTCAAAGTAGTTTTACCATTTTACATTCCTACCAGCAGTGTATGACAGCTTCAACTTTTCCACGTTTTTGCCAGTACCTAACAGGTCGATTTTTTAATTTTAGTCATTCTAGTGGGTGGTAGCAATATCTCGTTGTGTTTTAATTTGCATTTCTCTGATGACTAATGTGGATGTCATCTTTTCACGTATTGAATGCCATCTGTATATCTTCTTTTTCAAATTCTGTCATTTATCTTCCTCTTATTAAATTACAGGATTTTTTTTCTATATTCCAGACACATGTTTTTTACTGGATGTGTTTTGCAAATATTTTTCTCCCAGTCTATGGCTTGCTTTTCATTTTCATGAGAGACATAGGAATTCTCACCCTGAGTTTTTTTCACCCTCGGGGCACCCCCTGTGTCTTGAACATTGCTATATTCATTACCAACTGCTTGTATAGGCATAGTTCATGGCTGAGTCCTTTGTACACCATGTCTGCATTTTGGACTGAACTTTCTTTCAGTCCTGTGGTGGCCGTTTTGTGAATTCAATTGCCTTGGTGCCCCGTGTCCACCAGTAAGAACAGAGACCATGCCTGGCTGTACTAAGTGACACATTCTTGGAGTTTTACCTTACAGGACCACAGACTTCATTTTTATGCTGCCTGTGGGGTAAGTGCATGCTTTAGAACCCTCAACACACTTAAGCAAAATACGGCCATCTAGGGACAAAACCAAACATTGTCTAGTTGATGACTCTGATGAAGAATCTAGTCATTCTTATTTATTGAACCACTGTGTGTAAGGACCTGCTCTATGATTCTAATGGCTGAGAAAGAGGATCTTAAACATCTAGCTACAGATTTTTAGAAGATACCTGCATGTTAATTACAGGACATAGAGGCTGGGTGAGTGTGCTTTTGAAAGATATAGGTGATGCTCTTGCATACAGAACCCTACTCTCTCATTCAGGAGACTTTCCGAGATGGATGGTGTCTCCATCCCATGAACTATTTCCCACAAATCTGGTGCTTTGTGCTCCTCTATCGAGGATATACAGGCAGCTTTTTCTGTGACTCATAAATCTGTTGCTGCTCTATTTTCCCTCTGAGTTCACACAGTTATTAATGGGAAGTTGTATACAAGAGTTAGAAAATATCAACTTGCTGATCATTTTGTGTCAAGTTTTCAGGTGTCCCCATTGAACTATGGAGTCTCCACTGGTGAGACTATCTATCTCAGTTCTGGGTACGTGCACTGCAGATTCAGTTAGCCCTCAGGCCGCCCATTCCCTATGCTCAGGAATTTCTCAGAATGTGCTTCACAGGCTTGCCCCCCACCCCTGCTGTTCTGAATGTCAGCACTAGAAGGTTAACATTAATTCTAAATGCAGCAGTTGCCTCCTCAGCATAGAGCCTCAACGCATTTTCTCAGGGGTGGGGATTCTAAAAGAGTAATTGAAAAGGATCAACTCATTCTTTGTTGCCCTACATTACAGCCTGTGCCAGCTGCACAGCTCCTGGAGGGCCCTCGGTGGGTCCTGGCAGGAACAAGTTCTTCCTTGTTTCCCAGATGGCCCCTGGCGGGGGACAGTCATTTGTGGCCTTTCCTTGAGTCATGGACTGATATGCTCACACTCGGCTTTCTTTCTGTACAGAGTTGAATAGTCCATTGTTCCTTGATCTGGACACTGATCACTAACACATTATGGGACAGACAACAATTCTATTTTTACTTATTTAGAAAAAAAACACTGCACAGGACACCATTAAAATCAAGTGTTGCTTCTTTTTTAAAACAGAAACTGTTCTTTCTGCTTTCAGCCCTCCTTCATAGATGTCTATGACATGGTTGAATCAAGTTGAACTCTGTCTTGTTTCATCCTATAGAAATTAGGTGGTTTCCTAACAACTTAAGCTGTGTATTTTATGGTGAATTGCAGGTTCTAGGACTGGTCTTTCTAAGAAATGAGTAATGATAGAAACTTAAAGAAAAAGCTAGTGTATGGCTTCCTGAAGGGAGAAAGCATTAACATGAGAGGGTGTGAATCATAGGAGAGGCTGGTAATAAAATGGAGAGTCTGCAGGAAGGAGTCTCCGAAGGTTCTGAAGGTAAATTCCAATTAGAAGATAAAAGAAAAAGAAACCTATTGCTAAAACAAGCTTGAGGGATGATATTTGCAGCTGGGAATGTGATTAGAATGAAGAGGCGATAATAAAACACAAGTAGGGAAGGGGAACTTTGAAGAACTAAATGAGTAAAGAAATAAGATAAAATATTTTAAATCATGTTTAATGAGCTTGAGATAGAACAAGCCAAAAAGCAGAACTGAAATGCTCTGACAAAAAATAAGAAAGAACTTAAGTACACCTATTCCCTATGATGAGATGGGGGATGGAAAGAGATGTAAGATCCTTCTCAGCTAAGGGCAGTGGAAAGGGGAAGCCAAGGCAGGACATCCTGGAGGTGGAGATGGAAAGGAGTGGGGCTCCCCCTCTTGCCTTGCCTCCCCTCCTCTATCCCCTCTACTCCAGCTGCTTTCCTGGGTTGATCAACCAAATCTAAGTGTCTTGAGTCATTCTGAGCCACAGTCTCCCTGCGTCCTGGCTCATGTCATTGTGCACTGAGCTGTAGCCAGCTGCCCAGCGTGTAGATTAACAACCTGACACGCCACTGATCGATAACCTACTCACCTGGTACTTAATCATACACTGCAGTAGATGCCACTTCATTTTTAAGGCGAATGTGTTTGTTTCACCAGCCAGATTGCAAGCACTGTGAGGACAAGGACTTGATTTTCTCATGGAACCCAAACAATTACTATAAAAATAGAAAGGTGCCAAGAAGTGCATGCAGGATGGAAAGCTCTGTCCCATAGCTGTTGGAACTTTCAGGTCTTCAGAAAAAAGACCGTCCAGATGTGGGGGCCACCTCCAGTAAGTCTGCAGTTCTACATACTTGAGTTGTTGCTGTTTTCCTAAGAGATAGAGGGACCTTGAGGCTGTCTTGTTTACTCCCTTCTGTTCATGTACAGTCAGTCATGTGCTCTGACATTGATCGGTTCACACTGCAGTGGAGCTGCTAGGGAGAAGGTGAAAGTCTTTGCTTGATGGATGCCCTGGGGTGGGTTATGCAGCCCACATCTCTGACCTGGACTCCTGGTAGATGAGTTTTACTTTCCTCAGTGCTTGGGATTCAACAGAGAATTTTCTGTTGGCAATTTAGAGAAGCAATGGGCTGCATATGTCTGGTTAAACTGCATAGAAACATGTGGCTGATCACATATATGTTCTTCTGTAACTAGGAGCTCTTCTTTAGGACTAGGGTTAGCACTCCCTCATTGGGCCAGTTTGAGCCTTGGGCTTAACCCTGAATATTTTGTTCTTGGATTTTTGCTTTCCTAACCCTTGAGTCTTATTGGCCTTTCCTGATTTTTGATATGAGGGCTTCTGGAGCCCTTTATTTGCTCTATACATCTTCAGAGAGGTGTTAGGCCTGCTACCAGTGTGTCAGAAGTAGCCCTGCAGATGCACACTTTCTCTTCATCTTCCTCTTACTCTTTTTTTTCCTGCTTTTCAGCTCCCGGTCCTGAGTCTGATGCTCCCAATTCTGGGGTCCTCAAACCATTGCACAGACTCAGGTGATTGCTGGGACAATGGGAGGGACTGCCACAGAGAGGTGGAAGGAGGTTTGTCTTAATTTAGGTTGAATTTGAAACGATGGATAGGATGCAGAGAGGTAGAAAAAAGGTAACACAAAGGCACTTTTTAGGGGTGGTGGTAGACCAGAGCAACCATGTAGAAGGCAGCTTGGAAAAGAGGGCTGGGTTGTGGAAAAGCTAAATGCTGGGCTGAGGTATTGGCTCATCTCCCATTGCTGAGACAGCTGAGGAAGATGGGCTAAGGATGGGGTGGGGTGGAGAGTGAGGAACGCTTTGTCTGGGAAGAAGATAAACATGAATTGGTATGGAACTTGCTTTTTAAAACCCAGTACCACTCTGGTAAAATATCCACAAATTGCGTACTTTACAGGTGATTTTTCTGGCTCATATTCTGAGCCAATTGGAAAAATTTGCCATGCCAGCCATTGCCTGTTTTTATTTCCCTGTTATTCATATTTGAACCATGTATGTGTGTGTATTTTTAAGTCCACTGTGGTAGTCATTCTAAGATGGTACTAAATGATCTCTGTCTTGAGAATTCATATCTTCGTGTGATTCTCTCCACTTCAGTGTGGGTTAGACATAGTAACTAACTTCTAGCATATAGAAGATGATAAAAACAATGGTATACCATTTCCTAGAATTGGTTGTAAAAAGACTATGCCTTCATTTTGGATACCCCCTCTCACATTCTCTCTCTTAAAATCCTTGCTCTGGAAACCAGTTACTATGTTGTCAGCAGCATTATGGAGAGGCTCATAGCAAAGAATTGATGTCTCCAGCCAAAGTTAGTGAGGACCTGAAGCCTGCCAAGAGCCACATGAGTGACCCTACAGACATAGCATTCCTCTTTTGAGTCTTGAGTTGACTGCAGCCCCAGCAAAGACCCAGACTGTAGCCTGGGAGAGATTCTGAACCACAGAACCAGCTGAGCTTTGCCTGGATTTCTGACCCACACTCACAGAAACTGTAAGGCAATAAATGCTTGCTGTTTTAAGTCACTAAATTTTGGATAATTTATTATACAGCAATAGGTAACTAATATATCCATCAGTTGTGAGTTTGTGGAATAAAGTTATGGTACATCCATGTGATGGGATAAAGCTCAGTCATTAAAATGTTGAAATAGAAGACTATTTAATAACAGGATAACAGGGGAAGCATTCACAATATTGTCAATATTTATCAATAGTAGATTGTTACTAAACAACTTGTACAATGTGGTCCAAGATACATACAATGAAAAATACTAGAATGATATTGCACAGTATATGTACAAAATATGGATAATGGAATTTATGGCTTCTATATTTGTTATTTTACAAATTTTCTATCATGAACACACATAACTTTTAGAACTAGAAGGGAAAAGCAACATACTCCTGAACTGTACACACAGGCAGATCTCAAACCTAGTGCTAGTGGGGCTATGCTTGAAGGTGCCCAGAATTTGGGAGTGAACTTCTAACCAACTGGAGACAAACTGATAGCTAGCACTGTTTTAAACTCAAGTTCAACATTGCAAGTGAAACTTGTATTTAAAATATATCATCATTATTTATTAGGATTGAGAAATGCCTTCTTCCATAGGCAACGTTCAGCACATCAGAAATGTCCCTGCTGGTTGGTTGTGCTGGTTGTCATCCTAAGATTCAGGCATGTCCAGGGGTACTTTGTAGAAAACTTTTGTGACTCAGGAGGAGGGCATTAGATTCCTGCTGGTCAGCCAGCAAGAACTAGAATCAAAGAACTTAATCAAAGATCAAGTGTTTAGGAATTTAGAGTTGGTTTTGCAATTGCTTCTTGCACTTGATAGAAACTTAACATTTTCTGTATAATTCCTATGCTAGCTTTCCCAAAGTAGAAAGACACTGAGACCCATTTGTTCCAGATTGAGATGAAATCTATGCATCACAATTAAAGTGCTCTCATGGAAAGGAGCATTGACTCCTGTAGTTTGCTGCTAATAATGGTTTTAAATTCCCGTAAGATGCCTTCAACTTTGAGGAAAGATCAATTCGCTTTCGGAAACAAACATTAGGGTTATTTGGCTCAAACAGAATTTTAAAAGCCTGCTTTCTGATAATTCTAGAATGTTCTTGAGTTTTACATGTGTTCTAATTAAATGCAGGTGTAATTTAGAAGTGAAGTTACTTCATGCCCATCCCTTAGAGAAAAGCAACTGAAACAATATTTTTCATGATTTATTTTAGTTTCTCTGAAACACCAGTGCAGAGCCCACTCAAGCAGCATATTGAGCAGTTTGGGTTTAGTAACTGCTGGAGAAGGTAACAAAGGGAGTCTGGGCTCTGACTTCAGATGGCCTGGGTTCGTTGTGCATCCTCCCACTGGGTCCCTCTGTGACCTTCCAGTACTCAGTTTCCCTTACCTGTATCAAAAGTACTTGTTTTCTAGGAATGCTAAGAAGATTGATTGAAATGATGTTCTTAGAACCATGTCTGCTATAAAGTGTATGTTCAATAAATACATCGAATACTCTGAAGACTTACCAATAAATTCTTAGTAGAACCCTTCCTGTAGAAAGATTTTGTTTTAGTGAGCAACTAAATCAGTGGGAAATATTTTGCACATATAGAGGATTTAACACATTCTCAGGCTATGGAACGGTACATGATGAATTGATGGAGCTGGAAGACAAAGTGCAGTTTTCCTGGATATTTGTTGGATATTTGGTACAGCTCAAATTCTACAATCCTTTGGAAATTGGAAGTAGGGCTTAAAGCTCATTATCATGGATCAGGGAGGTTTTTAAAATTCCCAAGAAGGTTTAGAGAAGGGAATGGCTATTAATGTGTCTGACCCCAGGCAACCCTGGCCCAGGAAGTTCATAACAGTCTTCCTGTTGGATCATGCCAGAAGGTCATTTTCTCAAGAGGTTGGGAAAAGACTCTTGTGGGAACTGGTTAGGAGAGCATGTGGTCATTGCCATTCTGAATTTTTCTGAAAAGAGAGACCATAACAGTAGAATCACTTTAAGGAAGGTTGCAAATTTCAGAAGTAAAATCAGTTTCTGCACCAGGGAACTTATGCAGAAGATCCAGGAGGAAGGAGAAAGAGGTCAGGAAGGATGATGGAAAGACATACTGTTTGGGCTTTTGTGTAATCTATTATGTTAATGTTAGGATCTATCCTTCCCTTTGAAGTCTTGTGAGTTTTCTTTCCAATTTTCTTCTGGGAATTTTCATGCAAGTTTGGGCTTGGGGTGCGTCCTTACCAATGGTCCAAGGATAACAGTGGGACCAGCTGCCTACTCTGTGCCATGTGCCTCCTATATATCATCTCAATTGACCTTCAGAGTCACCTGGTAAGGAAGAGACTAGGACATTCATTTTGAAGATGAGGAATCTGAGGATCAGGGAGCATAGGCAATTTGTTTAAAGTCACACAGCTCCAACATGGTAGGTTGAAATTCAAACACAGGTGTCCTAGAGTCTGATGCCTATACACTTTCCTCTACTTATTCCAGGGGCTTGAAGAGGAAAGGGGAACCATCTATGTTAGAGGAATTCATTCTCCCAAAATGGGTCTAAGAATTTGTTCTGTTGCACCCAGTGTAAGCCTGGTCTGTTCAGAGTGCTCCAATTACAGTTAACTGGATGGAAAATAATCAGCATAATTCTTCAGAACCACCTGAAATGTACATGACTTTGGGATGGGAACTGGAAATAGTTTGTGGTTAACAGTAAACATGATAAATTAAACAATGAAGTTCATTTAGTAGGAAGAAGTGAGACAGCTTCTGAAACACAACTTTTTAGAGCTGGGAAGGTCTTGAAAGGCAGGATAACTAGATCCCTGGGGGATTTCTTCTTAGCTGCAACATAGTCCATTGCATTAAGGTTTCATATGTGTGTGCATGTACACTTTTGAAAAAGTTCAATTGGTTTATTTGCAGAAGGTGCTCCAGTCTACAAATGGGCCAGTTTCCATAGTCATAGAAATTGCCATAATTTAGCTCATTCACCATGTAGGCAGAACTTGCTGGTGTCAAATTAGATGTTCAATTTTCTTCTCTATTTTATTTATTTATTTTATTATTTTCCCTTCTAAAGATGTGTAACCAAGAGATGAAAGGAAGAAGAAAGAAAGAAAAAAGAGAGAGAGAAAGTAAGATAATAAAATAAAGAAATGTTCTCTTCTCTATATGTGCACTTTATCAACACAGCCTCAGCTTGAGGCCCCTTGGGAAAAGCCTTTCAAGACAGGCAGAATGATGTCCCTCCTGCCGCAACATGATTTTCCAGCTGCCAGGGGAAAACTACATATTGTACCTTAAACAACAACCAAGAGAGAATAGATAATAATCACTCCCTAAGGGCAGTTGCTTCAGCCTCCCTCAAAAGGGGCTGTAGAAACAATCTTGACATCACTATTATCTCAGTATTTTAAAAGAGACAAAATGGATTCCTGCCCTTATTTATGTAAAGGAGTGCAGAGAGCATTAAGAGTCAGGAAAAAGAACTAATAAAACTTAGCTAAACCTTAACAGCAGACCATTCCGGAATAGTAAGAGATTCAATGTCTAAACTTAGAGAGAGACCAGATCAAAGGAAGAGAGAGCGAGAGGCCAGCCAAGGGCTATTTGAATCCTAGTTTACTAAATCCCCATGGTTTACAACCCTGATATCCACCCTGGCAGGGCCCTTGCTTATTTTTATACTGCTTCTCACTTTAGGTCCCTGTATCTTAAACCGGCTAATAGCCTTTGTTAGGGAAAGAGTGAGTGCTGTTCAGGTGCTAATGGTGAGACCGCAGTATCATTCACTCACACAGCAGGAAGAAACAAACATTCCATGATTGGAATGGTCAAAGTGGGGAAATGTAGAATCTAAGCATTAGTAAGATTAGTAAATTAGCATAAGCATAGCCATCTTAGAAACCTAGAAACCATTTTCTGAGAGTGTGACTCAGGAAAAAAAAAAAAACACCAAAAAATCCCTGGGCCTGGGTAAGGCCTTGAAAAACAAGTTAATCATGAGCACCGGGTGGTGGGCAGCTGTGACCCTTGGTCAGCTAACCTTGGTCAGTTAATCTTACATACCAAGCTTATCGTGCAGAACCTCCCTAACCATTGAGGAGTAGTCTTACCCTGCCCTTGCTTAACCCCAGGATATATGTCTTGCAAGAATAATGTATAGTTATAGAAAATTGCTATGAGTTAAGTGCTTTGAAATTGCTATATAAACCCTTGGCTCTGAGTGCTCGGGGTCCTTGTTGAGACCCGCTGCATCGGGCTGACTTGGACCCCAGCTAGCTGGCTGAATAAAGACTTTGCTTGAATTTGCATCTCTATGCCTGTATAGTTTGTTCTCTGGGGAAGCTTCGGAAGCCTGGACCCTAACAATTTACTGGAATGGCTACACCGTTTCTTGCAGATGGGTCTCCATTTTTATTTAACAAACTATATAACTGTCCAAAGCATGGGAGCAGCAAGAGTGGGCGGATCACATCTGGGCTACACTTAATCTGAATGGGAAGGAAAGCCTGGGAAGGGGTTCAAATTTCTTCCTAGGTCCTCCTCCCAAGATGTTTATTAAGAGCAGAAATCCTGTGATGTCCACAGCAACATGTGTGAAAACCACATGTTTTGATCTATACAACTCCACACAGCTCTTCTCCAGAAGCTTATAAGAAACATGTGCAACTTTCTTAGAAACACCTGAATGAAAGCAAGGATGGCCTGGAATGGCTTCTCTTGTATTTCCTCTTTACTCAGAAATCTGTGGATCACTGGATTCCACCCACCCCTCATGTAAGTGTATATTAATGATACCAAAAAAATAAATGAATAAAGTTCTTAGGCCTCAAATAAAAAAAGAATCTGTGGATCAGCAGTGATCAAATCCCTCAAGTAGCTGCCATGTGAAAAATCAAATTTCCTTCTTTTTTTTTTTCTTTTTAGGCACCACACAGAGTGACATCCTAAGGGTCTTTGCAAAGCGGCACAGAGTGGCCCCGCCCTCTCGTGCCTTCCTTAATGAAAACCTCTGTGGAGAACTCATAACTGAGCAAAGCTTCCCCCAGCCCTGCTAGTGGGTTCTGCTAAAAACCCAGAAGTGGTTAGCACTACTTTTATCAAAAGCAAATAGATAATAATTTCCTCAGGATATACATCCTCTCAGAAAAGAAAAAAAAAGTATTCTTGTTTTGACAGAAAAGAGAATAGGAAAAAAAATAGTGTGTCCTCTTTATTTTTTTTTTATTATCTACTTTCCTCTAACCACAGCAGTGTAGAGGTTTGAATACTTGGAAGGGGTCTCTCAAGGTGGTTCAGCTCTTTCCCCATGGCTTTGATTCCAGCAGATAAGGATCTATCTAATTTTGAAGGCTGTTGAGAATGGAGATTGCCCGTCTTCCCTTGGCACCTTGTCTCCATGCTGAATGGTCTCCATTGTCTGGAAATGCTTCCCGGTGCCGGACCAAGCCCCGGGTTTGCAAGTGGCCTCTGCTGTCTCCTGACGTGACCGCGGGGAGGTGGAGTACCTTGCCTTGCTGTGGCCTGGGTGTCAGGGCCTTCAGGAACTTGAAGACTCAGAGTCAGTCATTCCTCATCTTTCCTTTTTCCAGACTGAAAACAGAAAAGGAGTCTGACTTTTCCCTCTGGGCCCTAGTTTCTCAGGTGTGGCTTTGGCTTGGCTCTGAGACCCTGTCATATGGTTCTCATTCTCATGGGGGGAAGATCTCTTGGGATCTTGCTTCAATTTTCAAACTTATATTTTGGGTTCAGAAATAGCTCAGTTAACTGAGGGTTACAATGAAAATTTTTTTGACTGGCTCCTAAAAATAATACTGGGGGAAAAATAATCAATTTTGTATATTACATTAACTAAATTGTAACTACATTTAGCTAAAAATCTCCCCACAGAATGTGCCAAAGACAAACAGAAGGCCTGAGTCATCTATTTTCTCATCAAATTTTGGTTGGGCTTTTAAAGGTGATGGATAGTTAATGGCTGAATTAGCATCAAATAAAAGATCATCAATAGCTTCCTATCTTCATATCTTGTTTTTTATATCTTGCTCTTATAGTCATATGAAAGACAAAAATATTAAATGTTAAATATTTAAATTTGAAATTTAAAACTATGAAATACTAAAATTTGACATAAATCGGTCCCCACAAAGATTGATGAGTCAAAGCGAATGAAAGGAAAAACACTGAATAGTTGCTCAAGAGTCTTACAAAGTTCCATGCGATACATGATCTGAAATGCATCAGGATGTTCCTGATTCAGTTTATATTCTATGACATTCAGTTCTGCATGTGCTGAACAACTGCTTGGCATTAACTTTTTGCATGTGAAATATAAGTTACTGCCATGCCAAAGAAACCAGGGAGGCATACTGTCAGTTTTGGCTCTTGGCTGGACATTCCCATTCTAGAAATGAACCAGTGAGGCCATTCCAGATTTTTCAAGCATCTTAAAGGAAATTCCTGGTCACCATGTTAAGTTCTTTTGCAGAGAAAAAAAAACATGGCCCAAGCTGGTGACTTATTCTAATAAACAGCTTGTAAATTCACACACAAAAAATCAGAAATCATGGTTGCAAAGAAGAGTGGCAATTGGTTCAGGAGTTAAAGTGCATTCAGATATTCTTTATGGAGGTTTAATTTATATATGACAGCACAATAGGTTGTTTGCATGTTGTTTTCAAAAAATAAATATTAGATATATTTTTAGAACATTTAGTTGCATGGAATAGAAAATGTAAGATTGTTATCTAATTATGTTTTAATTAATGAGATCTTTTGGATAGGGGGTTGGTTAGACAATTTATCACCATTTACCAATGGATAAAAGTGAAAGGAATTTAAGAGTCTCTCAAGGTCACAAATGACTCACGGGTGAGGTGATTCATTCACACCCACACGGGAGTGAGAAGCTAACATCCAATGCCTCTTCTGAAATATTTTACCCAGGAGCTCTCCACTGGGCCAAAGGCCTATGAGGGTTTTCTGTCATCTTCTGTTTCTCATTGCTTGGTGGTGAAGTTATTCATACAAGAAGAAATAATCACAGAATATAAAGACTGAATGAATCTTGGAGAGAGTAGAATACTGCTTTCCCCTTTGTGTAGATAAAGACAAATTAGGCCTCTGCAGTATTATCCACAATCAGGCACGCATGCTGAATGCATGGCTACACCCTGCACCTTCTGCCTTTTCCTTTACACCGACTGAAGCAACAGTGAACATGGTTTCCTTGATGGAGTAATACAACAAATGCAAAGTCCATTTAGGCCAGGATGGCTCTTTTCCTCTGATCCTCAACACCGCTGGTCCCTATTTTGGGGTTTGCTTTTAAAAGTGTTCAGAGACTGCCCATATGTTTCTCCTTAAATCAAACATTTTTATGTTATATTTGGGGGCAGATCTCATCTGCTAGCATAAAACATTATCACAAACTTCCAAGTCGGCTGTGTCTCCCCCACAAAGGCATTCCATTCCGCATGTCATAGGCATCTGCTTGCATGGAACAGCACATGTGAAAAAGGAATTACTGCCTTACCTCAGGAATGAAGCTGATTCCAACGGCTTGGCTCAGCATTTGCCGAGAACAGGAGAGCAAAGCCATGGCTTCCTAAGAACACTGCAGTTCTTTTTTTTAACCTTTTGAAAATTCATTCTTTTCTAATGATTAGGTATGAAAAAAAGTGAGTTAAGTACTGCTTGACAGTTTGCTCAATAGAAACTCCATAACATCACCTCTCCCAGTCTTTGATAGAGAACCAGTCATCTGTATTGACGGCTTCTCTCCCTCTTTAATAAGTTGTAAATTGAGCAACATAATTCTTCCCGTATCCAAGACAAGTCAGCCAAAATACTGTGTTCAGAAATTGGCTGGCTGTGTGTTATATAACTTGTCTGTCATCACTTTCTTTCATTACAGTCCTGTGGTTGGTTTCTGGCAGACTCTGAGGGCCTGTTCGCAAGCGGCTCACCTCTGGGTGTCTGCTACATGTAACTTCGTTCTTGTGTTAGACCAAATTGTGTTTCCCACAACTGTATCCAGATGAGCACTAAGCATGTAAAAGGGTCAGTGTGGAGATTTGCCAAGGCTTCTTCTATGACTTTTATTTTCACAGTTGATAAAATTGATCAGATCTATCAACTTTTGTCTGTTGTGCTGTTATTTCACAGAAACGCCTTATTCCTGAGTCTTGTAGTTCACTTTCCTTTCTCTGGTGAATGTATTTATAAACAGAATGGGTTTCTGTGTTAACTGGAAGATTGGGATAGATACTTCCTAAAACTCCTTCTGAAGTTAGGAGTTGTTGAACTATACTCATACCTTAATTCAATGGAGGGGAGCTGAAGGAAGCTTAATAAATATAAATCATAGTTTTTGTTTTGTTATTATTAATAGTAGTTATACCTGAAAAAGTAAAAATATTCTTTTTTTTCTTTTATTGAAGGAGTCATGAAAGAGGGTTAAGGGTTTTTGCTTTGGAACAAAAGAAGAGTAGTTTAGCTTATTTGGTGTTTAAGAAATATCTTAAACTGTGATACAAGGTGCAGCTGCTCCCATAAGAGCAGCGAGAGACTGGGCTGGCCCTCCCTTAAGGCAGTAGGTGCCACTGCATAATCCAAAGCACAGGTAAGAAGTGCCAGATAGACAGACCATCTCCCCAGGTATTCATGAGGCAACCCTTTTTTAAAACCAGAAAAGCTGGTAATCATTGCAGCCCCCCGTTGAGGTGAAAAACAAGTCAGTGTTAACCAGTAGAGCATATCTTTGGGTTTACAGTTGAAGTCAACTGTGCAGGGAGGAGGGAGATCAAGGAAATGTAGTTTCATTTCCCAGTTAACTTCCCTGACCCAAAGTAAGGTGGGAACTGAGGAGAACATCTATAAAATTAACAGCATGCAAACTTCAGAAGGATGGGCTCTACCCACTGAAAAGCAGTTTGAGCCCTAAACACTTTCTGGTTATTGTACAATGTGAGTAAAAACTCCCCAGGAATGAATCATAGTTCTAGAATTTTGGATAATCTCTGCATATGTCAAAGAACAACAGCCATGCTACATCGCACAATTCGGTAATGTCATGTGACATCTATTTGGTTGAATACAAGTGACACTGGCAACTTGATGGAAAGAAAGACTCCAGATGCTTTTTGTTAAACAATTATCATTTCATTGACTTGATTCTGCCAGCTGTCTTCAGTGTAATTACAAGACAACTTTGAATACATCAAAGACTCACAACTGAGATTTTCTACAAGCCTTTATAAACATAGTGGTTAATACAGCAATTTCAAGGAACAATAATCTTGGGCTGTGATTCACATGTATGTGAATTATTAGCACTAAGCAACCAAAATGATTTATATATGAATGTATGGTCACATAGAAAGGGGTAGTGACACTGCTTAGCTTTCAGAGAAGACTGAGGTTTCATTGCTTTCCTGTGTTTACATGGTCCTGCGTCACATGTGTTGTGGAGCTGTTGGCAAAGCCCTCGGCATTCTAAGCCTCAGTTTTCTGATCTGGAAAGTGGCACCACCAATGTTGTCCTACCTTCTGTTGGAGCCTTGTAAAACTGGTAGTCAATTATTTTCTGCATTTTTCCTTGTGGCTTTAATCAAGTCAGAAAATAAAAGAGAAGTGAGTGTCTGAGTGTTGGAGTGAATTACTAAGGATGCTTTTATGTGTGGCCCTATGCTGAGCAACCACTTGCTGTTCTGTGTGTCCCACTCTCCCCATTGCAACAGCCTGCAGAATGCCCGTGACCACTGAGCCATAGCCACCCCTATGGTGAGCAAGCCTAAAAATGCAAACATCTGGAGATTTCTACTCTCAAGTGTCTTACAGAAAATAGAGCCAGGAGCTCCATCTGGCTCTCCATTTGCTAAATGTCCCACTGATGTCAAATACCAGGAAATGTGGCTGTTTGAAATCCCAGGGAATAAGATTTCCACTCAGCAGTTTTCTAACGGACACGCACCACACTCTGTGAAGCACAAGCCCTCCTTTGAGTGATCTGGTCACAGGCCCTTGCACCCCAGCTCTCTGGGCCTCCTCTGGCAAGTAGGAAGACACATGGTTGAGGAAAATGGGCCGTCAGCCTCAGCGCTGTGTTAGTACGCCGGTCACCGATAGAGGGCAGTATTGCATATCTGCAAAAGCCCATGCGCCGCCGCTGAACAAGACCACGGAAGCACTTACGTAGGGCCCTCTGACACACTCGGGGCACCAGCTTAAATAACTAACAGGAGCGATTAAAACAACTGCCCCATGAGCCACATGGCTTCTGATCAAAGCTCATTACTGCTTCATCCCCACTTTGACACTGCAAAGGGCTTCATAATAATTTTTAATCATTATTCCTCACCAGTACTTTTGTGCAGAAGGCCACATCCATTTGCCTTACTTTTCAGAAAACTGAGATCCAGAGAGGCTGACTGGATGGCTTGGTCATTCAGTCCGGAACCAGATGGAGTCAGAAAGAAAACTCAGGGCTTCTGCATTATATGCTGGCGAGTTCTCAAAATGGCACTTTGCTGTCTTTGAATGAAAATCATCAACAGCCTTCATTTACTCTTTATTAATTAGGGATGGTTGTCTGGTTTGGCAGTTCACTCCACAGATGGGACCCCAGTCCCCACCATCCTGCAGCTGCCGTTTATCTCACTTAAAGTTGATAACTGATGACCTAACCAGCTAACTAGGGCCATTCAGCAGCCCAAGGAAGGATTTAGAGAGGGATGGGAAACAGACTCATAAAATCAGGCCAAATAGTGAAAGTGATTCAAGTGTTGAGGGATATCAGTGTTCAATCTTCAGTGGGTTCTCCCTACATTCAGGTAACTGAGAACAGATGGCCCAGGGCTTGGGAGCTGTCAGAGGTCTCTCTTAGACTGTCACCATTGACACCTGCCTTCTATGAAATCTCACTTTGCATCCCACACTCTGAAGGCATTTAATTGTTTTTTGGCTAAGCACATATTGGCTTTGGTGTCACCAACATACACAGCCTCTCTGTTTCACTTGAGGCCTGGTAACACATTCTATTATGTGATGTGCTGGCAGTCAAGAAAGATTCCCTGTTATGTATGGAGTGTCATCTCTGAAGTGGAAACTATTTCTTGCAAAATGGTGTTGATAAATGGAACCAACTGACAAACAGCCCTGTAACAATGCAATATCCTTTCATTACCAGTTCATCTCTAAGACACTGTTAGCCAAAAGAAAGCTTTATGGCCTTAGCAGCTGCCATTATATATTTTGGGATGACAGCTGAAGATGATGAAGGTTTACAGTCAAGCCTTGACTGTAAATGGGCACTTGTCACTTGCTGCAGTGTGGCCTGTGGAATAAAAGGGCCAGGTCTACATGGCTGGTACCTCAGGCAGCAGAAGTATCTGGTTTAGGTTGTGAAAAATGCATCTCTCTGTCTGGCACCTCATTCAACCACCTAGAAAAGACTGTTGGCCCCCAGATAGACAAGTGTTACTTTCGCTCTTAGTAAGCTCTGTGCCAGCCTTGGGGCAGTCGGAAGGGGTGGAGGAAAGCATGGTGCTCTGATGGCTCTGACCTGGTCTAAAGTGACACACCCAAGTCTGAAGGGCTTGTGCCCACATCCTCCCCATTGCAGCTGGGGTGCTGGCAGCAATCACCTTTGCAAATCTGGCGGATGCAGTGCCAATTAGAATTCAGCTGGCTCTTGATATAAATGGGTCATATGAGAATAAAGCCATGCTTCTTATTCTCAGATATATCTTAAATCTGTCTAGGGGATTATGAGACCACTAGGAAACCAATTGGCCCAAAGTTTGTATCAGTTTCTCTGATCCAAAATGACACCTTGTGTCCAAGTGACTTGGATATAGCCAGCTTCTCATCTTAAGTCATGATAAAATGTCAAACACAAAAGAACCCTTAAAGTTAACATAGTTCAACCTCTCACTCTATGCACAGGGCCACCGAGGCTCAGAGAAGCAGAACGACTTGCCACCTGGTCATGGCGATGTGTAGTACAGAACTGAGTCTGCTCTGGAGACAGAGGTTCAGGTTTGCCTCCTCCAGTCACTGTCCAACAGATCTGCTCTGAGTGTTTCATTCCTCTTGTTTATTAAACCGTTGACTAGGTGACACAGATCAACACACATATTGTAATGTGCTTCATAATTGCCTGGAATACTTGTTTAAAATGCGGATTTTAGACTCCTTCCCAATCTCCAGCAGATTCAGATTCAGGTTCCCATGGTCATCCTTTGTGGAACACACTGGAAACAAATAGTAGTCTTTGCTGTCTCATACCATCTGCTCCAAGTTGGTGTCTCTTCACTGCTTGCTAGTCTCAGCTCAGCCACTGACAGGTATGATCCTGAGAATGTAGCTTCACTTTGTCAAGTAGGAATACCTGTCAGCCTTATTCACTTTATACTGCACCTCTATCACCCTTTTCTTTGGGTCACGAACACTTATCTCCTCCCTGGGTTCTATTTAGGACATAGACATGCACAGCCTATCTAGTTGTCTGCTTTACTATGCTCCCCAAAAAGTCTGAAGAATAAGTGTGAATGAGTACCTATTACTTTGTAGAGCATAGGCCATCATGTCTTAACTTGCTATGTTCTATTGCTAGCATAGGACTAGACAAAGTAGGAACGCATTCAAGTGACTTGTTGGTGAAGATGTAACATGGTATCCATAAAATTCTGGTGCTTCTTTATGGTCTAATACATATATTGTCAATGTAATAGAATACATGTGTAATTGGTATATAAGGACAAATGTGCATATGTTTTATAGTTCAACCCTTTGGTACTCAACACATTTTTATTTCTGATTCTTATGACAGCAAATTTCCTACTGTTTTTCTATAACTAGAAAAATTAAAGTCATTGACAGCTATGAGAAGATAATTCACTATGTAGTTTCTGTTGTGTCTACAATTTGAGTTATTTATGTTTAAAACTACACACTTCAAAGTATTTCAACACTGTCCAAACACTTTACAAAGACCTCATATTTATTTTTTTCTTAAATGTTCTGATTTTATTTATTAAAAGACAAAATTGTAATCAAGGAAAATTGAAGAGAAAATAACTCAGCATTCAAGCACATTAGCTGATTTTGTTCTTTTCAGTTTTCTTTCTGTCCTTGTCCATATACTTGCAGTTTAAGGGGGTTTGTTTTTTACTCTCAGCTCAGCTATTAACAACTATGATCCCAAGAAATGAGCTTGACTTTAATAAGTAGGAATAAATATCCATATCATTCATGTTACAGGGTAGTTACTGGAACCTGGAGATAATACAGGTGAAAATGTTTTGCGTATCAGAAAGTGCCTTAAATGCCAAAAGGATTGTTATTTTGATCAAAGACTCTCATTTCATAATGATGTTCTCCATCTTCCAAAAGCTCTTGGTATCTGTTTTTAGAGGATGACAAATACAACGTAAAATGAAGAAAGATAAAAGGATCTGCAAAGATTTCAGGGTATTTGACCCTAAGAAGAAAAAGCTGAAAAGGTACTTATTATCTTCAAGGCCTGTAATAAAGGGAGAGCGGGGACCTGCTCTTGCTCGTCTCTTAAGAGGCCAAAAAAGAAGTTATGGGCTTCAATTATAGAGGGATTTAAAATTTTTTAAGGATCAAATTCCTGACTGTGGGGACTTTTACCACCTAGAAGAGTCTAGCATAACACAGGTTCTCCTGTCTGAGTCTGGAAGAAAGCTATGTCTGCCCATTGTCATGTGCAAACCACCCCAAAGCTTCATGGTGTAAGGTGAGCGGGCACCATTTCAGAAGCCTTATGGGTTCTGTGGGTCAGGAATTCAGACAAGGCATAGCAAAGATGGCTTGTGTCTGCTCCACAATGGCTGGGGCCTTGCAGGGGAAGATTCAGAAGGCTGGGAGTAACTTCCATGGTGGGGCTGTAATGTTCTGGAAGTTTCTTCATTCACATGTCATGTGCCTGGGATCTTCTTGGCCATCTCTGTGCAGTGTCAGGACCTCTCTGTGTCATCATTGCCCATGGCTTCTCCAGCAGGGCGGCTCAGGGAAGTCGGACATCTTTCACATGGCTCCAGGCCCCAAAGCAAATGCCAAAACTGCCTGGCCTTTTATCACTTAGCTTTGGGATCACGTGAGTGCCACTTCTGTTCAGCTAGGGTGGTGGAAGTAGTCAGCATCCAGTCCAGATTCAAGGGTGGAGGATGCAGATGTTACCTCTCAATGGAAGAGTGTGCAAGAATTTGCAGCTATGTTTAAAAATGACCACAAAGAACTCTGTGTAATTATTTATTCATTCAACCAACCATCATCTGTTAAGCACAGATACCAGGCTCTAGTTTGGGAAAACTAAGAGGAATTCAGCAAGTCCCTGAATGCCTTGAGTTCATGATAGTTAAGGTGGTGGAACAGGTAGCTCAGAGTTAAGGTGATAAGCCTGGAGAAGGGCCCTGTAGAGCCCATCTGAGTTTTCTGCCACTATAGCCCTCCTCCGGGCACTGACAGCTCTGGGGAATTAAATTCCTAAGCCCTGAAACCTGCTAAGCTAAACAATAGTTTTTCAATTTGATCTTATTTCTACTCTTTGGTTTGGATTGTGGACACTGGGATTCCTAATCTTTGGCAGTGAGTCTCATTGTGGATGTGAACAGATGGAGAAAGTGCCAGCATGGTGAGTGCAATATATCCTACTGCAATAACATGCTGACACTGGTTGGGTGAATGTAGCTGCATTAAACAACTGTTTGCTCAGCCTTTTGCAGGAGGGCCCAGAAGTTTCACAGCAGAGAAGCTAATGCTTCTCTCAGGGTCCACTTGGGAGAGGCTGGGCAGCGCCACTTCAGCTCAGTAGACATTTGAGCAGCAGTGGTTCATGCGATTCAGGGGAATAGACCAGGGTAGCCCTTGGTGACTTCTAATCATTTCTTTTCTGTTATCCAGCTTTTGAATTGTTTGCAACACAATTAAACAACCTCAAACCAACCTCCTGCTGCCACCACTTAAAATAGCTTTGTGAATGAAATCGACCCCACTGCCAGGGTGGCCACACTTGACTCAGAATAAGTTTTCTGTTTGTT
Source organism: Manis javanica (assembly GCF_040802235.1). Classification (NCBI taxonomy): domain Eukaryota; kingdom Metazoa; phylum Chordata; class Mammalia; order Pholidota; family Manidae; genus Manis; species Manis javanica. The sequence goes on along the minus strand of NC_133157.1, from coordinate 100,298,564 downwards.
CTGTTTCTCCCTATCCTGTCTCCTTGGCACAGTGAAGGGCTGAATGAGCCCAACTCACCTGCCAGCCTAGTTGCAGTGTTTTCTTTCTCTTGCTGTCCTCGGTCAGGCCCAGAAAAGGCAGCACTCCGTTGCTGGCAGTGAAGGGGTGTCTGTCCAGACAGTCACTCAAGTCTCTCTCCCTCTGGCCTGAAGGAAATGTCCATCACGAATTGCCATTCTGGTGGTCTTGTGGAATATTCACCTGTAGAAAGTTCAGTAAAAGTCAAATATCCTCTGGTTAAGTGCATTCACTTATGAACAGTAGTGGCCATAATAATTAACATTTCTTGAGCACTTAATATGTGCCAGGCTGATCTTTTTTCTTGCAGTATCTCATAAAATCCTTCCTTGTGAGAACTTGATGAGTCAAGTCACTATTATTGTCCTCATTTCATAGATAAGGAAACAAGAATCTTCTGTAGGTTAAATGGCTTGCCCTATGTACTACTGTTGTTCCATTTCAGAAACAGAATTTGAACCCAGGCCTGTTTTACTCCAGAACTCTTGTTTCTAACCTCTGTAGTGTACTGTGAACACAGCACAGGACTCTGGCACTTTGAGATAGCTGACAGTTATGTTTTGATTGGGTGGGGAGCTGGGGAAGAAAAAGAGTACGGCACTCTCCCTCAGGGAAAAGCTCTGGACACTAAGAAAACAGACACCTAGGATGTAGGGGATGCTGGACATAAATCTATACATGCAGTATTTATTGAGCACCTACTATGTATACAGAATTATAGTAGGGGCTGCGATGTGGGTTAGCCTGGTTTCCCTACTTCCCAGAACATTCCATATGTTCCTGCTTGCGGGCCCTGAGCCAATGGCAGGAAGTAAGGAGGGGCTTCCTGGCTGAGGCATTAAGTCTCCTTGATTCCTGTTTTTTCTAAGCCTGCTGTGTTTCTCTGACACTTGCCTGAGGCATATCACCATTGTTGATGGCAGAGACCAATCTTGCCTTGTCAAATCACACTGACAACAATGCCAGCAGTAATAGCTCATACTCATTGGGCACTTACCAAGGGCTGGGCACAGATTTAAGCTCTTTACATTTATTACACATAACCTCTTAATTCCTTAGGATGGTGTGACTACTACCACAACTGTTCCAGCAATTGAGGCATGGAGGGTTTAGTGACTTACAGGGCTCTGCAGCTTCATTTTGGCCAGCTGGGGTCCGCATCTCACACCATTTCCAGCAGCTTTTTCTGTTGCTATGACGGAGAGTTTGGAGGAAGTTCTGGTACTGAGTAGTTGGGAGTATTGCATAGGGGCCAGCAAGGAGAGATCTGGGGTCTCTTATGAGAGGCAAGAGGAAAGCCTCTCGTCAGCCTCAAGAACAGTAATATGGGTGCCCTCCCCTCTGGAAGACCTAACCTCTCAGATGGTCAACCAAACCACTAAGGTGTCCTGTCCCCTGGTGGTCTGCTGCGGGCCTCCCAGACCAGTTGCACTCCCCATCGCTCTGGCTGAGCTCCTGAGGTCACAGCAGACCCAAAGATGTCAGTTATGTTTTGTGTGCACGGACACCCATGTGGAAGAAAATAAGGAAAACAGGATGTCGGAGCCCCAGGGGAGCAGCAATCTTCCACAGAGTAGCTTGGAAACCCACAAAAGCCCCTGATGTGAGCTGTAGGAGCTTTGCTGGTGACCCAGCAGACACAGAGCAGCTGGGCTCACTCGGTGTCATCATCCTGGGCTTGTCCCTGATGGATGGGAAGTACTTTCCTTAAAGTGAGCACTTAGTGTTGACAGATCAATGGGAGAGAGGGGGGCTTGGCAGTGCCAGAGGAATCATAAATATTTCATAATGTTGAATCAAATGGAAAAGCCAAAGCAATTTCTTTTTCAAGTGGAAGTGGCCAAGACTTCATTCCATTCAAGATTAATAGGTGCCCAGCCATCAGTGCTCCGTGACCAGAAAGGAACAGCCAAGACTGTGAAGCACAAATATGGACCCAGGACACCCAGGGCTGGAGAGGGGTGCTGGGGCATCAACAGCGCAGGCCATGAGGTAGGGTGAACTGCAGATGTGTCTTCATACATTCCCAGAAAGTGTGGAGCATTCTCTTCAAAGCACCAGGAAGATTCAGATGATGCTTGTACAGTACTCACGTAATGTGAATAATAACGCTCACATAGAGTCTGTGTTTGGCTGCAAAGACAAAGCCAGAGCTTCACTGTGGGATCCTGTGGTGGAGGAACCAGGAGGCGTGGCCTCATTCTTCCCCGGCCTCAGCCAGGGCCATCACACCTAGGGTTATTATACTCAGTGCTGAGTATCTAGGTACTTTGCAGACACTGACAGACAGATACCTCACCTCTTCCTTTGGGAATTTCCTTTCATGTTGAGTAGCCTCTGGAGGCAAATGGAAGGTGACTTTCCAAGTCATTCCCTTTGCTTGACCTATTTCCAAAGATGGTATCCTTGCCTCTCCTTCCTGTTCACGTCCACAGAAGGAGGATGTGGTGGTGCTTCCCTTAGCCAGTGCCCTCTTTTCTCTTTTTGAGGTCTGACATAATCTCAGGAAGTCAGCAGGTATTTATAGTCAGGGCAAGAGGGGGATCGGCCAGTCCTTTGTGAAAAGGAGGAGAGGAGGGTGTAGCTGACCATCCAGGTTTTCCTGGGCACAGGACAGGCTCCCAGGAAACATTGCCATTCTGCTTAGCGTTTCTACAAATCTACAAATTTGAACTTTCTACTAACTGATGCTGGTCACATCCTGTGGGTCAGTCCTGCCCTGGGCTGATTGAGGAATAGGAGATGAGTTCATGTTTCCTGCCTACCTGGGACATGCAGACTTTCTGCCTTGCCTCCTGTTCTCGTAGTCTTAGACTATGCCCAGATCTGCACTGTGTGCATGCTCACGCCACAGGGCTACCTGGGAATACCTTTTGTAGAATCAATCAGATGACTCTTGACCTCAGGGAGAACATAATCATACTTGGCAGTCACAGAGGGAAAACAATTAGCAAGCAAAGCAAGACAGAGTATCTCCTTTCAGGGTCCCTCTTAACCACGATATCCTCTCTCGCACAGTCAGCAGACACTCTTACCCCTTGGCAACCACCTTCAGCCAGAAGCAAGAGTGCTTTCTCCTCTTCATTCATGTGTGTTTCTAGCCTCACATCCCGCTTGCTTGTGTAAGTGCTGTTTGTGACCCCAGAGGTGGGAGCAGCTGTGGCAGGAGTTGGCAGGAAGGGGAGGCCGCAGTCTGATGCCACAGGGTCTGCTGTTTTGGAGACTTCCTGGCCCTGCCACCGTCCCTCTGTCACCCATGGGTGACACCTCAATAGGTGCTGAAAGCCAGACATGGTGCAAGGCATATTACAGTGTCCTTCTTTCCTTCAAGTTCAATATCCAGAAAACCGTCCTCAGCCACCACTCAGTTGGAAACAAAACAATGTTCTCTCCCCCAAAGAAGACAGTCAATCCCAGGAGATCATGGACATTAAGGGTTAGGGTATTCAATAAGATCATGTTACCTGCCTCCCAGTTGCCTCTTTTTGTTATTTGTTTTTTAAGCTAAATGAAAGTTTCTTGTTTAGTATCACAAAAAGAAAGGAAAAATATTACCATGTGGACCAGGATCAACATTTCCTTTGCTTTTGCCGAGCACCTTCCGCCTGCCGTCCCTGCACTCCTGAGTGAGGACTTCCTTGCCCTTTGCTGGGCGTGCACAGATGCAGGGGTGGATGGGCCCACAAAGCAAGGCCCTGCCTCGACAAACTGACAAGGGCCAGGAGCAGTTACATATTCGTAGAGTAGGCATTGACTTTTCCTGAACAAGGGCATGTGTGCACCCTGCCTGGGATGGGGTAGTGCTCAATTCCTGGAGTTTCCATGCCAACAAGAGCAGTGGCCAGGGCCTATGCTTCCCATGCATGTCCTGAGCCACTTCCCACGGCACACTCCCCACAGGACAGTGAGTCGGGCCACATGCAGGCACAAGCGGGGCGGTCAGCAGGCCGAAGACCATTCACTGTCAGCGACACAAGCATCCTATGCTTCCAACACTTTACTTTCTCCTTTTGTTCTTTTTCTTCCATGCTGTCTTTTTCTCTTTTTCCCTCCTCCTGATTGCTCAAGTTTTCCTCCCTGCCCAGCTGTTTGGAACCAAGAAATCTGGCCTGCTACCATCATCTTGTGGACTTAGAAGAAACCCTACCCTTTTGGGACTTCCTTCCTCCAGCACCGAGCAGTGTGTTGAACAGTGGTTTAGGAAAACGACATGGGAGCTGATTTTATTGAAATGATGCCTGAGGGCCTCAAGCCTTCTCCAGACTGCCCAGCCAGCCCAGCCAGGGCCCTTTCGGAGAGCTCCTGGGGACTGCTGGCTCCAAATCCCCAAACTCTCTGACCACTGAAGTCAACTCTAATCATACTTTTCTCTTTCTTTCCTACCACATTTCACTTCCCAGGAACTGAAGGAAAGCCCTTGCTAGTCCCATGCCAAGCTGCTCAGGCAGAGTTTCCTCTGGGCTGTCACAGGGCATGTGCCTTCCACCGCGAGGCACATCTCTCTCAAGGCAGGATGCTGGCCTTGGCCCAGCAATGCCTATGCCTCAAACAGGAGCTATGAAAGGGCTGCAGGAGCCCATGAAGTTATGTCTGGAAACGTTTGTGAGATCTTTGGGTTTCCAAAGCAGTTTTCTTTCTAATTCTAGAATGGGACTGTCCCTGGTGTATTGCATAATTAAATACATTATGCACAGTAACTTCATGTCACACTGTGGTTGAATCCACAATCCCGGACAGGACCAAAATATAACCATTCCAATTATTCATCAAAATACTGTTTCTTCTCATCCCTACATGGATGTTGAAATGGTTCTCTAATACAGTTTAAAACATATGCTCTATGTTCGTGGCCTCAGCTTCAGGGAATCCTTACTTTTTCATTAGTTGACAGAGTCGGTTATCAGTCAGCTCTAAAAAGCATGTGTGCTTCAAAAGATTGACTCAGGCCAGTCTTGGAGAAGACTCTCTTGAGGGTGCGGTTCTGGGTTCAAAGAACTTCTCAACACCAGGCAAGATTCAGCAAAACAGGGTTGAGAAGATAGTGCTGCTCTTGTGATTAATCTTGTCCATGAAAGAAGGAGCAGGAAGTTCATGTGGGTTTTCCAGAAGCTTCTGAGCCTTACAAGCCTTAGTTTTAGTGATAATCTCAGATGTAACAGCTGTCTGAAGCATTTGTTATCAGGGACATGACATAGTCATGTTGATTGTCCTGTAATGTCCACAAGACTGGGAATCTGGGAAATGAGGTAGATGACATGGGTGAATTTTCCAAACTATACACAGGCTTCCAACCATGTGAATTTGTTCCAGTTGGAAAGAGTGGGCTCCTTGGAATGTTGCTCCTTGAAAGTCAATGTGAAGATTCTGGTAATAATCACCAGCCAGGCCTCTTCAGCAAGTTTGGGGTCTAGAGCACATGCTAGGGGTCTTTGAATTGAGGCATCAGATCAGATAGGATTATTATATTGAATTTCATGAGATTGTTAAAATCCATCCATTTTTTTACCTATATACATGGTAGGTTCCTATGGTTTGACCAAGTGTGCACCTGAGTCTTGATTGTGACCTTTTTATTTAATGGTGGAAGAATGAAATCCTACTTGTGTTCAAAGGTCTGGTCTGCTTCACAAAGCATCCTTAGCCCATGTGGCTTTAGGCCTGTGCAGCCCACATGATTTCCTTCCACTTCAGTCAGAACTAATCTCTCCCATCCTGGGTTTTTGCTGACAGTTGCCTAACAGTACCTGTGAAACATATACTTTGAATTACAGCTGTTCGTATTCATGAATGCCCTTTAAAATGACAAATTCTTTGAGGATGGGGCCATCATCCACATCTTTGCATCTCTTAGATGCCTTATCACATAGTCAGCATGACTAAGTATTTATTGGTCAGCTATCTGAATCTTGATACTTTTGCTAATGTAGCAAAGTTGATTACTCCCGGTCAGCTCTTGCAAGATTTATACTGGGGCTATCCATTTTGCTTCATGTGACAAAAGTGGTCATAGTCTTTTATATTAGGATTAGAAAGATTGTTGCCTTTTCAATCTCAAAATGCTGTTTCCTTGGTGTTGACATGACTCAGAGAATATTAATAGCTGACCACTTTTCCTAGTCCTGCACAACCCTTAATCTACAGTTCTTCCTGCAGGGCCCACCCAGGGATGGGGTTTAGGGGTCACATGGAGCACAGAGGGGGTTACAACTACCTAAACACATCTAACTAGGCAACATGCTTGTGCATGTTGCATACGACCAGAAATCAAGGAGCCTGGGTGCTCCCGGTTTACCATGGCTAGGATGGAACTTGTGGCCACTCCCTCTGCCAGCCGGCTCCTCTTCCTGAGTGCCTAGTCTCAGTGAATGGCTCTGATGTTCTTCAGGTATTCAAGCCAGAAGCCTCAAGGACCAGGTGCACCCCCTGCCCCTTACTAATGCCCACACCTCACTGACCATCTCACTGTCCCTCTGTTCTGTCTCTGTGCCTTGTTGCCACCACTGCCTAGAATCCAAGTTATGTGTGTTCTTTTCTGGGCCTGTTCTATGTGCACTCTGGCCTCCTCTGGCTCCTCCACCACAGTGCGCTAATAAGCTGCACTTCTGATCATGTTGCTCTCCCTCCTGTTGGAACCCTACCTGCACTTCACACAAGCCCTTCGTGATCCTGCCCTGCCTCCTCTCTGGACCCTAGCTTGCCTCCCTCCACCTCTGCAGCTGCACTGAGCCGCTCACAGCTCCTTTCTCCTCCCGGTTGTCATGCTCACTATTTCCTTTGAATGATAAGCTCACACCCTTCGTGCAGCCAATTCCTACTGAACTTTGGGACCCAACTGAAGGATCACTTATCATTTGCTCCACCAGGCAGGGCTGGGTGTCCCTCCTGATCCCCACAGCACTTACCTACACTTCCCTTTAGTGGAGCCAGGGGAACCTTTGGTCCAGCAGCAGCTCATCTTGGCTGGTGACGATGTGTTTCCTTTGCCACAGCCCACTTGGCTTTGCTTATGTGATGTTATATGGTGCCCAGGTCCTTATTCTTGGTCTACTCATTCACTGCTTTCCTTGGACAGAAGTGACAAATGGTGAAGATTGAGCTCTGGTTCTCAACATGCTAATCTTAATAGCATATATTTCTACATGTGGCGTGTTACAATGGGCATTAATTTATGGGTGACAGAGGTAGCCACAGAGCCTTTTAGCGAATTAAATAAAAACACCACACCACTACCATCCTTGGAAATAAAATGCAAAGGGAAGAGAAAGATGACATGTTAGTCAGTGAAAGTAAATCCTCTGAGGTCTCAGACTAGGAATCTAGTGACCATGCAAGGAAAGGAACTAATCCTCCAACTATCAGATAGACTCAGTTCTGGCCATGAGCAAAGAACAAGAGTACCCACAGAATTGCCAAAGATTTACTGGAAATGATAAACATGACATAAAAAAAAAAGCTCACTTTTCCCAGGGGATAAAATTGTCACCTCCCATGTGCTGTGCTCCACTTTGTCACCATCTTCCCGATGGAGGAAGTGAGTATAGGCAGCCCTGGATTCTCACTTGGACAAGACCTGAACCTTCAACAAGGTAATAAAACCTCAGTCTGGGGCCCATGCCTGAGATCTGACAACACCTGTGACTCATCCTCCTTGTGCAAGCTTAGCCACTTCAAGGTACAGTTGTACCAGTTCAGCACCCAGTAATATTTTCCAGCCAACGGCCATCAATAAACAGGACATTGACAGTCATTCTGCTTCAAGCAGCAGTTCTGATGCTCAGCAGTCTCAAAGGGCCTGGAGGTGGCAAAGTAGCTCTTTCACTTTCAGCTTCTCTGCCAGCTTAGACAGACCCCAGGGCTCATCCGTTGCCAACAAAACCTACTGGCATTGAACTAAACTTGGGGGCTTTTACATATTCAGTGTGTTTCAGAGTTTAAAGAATATTTCATAACCGGAGTAACTTGTTAAAAAAGCCATGTGACTTTGCTGTACTGGGTGAGGCTAAACTTAGAGGCCAAGATTCAACAGGGATATAAGCAATGAAGCCATCAGAGGAGCACATTATATGAAAAGTGGCCCACAGCTCAGATGGCTTGGCTCAGCCCAGCCCCGTCAGTGTTCTCAAGGGCTTGGTGACGGTCACCAAGGCAAGGGTTTTGAAAGTCCTGACTTGGAACTTGGCATAGCCACTGTGGCGATTGAGCTGCAAATTCTGGCACTGATGTGAAAGCAGAAGAGACAGGTGGGAGAGTGGGGGTCTTGGTTTAGTCCTGCTCATTGGTTTAGTCCAAGCTCAAGTTTAGCTTCCCTTGGCAAACACAACTGATACTATAAAGAGTGACAGAAACTAATCAATGCTATTTACATAGATGTGTCAAGCCACAGAAATGATGCAATTACGAATGCAGAACCATGTTGATGAGTGGTGTGTGACAAACTCCCCTGCACAAGAGGGGGTCGTGCAGCAGCAAAATGGGCGTGTTTTGAAGAGAAACCTGCTAATGTGAAATGAAGAGCTGACTTGGATGCAACATGACAGGAGGCAGCTGTGTGCCCCAGTGCAGCCTCTCTGGGAGCTGGAGGGTAGGCATGACTGACTTGGCAATCTGCAACTCACTCATAAAACTCACCCCAAACAGACTAACCTCCTCTACCTTCCATTAGGTAATTTATTAGAATTTTAAACGAGGACACATAGTACTTGTGCACCCTTTCTGTTGGAAGATGCAGAGAAATAATCAAGGAATTACGTGGAGGCTGGGGCTGAGGAGGAGTCAGGGGTGGAAAGGAGCATCTAGTTTAACTAGGAACCCCTAAAGAATACTCACCTATGCTCTGATTTATCCTTTTTTTTTTGGTCCATGTTTACATTGAGCCTTACATTTATATGTAATTCTAACTAAAACTCTGGAGATGGCTACTCCTGGTATCTCTTCTTTGGCAGATAATGACCCATTGAGAGAAGCTAAGTAAGTCACCCTGAGCCATAAAGTTGGGAAGAGCCACAGACTGTCTCATGCTGCAAGCCCAAGATACCAGCCCAGTGCTTTTCCTCCAAAATACATTATTTTCCTCTGGAAAACTCTACTGATCACAGGGACTCGACCTCACTTTTCCAGGATTATTTGGGTCCCCTGTCATGCTAACAGTATTGCCTCAGGATCTCTAGGTCACTCAGTCAGGATGTTGGCTCCCAGATAATTTGAGGTCCCACTGTCTGGGAAAAGTGGTGAAGGGAGCTTTGAGGTTGATTGACCTTGAGGTGGTTCCCAGGCCACGGGGGAGAAAGAGAAGAGCCACAGACCTTAGGACCACAATATTCACACAGCTGCCTTGGTGCACATTTGCTATGCACCACACTTCACTCAGGGCTTGTAAGTCCTGAAAGTGCACAAGACATGATGGTAGAAGAAGGAGCAGCTCACCCATCCAGAGGGAAGGAGAGAACAGTGTGGAGAAAGGAGAGTCAAGTAATGATGTCATTCATTCATTCATTTGATATTTATTGAGAACTGATGATGTGCCAGCCACTCTTCTCGGTTGCTGGGACTATGGCAGGGCGCAAAACAGATTAAAAAAATCCGCTTTCTCATGGAAATGGTGGGCCTTGATTTCTTGAATAGGGTCAAACTTGGGGGAGAAGTGGGGGAGAGGGAAAGGGCATTTTAAAGATGGAGAATGGCCGTGCAAGAAGAGAGATTTAGGTCATGGATGAGGAATGGCTGTAGTGTGCCAGGAGGAGGGAAGGGTAATCATTTGGGAGGAAAAGCAGTCTCGAGACTGGGAGATCTGCTGCAGGTGCAGAGAAGGAATTCAGAAGGAAGAGGAAGCAGAACTGAGGGTTAAGATGAGGGCTGCAGAATGCCTTGTAGAGCATGACAAGGTCCAGGTGTGACCACAGTAAATGACATGTATGGGGTAAAGCTCATGAGAGCTGAGTGACCTTCGGGCAGGGTGGCATGAGCAGCTGTCAGAGAAGGAAAGTCCATGGATCTGCCCATCTTCTGCAAAGGAAGTCACATGCAGCCCTGTTTTTGTATCTTGGACCTATGAAAGGACAAATCGTTATCAGCTGTGAAATAAAAATTAACCACTGTTACCACTTCAAGCATTTTGGGGTCTGTTTTCCTTCTCCTTGAACGGAAGTAACCTTGGGGAGGTATTGTATATCTTAGTTTCCCTCTGAAAACCAAGCTGTTGTTGAATTTCCTTTACAAAGATACTCTTTCCTGTAATCAGTATAGAATTGAAAGAAAGAAATTGCTGGAAAGTAACAATTGATTCCATGCTTTACTCCTCTAGCTAACTAAAGATGGTAATCTTTTTGTTAATTTAAGAATTTCAGTCTTGGTCTGGGATATACATATAAAATCTCCTGAATACGCATGTTTGCTTTTATAGTTTTCTCTGAAAATAATACGCTGATAAACTCTATGCTCTTTCTTTGAATATTTGTCCAATTCTCATTCTTAATTCCAGTTTTGCATAACAAAAAATGGTTACATGACTTCTTTGTTGTTTTTTTGTTATGCTTTGCTTTGCTTTATTTTACAAATTTGATTGTGGTTTTTAAAATGTCTTGAATTCCTTAAGGGAGTTATATTATTTGTGTAGATGAATATCTCTAACCCAATAAGCCTGGAAGCTGAAGTTAAAAGTGCTGAGCAAAAGACTCATGTTATGCACGTGTAACCGTTGTCACCCCAGAAAGTTCTGTTAGCAAGGGAAACATAAGCAAAAGACTAAACTTACAACCACACATTTGGTGCTGGCACCAATCAGGTGGTTGCCAGGACTCGACCCTGTCTTAACTGATTGCCTTACATAGAAGCACAATAGTGGGGTCAGGAGGCCAGCATTTGCATCTTGGATCCACCGCTGTGTAAGTAGCAAAGCCTCGGTTTCTTCAATTTCACATTGAAAATAGATACTTGTTGCTTCTCCCCCACTTCTCTCCCAGGCTGGATCCTATTCAAGGAGATCAAGGCCCATCATCTCCATAAGATCTGGGATTCTTTAAAAAATCTTTTTTGTGCACCCTGATAGTTGCAGCACTCAGAAGACTGACTGGCACATAATCAGCTCTCAATAAATGAATTGTTCCATGAATGAATGAATGAATGAATGAATGAATGAATGAATGAATGAATGACTTCATTACTGAACTCCTCTGCTCTCCATACTCTACTCCTTCCCTTGGATGGGCAGGCTGGTCTTCCTCTGTCCTTCTGTCATATTCTGTGTGCAATTTCAGAACTCTCCAACCCTGAATGAACATCCAAATGATCTTGATACCTAAAAAATGCACATCCTGAGGCCCAGCTCCAGAGACGTAGTGAGGCGTGGGCTGGAGCTGAGTGTGGGAAAAGCCCAGATCCCCAAGCTCATCTTCCTGATTAGACCAGGGCTACCCTGAGGACAGGGACTGTCTATGTGCGTTTGTGTCCCCTGGTTGCAGCCCCTGTTTCATAAGTGCTCTTAAATGGAACCCACAAATGGCTCTAAGGTGGCTTTGAGCAAGTTATATACTCTAGTGTGAGGTCTGCATCTTGGAAATTCGCTGTTAGAATGTTCTGTCCTCCATTTACTTTGTGACTCCAAGACTCTAGCATCTTGTGTATGTGAAGTGTGCTCATCAGGTTATGGAGGGTCGGGTTTGAAACCTGACTGAGTTCGAAGGCACAAACTAATCACACAGCTGGGTGCCAGGACCTGAGCAGCACTGGGTCTGAAGCATAACAGGCTTCATCCCTGATGCACTTTGCTTTTCATCTGATTTGCTAGAGAATCTGGATTCGTCAAGGCTCTCGACCCATTTGCTTCAGGCAGATCCGGGGGGTGGTCACAGAACCTGGGTCTGTGGGAGGGGAGGGGCAGCACGGGTGGGGGAGGGTGCTTCAAGACTCCCTTCTCCCCCACATAGTTTTCCAGCCGGCTGGAACATGGGCAGTGGGATGATGGCTGTGCCCATCCCTGGGGGTTTGCTGAGCGGCTGGGCAGCCCAAAAGCAGCTTGGGGACGGCTCCATCACTGGGAGGAAACGGAGTCTGGTCAACTGGGGGCGGGGCCTTCAGTGAGGAGCCTCACGGACAGGAGTGGGTGAAAAGAGGTTTCATGGACTGACAAAGGCTTTAAACCTCCCAAACCTGCTAAGAATTAGTGAAAGATGGAGAAGGCTAAAAACTTAAACTCGCTTTTGGCACCTCTGAGTCTCCAGCTGAGCCCAGCCACCAAAGGCGTTTATCGCTTCCCCAAGGTCAGCGCTGAGTGATGGAGCCAACAGGGTGTGGGGGGCTGCTGATGGAAGAAAAGAGGGAGGGGGGACGAGGTAAAGAGGAGGGGGCCGCCAGGCGGAGGCGGATAAAACCCAGGCAAGTCAGCTCCCAGGGGCTGAGGTTCTGGAAAACAAATTTGGAAACATTATCCCACAAGATCTCCATTGAAGACATTAAGCCCAGAGGCCCAAAGGGACCCATTGAAAAGAGGAGGCCAGAGCTGGGGCTCTCAGAGGGCTCAGCCGTTCCGGTGAAATCAAAACAGCATGAGCCAAACAGCTTGTGAAAAGATAAGGGATTAGGCCAGGCTTGGAACCATGGAGAGATGAGGGATTCTCAAACATTCTTGAGGTCCCCATAGAAGAAGGGTTTGTTCAATTTAGGAATGAACTGTAAAAGGCTGAATTCTACTCTGGGGTCTCTATTGAAGCATAAAAAAAATATTCTCCCACACTGGGGCCATTTGGGGAAATGGCACATGATCTTTCATACTGTTCCAAGACTGGGAACACAGAGCAAACCCCAGAGACCCAAAATGACTGCACCCCAAAATGCCAGGCACTGTGTAAGTCCAGGGGAGATGGAACACTGATGAAGTGAGTTCCTATCGGAATTCAGAAAGTAAGCATCTATTTTTATTGTATTTTCCCATTTACTGGTAAAACTTTTTCATCTTGGATTGGATTCCAATTGCTCCCTGGGCACCTGCCATTAAGTTTTGAAAAAGTTTTTTAAAAAGTTAAGTGGAGAAGGCTTTAGGCAGCTTCAGTAATAGAGGCGAGTGATACAATCAGGAAGGAAGCTGCGGGTGGGTTGCGCCGGCCCCTTGGTGCGGAGGCCAAGCTGAGGCAGGCAGGTCGGGGCACTCATGTGTTCCCAAGAATGTATTTTATGCTGAACATTCGAAAAGCCACTTCCTGGAAGAACCCCACAGCTCACACCAAGATCCCCATCCAGGGTGTCAGGGGCACAATCTGAGCTCTCTGGAAGAATTTCTCCAATTTTTTTCCAAATGTATTTCAGGTAAGGAATTGCATTTTAATACCAGGCAGAGGGCAGGAGCTTTGGGGGTCTCTCAGAGTCCAGAAATTCTGGGAGACCCACTGAAGCTCACTAGCCACCTTCTGTACCACCAACTCAAGTTAATATTTAAAAATGAGTGCTTTTGTGCCCTCAAGTGTCAGGAATGATGTGATAGCACATTGCATTATTATTATTTGGGAGGATGTGGTGGCCCATGGCCCTTCCGAACCAGGGAAACAGGGATTCTTGTCAGTGGAGAGTTCAAGAGATAAGCACTAGCCTGAGATCCCCAAGCCCTGTGGGGGGCACCAGACACTGGTGCGCAGATGTTGCCTTGAGCCCTGAACGTTCTCAGCCTTCTAGCTGGTGCTGAAGCCCACAGGCGCCAAGGATCTATCTGCTCCCTCCAAACTGGTTATATAATATGGTCAGGATGCCAACATGGTCTCCTCCTCAATGTCTGTGTGTGACGGTTCCAGCTTCCCCAGACAAGGCTGGCTTGGGATGAAGCCTGGGGATCCATTCTGCTGAGCAGTGCCGGTTTGCCTCTGTGGAGCGTGGTGGGTCCTGCTCTTAAGTGTCCTGGGTGAATGCTACCTTTGAGGAGGAGAGATATTAAGAGTGAACTTCCACCCTTCCTTTGCCCTCTGCCTTAACATCACCCAGATGTTTGATGTCTCTAAGTATTGTCCTGATAATACCCAGGCTTGTCTATCAGTGTAGAGATAACTGAACAGAAATCTAAGTGGCAATGGTTAGAATTACTTGGAACCTAGGAAACTAAATGAGAGGACAATACTGGCAAGGGCAGAGGTAGGACCAGTTAGAAGAAATGCATCAGGATGCCTCCAGATACTGTAGAAGTATAAACTCTTTAATTTTAATGTCACAACACAAAAATTCATTTCTATTGCCTGAACCCTGTGGTGCAGGTATTCTTGAGTCACAGAAAACTTGCCACATGGAGCATTTAGGATACTTGGCTCCTCACATCTGTGGTCCAGCTGCCTTGAAGGCCTTAGGGAAGGAGCGGGTACGGAGCAGGCATCCCTAGTTCTTGTCTCATATTGGAAGTGACATATTCTCATGTGGAATGATGCATCATTTCCACTCACCTTCCCATTCCAGTTCTTTACTGCTGCCTAACAAATCACCCCAAACTTAGTGGCTTCTAACAATGACAATGTTCTGCCCAAGAACTTGCAACTTGGACAGGGATTGATGGGGACGGCTTGTCTGTGCTCCATTTGGTGTCTCCTGGGACGGCTGGTGTCCTCGGCCAGCTCGCCTCCCTCTATCGAGGGCTGATGTCTGCTGGTACATCCACGGTGGCTGTAGCCAGAACACTTGGGCCTCCCAAGTGGCTGCCGGGCTGCCTCACAGGGTGACTGTCCCAAAGAGGACCATGTAGAAGCTGTGTCACCTTTCGTGACTTGGCCTGATAAGCCTCAGGAACCCTTCAAGACAGAAGGGAGAGAACATAGACCCCACTGCTCAATACCAGAGTGCAACATCACAGTGTAAGACGGTGTGATATGGGGCCTGTGGGTGTGGCCCACTTCAGATGGCACAATCCAGTGCAGTTCCCTGGTGAAAACTAGTTGAATGGGGCTATCTGGATGCAAGACAGGCTTAGAAGATATAGCCAGGTAGCCACTCAAAGTGACATGACGGCAGCAAAGCTCACATTTTGGTCATGGCTAGCAGCAGTCCCTGCCACGTGCAGTAAGAAGCCTGTTCATTTCATGAGTGGGCTCACTGGCCTTCTCTCTGGTCTGTGGAGACACCTGCAGAGATGTTGCATGGGTGCCAGTAGAGGAGGTAGCATCGTGCTATGAAGGCTTGGGGTCCTGCTTCACAGGAAGGTGCAACCAGACAGCATTCTGACACTCTCCATCTCTAACAAATTCCCGGAGACCCCAACCAGGGAAGACAGGCCCAGGGGAGCTGCAGACACATGGCAAGGTGGGACACCTGGTCCCAGGTTCTGCCTCACCAGCTATTCTGTACATCCTCTGCCTCTTCATTCACAGAGCTTCTGTAAGTTCCTTGGAGGTAAAGCGTTGCAGTGAGTCTTACTCTAGAATATTCGTTCATCCATTTATCTCACAAATTTAATACGCACCTGCTATGTGCCAAGCACTGTGCTGGGTCTTGGAGAAACAATGAATTAACCTGAGAGCAGGACAGGTTCCCGCACGGTTTCAGCTGCAGTTCAGTGTGAGTAGGCTGCACTGCATAAAGCCAAGGTGGGTGGGTAATAGATTCTAGTGCCTTCCAAAGCGTAATGGTGGCTGCATCAATTAACCCAATTAAACTGCCTAACTGGTAAACTACAGGCTTCCCATGTCAGATGTATAAATCAATAATGAAAGACGAAATGATAGGAATATCCTCACCGCACACTTATCTGGGGGCAATTAATGAGAAGAGTCTGGAACATTTGTCCCTGAAACATGGAGGCAGCTGAGGAAATTATGTAAGTGCTGCTGCAACTAATTTGCATTTGATTGTAATCGGCATTCATTTAGGGTTTTGGCAGCTGAGCTACACTGTGTGTCAGCCAGACACTTCAGTGGATCATGAAGTTACCCTTTGAGTGTTTCAGGGATGCTGACTGCATTTGTAACAAGTAGCATTTGCCATACAAGAAGCACCTTTCCTCAGAAAAGAGACAAACCATGAAAGAAATGTCAAAATTCGGAATGGAGAAATCATTGGGTGCCTTTGGAAATGTTTTTCCCCACTCACTCCTAGAGGAAAAAAACCGAGGCCCTCTTTTCTCCTCCCTGTCAACTGTAACAGAAACAAGGCATGTGTTTCTGAATTGGCAGAGAATGAGTGATATTTAACAAAGAACACATCAAATGTGGGACAACTTCATAGGAAGAGCTTAACAGAGAGAATAAAGAAAACAGAGACCAAGTCCTTGCTGGTTTTGATGCCTGTCAAAGGAGAAGACTGCACTGCTCACTGAAGGAGCTTAATCCTTGTTTTTTTCTTTCACCAAGTTGGAAGTGAACGTATAAGATGTGCCTCATTTGAATATATAAGATACAGTCATAAAATCAAAAGACTTAAACAATATTCATAAGCAGGGCACTCAATTGGCCTTTCAAAGGACTTAACTCAGGGGCTTCTAGATTTAAGCTGACTATGTCATTACACAAAACATGCTTGGAATTTCTCTTCAGAGACTGTAGCATATTCTTTTGAATATCTTAACTCTTAAATAATTTAGAACCAAATCCAGAGAATAAGATAGAAATGCAATCTGAGTATAATATGTGTGTGTGTGTGTGTGTGTGTGTGTGTGTGCGCTTGTAATCACAAAAAAGGCATGCCATAATGCAATGGGAATAGTTTTCTATTGTGGCTATTAACCTGACCCTGGAGGCATTTCTTAATGAGTGCTTCTACATGTTTTGATAGACACTGGCATTGCTGGGCAATGTCTATTGGCTACCATCTCCATGCTTACTTGGCCATGAGATCCTTTCTTTATTATCTTTATTAACAGCCTGTGTAACCACTGTTCCTCGAAATGGCCTTCGAGAAATGCTGAACTATAAATGCAGTCACAAAGAAAAGGGCACACAGCAATACTCAAGAGATGGGAGAGGCTTCTGGTAAGACAAGGTAAATTGACCTCATATATATTTTTTTCTCTACCAATGTGCCGGCAAAGGAACACAAATGATAGCAACTCTCAAAGGCAGTAGAAGACAACAGTGGGCTAAGGATTGCAACAAATTTCTAGGAAATGCAAAGCCCATGGAGGTGATAATGACTTAGGAGAGTGGAGGGAAGCCAAACCTAGATTTCTTGAAAGAGATACATTAAGGAGTGGAGCTGATTTGCCCTCAGAATCCAGGGAGGCTCAGAATTGGGATACACAAGATATTGCTTCGAAACAGTTGGTTAGATGAGATGGATTGAATGTTTGTGTTCCCCCCAAATTCCTACTCTGAAACCTTGGTCCCCTAGTGGGTGGTGTTAGGATGCAGGTTCTTTGTGGAGGTAGTTACAAGGGTTAGATGAGGTCATGAGGTTAGATGAAGTGGTACCCTCATGAATGGGATTAGTGCCCTTATAATATCATCAGAAAGCTTATTTCTCTCTGCTTTATATGAGGCTACCAGTGAAAAGTCAGCAGTCTACAACCTGGAAGAGGGCCCTCCCAATCCAACCATCTGAGCACCCTGACATTGGATTTCTAGTCTCCAGGTATGTGAGAAATAAGTTTCTGTTGTTTACCAGCCATCCAGCTTATGGTATTCTGTTTCAGCAGCGTGAGCTAAGACAGCTGCTGTCAGAGGGAAGCCAGCGGAAGGTCCACATGAAGAAAGGTTTGGTCCCTGGGTGCATTCCTCTTTCTCATGCCCTCTCCCACTAAGATCTAGAAGTTCCTTCTTTGAAGCTGAGCAGCTCTGAATTCTGGGACATCAGACAAAGATATAGAGGGTTGGGAATAGAGGACACACCTGAAAACGAAGAGGTTAAGTAAATGTATTTATAATGACTGAAGGGCTCAAATATCCTCTCCCTGACATTCCTTCTGCAGGTTAATGTTCCCAAAGCAGGAGGACAGATGACAGAAGATTCTTCTCTGGAGGAACCTAAGGGCCTGATAAATGCCTGCATGTATTTACATTTGGTGATTCTTCCCTTAAAAAGGCTGGATTTTCATTTTATCATCTTACAGTAAAGCCCACTATTTTTTTCTGTCCGTCATCACTCTTGCCCAGTGAGACCAAATCAGGCTTTTATTACCGCACCTTTAAAGCTGAATAACTGCTTAAAGCTTGGCAAAAATTTAAGAAAAGCCTCTATCATGAAAGAGAAAACCAAAACCAAAATAAATAAAGAAAACAAAAAACCAGGAATAGGGACACTGAAGAAAACAGAGATAATGAAGGGAAACAGAATAAAATGTAAAAATCAGATATTTAATATACTTGCAAGAGAAGAGATGTTATTGCATCTATTAAGCTATATTACACTACTATTAAAAAGGAAATAAGATTGTGGATAAAATGAGAGTTCCTGTGGCCAGGATTCTCACCTGGCCATGGTTGATTAGCTCACTACACACCTGTGGGCAATACATGGCTGTTGAATCTATAAAAAGAGACCCACCCAGTATTCTGGGCACAACACAGTGGCAGGGCTGCAAGGCTGCAGGAGAGCAGAGCAGAGCAGAGCAGAGGCTGGAGTGGTGGCAGTACTGAGGACAGAGGCCCAGAGGATGGCTTTGCGGGATGACTGTGCAAAGAAGCCCGGAGGACGGCTGTGTGGGATGACTGTGCGGACAGAGGGGCTCAGAAGATGACTGTGAGGACAGAGGGGCCCAGAGGCAGAGACTGACTTGCTGCATGCAGACTCACTGAGTGAATGGGATTTTAGTGACTGACCTGCCACCTGGAAATAAAGTTGGGTATAACTCTTTCACCCCAAGAGTGTTTTGCTGTCGATTTCTTTGGTCACACTGAATCCATAGTGAACTTGCCTGGGGCTGAAACCCATTGGCAAGACAGTTGGCATAGTTGGCAGGATTCATTGTTAACCAAGGAAAAAACTATCTGCCCTTATGGGAGGGGTGCTTCAGCGGGTTGCCCCTATGAATGGGAAGACAGTGGATCATCCCCCAGTGGGTATGTGGTCTGAGGTGGCTTGCCTCCTAGAGGACTGGTCTCCACCCCAGGACTGGAGGCAGGTGGAGGTGACACCTGAGGCAGTAGGGGTGGCCCTTAGTATAGTAAGCAGATCCTTTGAGAAGCAGAGTGCCCGGGAGGCAGCGGGACTGTGGGTTGGCTGCTTCTCACTGTACTAAAAAGGTCTACAGAGGAGACCCAAGAAATGGTGGCATGAGCAGTTTGCAGCCCTCTGAGCTGAAAACCTCTGTGGATTCCCTGAGGAAAGAGATGGCCTTGATGAGGGGGGTGGCAGCACGAGAACTCCGGCAGCAAGGAGCCATTGGAGACAAGACCGCAGTGCTACCAGGTGCTCTGAAGGAGGAAGAGGTCATCAAGGAAAAGGATGAACTCCTGAGGGAAGCACAGGCGGAGGTGGCATGAGAATATCAGCTGCGAAGCATTGAGCTGAAGGCAAGAGACAGAGGTAGCATTGCTGCGAGGCACAGTAGTAAAGGTAAAGATTGTAGCAGAGGAGGCACTCGGGGGAGGGGAGAGAAAGGTGCCATCAGTCTCAGAAACAGAGGAGCTGGGGAAGGATGAAGGGGTGGTGCTGGAGGCACTGGTGCCTCCTGTGTTGAAAGCACACCCAGTGTTTGTAAAGAAAATAAAGACCCAGCAGCTGAAAGTTCCCCAAGGAGGAGCAGCCCCCTCCCCAGGTCATGGAGCACTCTGTGCTCTGCCCCTATACTCAGGCTGGGCTGGTGGCTGTGGGACTTAGGGGTGGATGGAATCGTTCTGTCAGGATCAGTGATAGGAAAGCTGTCTTCCCTGACAGTGCAGGATGCCTTGAGGCAGAGAGTACAAAATGTGAGGTGACACATACTGTAGCTGAAGCAATGAGAACCCAGAAAGAAATAAGCCCTGTTACAGGAGGAATTGGAGGGGCCTTGTGAGGGTTACGAGGACCCAGATGTGGGTTGATTTGATATGGGAAGAAGTAGATGGAAGGAAATTAGATGGGAAGCCAAATAGGATCTTACTGGAGCTATGGCAACAACTGAAACCAGAGCAGCAGTTCCAGTCATTAAGACCAAAGAGGCAGAGGTCAGAGACAGAGCCATGAGTCCAGCCTGTGTGTCTGCAAGACTTTTTGCTGTAGAGGCTGGAGAACAATGTTCGAGCTTCCTTGCACAGGGACCATTGCAGATGACTAAGGGCACTTAGATTGAGAGGAGAGAATCCTGGAGGGGTGGAGTGTGGATAAAACGAGAGTTCCTGTGGCCAGGATTCTCACCTGGCCCTGGTTGACTAGCTCACTCCACACCTGAGGGCAATACATGGCTGTTGACTCTATAAAAAGAGCTCTGCCCAGTACTCTGGGCACGACACAGTGGCAGGGCTGCAAGGCTGCAGGAGAGCAGAGCAGAGGCTGGAGTGGTGGCAGCGCTGAGGGCAGAGGCCCAGAGGATGGCTTTGCGGGACGACTGTGCAGAGAGGCCCAGAGGACGGCTTTATGGGACGACAGAGGGGCCCAGAGGACGGCCATGCAGACAGAGGGGCCCAGAGGCAGAGACTGGTTTGCTGCATGCATACTCGCTCTGAATGAATGGGATTTTAGTGACTGACCTGACACCTGGAAATAAAGTTGGATATAACCTTTTCACCCCAAGAGCGTTTTGCTGTCGATTTCTTTGGTCACACTGAATCCATAGTGAGCTTGCCTGGGGCTGAAACCCATTGGCAAGACAAAGATATATACCAAATGCAGAGGCAACAAAAGGGAAAAAATAAATTATACTTTATCAAAAGTTTTGTGTATCTTGACAGCAGAGAATCCACAGAATGGGAAAAAGTATTTGGAAATCATATATCTTTTCAGGATTAGTATCCAAATATATAAAGAACTGTTAAAACACAACAACAGCAAAAAAAACAAACAACGCAGTTTAAAAATGGGCAAAGCACTTAGGCAGGCATTTCTCCAAAGAAGATAAACACATAACCAATGAACTCATGAAAAGTTATCTAACATCACTAATTAGGAAATGCAAATCAAAACCACAGTGAGATGAGAGAACATTTCACACCTTTAGGGTGGTTATTATGAAAAAAGAAAAGAACATGTTAAGGATGTGGAAAAAATGGAACTTTTGTGCATTTAGGATTGTAAAATGGTACAGCCACTGTGGGAAATATTATCACATTTTCCCCCAACCTGCCCCAAATTAAGCAGGATTATCATATGATCCATCAACTCCACTTTGGGTACATACTCCCCAAAACTGAAAGCATGTTTGCACACCAGTGTTTGTAGCAGTGCATTCAAAATAGCCAAAGGGTGGAAACAACCCAAATATACATTGACAGATGAAAAGATAAACAAGATGTGGTGTATATGTGCAATGGATACTATTCAACCTTAAAAGGAAGGAAATTGTGATATGCTACAACATGGACGAACTTTGAAAAGATCATGCAAATCATATATCTGATTAGGTAGTATCTAGAATATATAAAGAACTCTTTAAAATTCAACAACAAAAAAATCAAACAACTCAGTTTAAAAAATGGGCAAAGTATTTCAGTAGGCATTTCTCCAAAGAAGATATACAAATGGACAATGAGCACATGAAAAAGTTATCTAATATCACTAATGAGGGAAATGCAAATCAAAACCACAATGAGATAATGTTTCACACCTTTTAGAAGGTTTATTATAAAAAAAATAATCCATGCACAAAAGGATAAATATTGTATGATTCCACTTAAATGAGGTCCCTAGAGTAGTCAAATTCACAGAGGCAGAAGGTTGACTGGTGATTGCCAGGGGCTGTTCCAGACAGGGGAGGCATTTGAATAGGGACTTGTTTAATGGATACAGAGTTTCAGTATGGCATCATGAAAAAGTTCTGGAAATGGACTTTTTCCAAGGGGTGGTGATTGTACAACATTGTGAATATACTTATGCAACGGAATTGCACATTAAAAATGGCAAGATGAAAAATGTTTGTTATTTGTGTTTCACCATGATTTAACAAAAAGATAAAGTGGGAAGTAATCAGAGAACAAGGAGACCATGGAACTTAAAACTAGACTACCTTGTCTTCCAACATTTTATTTGAAAGATTAGAAGAGGAGATATAAGAAACTACCCCAGAAAAAAAAAAAGATAGATAAACGGGTGGAAGGAAATTACAGATTGAACAGGAAGTTGAATATTTGACTTTCAGGGGTTCCAGAAACAGAAAATAAGGCAAATGGAGTACACAGAATTATCAAAGGATTAATACAAGAAAACGTCCCAGAACTAAAGCACATGAGTGTTTAGACTGAATGTGCTCATAACCACACACTGAAGACTGAGGAGAGGGCCTCCCAGAGGCACTGTGTCATGGGACTCTATATAATAAAATGACCCTCAAATATTCCACAGAACAGGTCACATACCAAGGACTGGGAATTCAAACAGCATCAGACTTTTCAACTGCAATACTGTGAGCCAGAACACAATGGACCAGTGCCTTCAATATGTCCAGGGAATATGATTTTGAACCTTCAATTTTGTGCTCAGCCAATCAACAAGAATATGCTGGTAATTTTGTTGCAGTCTACATTCAATTCTTGTATATTACTTATTTTATAAGTCCCTGCTCTAACTGGTCAGACTAAGAAACAGTCTTTGCTATGAAATGCTTAAAAGTGTTTTTGGTTTGTTGGGTTTTTTAAAATTTCAGTTTTACCAGGGTATAACTGACATATAAAATTGTAAGATGCTGTATGTGTATGTCATAGTGATTTAATGTGTGTGTGCATTGTGGTCAACTGCTCCTTAGGACAGCATTAAAGGTGTCTTGTCATAGCAGAGGAAGAATTCTGTGAATTGACTTGGCTTCCCTGTATTACTTACTTGTTTTTGAGTCTGTGTCCTATGTCCTGTGGCTACCATTTCTTAGTTTTACCCTCTCATTTAGCAGGAGCACATCCTCCAATAGCTTCCTAAGGAAATGGAAAATTTGAGTCCCTCTATATCAGCAAATACCTTTATTCTACACTTAAGTGTATTGGATAGTAAATAATCTAGGAAACAGAGGACCCAAAATTAGAGGAACCCAGGGATGACAGTGACAGTTAGGTAACTTCAGAGGTACCCCAGGTCATGTCAAACAGGTTGGAGAGGTGTGGATAGAGAAATATTTGTAAGTGTATGACAGGAAAATTTCTAGACATAGGACAGAGTTATTGGAGTATCTGGAGAGAAACTGGGATACATATAAAGAAAACCAACAAAGAATTTAGCAGAGGAATTATTAGCCCCAGGAAAAGAATTGTATAGGAAAGGAATATTGAACCATGTGCTCATGGACTCAGGAGTGAACAGTGATTGTATGATTATATGCAATTGACTATTGATCTAACTAAATATTGTGATAAACCTGTGTTGGGAGGGTGAGAGAAGGCAGGGATATGGGGAGTGAGAAGAACATTCTTACATACCATGATGGGATGTTAATAGTTCATGTCTGAAACTGACAAGTCAAGGAATAGAAATAGCAACATGTAATTTAGAAATGTGACTATAAATACTTGAGGGAACAGCCAAAAGAGCTGATTTTAATTAACCCTGGGGACCATGCCTACCTAGGTCACTGGGACTGGAGGGGCATAAGACCACTTTTTAGGATGATTTGAAGTTTTAAAAACTATGTATGATGGAAATATATGTTTGATACAAATATAAATTAACCAAAGAGAGTATTATTAATTTATAAACACTTAGGAAATAAAAACCTTCCTAAAGACAAGGTTGTGAGTGATTTAAAATCAGAATACCCTTGTGTGGGGTGAGCCTCCCAGTGATCTCAGTTTGACTACTCATGGTACAGAAGTATCTCAGAGAGGCCCAGTGGGGCATGGGTGGCTGTCAGTGCCCAGGAAAATTACAGCTCCCTCAGCAATTCATTTTGGGGATATGAAAGTTATATCATCTCTGTCATTCTTACCATGTTCCCACCCACTTTTACTCCTGATGTTGCATGAGCTCATAGGGTAACTCAGCTCACTATTCAGGTTCCCAATTGTTCCAGGAACCACACCTACTTCAAGGATGGAACCACACCCACTTCAAGGATGGCACCAGGAGCCTGACAATTCAATTCTGATCACAAACCTTTTGAGGGCAGAGACTCCGCTGTATTCAATTAAATACATGCTTATTGACTTCCTTACTATATTGAAGCAAGATTCTTGGGCTGGAGAAACAAATGTGAGCAAGGTACCATCCCTGATTTCAAGGGAGACAGGGACTCACAGTTATCCATAGTGCCAAAGTAAGATATTTAAAATATTTTAGTAGAAAAATTGGAAAAATTGATTTTACAAAGGGCTATAGATGTCAAAACACCATATGGTATACCTGAAACTAATATAATACTATATGTCAACTATATGTCCATAAAAAAAGAGAATCTGGAGAAAAAAGAAATAACAAAAATAAAGACTAAAATAAGGAATATACTTGTACCTAAAAACAAAAAATGCTAATAGAGATACTCTCAGGCTGGTTCCTCTGAAAGCAGAGCCTGCAGCAAAGGTTATGTGCTAGTACCTAGAAGCACCCTTCTAGGGCAGTAACAGTGAAAAAAGGATAGGGACAGACATCTCCTGACAGACTCTGGGAAACCATTATGCCTGGAACTGTCCTTGGTTGTATGTGTTTGGGGTGGGTTGGCAAGATATTTCTTTGATGGCTCTTGCCTGGCTTGTCCCTTGTTGGTGAAGTTTGCCCTGTATGGGACACCACTTGCCCCTACTAGCATTTGAGTAAGTGATATCCCCTTAGTCCTGGAGCATCTCTAGTGTCTGGAAGTGATGGTTGAAGCAGACGCTCTGGGGGTCTAGCTCGGTGGTGCCAAAGTACAGAAGATGTCAGGCTCCTACCCCAGATCCCACCAAGGCAGTACAACAGAACTTGGAACAGGCTGAGGTAGCTGGTGGTGCTAGCGGGGTGGGATGGGGGGAATGAGACAATGGCCTAGGAGCACTGGGCTATCAGCTAAGACTTGGACATGGAGAGTGGACCCAGGCGGAGGGGCAACAAAATATAATGTGGTACAGTGATGTATATCCCTCTTCCCACTCCCAAACAATCCTGTCCTCTGAAAAGTAATTACTACACACAGCTTTGCTTGTAATCATTAGCAATTCTGGTAGAAGGTCAGGAAGCATCATGCTATTTTTTCTTTTCAGTCTAAGAAGAGGAAAACAAAATTTTTCCCAGATCAGGGCAAATTGTCTTGACAGATGAATTTACTGGAAGACTGTAAGCTCCCTGCATGTCTTTTTCATTATAGTTACCTCTGTATCTGTAAGTGAATCAATACATTCCTGTTGATTTATTAGATGGGCAGGTCTTACTGAAAAGGAAAAAAAATCAGTGTCTGGATTAGCTGTTCTCAAACCCTCATGTGCACAAACATCATGCAGGGGAGTTTGTGAAAAGTGCAGACCTTTGTTTCCAGGGAAGGGTTTCCCAATTCTGTCAATGGGGGTGGAGATGGGAATCTGCATTATGTAAACAAGCATCTCACCAGGCAGTCCTGATGCAGGTGGTTTGTGGAGACATTAAGACACCTGCTGAAAAAATCTGGTCGCCTTATGGATATGAACTATAGAAAAAGATGATGCTTTATGTTTACTTGTAGTAAGGGCCACACCTCAAGGGCACAGCTGCAGAGACCACATTTTCCTTCCTAACCGGGTGATGTTGGAGTGGCACTTTCTATAGAAAAAGGAACTTGACAAGGTTGGTAACAAACAGCCTTAGTAAATGTGTGGGAGCATAGAACTGTCCACACAGTGTGGCCAGAGACGTGCCCAATAGCCCCCATCCTATAAGATTTAATTCTACAAGCATTTATTAGGCACTTCCTTTGTGTCAGTCACTGTGAGCAGTTTTGGAGACTAAAGGTGTTTAAGATATAAAAGTCTTGACAAATTTCACTGTGCCTGTACTTTGTTTGGATAAAAATGCAACCACATTCCCTGTGAATTTTGCCATGAATTCAGACCAGTGAGTCTGAAGCAAGCAAGCAGGGTGAAGGTGTGAACCTGGAAAAACTGCTTTTGTGCATGGATACTAGTGAAACTGTGTGGAGAAACCATGTTTTTTCACATCCTGGAAGCTTTGCTGTTTATTCACTTCAGTGGGAAAGGAGCCACTCTTGCCCAGAGTCCCCCAGCCTGTGGGCCACTTTGTCACAGGGAAGCAGGAGATAAGGGGTTTGGACACAACATTCTGCAGTTATCTTAACTTGGCAGTCTCCAGAGGAACAGGACCCCCAGTTCATGTTTTAAAACTGTTGGTAATCAGACTGCAATGTTCCTAATAGCACCCAAAAATGTCTCTGATGGGACATGAACAGGGTGTCTCTCCAGGCAATCAATAACACAGCTGTGAAATGATGGGCAAAGACTCCCCTTCTGGGTGATTACTGCTCTCTCACCTAAGACAACTTCTTTCCCAATGGCTCCCTCAGCTCCACTTCATTCTTCCATCTCCTGAATAATGTCTGCCGCACACCCAGCTTCTAAGCTGCCTCTGCTGGGCAGCAGCCTCCCAGCTTCCCTCGTAGAGCTGTTGCCCCTTCCCTGGTCCATCTCAAAATTCATTCTAGAAGCCTCTCCCTCTTCCTCTTACTGAGATGCCTACAGTTCCTGCCATGTTTGATCCCCCTTGGTACAGTAAATTAATAAACCTAAATTCATTTGGAAACTGGTTTGTTCCTGGTCATCTTTATTTGATGGGCTTTATCAAAGAGCACAGTTTGGGAAAAATGAGATTCTCTTGCATCACCTGTCCCTGTGGTGAGGTAATAGTAAATGTCTTACAACTAAACCTCTGGAAAGGAAGGAAAAGGAGAAAGCCCTCCTTTGTAGTTTTTGCCAATTTTTGTGGTATAAACATGCCAGCTCTGGTCAATTCCAAGCTACCAATATGATTTTGTTGAATATGGTGCTAGAAGAGACAGGTAAGCAATTCATTTTGGGGAGACGTATATGTGTGGGCTCCAGCACACCACGGCCACCTCACACCCACCTCTGTCAAACATCGCCATTATTTTTTCTCATCGACTTTTCCAGAATTTGTTTCTCCATGGAGTAGCTTATGCTCTTTTCTTTCCCTGAATTTGTGTGAGGAACTATGCACATGGCTGATTTATAAGCAAGTTCTGAGAAATGTTATGACTGAACTAGAAACTGATTCACAGAGAGCTTGCACAGAAAAATTAGCAAATAGCAAAGAAGCCACAGAGTTTGAGAGACCAGTAAATATCCATTCACATACTCACTGAAAGTTGTTTCGCGGAAGGTTGGCTTTATGGCTAGGGCAGATGCCAAATGATTTCATCCTGAAAAAGAGAACCATCCCCTTTAGATATCAACACCAGCTCATCTTGGTTTGGCCTGGGCTAAAAAGCCTTCAGCAAGACCTGCCTTTTTTCCTTCTACAAAGAAAATTCTCTTTGTGGAATACCCATGAAGTCATTGTAGATAATGGCCCATGATCTGGCAGCTACAAGTTCTGCCACTTGGCTGAGAAATGCATTCCCTATCTGCTACTACAAGACCTCATTATGTGCTGTACTGGTGAATTGATAATGAAAAGCCTTAAAAAGTGTCTGATAGCAAAGAAGTTCCTTTCTTAGCCTGACTGGCCTACAGAGCAGGGCCCTAGGGAACAGATGACTGAACTCTGCAAATTTCAAACAAGATTACCAGAGGTTTCTTAGCATCTTCTTGGAACTCTGAGAATGTGGAAACTGAAAAGCCAGAAGACAAAGATGGAAATACAATAGTCGGAGGAAAAAAAAAGAGTACTTTTCAATTTGATAAAGAAAAAGAAAATGGCTTAAGATAAGCTGAGAAGTTTGATATTATTTTTCTAAAAAGGCATAGCCTCTTTGACAAGAATACAAAGGAAACAGATCTCACTTTAAGACAGTACTTTACTCCCTCCACAGATCTATGTAGTATCTATCTTTTTTGTGCTGGGGAGACAAGGAGGAAGCTCACCGTGTACTCAGGGAGATGAGTGTTCCAGCCAGTCGCCTGCTTCTTTGCTCTCAGACATAACCTGAGTCTTTCCCTGAAAAGTTGCATTTCCCAGGCCCCCTTGGCAATGGGCTTCAGGCCACATGGAAGCGGTGGGAGTTCTGGCCGGAGACTGGAGGATGCAGGTTAGGGAAATACTGGGACAGGCATCCCAGTTTTCCTTTGCTTTTGGTGGTGTCCCAGGGCTTCCCACTTCCATGGCCAGATCTGGCCAGGCGGCCTTGGTTTCTGGGCTCTGATAACAGCTTTTAAACTGTGTTTTTACAGCCCTAGAAGACAGCTGGCACTTCGTAGTCCAACTGAAATCTGCATTGCCTCTTTGTCCTCCCTCTGGTTGATGGACTCTCTCAACGCCTGTGTCATAATTTATTGCAGTGAATTCCTCCTATTGAACCAGCTGAAATGAACTTTGTTTTACTATCTGTCCAATGCAGAAGTGAACAAATAGTTTTAAAGTTCATGTGATGCTGTGATAAACAGAGTCTGTGCAAGGCGCCATGGGGACCAAGAGGGTGGCTCCCTCTGCCTTGTGGGAACTCGAAAGGCTTATCCTGAGAGGGAAATTTGAATTGTAGCTCCAAGGAGCAGGAAGTTCCAAGGTGATAAACTGAGCAGGAGGAAGCAGCAGAGGAGAAAGTATTCCAGTCATTTGCAAAAAGCATGGCAATGTGACAGAATCTGGAGTTTTAGAGGAATGTCAAGTGATCAGAAACCATTGAACGGGTCAGGCACACAACAAGCATACTGCTCAGGGGGTAAGTCTTCAGATTCGAGTTGCTATGACTGCAATGTCACTATTGCCACAGAAGCCACAGAACTCACGAGGTGGGAGGAATCATGTGGACATATCTGGAAAAGTTAGCATCATGTCCTCCTAATCGCTGTGTCAATTTAAAGGACTATTTGCCTTATCAGCAAGTATTGGGGAAATTTTAAACCATGTACTTCAATGTGATTCTTATGTTACCTAAAATCTCTAAACTTCAAGGCACTCTGTTGTCAAAAATGAGATAGTGTCCTTCTGGAAGATTCATTGCTTGCCTCCATTCTGCTGGGGATGGAGAGGCAGAGAGAGCTTTCCCAAGTTACTGATAAACAAACTGGACCCAAGACTTGGAAACCACCCAGAGCTTATCTGTTTAATTCTTTTCTTTTGATAGTAACACAAATGTGTCTAAAATGATATCATCATCCACTTCTTCAAATACACACACACACAGGGCAACAAGTGGTCTTTCTACTGGGAGAGTCAAAGCTTCCAGTTCGGGAAACAGGAGTTGAAGACAGCTACGGACATCATTCTGATTAAGACAGAAGGATTTGCTTGCCTTCAAGAAAGATATTCACATTTCTGTGCTGTAATGCCTCTTTCTTTAGCTGCAGAACATGGTATATTTTCAAAGATGCTTCCTATTTATGGATCACTTAATTCTCTCCCAACTCTGAGACAGCAGAGGTAAACGGAAAGGTGTAGCTTCCCCAACACCTCCAATAGTTTCTCCTTAAGACCAGGGGTTGCATCTAGGTTTCTTTTTCTTTTTTACATTTTTTTTTTGTAAGGGCATTTGCCACCTGTCCATAGTTCTTGTTGGGACAGCCACTCTTACTGCAAATTTCTGTGCTCTTAAGAGCACCATGACCAACATTCCATAAAAGTCACCACAGCTGTCTGGGTGGCCCTTTTCTCTCTTAGGCTACTGTGAGGAGATAATGTTCAAAGAGAGACAGTGCCTCCTTTCTCACTACCAACCACTTGACCCCATAGAGAAATGCCCTTCTGACCCCTGCTGGCTATGATGGCACACACACCAAGGGCAGAGATTTATTTCAGAGCTGATGTCAGAATGCTCTCCTAAACATTGCCCAGTTCTGATTGGACAAGAAGGTTAAGCACGGGAAAGGTTGACTCAGTCCTGGTTAAATAGGCTGGGAAGGCAGAAACAAACAATCACCCTGTATGTAGCAATAATAGAGCAACAAAGTAAATATTAAAGGAGAAGCTTGCTATCAATATTTAACTAGCAAATTAATGTAGAGAGCATACACTTTGGAGAATAGGAGGGTGACCAGAGAGGCAGAAATGGCTCAATTAGGGATACATTGTCATCAGAGAAGATGAACAGGCTGTCTGCATTATTTAACCTGAGGTTATGAACGCATAGCAGAGACAATCAAGGGTGATTAAGCAGGGGGATGATGAAGGGTGATAATGCCAGGCTCATTAGCATAAAGAATTTGTTGAAAGAACAGAATAGGGAACAGGCTGTAGATTCTGGTCAAGAGTTCTTGCCTGAGATTCCTGTACATCTGTGTCTCCTTTATCAATAATTCTCTCAGGTTTTTGGGTCCTTTACCTGCTCAACCAGGGATCCTTTTCATCTTGGAGCAATGCTTAAAACCATAACATGCCCTAATTTTCCTGTCTTTTGTTCATGCAACCAAATATACTTCTTAGTCTATTATTATCTGGCCATTTCTCAAATGGAGAATATTAGCAAAGTATTGCATATAGAAATTTTTTCATGGATAAATACGTGTGGGGATTCTGAATTAAAGATTACAAAGTTAACCTTAGCATCTCAAAGCAGCTGACCCTTCAAGAGGGGTGTACTTGTAGATAGCATTTCTCAAAAACATTAGTCCACAGAGTCCTTGTTTATAGAAGTATCTTAAATAACCAAGATTCCTTAGGAGACTTTTGGCAAAGGGCTTTCCTCTCTTCATCTTCCTCAGTCAGCCCACTAATTTCAGTTACTGTGTTCCTGCATTTTGTCTACTCTTCCTCCATGTTTGAGTGAGACAACCACTGGCTGGTTTCCTGAGAATCTTTGTATCAGGCAAGTGAAAACGCTTTGTGGTACCATCTAACCATCCCACTGATGCCATGTTTGAGGTGACTACACTCTCCGGAGTCTTCTCCAAAGCAGTGATTCCAGGAATGTACTTTATTTTTTAATGTTAAAACAGAATGCAGGGGGGGCGGAGCCAGGATGGCGGCATGAGTAGAGCAGTGGAAATCTCCTCCCAAAAACACATAGAGCTATGAAAATATAACAAAGAAAAATCTTCCTAAAATAGAGACCACAGGACACAGGACAACACCCAGACCACATCCACACCTGCAAGAACCCAGCGCCTTGCGAAGGGGGTAAGATACAAGCCCCGGCCCGGCGGGACCCGAGCACCCCTTCCCCCAGCTCCTGGTGGGTGGAAAGAAACTGGAACGGTTTTTTTTTTGGCGAGTGCTTTTTGGAAGCCTTAAAGGGACAGGAACCCTGTTGCTAGGGAGAGAGGGTGGCGGGACCGGTGAGCGGGTGCCTGGAACCGGCCCCTGAGGACAAAGAATATCCCGCGTTTTTCCCTGCGGGACCGGTGGGCGGGTGCCTGAGACTGGCGCCTGAGGACGGAGGAAATCGTGCGTTTTTCCCCTCTTTTTTTTTTCTCTTTGGCGAGTGCTTTTTGGAAGCCTTAAAGGGAGAGGGACCCCGGTGCTAGGGAGGCAGGGCGGCAGGACTGGTGAGCGGGTGCCTGGGACCGGCGCCTGAGGACAAAGAATATCGTGCGTTTTTCCCTGCGGGACCAGTGGGTGGGTGCTTTTTGGAAGTCTTGAAGGGACAGGGAACCTGGTGCTAGGGAGGCAGGGCAGCAGGACCACTGAGCGGGTGCCTGGGACCGGCACCTGAGGACAAAAAAAAAATCACGTGTTTTTTCCTTTTTTTTTTTTTTTTTTTGTTCCCTCTCTCACTGTTGCTGTTGTTTTGGTTTGGAGAGTGCTTTTTGGAAGTCTTAAAGGGGAAGGACAGGGAATCTGGGGATCTCTGGGCACTCTAACCCCCTGGGCAGCAGGGAGCACAGAGGCCCCTTACGGAGATAAATAGCCTCCCGGCTGCTCCCCCTCCAATGGGGCTCCACCATTTTGGAGGAGCAGCCCCAGCCAGGCCACGCCCACAGCTACAGCAGAGATAAACCCCATAGCAACCAGGCAGGAAGCAGAAGCCCTGTCTGCACACAGCTGCACAGCACAAGCCACTAGCGGTCGCTATTCTCCCAGGAGAGGAAGGCCACAAACCAACAAGAAGGAAAGCTCTTCCAGCTGTCACTTGTACCAGCTCTGCAAACTATCTCTATCACCATGAAAAGGCAAAACTACAGGCAGACAAAGATCATAGAGACAACACCTGAGAAGGAGACAGACCTAACCAGTCCTCCTGAAAAAGAATTCAAAATAAAAATCATGAACATGCTGACAGAGATGCAGAGAAAAATGCAAGAGCAGTGGGATGAAGTCCGGAGGGAGATCACAGATGTCAGGAAGGAGATCACAGAAGTGAAACAATCCCTGGAAGGATTTATAAGCAGAATGGATAAGATGCAAGAGGCCATTAAAGGAATAGAAGCCAGAGAACAGGAACGTATAGAAGCTGACATAGAGAGAGATAAAAGGATCTCCAGGAATGAAACAACACTAAGAGAACTATGTGACCAAGCCAAAAGGAATAATATTCATATTATAGGGATACCAGAAGAAGAAGAAAGAGGAAAAGGGATAGAAAATCTCTTTGAAGAAATAATTGCTAAAAACTTCCCCAAACTGAGGGGGGAAATAATCGAACAGACCATGGAATTACACAGAACCCCCAACAGAAAGGATCCAAGGAGGACAACACCAAGACACATAGTAATTAAATTGGCAAGGATCAAGGACAAGGAAGGAGTTTTAAAGGCAACTAGAGAGAAAAAGGTCACCTATAAAGGAAAACCCATCAGGCTAACATCAGACTTCTCGACAGAAACCCTACAGGCCAGAAGAGAATGGCATGATATACTTAATGCAATGAAACAGAAGGGCCTTGAACCAAGGATACTGTATCCAGCACGACTATCATTTAAATATGATGGCGGGATTAAACAATTCCCAGACAAGCAAAAGCTGAGGGAATTTGCTTCCCACAAACCACCTCTACAGGGCATCCTACAGGGACTAATCTAGATGGGAGCACCCCTAAAAAGAGCACAGAACAAAACACACAACATATGAAGAATGGAGGAGGAGGAATAAGAAGGGAGAGAAGAAAAGAATCTCCAGACAGTGTATATAACAGCTCAATAAGCGAGCTAAGTTAGGCAGTAAGATACTAAAGAAGCTAACCTTGAACCTTTGGTAACCACGAATCTAAAGCCTGCAATGGCAATAAGTACATATCTCTCAATAGTCACCCTAAATGTAAATGGACTTAATGCACCAATCAAAAGACACAGAATAATAGAATGGATAAAAAAGCAAGACCCATCTATATGCTGCTTACAAGAAACTCACCTTAAACCCAAAGATAAGCATAGACTAAAAGTCAAGGGATGGAAAAACATATTTCAGGCAAACAACAGTGAGAAGAAAGCAGGGGTTGCAGTACTAATATCAGACAAAATAGACTTCAAAACAAAGAAAGTAACAAGAGATAAGGAAGGATACTACATAATGATAAAGGGCTCAGTCCAACAAGAGGATATAACCATTCTAAATATATATGCACCCAATACAGGAGCACCAGCATATGTGAAGCAAATACTAACAGAACTAAAGAGGGAGATAGACTGCAATGCATTCATTTTAGGAGACTTCAACACACCACTCACCCCGAAGGATAGATCCACCGGGCAGAAAATAAGTAAGTACACACAGGCACTGAACAACACACTAGAACAGATGGACCTAATAGACATCTATAGAACTCTACATCCAAAAGCAACAGGATATACATTCTTCTCAAGTGCACATGGAACATTCTCCAGAATAGACCACATACTAGCTCACAAAAAGAACCTCAGTAAACTCCAAAATATTGAAATTCTACCAACCAATTTTTCAGACCACAAAGGTATAAAACTAGAAATAAATTCTACAAAGAAAACAAAAAGGCTGACAAACACATGGAGGCTTAACAACATGCTACTAAATAATCAATGGATCAATGAACAAATCAAAATAGAGATCAAGGAATATATAGAAACAAATAACAACAACAACACTAAGCCCCAACTTCTGTGGGACGCAGAGAAAGCAGTCTTAAGAGGAAAGTATATAGCAGTCCAGGCACACTTGAAGAAGGAAGAACAATCCCAAATGAATAGTCTAACATCACAATTATCAAAACTGGAAAAAAGAAGAACAAATGAGGCCTAAAGTCAGCAGAAGGAGGGACATAATAAAGATCAGAGAAGAAATAAACGAAATTGAGAAGAATAAAACAATAGCAAAAATCAACGAAACCAAGAGCTGGTTCTTTGAGAGAATAAACAAAAAAGATAAGCTTCTAGCCCAACTTATTAAGAGAAAAAGAGAATCAACACAAATCAACATAATCAGAAATGAGAATGGAAAAATCATGACAGACTCCACAGAAATACAAAGAATTATTAAAGACTACTATGAAAACCTATATGCCAACAAGCTGGAAAACCTAGAAGAAATGGACAACTTCCTAGAAAAATACAACCTCCCAAGACTGACCAAGGAAGAAACACAAAAGTTAAACAAACCAATTACGAGCAAAGAAATTGAAACGGTAATCAAAAAACTACCCAAGAACAAAACCCTGGGGCCAGACGGATTTACCTCGAAATTTTATCATACACACAGAGAAGACATAATACCCATTCTCCTTAAAGTGTTCCAAAAAAATAGAAGAAGAGGGAATACTCCCAAACTCATTCTATGAAGCCAACATCACCCTAATACCAAAACCAGGCAAAGACCCCACCAAAAAAGAAAATTACAGACCAATATCCCTGATGAATGTAGATGCAAAAATACTCAATAAAATATTAGCAAACAGAATTCAACATTATATCAAAAGGATCCTACACCATGACCAAGTGGGGTTCATCCCAGGGATGCAAGGATGGTACAATATTCGAAAATCCATTAACATCATCCACCACATCAACAAAAAGAAAGACAAAAACCACATGATCATCTCCATAGATGCTGAAAAAGCATTTGACAAAATTCAACATCCATTCATGATAAAAACTCTCAGCAAAATGGGAATAGAGGGCAAGTACCTCAACATAATAAAGGCCATATATGATAAACCCACAGCCAGCATTATACTGAACAGTGAGAAGCTGAGAGCATTTCCTCTGAGATCAGGAACCAGACAGGGATGCCCACTCTCCCCACTGTTATTTAACATAGTACTGGAGGTCCTAGCCATGGCAATCAGACAAAACAAAGAAATACAAGGAATCCAGATTGGTAAAGAAGAAGTTAAACTGTCACTATTTGCAGATGATATGATACTGTATATAAAAAACCCTAAAGACTCCACTCCAAAACTACTAGAACTGATATTGGAATACAGCAAAGTTGCAGGATACAAAATTAACACACAGAAATCTGTAGCTTTCCTATACACTAACAATGAATCAATAGAAAGAGAAATCAGGAAAACAATTCCATTCACCATTGCATCAAAAAGAATAAAATACCTAGGAATCAACCTAACCAAAGAAGTGAAAGACTTATACTCTGAAAACTACAAGTCACTCTTAAGAGAAATTAAAGGGGACACTAATAAATGGAAACTCATCCCATGCTCATGGCTAGGAAGAATTAATATCGTCAAAATGGCCATCCTGCCCAAAGCAATATACAGATTTGATGCAATCCCTCTCAAATTACCAGCAACATTCTTCAATGAATTGGAACAAATAATTCAAAAATTCATATGGAAACACCAAAGACCCCGAATAGCCAAAGCAATCCTGAAAAAGAAGAATAAAGTAGGGGAGATCTCACTCCCCAACTTCAAGCTCTACTACAAAGCCATAGTAATCAAGACAATTCGGTACTGGCACAAGAACAGAGCCACAGACCAGTGGAACAGATTAGAGACTCCAGTAATTAACCCAAACATATATGGTCAATTAATATTTGATAAAGGAGCCATGGATATACAATGGCAAAATGACAGTCTCTTCAACAGATGGTGCTGGCAAAACTTGACAGCTACATGTAGGAGAATGAAACTGGCCATTGTCTAACCCCATATAAAAAGGTAAACTCAAAATGGATCAAAGACCTGAATGTAAGTCATGAAACCATTAAACTCTTGGAAGAAAACATAGGCAAAAACCTCTTAGACATAAACATGAGTGACCTCTTCTTGAACATATCTCCCTGGGCAAGGAAAACAACAGCAAAAATGAGCAAGTGGGACTACATTAAGCTGAAAAGCTTCTGTACAGCGAAAGACACCATCAATAGAACAAAAAGGAATCCTACAGTATGGGAGAATATATTTGAAAGTGACAGATCTGGTAAAGGCTTGACGTCCAGAATATATAAAGAGCTCACACACCTCAACAAACAAGAAACAAATAACCCAATTAAAAAATGGGCAGAGGAACTGAACAGACAGTTCTCTAAAAAAGAAATACAGATGGCCAACAGACACATGAAAAGATGCTCCACATCGCTAATTATCAGAGAAATGCAAATTAAAATTACAGTGAGGTATCACCTCACACCAGTAAGGATAGCTGCCATCCAAAAGACAAACAACAAAAATGTCGGCGAGGCTGTGGAGAAAGGGGAACCCTCCTACACTGCTGGTGGGAATGTAAATTAGTACAGCCATTGTGGAAAGCAGTTTGGAGGTTCATCAAAGTGCTCAATACAGACCTACCATTTGACCCAGGAATTCCACTCCTAGGAATTTACCCTAAGAAAGCAGCAATCAAGTTTGAGAAAGACAGATGCACCCCTATGTTTATCGCAGCACTACTTCCAATAGCCAATAATTGGAAGCAACCTAAATGTCCATCGGTAGATGAATGGATAAAGAAGATGTGGTACATATACACAGTGGAATACTACTCAGCCATAAGAAGTGGAAAAATCCAACCATTTGCAGCAATGTGGATGGAGCTGGAGAGTATTATGCTCAGTGAAATAAGCCAAGCGGAGAAAGAGAAATACCAAATGATTTCACTCATCTGAGGAGTATAGGAACAAAGGAAAAACTGAAGGAACAAAACAGCAGCGGAATTACAGAACCCAAAAATGGACTAACAGGTACCAAAGGGAAAGGAACTGGGGAGGATGGGTGGACAGGGAGGGATAAGGGGGGTGGGAAGAAGAAGGGGGGTATTAAGATTAGCATGCATGGGGGGGAGGGAGAAAGGGGAGGGTGGGCTGTACAACACAGAGAGGACAAGTAGTGACTCTACAACATTTTGCTAAGCTGATGGAGAGTAACCGTAATGTGGTTGTTAGCGGGGACCTGATATAGGGGAGAGCATAGTAAACATAGTATTCTTCATGTAAGTGTAGATTAAAAATTAAAAAAAATAAAAAGAAAGAAAGAAAGAAAGAAAGAAAAGGGGGATTACTCCTTGATAGGATAAAACTATTGGTAAATCAAAGATCAACGCATGCTTTAAATATCCTTAATGTTGATCACTTAAAGGGTGTCAGATGATCAGCTGTGGAGGTACTCTTTTATGATAATATTCCTTTCTCTTAATTAAAAAAAAAAAAAAGCAGTTACTGTGTGCTGACCTCCAATGAGTTCTGCACAGTGGTATAGAGGGCATGTCAAAGTGTGGGCAAAGGGTCTGTTTGTTTCTATGCAGAAGATCAAGGCCTAGCTTGGATACCCAGAAAATGAACTAAGATACGATATGAGGAGGAGCTTCCGGCATCAGCACTCTCTGGAGGACTTGTGCCGGGGGATGATCATCAAAAAGCCTCTACAGGGATCCGGACGATGCTGCGGTTGTGGCTGCATCCAGCCCACCGTCTTCTGGACTTGCCGTAGGAATGAGGAGGGAGATGTCTAGGCTGGCATGTGCATACAGTGAGACAACGAATTTGACCGGATCTATACTGTTGGAACTCAACCAGGAGTTGGGAGGGGTGCAAGTTGTAGCACTCCAAAATCTTATGACTATATACTATCTACGGTTAAAAGAACATATGGGATGTGAACAGATCCCAGAAATGGGCTGCTTTAATTTGTCTGATTTCTCTCAGACTGTTCAAGTACAGTTGGACAATATCCATTGTATCATAGACAAATTTTCACAAATGCCTAGGGTGCCTAAATGGTTTTCTTGGCTTCACTGGAGATGGATGGTAATTATAGATTTGCTTTGTTTATGTCACCGTATTCCTATTATGTTAATATGTGTGTGCAAATTAGTTAGTAGTTTAAAACCTATACATGCTTAAGGTACTCTACAAGAAGATATGTCAAAGAAATAATCAATCCTCCCATGTTTCTTTCCATATGCTGCATCTATAGCTTTTCTTCTTTCTTCCTAATTACAACCCTTAAATAGAATTCGTGCCTCATATCGAATTTACCGAGTATCATAATTCCTCCAGGTGGTAAAGATACCTCGAGACAAGTGCTGGGCATAGAAGCCACAGGGCATAAATCTGCAAAGAAGTAAAAAGCTAACCTTTTCAAACAATATGGCTTCTCTCTCACTTACCAACTTTACATTTCCCTGTATGGCCCCGGAAGATGACTGGTTAGCCAGAGACGGGTAAGATTCCTCAAGGGAGGAACAACCTAAGACAGGCACAGTCGCAGGGGGGCCATCAGGTGAGAATTTGGGGAACAACAGAGGTGAGGCTCAGAACCTCACCCCCCCTGCTTTGAGAGAAATCTTCTGCATCCGTGGATGTTTTGCTGTCCTTGTCTAGCCTGGATTAATACTTAGTCCATAGGCACACACCTGATCATCTGATCATCTACATTTGCCCTCTTACAGCACTAAACTATGTTTTCTACCTTTATCTTGCATCTACCTACCACTTCAGCATTTTATTAAAAATAAAAATAATAATAATAATAAAGGGAGAAATGTGGGATCAACATATAAATCAAGTACAAAAATCAAACGAATATTCATATTTGACCTGATTGTTTATAGGTCATAATGCGTGATCAAAATCGAAAGTTTCTGTGATGAATGCCCTTGTACTGTTCACCATGTAAGAATTTATTCACTATGTAGGAATTCGTTCACCATGTAAGAACTTGTTCGTTATGCTTCAGAAGATTGGAGACTGATGAGAATTAGACTTGAGATGGATTAATGATTGTACATTGAGCATTGACCCCCCTATACTGAATTTTATTGTTGTTAACAACCATTTGATCAATAAATATGAGAGATGCCCTCTCAAAAAACAAACAAACAAACAAACAAACAAACAAAAAAAACAGAATGCAGGCATTTTGGCACCTAATAAATAAAAATCATTGCTGCTCAACAGGAAATGACAAATTTCAGTCCCATTGGGACTGTGCCATATTCTGTCTGACACCATTTCTCTAAAAGCTAATGAAATCTGAACCTCTAAGATTCCAGGAACTTATATGATCACCTCTCCATGATTTAATATCACAAGATCCCAAAATATTCCCCTGGGTCCCCTATGAAATTTGGTTCCCCACTTCATCCTGTGTCTCACTTACAGAAGCTATGCAGAAATAGGCATGATTAAGTCCTTGAGACAAGGTTTAATGCCAAAGGAAGTTAAAGCGAATAGTAGTGAATTTCAGGGGTCAGGTTTCTGCAAGTCTCTATGTTTCATTCCCACCTTGGCAAATATGGATCTGGATGTACTTGGTGCCATGATTACTACCTTTGCGCTTTCTCTGTCTAAGAGGGATTTTAGCACCAACACGATGTTGTTAGGAAACGAGTTTGAAAAGTAAACAAAAGCCACAGGAGTATAAATGAATAAAATAATTGAAAAGTGACTGTCACAGACAGTCATACAGTTTAAAAAGGTTTTTCTTATTTCAAGGTCAGTATATGAAAGACACTGATATAAGTCAAATCCTTTTATAGTAAATCCTAGTGGAGGGCACATTTTTAGGTGGCAATGAAGGGATGTCTTGGTCGTGAGCGACCTTCAATCACGTTTATTGAGCGACAGTCTTGCTGCAGTTATGGGTGAGGGATGCCATGCACTTTCACTCTGTTCTGTGCCTTGGTAGCTGGTTACTGACCCTGGCTTTGGAGCAGAGGCCAAGGAACCTTGAAACAGAGGCTGCCCTGCCTGGACAGAGCAGAAATTGGGTCAAAATATTCATCCTGAGAAGAACAATGGGGAGAGGTCAGTGGGTACCAGTCAGAAGTCTGAGACTGTACCTTGCCTAAGACAAGCCCATGGCATTACGCTAGTATGAGACAAAGAAATATGACATTCAGCTCTTAGTAGGATTGGAATGGGGGAGGAGGGAAGTGTGGAAAATGCAAGGAGGAAGAGCAAATGTTCCTATGTGTTTTAGCAGCAGAGGAGCAGCAGGTGTGGTGTGTGGGGCCATGGGCTTTCTAGAAGCTCCTTAAGGACTTGGAGGGATGCACCGTACACTTCTGTTTTAGATCATTTGATAAGATGTGGCTCCTCTACCAGCTCCCTACTACCCAATCCCCAAAACACACACTTTACTTGAAAACTTTAAATAAAACTTTGCTATAAATAATAGCCTGTGTACACAGTTACTTGACAGAATGGAAAAACAATGAAAGGCTCTGTGGTCCCTATTTAAGTGGGTGCTGCTTATTGAGGTGGGTGTTAAGTAAAGGGAAGAAGAGATTTTTCCTAATACCCTTGTCTTTTTCCCCTAACTCTGTACAGACTCGCTTCAAGCCACTGCTACCAAATTCATCTTTCTAATCAACCTAAGTAGTTCTTTGGCCCAAATCTCAAGTGTCTCTCACCTGGATTAGTTGAAAGTAATTTTTAGCAGTGGAGGAGTTGTTCAAGATCAGTGAATTCAACCTGTCCTTACATTGAGGGAGATTTGGGAATCTGGGGAGGTTACAGGGCTGCCTCAAAGATGTACCTGTGGCAGAGTCAGAATTTGGACCTAGCTCTTCTGACTTTAAGTCTAGAATTATTTTAAGAAAGGAAAGTATTGGACAGTTTTCTGGGTGTTTTAGACAAATTGCCAATTTGCTTTTCATAACCAGTCTTTGAATCTGATAGGATTATCTTCATTTTGATAAGTAAACTTCATTTTGATGAGTAAATTGAGGCTCCAGAAAGTTTAGTCACTTGAATAAATCATGTAGTCAGTGAACAATTATTTCTATCTGGGGGTGTTAAATTTCAAAGCCCTCATTATATCTTCTTCGCCATCCTATTTCTTATTTCCCATACAAATCTGCAAATCACTTGAGGGCATAAGCTGGTTCTTATATACCTTGTTATGTCACATAACACCTTGTGCAGGTGGGCATTTAATAAATATTTATGGAGAATGGAAGGAAGGAAGAGAGAAAAGAAGAAAGGAAAGGGGAATTAGATAAATACTTAGGTCTCCTGAGGTCAAAGCCATCATCCTTTCCATCATACTAAATACTACCTTGAATATTATTGATCAGAACAAATGTAAACTATAAGCCAACATGGAACTGTCTTGATCTATTTCTGGTTTCCATTTTCCAATTTGATGTTTTTCTGGTTTCCATCCCTCCTTTGTACAAGCAAATATGAGTATATTGATTTAAAATAGTCTGTGTTGCTTTGGAAGTTAGAATGAGTCATGAAGAGTTACTGCAAAGTTTAAAAATAAATTTATCTCCACTGCTTAAATACAACTGTATGAACTTAGAAGTATGATTTGTACAGTGCAGATATTTCAAGAGACCTATTGCCAACTAGGTGTGAGAATTGGCTCAAGCATCACTATGTGAGCATTAACATTTTGCATTATTCACTTCATTGAACAATCATTTATTTATTTCAAAGTGAAATGGAATCATTTGAATTTCTCTAAGATCTATACCACTCCTGTTTATGTAAATAATAGGTCATGGGAGCTTTTTCCACTTAGGGTTTCTGCCCAGCTTACTGCTGAGAATGGGTTAGAGAGGCTTCCTGGTGGTATTTGCCATGTGCTTTGCAGAACGTGCTCTCCACAGCTTAGAGCAATGGCCTCAAGTGACTGCAAAAGAGCAAAAGAGACTGGTTATTCAGCATTCGGAGGTGCACTTCACTTTGTGATTTCATAGTAGGAAGACTGCAGTTGCAAATGTCTCTCTGGGGGTCTGTATTTTTATAAACATTTGCTCCATCTGCCTGTACCCTCTGGGACTGAGGAATGACCCCCAAGGTAAGCAGGCACAGCACCGGGCTGAGGCTACTCCACAGAAAGCTTTCCCTGAATTCAAAATTCTGAGCATTATGAGAGAATTGGACCTAATACTAATACGTCCTTTTAAAAAGCATCTTTTCTTAGGTGCCTAACTGCAAACTGTTTTGCCTATTACATAAGCTAAAAAGTATGTTAGTGCAGGAAATTACAACCAGGAGTTATAAATTAGAATGACTTTGTGGGGTAACATTTTCAGGTGAAGGGACATATAATGCCACTTTTGAGATGACTTTGGAAGCCCAAAATGTTGCCAGGCATGTGAAAATGGAGGTGTGGCTGGGGAGTGAGATGGATTGGTGTGATACCCAGTTTTGACCTAAAAGAGGGCCTGGAGGCTCCATTAGCTGTGGGTTCTCAGATGCACACTGGTGGAGTGGATGCCGGGTTTCTGAACCCTTAGGTAGAGAAAGCCAGGGGTTTCTCTGCCCCGGGCTGCTGAATTCTGACCTACTCTCTTAAGCATCTCTTACCTAGAGTGAATCCAGGGTGGTTTCTAAAACAAGATGCTACTGATGCATTTATCATTCGGGAGTTTTTATAAGCAGTTCTTGCTGTCTTGTGCTTTACAAAGGTCAACTACTTCAATGGCTGAATATAACCATCTAAACCCATTCCATGGTGCCTTATACTCTATGGATTGTGGAATTTTCCAATCATTTATTACTGTATTTATAAACTTCCCATTTATTTATGATCTTCCTACTGGGACCTAAGATGAGAATATAGGCAATTTGGTTTTGGTTTTCATGCCTCTTTCACCTTTGTGGAACCATCCTTCTCTTCTTGAAAGGAATCCAGGTACCCAGGCTCCCTTACTGCAGGACCATTTCTCCGTCCTGGCTCGAGCAGCACACCTGGTCTGCTTGTGCTCCAGGTCTTCTTGGCTCACTATTCTATCTTCTAAGAGCCACACGTGCCTTCAGTGACAGTGGGAAGAACTTGGGTAATACAACAAACCAATTCCTACAGATATTTTGACTAGTGAATATATCATCTTCTTAGTAATACAAATGCCTTAAGAGAAGAACTGTCATGTGGAATTTAAACTTACAGCAGTGTTTGCAGTTACTTTAAAAATACAGTTTATAGTTTATTTAAAAAGTAATAAATGCTCATTTGAATTTTGTTTTACAAGTTCCTCCTTGTTCTCACCTTTGGTGCATGAGAAATTTTTGGCCAAGAGGATGTCAACTCTCTCCTTAGGTGTTGCGTGGGGAAGTTGGGGGTCCTATGGCCAGGATCCTCACTGAACTTAAACCACCTGATGATGTAACTGCCTGTTGCTGGGCTGCGGCTTCCACACCTTTAGGCAATAAGCTATTATTGCATTATATAGCGAGCTCAGCCCAGTGCTCTGGATGAAGGCAGAGACGCTAGTGCTCTACCTACCACTGGGAGAACAAGCCAGGTAATAAACCCTTTCACCCCAAAGAACGTTTTGCTGTCAATTTCTTTGGTCACACTGAATCCATAGCAAACTTGCCTGGGGCTGAAACCCATTGGCAAGACAATTGATGAAAGTTGGCAGGTTTCACTGTTGACCAAGGAAAAAGACAGGCTGCCCTTATGGGAGGGGTGCTTCAGCGTGCTGCCCCTGTGAATGGAGAGACAGTGGATTGTGCCCCAATGGGTATGAGGTCTGACGTGGCTTGCCTCCTAGAGGACTGGGCCCCACCCCAGGACTGGAGGCAAGTGGAGGTGACACCTGAGG
Organism: Manis javanica; assembly: GCF_040802235.1. Classification (NCBI taxonomy): domain Eukaryota; kingdom Metazoa; phylum Chordata; class Mammalia; order Pholidota; family Manidae; genus Manis; species Manis javanica. Next base: position 100,254,566 of record NC_133157.1, on the reverse strand, counting down.
CAGTAGGGGTGGCTCTTGGTAGAGTGAGCAGATCCTTTGAGAAGCAGAGTGCTCGTGAGGCAGCGGGGACTGTGGGTTGGCTGCTTCTCAGTCTTAAAAAGGTGTACAGAGGAGACCCAAGGAATGTCGACATGAGAGCACGAGCTGAAAACTTCAGTAGATTCCCTGAGGAGGGAAGTGACATTGACACAAGAGGAGGAAGAGAACACGAGCTACAGGCTTCTGTGGATTCCCTGAGGAAGGAGATGGCCTTGATGCGGGAGGAGGCAGCACGAGAGCGCTGGCAGCAAGGTGCCATTGGAGATGAGATGGCAGCACTGCCAGGTGTCCTGAAGGAGGAAGAGGCCATCAAGGAAAAAGATAAGCTCCTGAGGGAAGCACAGGTGGAGGTGGCACAAGAACATCAGCTGCGCAGCATTGAGCTGATGGTAAGAGAGCTTCTGAAGACAGAGGTAGCATTGCTACGAGGCACAGTAGAAAAGGTAAAGGTTGTAGCAGAGGAGGCACTCAGGGGAGGGGAGAGAAAGGTGCCATCAGCCCCAGAAATGGAGGAGCTGGAGAAGGATGAAGGGGTGGTGCCGGAGGCACTGGCGCCTCCTGTATTGAAAGCACGCCCAGTGTTTGTAAAGAAAATACAGACCCAGCAGCTGAAAGTTCCCCAAGGAGAGGAGCAGCCCCCTCCCCAGGTCGTGGAGCACTCTATGCTCCGCCCCTATACTCAGGCGAGCTTGCAGATTTGGGCATCCAGTTTAGGCAGAAGCCCTAGGAGTCAATATCAGCTTGGCTCCTGTGTCTATGGGACTTAGGGGTGGTTGGAATTGTTCTGTTGGGATCAGAGATGGGAAACCTGTCTTCCCTGACAACGCAGCCTGCATTGAGGCAGCGATTACAAAATTCACATCAGACCCCAGGGAGTCACCCCCTCCTCGATTGGCTTATGGCTGGACTTCATGCTATGTGGCCCAATCTGGGTGATCTGCCATCCTCTTCTGCTATATGGCAGACATATGCTGAGCTCCAACAGGTGCTGTGAGAGCTAGGCATAAGAAATGCCATCTATAGTCCAGAGAATTATGGCCAAGATGAAGAGATTTTCACTACTGCGATGAGAAATATTGTACTTCAAACAGCTCCTACATCCCTCTTTGGGTCTCTAGTGGTCATTCTTTCCCCTCACTTAGGGCAACCCATAAGCGAGGTGACACATACAGTAGCAGATTTAGGAGAGGGAGAAGCAATGAGAACCCATAAAGAGATAAGACCTGTTACTCACAAGAAGAATTTACAGGCCCTATGAGGGTTCTGAAGACCCAGATGTGGGTTGATTTAATACAGGCAGGAGCAGATGGAAGGAAATTAGATGGTAAGTCCAATAGGATCTTACTAGAGCTATGGCAACAGCTGAAACCAGAGCAGCAGTTCCAGCCATTAAGACCAAAGAGACAGAGGTCAAAGACAGAGCCACAAGTCCGGCCTGTGTGTTTGCAAGACTTCCTGCTGGAGAGCAAGCCAACCTCGCTTGAGCCCACACAGGAAGGTGATTGGGGAACACGGTGTGACTGAGGGGAAGGTCAAGGTATCTGCCCTGAGGGACCAGGGGGGTAGTGAAGGCCACATGTTGAAATAGCTATCCCTTGATCCTGAGTTGAACATACAACGTGTCCTGGCTCTGGTGGACATAGGGACTGAATGTCACTGATTCATGGTAACCCTGATTGGTTCCCCGGGACCCCGACTATCATAGATGGATACGGAGGGAAGGCTATCAGAGTGAAAAAAGCCCAAATCCCTTTGGGAATAGGGCATCTACCCCCATAAGAGAATACTGTGTATATATCTCCTATTCCTGAGTATGTTTTGGGGAGTGATATCCTGCAGGGTCTATGGTTGCAGACCACTGCAGGTGAGTTCAGACTGAGAGGACGTGTGGTGAAGGCAGTTCTGAGGGGACATGCTAGGCACCACCCATAGCTTTGCCTGTGCCTCGGCAGGTGACTAATACCAAACAATACAAACTGCCTGGAGGGCATAAAGAGATTGCAGAAACTCTCCAGGAGCTGGAAAAGGTGGGTATTATAAAGCCCACCCATAGTCCTTTCAATTCCCCAGCATGGGCAGTAAAAAAGCCAGATGGCTCCTGGTGTATAACTGTGGATTATAGAGAACTGAATAAAGTCATATGCCCTATGCATGCTGCTGTCCCCTCTATTGCAGGCCTGATGGATGCCCTCAGCCATGAACTAGGAACATACCATTATGTGGTAGATCTTGCTAATGCCTTCTTTTCCATTGACATTGGGCAGGAAACTCAGGAACAGTTTGTCCTCAAGTGAGAAAGACGACAATAGAGTTTCACCATCCGAAGGGATATCTCCACATTCCTACCATCAGTCATGGACTTGTAGCCCAGGACTTGGCTACATGCGAGAAACTGCCAACAGTGCAGCTGTACCATTATATTGATGGTGTCATGCTCACGTCCAAATCACTTTCAGATATAGAAGGTGAAGCACCTAGACTGCTGCAAAATTTACAGGAGAAAGGATGGGCTGTGAACAGCACTAAGGTTCGGTTAAATTCTTGGGGGTCTTCTGGTCAGGTAAGACCGAAGTTATACCAGAAGCAGTTATAGACAAAGTCCAGGCCTTTCCTACCCCCACAACTGTAGCATTGCGACAGGATTTTCTGGGACTTCTGAGCTACTAGCGAGTACTTATCCTGCACTTGGCACAAATTCTGAAGCCCTAATACCGGTTGGTACAAAAGGGCATCAGGTGGGACTGGGATGAGACATGTGCATCTGCCTTTATTACAGCAAAACAGTTAGTCAAGGCCATGCAGGCCTTGAATGTGATAGACCCATCAAGGCCCTGTGAGCTGTTTGTTCATGTCAGTGAAGATGGTTATGGCTGGGGTCTCTGGCAGCGGCTTGAATGAACTCGCCAACCCGTTGGATTCTGGTCACAACTCTGGAAAGGGGCAGAGGTACAATACATGTTGATAGAAAAACAACTGGCTGCAGTGTATCATGCCTTGTTGGCTACAGAACCCATCACTGCAGTGGCCCCCATAAAGTTAATAACCACCTTTCCCATCTTAGGGTGAGTACAAGACTGGACCCAAAAGTCAAGGAGTGGTGCAGCACAAACACCAACACTAGCCAAGCAGGGTGCTTACCTACAGCAGCATAGTGCCTTCTCTAGTAGCCCCTTGAGTGAAGAACTCCAATGCTTGTTGGAGCTGGTGACATATACTAGTGAAAAGCAGGAAGAACTTGCTTTTGAACCATTAATAGCAGAGAGTCCCTATCAGGAGGGAAGAACCCCTATACCCAAAGATGGATGGTACACAGATGGCTCCAGCTGTGGGCAGCCCCCAAAATGGAGGACATAGCTTTCCATCCTAAGACTGAGACAATATGGATGGAAGATGGTGAGGGGAAGAGCAGCCAATGGGCAGAGTTTCAGGCTGTGTGGCTTGTAATCTGCCAGGAGCCCTCCCCTATAGTTGTCTGCACTGACAGCTGGGCTATCAGGGCTTGACCCTGTGGCTGCCAACTTGGTACCATGCCAACTGGCTGGTTGGTCACTGACCCCTTTGGGGGCAAGAATTGTGGCAAGACTTATGGGCCTGTGGTCAGACTCAAATAATTACAGTATACCACATGACAGGTCATTGGCCACTGGCATCCCCAGGAAATGATGAAGCAGATAAATTGGCCCAGATACGTTGGTTAGAAGGAAAGCCTGCCTCTGATGTAGCCTAATGGCTATATCAGCGTTTGTTGCATGTAGGGCAAAAGACAATGTGGGCTGTAGCCCATGGTGGGGGGAGGCATGCCTTTGACCTTAGCAGAAGTGAGTAGAGCCCGGCAGGAGTGTGTCCTGTGTTCCAAAAGGGACTTACACCAAGTTCCACAACAACATGGGACAATAGCTAAGCGGCCTATACCCCTCGTCAGGTGGCAGATAGACTATATTGGGCCTTTACCTGTGTCAGAAGGATATCGGTATGCTATAACTTGTGCGGGAACAGCTACTGGACTTCTGGTTGCTTTTCCTACCTGTTATGCTGACCAGCAGGTGACCAAAAGAGGCCTGGAGTGTCTCTTTGCTGCCTATGGCCGACCACATGTGATTGAGAGTGATCAGGGCACCCATTTTACTGGACATACACTGCAAGAATGGGTGCGACAGCTGGGAATCAAATGAAGTTTCATGTGCAATACAATCCTACCCCAGCAGGCATGACAGAGAGGTACAGTGGCTTGTTAAAACCCTGGAGTAAAGTCAGATAACAATAGTCTGTGTGGATGGTCAGTCCATTTATGGACCGTGCTACGGCATTTGAATTAAAGACCCTGAAGGGGAGCTCTGAGCCCTGTAGACATGATAACACATATGGCTGCCTCCCCTATACAACTGCAAGTACAACATGGAAGAATCACTGAAGCCAAGGTTTGGCCACCAGAAGAACATCTTGCTGCCAGCACCAACTGCACTGAACCCCAGAGACTCTACTGAGTGGACGTGGCCTTGGACCTTTTGACATATGGACCAACGATGGCTGGCTCTCCTGGCACCTTGGGTACAAGGCCTGGAACCTGGCCCCCTGTGTATTCCTGGAATAACAGCAGAATCACCACCAAAGTTCACAGTAGTATATCCTGAATGGCCAGAAGGTAAGAGTATCTTACTGGGGAGTTTTGTTTTATCATTGTGGCCAGTGCATGCACCTCCAGTAGCACTACATATAGACCCTTCAGTAAGTCCCATGGGGAAAGGAGTAAAAGTATGGTATACTAGACCTGGAAGGGACCCCCTTCCTGCTACAGTCCTATCACAGGACCACTCTCTTGCATGCATCCTACCTGATGGACAAGATTTGCCTATGATGGTGTCATTAAAACATGTGCCTTATCGCCCCTAAGGTCTTTGTGGGTTGGGAACTTCCTCTGGCTTGAGGATTATTATAAGTTCTGTATCAAAATTTTGCTGTACCTTAATTTTTATAATCTCTAAGTTGTTGTTATCCTCTGTTGCTATTGTGGAATCTGGTTACAGTGCTCCAGCTTTCTTGCACAGGGACCATTGCGGAAGACTGAAAGCATGTAGATTGTAAGGTGTGAATCCTGGAGGGGTGGAGTTTGGGGAAGTTGGGGTTCCTATGGCCAGGATCCTCATTACCTGATGATGTAACTGGCCTGTTGCTGGGTTGCTGCTTCCACACCTTTAGGCAATAACCTATTGTGGTGCTATATAGAGAGCTCGGACCCAGTGCTCTGGGCGGAGGCAGAGATGCTAGTGCTTGACATACCGCTGGAGAACAAGCCAGGTAATAAACCCTTTCACCCCAAAGAACGTTTTCCTGTCAATTTCCTTTGTCACACTGAATCCATAGCGAACTTGCCAGGGGCTGAAACCCATTAGCAAGACATGCTGTCATGGGGTGTATAGAAGCCAGAGACTTCCTCCATTTCCATCTGTATTGCCTGAGGGTTTCATCCCCCAGCAAGTTCACTATGGATTCACTGAAACCAAGAAATGACAATGGAATGTTCCTGGGATAAAAGGGTTTATTTTCAGCTTTATTCTCCCAGCAGTAGGTGGAGCACTAGATTCACATCTGCATTCCCACCTCTGCCCAAAGCACTAGGTGGTGCTCTTTATATAGTACTCAGTCAATAATAACTCATTGCCTACAGGTGTGTAAGTATTAGCTTAGCAGCAGGCCAATTATATCATCAAGTAGTTTAGGTTTAGGTGAGGATCCTGGACATAAGAACTTCCATTTTCCCCACACCATTAGAGGAAATCTCAATCCCATCATTTCTTGTCCTAAAATCTTTTCCTCTCCTCTCCTCATTCCCTGTAAGGTACTTAACATTAACTTTTGTCTTGCCAAGGGGTTTCAGCCCTGTGCTTGTTCTCCAGTGGTTGGTCAAGCAGTAGCATCTCTGCCTCCACCCAGAGCACTGGACCAAGCTCTCTATGTAGTGCAATAATGGCTTATTGCCTAAAGGTGCAGAAGTGGTAGCCTAGCAACAGGCCAGTTACATCATTAGGTGGCTTAAGTTCAGTGAGGTGCCTGGCCATAGGAACCCCAAGTTCCCCAAACTCCACTCCTCCAGGATTCTTGCCTTACAATCTACACACTTGCAATCTTCTGCAATGGTCCCTGTGCGAGAAAGCTGAAGCACTGTAACCAGATTCTACAATAGCAACAGAGGTTAACAACAGTTTAGAGATAATAAAAATTAAGATACAGCAGGATTTTAATACAGGTAACAAAAATTATAATAATCCTCAAGCAAGAGAAGGTTCCTAATAACAAAAATTATAATAATCCTCAAGCCAGAGGAAGTTCCCAACCACAAAGACTTTAGGGGGTGATAAGACACACGTTTTAATGAAACCAGCATAAGCAAATCTTGTCCATCAGGTAGGATGTATGTAAGAGAGTGGTCCTGTGATAGGACTGTAGCAGGAAGGGGGTCCCTTCCAGGTCTAGTATACCATACTTTTACTCCTTTCCCCGTGGGGGTTACTGAAGGGTCTATATATAGTGCTACTGGAGGTGCATGCACTGGCCATAATGATAAAACAAAACTTCCCAGTAAGATGCTCTTACCTTCTGGCCATTCAGGATATACTACTGTGACCTTTGGCAGCCATTCTGCTGTTATTCCAGGAATACACAGGGGGCCAGGTTCCAGGCCTTGTACCCAAGGTGCCAGGAGAGCCAGCCATCGTTGGTCCATATGTCAAAAGGTCCAAGGCCACGTCCACTCAGTAGAGTCTCTGGGGTTCAGTGCAGTTGGTGCTGGCAGCAAGATGTTCTTCTGGTGGCCAAACCTTGGCTTCAGTGATTCTTCCATGTTGTACTTGCAGTTGTATAGGGGAGGCAGCCATATGTGTTATCATGTCTACAGGGCTCAGAGCTCCCCTTCAGGGTCTTTAATTCAAATGCCGTAGCACGGTCCATAAATGGACTGACCATCCACACAGACTATTGTTATCTGACTTTACTCCAGGGTTTTAACAAGCCACTGTACCTCTCTGTCATGCCTGCTGGGGTAGGATTGTATTGCACATGAAACTTCATTTGATTCCCAGCTGTCGCACCCATTCTTGCAGTGTATGTCCAGTAAAATGGGTGCCCTGATCACTCTCAATCACATGTGGTCGGCCATAGGCAGCAAAGAGACACTCCAGGCCTCTTTTGGTCACCTGCTGGTCAGCATAACAGGTAGGAAAAGCAACCAGAAGTCCAGTAGCTGTTCCCGCACAAGTTATAGCATACCGATATCCTTCTGACACAGGTAAAGGCCCAATATAGTCTATCTGCCACCTGACGAGGGGTATAGGCCGCTTAGCTATTGTCCCATGTTGTTGTGGAACTTGGTGTAAGTCCCTTTTGGAACACAGGACACACTCCTGCCGGGCTCTACTCACTTCTGCTAAGGTCAAAGGCATGCCTCCCCCCACCATGGGCTACAGCCCACATTGTCTTTTGCCCTACATGCAACAAACGCTGATATAGCCATTAGGCTACATCAGAGGCAGGCTTTCCTTCTAACCAACGTATCTGGGCCAATTTATCTGCTTCATCATTTCCTGGGGATGCCAGTGGCCAATGACCTGTCATGTGGTATACTGTAATTATTTGAGTCTGACCACAGGCCCATAAGTCTTGCCACAATTCTTGCCCCCAAAGGGGTCAGTGACCAACCAGCCAGTTGGCATGGTACCAAGTTGGCAGCCACAGGGTCAAGCCCTGATAGCCCAGCTGTCAGTGCAGACAACTATAGGGGAGGGCTCCTGGCAGATTACAAGCCACACAGCCTGAAACTCTGCCCATTGGCTGCTCTTCCCCTCACCATCTTCCATCCATATTGTCTCAGTCTTAGGATGGAAAGCTATGTCCTCCATTTTGGGGGCTGCCCACAGCTGGAGCCATCTGTGTACCATCCATCTTTGGGTATAGGGGTTCTTCCCTCCTGATAGGGACTCTCTGCTATTAATGGTTCAAAAGCAAGTTCTTCCTGCTTTTCACTAGTATATGTCACCAGCTCCAACAAGCATTGGAGTTCTTCACTCAAGGGGCTACTAGAGAAGGCACTATGCTGCTGTAGGTAAGCACCCTGCTTGGCTAGTGTTGGTGTTTGTGCTGCACCACTCCTTGACTTTTGGGTCCAGTCTTGTACTCACCCTAAGATGGGAAAGGTGGTTATTAACTTTATGGGGGCCACTGCAGTGATGGGTTCTGTAGCCAACAAGGCATGATACACTGCAGCCAGTTGTTTTTCTATCAACATGTATTGTACCTCTGCCCCTTTCCAGAGTTGTGACCAGAATCCAACGGGTTGGCGAGTTCATTCAAGCCGCTGCCAGAGACCCCAGCCATAACCATCTTCACTGACATGAACAAACAGCTCACAGGGCCTTGATGGGTCTATCACATTCAAGGCCTGCATGGCCTTGACTAACTGTTTTGCTGTAATAAAGGCAGATGCACATGTCTCATCCCAGTCCCACCTGATGCCCTTTTGTACCAACCGGTATTAGGGCTTCAGAATTTGTGCCAAGTGCAGGATAAGTACTCGCTAGTAGCTCAGAAGTCCCAGAAAATCCTGTCGCAATGCTACAGTTGTGGGGGTAGGAAAGGCCTGGACTTTGTCTATAACTGCTTCTGGTATAACTTCGGTCTTACCTGACCAGAAGACCCCCAAGAATTTAACCGAACCTTAGTGCTGTTCACAGCCCATCCTTTCTCCTGTAAATTTTGCAGCAGTCTAGGTGCTTCACCTTCTATATCTGAAAGTGATTTGGACGTGAGCATGACACCATCAATATAATGGTACAGCTGCACTGTTGGCAGTTTCTCGCATGTAGCCAAGTCCTGGGCTACAAGTCCATGACTGATGGTAGGAATGTGGAGATATCCCTTCGGATGGTGAAACTCTATTGTCGTCTTTCTCACTTGAGGACAAACTGTTCCTGAGTTTCCTGCCCAATGTCAATGGAAAAGAAGGCATTAGCAAGATCTACCACATAATGGTATGTTCCTAGTTCATGGCTGAGGGCATCCATCAGGCCTGCAATAGAGGGGACAGCAGCATGCATAGGGCATATGACTTTATTCAGTTCTCTATAATCCACAGTTATACACCAGGAGCCATCTGGCTTTTTTACTGCCCATGCTGGGGAATTGAAAGGACTATGGGTGGGCTTTATAATACCCACCTTTTCCAGCTCCTGGAGAGTTTCTGCAATCTCTTTATGCCCTCCAGGCAGTTTGTATTGTTTGGTATTAGTCACCTGCCGAGGCACAGGCAAAGCTATGGGTGGTGCCTAGCATGTCCCCTCAGAACTGCCTTCACCACACGTCCTCTCAGTCTGAACTCACCTGCAGTGGTCTGCAACCATAGACCCTGCAGGATATCACTCCCCAAAACATACTCAGGAATAGGAGATATATACACAGTATTCTCTTATGGGGGTAGATGCCCTATTCCCAAAGGGATTTGGGCTTTTTTCACTCTGATAGCCTTCCCTCCGTATCCATCTATGATAGTCGGGGTCCCGGGGAACCAATCAGGGTTACCATGAATCAGTGACATTCAGTCCCTATGTCCACCAGAGCCAGGACACGTTGTATGTTCAACTCAGGATCAAGGGATAGCTATTTCAACATGTGGCCTTCACTACCCCCCTGGTCCCTCAGGGCAGATACCTTGACCTTCCCCTCAGTCACACCGTGTTCCCCAATCACCTTCCTGTGTGGGCTCAAGCGAGGTTGGCTTGCTCTCCAGCAGGAAGTCTTGCAAACACACAGGCCGGACTTGTGGCTCTGTCTTTGACCTCTGTCTCTTTGGTCTTAATGGCTGGAACTGCTGCTCTGGTTTCAGCTGTTGCCATAGCTCTAGTAAGATCCTATTGGACTTACCATCTAATTTCCTTCCATCTGCTCCTGCCTGTATTAAATCAACCCACATCTGGGTCTTCAGAACCCTCATAGGGCCTGTAAATTCTTCTTGTGAGTAACAGGTCTTATCTCTTTATGGGTTCTCATTGCTTCTCCCTCTCCTAAATCTGCTACTGTATGTGTCACCTCGCTTATGGGTTGCCCTAAGTGAGGGGAAAGAATGACCACTAGAGACCCAAAGAGGGATGTAGGAGCTGTTTGAAGTACAATATTTCTCATCGCAGTAGTGAAAATCTCTTCATCTTGGCCATAATTCTCTGGACTATAGATGGCATTTCTTATGCCTAGCTCTCACAGCACCTGTTGGAGCTCAGCATATGTCTGCCATATAGCAGAAGAGGATGGCAGATCACCCAGATTGGGCCACATAGCATGAAGTCCAGCCATAAGCCAATCGAGGAGGGGGTGACTCCCTGGGGTCTGATGTGAATTTTGTAATCGCTGCCTCAATGCAGGCTGCGTTGTCAGGGAAGACAGGTTTCCCATCTCTGATCCCAACAGAACAATTCCAACCACCCCTAAGTCCCATAGACACAGGAGCCAAGCTGATATTGACTCCTAGGGCTTCTGCCTAAACTGGATGCCCAAATCTGCAAGCTCGCCTGAGTATAGGGGCGGAGCATAGAGTGCTCCACTACCTGGGGAGGGGGCTGCTCCTCTCCTTGGGGAACTTTCAGATGCTACATCTTTATTTTCTTTACAACCCCTGGGTGTGCTTTCAATACAGGAGGCGCCAGTGCCTCCGGAACCACCCCTTCATCCTGCTCCAGCTCCTCCATTTCTGGGGCTGAGGGCACCTTTCTCTCCCCTGAGTGCCTCCTCTGCTATAATCTTTACCTTTTCTACTGTGCCTCGCAGCAATGCTACCTCAGTCTTCAGAAGCTCTCTTACCTTCACCTCAGTGCTTCGCAGCTGACTCTCTCATGCCACCTCTGCCTGTGCTTCCCTCAGGAGCTCATCTTTTTCCTTGATGTCCTCTTCCTCCCTCAGAATATCTGGCAGCGCTGCCGTCTCATCTCCAATGGCTCCTTGCTGCTGGCACTCTTGTGCTGCCTCCTCTCGTATCAATGCCATATCTTTCTTCAGAGAATCCACAGAAGTTTGCAACTTGTGTTCTTCTGCCACCTCCTTTCACATCAATGCCATTTCCCTCCTCCGGGAATTCACAGAAGTTTACAGCTCGTGTTCTTGTGCCGCCATTTCTTATGTCTCTTCTGTATACGTATTTAATACTGTGAGAAGCAGCTAACGTACAGTCCCGCTGCCTCACAGGCACTATGTTTCTCAAAGGATCTGGTTACTATACCAAGGGCCCCCCACTATCTCATGTGTCACCTCCACTTGCCCCCAGTCCTGGGGTGGGGCCCAGTCCTCTAGGAGGCAAGCTACCTCAGACCACATACCCATTGGGGCATGATCCACTGCTTCCCCATTCACAGTGGCAGCCCACTGAAGTACCCCTCCCATAAGGGCAGCCTGTCTTTTTCCTTGGTCAACAGTGAATTCTGATGACTATGCCAATTGTCTTGCCAATGGGTTTGAGCCCTGGGCAAGTTCGCTATGGATTCAATGTGACCAAAGAAATTGACAGCAAAACGTTCTTTCTGGTGAAAGGGTTTATTACCCGGCTTGTTCTCTCCCAGCGGTAGGTTGAGCACTAGTGTCTCTGTCTCTGCCCAGGGCACTGGGCCGAGCTCTCTATATTGCACAATAATAGCTTATTGCCTAAAGGTGTGGAAACTGTAGCCTAGCAACAGGCAGTTACATCATCAGGTAGTTTAAGTTCAGTGAGGATACTGGCCTTAGGAACCCCACCTTCCTCACAACTTTTCAATGGATTATTAATATGTTTTACAAAGTTGACTTTAGCTGCTTGTCATCTAGCAGAAAGTCTGGCTGCCTGTTTCAAATCAGGGGAAAAAGGAAAAAAAAGTAGTAAAACAAGTACACTTTGGTATTTAATAAATTACTATGGTACTTCATTTTTTTCCATTAGTCAGATATCAGTTTCTTTCTTTTATTAATGTAAATTTAAAGAAGTATAGGTGTGGATAACGTGGAGGTTCCTATGGCCAGGATCCTCACCTGACCCTAAACTACTTGATGATGTAACTGGCCTGCTGCTAGGCTACTGCTTCCACATCCATGGGCAATAAACTATTACTGACTGAGTCTATGTATAAAGAGCTCTGCTCAGTGCTCTAGGTGGAGGCGACAAAGGAGGATGATGCACCTGCAGACTGTTGGATGCAGTTGTAATTCTAATCTTTGATCTATCACTGGGAGAACAAGCTGGGTAATAAACCCTTTCACCCCAAGAATGTCTCATTGTCATTCCTTGGCCTCACTGAATCCACAGTGAACTTGCCTGGGGCTGAAACCCTTTGGCAAGGCAACAGGTTAAAACACTCATCAATATTCCTACTCTTAAGAGTAGTAAAGGTATAATAGAGATTGATAGAATTATTTTTACATAAATAGGATTCTATTATAGATGCAATTTTAATGGAAATGATTGAATTAAATTTTACTTAGGAAAAAATTAAAGGACAATGAAGGAAATGTTGATCTTCAGCAAATGATTCTTTACTGTTGGCAGTATTAATTAAAAGATCACTTTATGTTCAATAAAGGAGTTTAGGAAAACTTTCAGGGAGTGCAAGTTGTTAAAAAAAAAACAGATATTTTAACCTAAAGCCATATATACAAACTCCTAGCTCTAAAAGAGGAGAACATTAGGTATCTCTCACTTTTTCTTGTGTCACTATCCTCACATCCTGATATATATGTATATATATGCCATATTATTAGTTTTACATTACTCAAATTTGTAACATCCACATTCTGTAGTGTAACTTTAATTCCCATGTAGCTTTTACCTCTCATCACTTTCTCTTTTCTTGGCTTCCTTATTTTTAATTCATCCCTCAACTATCTGAATTTGAGTGTTTGGGATTATTTTAGTTGTAGCTCATGGGTACTGTGCTCTTCGCATTTTTCTTTTAAGAATGTCTGTTTCCTTTATTTTTGAATGGCATCCTAGATTGGCAGAGTTTTCTTGGTGTTACATTTTCATTCCCTTGGAGCTTTGTAGAGTTTGTTCCATTTCTTTGAATGGAGCCTTGTATGTTACTCTGAGGAAGACTAGGCCAGATGGATTTGCTTATTTCTTAGTGATTTGCCTTTATTGATTGGAGATCTAAAACATTCATTAGTAGTCTTATAGTTCAACAGCCTAACTAGGATACAGCTCAGTGTACATCATTCTGTATCACATTTTCCTAAAACCCAGTATTCTTTATGAACAAGCAGATGCAGTATTCTCTTTATTTTGAGGAAATTTTCCTGTTATCTCTCTCAACATTTCTTTTTTCCTTAAGTGGATTCTCTAATTTACAGACACAAAGTATCTTCATGTTGGATAGACTTTATTTTTCCATTTATGTTAGTATTAATCTTAATCAAATTCTTTAATGTATTTTTTATGTGCTATCAATTTTTTTAATTTTGAATAATTTTTATCATTTTTTTATGTTACCACCATTACCTTAAACCTTTCCTTTTATGTCTGTAATTCCATTTTCAACAGTATTTCACTTTTCTTAAGTTATTATTAACCCTGTAATAATGCTGTTTTTCCCCAATTAGTCTGTGTCTGAAAGCCCTATTTCTATCATATCCTTTTATTTTGTTTTCCAATTGTAAGTTTTTGTTTATTATATTCGTGTTATATATAACATCAAGTAATTGTGAGTAAATCTCTTGTTTCTTGATTAAGTTTTATTTTAGATTATATTACTTTGTTTTTATGTGATGTTTTTGAATTTTCTATAATTTGTTTGCTAGGATGCTGCTTTTCAAATTGTTTTCATGCCTGGACCTCTCAGCCTGGACTTTCTCTTTGCTCTGATATAGTGGGTAGTTCTTGCCTCTCCTCCCACTGTATATATCCTACAGCATGAGAAAATGAGAAAGGACAGAAGCAAGATAATCTTGGTTGGTGTGCAGTCTGTTAATATTTGGGCTCAGTTTTCTCTTCTAAGATTTTGTTCGATGTTCTATATTAGATACCTAATCATATTACATAGGATCCTGGTTTAGTACTGTGGGGAACTTGGGGTTCCTATGACCAGGATCCTCACTGAATTTAAACCACCTGCTGATGTAACTGGCATATTGCTAGGCTACCATTTCCATACCTTTAGGCAATAAGATAATATTGCACTATATAGAGAGCTTGGCCCAGTGCTCTGGGAGGAGGCAGAGATGCTAGTGCTCCACCTACTGCCAGGAGAACAAGCCGGGTAATAAACCCTTTCACCCCAAAGTAAGTTTTGCTGTCAATTTCTTTGGTCACATTGAATCCATATCGAAGTGCCCGGGGCTGAAACCCATTGGCAAGACAAGTACAAAGGCCAAAACAGCAGTAATTTAAATAACATAGAAATTCATATTTTTCTTATACAACTTTTGAACATAAGCAGTCCAGGTTGATGGCATCTTTGTAGTGTTAAGAATTCTGAATTCTCCTGTCTGATTGTCTGGCTTTCTGTGCATTATGGAAGCACACTCATATCCAGACACTGTGAAGAGAAAGAGGGAAAGGGAAAGATCTCTCTCTTTTTTTTTTTAGAGATCTGAACCTAAGGTTTTAGTATCACTTCTTCTCCCAAATGATTGGCTAGAACACAGTCACGTGGCCACACTTAGCAGCAAGGGGGTCTGGGAAATGTGGTCTTTCTTCTGGGGAGTCATGTGCATGTGAAATTTGGGAATTTATTATTAAAGAAAGACATTGGAGAACCAGATGGCTCTGCTTCAGCTAACAGAGAGATATCCTTCATTCCCAGGGTGGGGGTCCTTTTGGGCTTCAGATGTCTCCTGTAATTCAGAGAGCTTTATGGCATCTTCCTTTCCCCACCCTACCAGTTTTCCTTTTATTTTGGGAGATAAAATAGTTTCCAAAATAGTTGCCAGTAGTTACTTCTCAGTAGAAAAAGAAAATGATGGGAACATCGTTTCCATTTGTGTAGTGCTGATTTAGTGAGAATCCTTGGTGTGCCTCTGACACATCTTGTACCTGTCTTTCTGGGGACAGAATCCTGTGAAAAGCTCCTGGCTGCTCTAGAGTTCTGTTTGTTTGGCTTTCAGTTTTGAAGTTTATTGAAGTAGATTGTAGTCATTACTTTTGAAAAGTTGCTTTTGGCAATGATTTTGTTATTTGCAATCTCATTTTCATAGTTATCAGGAGAGAAGTTTGTAATTTAGAGTTTTTTAAAGTTTTTCTCTATTTTCTCTTTTATTATTTAAAATTCCCCTCCCCTCATTCCTTATCTTCCTCTTACTTACTTTTGTCCATTACACTTATATGATGCAGTTAAAACTATTTACTATTTTAACTGAAAAGCCCCAGAGTTTATCTTATTGATTTTCTATCTTCCTCTATTTTTTTCAACTTTTCCATTCAAGTACAAGTTATTGTATTTGTTTTTCTAGCTGTACTGCAATTTTATTATTTGAAAAGTATCATTTTATAATACATATATAGTCATTTATATAAAATGACACCTTGTGAGAAGGAAAAATAGTGGTTTATATTTACTTGATCTTTTTGAATCAGAAGTAGGGTCAAAAGTAGGCTTTTGGAGACCTTTCCAAAATCCTCAAGCAACAGCACTCAGAAGAATGTCTGCATCTTTAGCTGATCCTGCAGGTGGTCCAGTTGTGTTCCTAAAATTTATCTCCAGTATTGGCATCCCACAGAGCTAACTTGTATGTATTTTCAATCAGGTATTCACAGTTGCTGGGAGATGACCTGCTATGAGAGTCTGGATGATTCTTCACCTAATAAATCCTGTGTGGTGAGAATATTGCCATGGAGTAGAGATAAGAAAAAGAGAAATTTAGGCAGGAGGATTGCTTGTCTCTACACAAGAGTTAAGTATTAGAGGAGATATCATCCTGTTACAGAGAAATTCCATAACAATCAGGGTGTGAAAGAAATCTCTTTAAAGAAAATAATCTTGATAGACTAACCCTTCCAGTTCTTCCTCCAGAAGAAGAATCTCATAGTAGGTTAATCTCACCCTTAACTTTGTCCCCTCCTTTCCCATTTCCATTGGTATTCTCTATTCCAGCTACTTTCTGTGGCTGC
Source organism: Manis javanica (assembly GCF_040802235.1). NCBI lineage: Eukaryota > Metazoa > Chordata > Mammalia > Pholidota > Manidae > Manis > Manis javanica. Next base: position 100,238,425 of record NC_133157.1, on the reverse strand, counting down.
TTTATTCAACAAATATTTATTTTGTGCCTGCCACATCCCAGGAGCTGTTTCATGCCCTGCGGATACTGCAGGGAGCTACACAGGTGACAGTCATGGCCCTCAAGGAATTTGCATTCTTAGCGTAGATGGATAATAAAATGATTAAGTATATACTATACTAAAAGGTGATCAATTCTGTGGAGGAGAAATGGAGTGGAGAAGGGAGCTGCCATGGACAGGGACAGGCAAAGCTCTGGGTATTGTGGCCTTCCTTTCTGATGTGTCAGTATATGTGACATACATCATTTCCCTGCCTCCTGTTTGGACAGCTGAGCTACATGGTGCCTTCGAAAATCACTGAATAGTGCTATCATGACTAAATACTAAATGACTAAATATTAAGGGAAATTCAAGTAGAAATACACAGAACAGATAAGAAGTATTGTAAGTTTGCCCCCAGGACTCTTTCCTTTATTGTGTCATAAGGTCCCTATTCTCTGCACAGAGGACTGAGATAATTCCATTGGCCCCCCCTAGCTCAGGTTGCTCACTGCTCTCTCCTGGCCTCCCGCCCCCTGGAGGATGGCCTCTTGTAACCCGACATTCAGGAGTCTCATCTTTGATATGAGACATCTCACCTCATTTGACTCCTCTCCCTAAGGTATTTCTCTCCCTAAGTTATGGTGGGTTTCCATGAGAGACACTGCACTTCCCTATGTGGCAGTTACAATAAGTGATCTTGTCTGCCTTCCACAGCAACAGTATGACTTTGCCCTTGCAGGCTGTGGCAGAGGCATCTACTATTGAACACACATGTGCTCCCCTACTTTTCTCAGAGCCCTTAAGACTAGTAAGGCCTTGTGTTATTCTCTGGTTGCAGCATATAAGAGGCAGTGGGAAAATTTCTAGTCCTCTCCTACACAGAGACTGGAATATGTATTCTGGTTGGTATTGCAGCAAGAGGCAAATAACTCAGATTCTTGACTTGCTGCTTGGAATAGAGATGTCCTGCACTCCCTGAGGACCCACAACAGTCTGTGTAAATAAAATGCACTCCTATGAGTTGAGCCACTGGTACTTGGGGGTTTATTTCTTACCACTGTATAACCTAGCCTAAGCTGACTAACACCTTGCCTGATAGTAAAGTGAGATCATAGTGCTACACATTTCAAAGCATTCCTATAACAAGCGACACTTGGTAAAAAGAAGACTTTCCTTCACACTGAGAAGGCAGTTTAGAGTAGCAATTGGGGCGTGTTAGACAGATCTGGGTTTGAATCTTGGCAATGCTTCCTAACTAGTTGCGTGAACTTAGTTATGTTTCTCAGCCTCTCTGGACCTTAGTTTTTGTAACCTAAAACATAGGATTATTTTAAGGGTTAATTGAAGCATCTAGTCAAGTTTGGCTCACAGTAAACATTCAGAAAATCATAGTGGTTATGATGATAAGAAGTTAGGCAGTTATATAAAATGATTCAGTAATGTGCTTGCTGATTTGTTGAAGTGCACATATCTGATGTCATAGCTTAGGGGGCATGGAAAACTGGTGCCACCCCCTGGACCTATTCAACCACCCAAATTTTCTAATAAATAGATGCAACTAATTCACGGGGATGATCTGTTAATTTGTTATTTTAATGACAAAAAGTATATTTGTCTTTCAACTAGTGGGAATTTAGGTGATCGAAATGTATATAAAATTAAAAGTTGGCCCAAGAAAAATTAAGTTTAAGATTCTCCAAATAAGGTCCTTTTAGATGGAGGGCTTGAATCACAGCATAAGTATTGCAAAAAGTCTGAGAATAATGATTGGATCTGTTCTAAACATATCATATGTCCAAAGTCAAGAAGCAATTTAGTCAACAACGAAAATTTTCAGAAGTTGGACAAAATCAGAGAAATGATAGCTCTGAAAAGTGATGGCACAGTTTTCTGTCAGGATTGCATCAAGGCCATTAGCACTGTCAGCACAACACGTCTGCAAGATGGTGATGGAGCCTTGAGGAAGGGTGTAGAATTAGCTCATATCAGAAATGATGGGGTGGGGAAGATGTCCAAAATATTTATTGAAAGGAGCGTAATGAGGGGCCAGGACCTGTTCTATTCCACAAGATGTCTCACTCACGTGCACAGGGTGAGACTCCATCACAGGATGGCAAGTCCATTTCTGACCCAACATTCTGTCTGAGAAGTGACTCTGCAGCTCCACTAACGGGGCAGTGATAAAACTAGGTGTTGGCTATACCTGTCACACATTTACTGAACCCCTACATGGTAAAAGGTACCATTCCGCTTAGATGTGGAGAAGAGAGACTTTCCTGCTCTGTAGGAAAACCCTCCGTCAGCAATCACTGTTAGACAACTGAGCTCTATTATCTGATGGCTTCTCACTTATTTGTAACAAGGAGCCTAAAGAACAAGTTCAGAAATCATCAAAGAAAGATTAAATAGGGTTCAGTCTTGTTTGACCATTCAGGGTTTTAATGTGTTTGTAAAGTAGTAAACTGTGTGTGATGAATAAGGCAACTTCTTTTGAGTAGGATTTGGTTCTTCACAGATTGGTCATCTGCTTCCTCCTGGTGACCACATTGTGATGGGTAACAGAGTACTTTAAGGTTTTCATCCAGCAAGATACCATCAGCACTTTGGCTCTGTCCTCAGAAAAACCCACATTTAGGTCCCTCATGAGAAATCAGACAGGATGGCCACTAAGTGTTTCTGAGTGGGATTTGCCATTTACTGATCTTACCTTCTGTTTTCCAGGCTGCATTGTACTTGGACTTCACCGAAAGTGCTTTGAGAAGACTGCAGGGACATCCCCCTGTCTTCGTCCTGGAACCACCCTTGGAAGCAAGTTTTTATGCATCTGGCTCAGTGTAACTGAGTCGGAGACTCTCAAACTTGAACGGATGGGAATATGGTTCATCTGGGGACACCAGTAAAATGCCTCAGCAGGTCTGAGGGATGGTCTGAGACTCTGCATTTCTGCCAGGTGACCAGGCACTGTTGCTGGTTCTTGGGCCACAGCTTGAGGAGCAAGACCCTATGTAAGCAACTGGCAAGAAAATGCAGGGTTCTGGAGCATAGGGGCTGTGGAGGGGAGGATGAATCACATGCATCCTGAACGCATGCTTGGCCTCTCTCAACTCGGGATGCCTCATTTATAGAGCGAAATATTTACAAAACTTACCTCACAGAGATGCTGGAAAAATAGCTAATGCTCTTAATAAAAAGAAGTGCAATGTCATCACTATAGAAGATCCTGATGAAATGGAGTTTACTCCTTTTCTCCAAAAATGATAGGATCTGTTCATACGATCTTTATTGCTGAGAAGTTACATGCATATGATGATATGATGATCCTGCAATGGTTCTTTGGAACTTAATAAAAGTCAGCTGTCATCCTGCCCTCACATGCTTCCTGGTGCTTAGTTCTGCTCAGCTGGAGGCTCCCTTCACTCACCCTTCTAAATCCCCAAGTAGAAAAGCTGCTAAAGATCCCTTAGCGGATATAGTTTAGGGAAATAGAGTTAATTCTTAGAAGTGCTGCTTTTTACATAACCACTATAATTACCACTAGGAAGCAGAAACATTATCGAAAGTTATAAAAATCCATTTGATTTGTAAAAAGATATAGTGCAATTCAGCCCAGGTGGGTTAATAAGTTAGCAGGAAAGATAGGAGATGGAACAATAAATAATTATCATGTTTTAGTTTAAATGTTTCAGTCGTCACGGCAGAGGGTTGAATTCCTGACTTTGGGAAGTATTGTGGAAATGTTTAGTTCATTAAATTCTGTAAGAAAAGCCTTCCTTAGCAGCTAACTAGAGGTAAGAAAGGGGTAAAAGGATCTGTGTGAAACAGAGATAATATTAATCCATGGTCATTAGCACTTTTCAGAAAGTATTTTTGGATTAATTCTGATAGACTACTTGCAAGTCATCAAGTTTTCTGGAAACATCCATGAATGTAGATAGAATTTAACTTCAGAAAAATGACTACCCTGCTCTATGCCTGATTCTTTTCTCAAAGCAAAGAGGCCCAAAAATCCATTCAATAGGGAAAGTATCTATTCTTGGTTAAATCTTGGTAGATGTTAAGATGTTAAGTGATGTAAAGGTGTTAAGTGTCTGGGAAAAGCAGTAACATTTATTCATTGTGAAGAGCTGTGCAGAGAAGCCTGCTCCTCAAGTTCATATGTTTTCAGAACCAAGCTTTCCTACAATCACAGGAAGGTAAAGAAAGAATTGTTAGGCTGTGGGTGGTGGGGATGAGGGGAGGCTAATTTGTTGTAACAAGCTTTCTAAAGGGCCCTACCCAGTATGCTTTGCTTAACACTTGTGCTGTCATTCTTTTTGCTGTTATTATTATTATTATTGCTGTTATTTTGGTCTCAGATGGAATAGAAAATTTCCTAAGAATTACCAAATAGCCAGGTGTAATGCCATGCTCAATTTTGCCTTGTGCCCAATTTAGCCTAGGTACATGCATACACACCATTTTTATTATGTATTTCCTACAAGAACAGAACTTACCAACAGATACTTGGGAACTTCATAAAAATAAACTACAAAATGGAATACAGAACCCTTGGGACAGATGTGAGGTTGAAAATTTCCATGAATAAGGCTAAATTCTGAGTTCCTTGTCTCAACAGTGTCCAATTTGGGGTGATATTCTACTTCCAGGAAATGTCTTCTTAATTTTCTCTCCCTATTAGGATATTAGTTTTAAAAGAGAACTTAAAAACCTCTTGGAAGTTATTGGGTGCTGGAATAATACCAATTCCTTTAACAATAACAAAGATAATATAATAAAAGCGATCAGGTTTGGGAATATTTTATGAAAATGTTTAATTCAACTGTTTCTTTGGAATGTAGTAGTCATAGTTTGGAATTGGAGTTACAGTTCAGTTCTATGTGGTTTTTATGCTGCTCAGCGTCTGAGAATACAAATGTCATTTAAAGTTAAGGCTTCGCTGTTCATTTTGAAACAATTTACAAGTGTCATATTATCATAGAAAATAAAAATTTCTGTAAAAAAAATTTGCACAAAATTTTATGAAGGTACAAAACATGAAGCAATAATATGCCAGTAAAATGAAAACATTTTACTACAGAAAGTTTTATAGATTTCAATAAAGGAAAAAATATGTTATTTTACACCTTTAAAATTACTGAACAATCTAAAACAATATAAACTGAACATTCTGTAACACTGCCTTTACAAATTAATAACTTTATAAACATATAATTTTTAAATATATTTATCAGTGCAAGATACTTTAAAATTTAAAGTTGCAGTATCATTTTTCCTTGGCTATGGGCAACTTTGAGTCTGTTGCCTTAAAAAAAAATAAAGCAAGTCTTAGTGCTTTCATGCTGGTATGATTTTAACAACTGAAGGAATGCCTGTGGGGATAAAAATCTATCCTTCTTTCACAGGGACCAATATTTTCCTGGAAACTAAGGCATTCTCAACCTGATTAAGCCCAGACGAGTGGACGGTCTAGTCCATGATGTGTCTGGGTGAGACCTACAGCACTGCAGGCAGGGGGGAAATTCTCGGACAATGTGGCATGACACAAATACGCTGAAAACAACCGAAGCTTCTGTGGCTGATCCACATGCTGCTTGACAAGACGTTCACTGCTCTGTGCGGTTAGAGGCGCAGGTCTTACCTGCCAAGGCAGGCTTTTTCTTTGTGAGTTGCTGGAAGTTTCTAAAAGCATTCATTCAAGTCTGTTTTTTCAGGGTTGCTGCTGAATGAATTTCTTAAAACATTTATTTTTACTTAACTCCCTTTCTCTCCACTCTTAAAATACTTTACCCCCCAGCTCCAGGATTTATAGTCACTTTCTTAAATTAGCTGTTCTTTCTTCCACTTCCTTTGTCTGACTCAATACCAAACCAAGGTTCTCACTGGTCATTTTTGCATATTTGGATGTAAAAAAATCTCATGTTTTTGGATATTTGGGAGAATTGTGTTCAGTCCTTCCTTTGGGTCTCACTTGAAAGCCAAATAGTATTATTTCTTCCCTCAACTTATCACTGCTTCTATTAAATGCAAACATTTCCATTAAAGATAATTTTGATTGGAATAGATAGACAAATGGCTTAAGGAAAAAAGATACTGTCACTTTAACCAGTTAACAAGAAAAACCAAAGTTAGACTTTGGAGGTCAAAGTTAGGAATCCCCCTTATTTATTTATTTTTAAACATAAAGTCTAGTAAAATTGTTTGCCATTCCCAGCAGGTTAAAGCTGCAAGTTTCTTTTCTGGACAATGGCAAATGCTTAAATTCTAAGAGAGTAAAAAGACAGAGAGCTAGGAGAGAATGAGTTTACATTTTGAAAATACATTCCATATGAAAGAACCGTTAGAGGGAATATTGCAGCTTTATACAAAAGGGTCAAGAGACATGAAACTGAACTACAGAAAAAGCAGAACAATTAAGCCACGTTACCAAGTCTGCGGAGCCCTTGCCTTCCCGGGGCTGACGTCTCACACTAAAATATACTTTCTTCTTAGTCAGTGGGCCACCAGGGTTTGATTAAAGAATAGGGCTTTCACCAGCGAGAAAGAGAGCGGGTCATTAATGTGACACAATGAGAACCAGTACGAACAAAAAGGCACTTAAGAGGACGCAGACTAGCCAGTGCCAAGGATTTTTCATCGCTGTTGTCGGCAGTGCACCCAGTCGCCAGCAGTGTTTGGTGATGGCACCGTTTTCTGTACGGAGTTCACAAGCACGAGGTTTAATACAACACTGGAAAACATCAAGAAAATTTGACGGTATTGCTTCGTAAACAGAGCTGACACACTATACTGGTACTGAGGCTACAGGACTTTAAAATAAAACATCCTAATCCTTCTTTGCCTATGCACAATGTGGGCAATAATACACAAGTACAGCTTCGAGAGTCTGCTGAAATGTAATTGTTCTAATATATTCTGGGCACTGGGCTACAGGTAGCATGTCCATCAAAAGGGCCCCACTAAATACACCTGGTGTCAGCATCTTGGATTTTGCACAGTTTCTGAGAAGAATCCATAAGAGGAAGGGGTGGGGCACGGGGAGGGGGGTGTTGAAATGAATCATTAAGTCAATCATACTTGGTCGCAACACCAGACTTGATTATTCAAATGAAACCAACAGAAGAAAGCTGACTGTACATGGTTCTGGCTGTTCGCACAGTTTACTTGTCTGTCAGCAATACTCATTGAAGCTCCTGAGAAAAGCCTGGCTCAGCGTCATCAACGCACTTCCCAGCCTGTACAGTGAAAGAAGATGGACAGTTCCCAGCACGCTCAACTCACGTCCTTTCCACTTCAATTCTCCGGCTGGTCTTTTCATCTCCAACTGTCCTCATGCCTCCGAATAAGTACTCTGTGTATTCAGTTTGTCTTTTTTCAACTTCACACCATCCACAAGTTCAAAGTTATAGTTCTCCAGGGCAGACAAGTTTCTTTCTGACATCCCGTTGTGCCAGCAGGCACAGTACAGCACTACCCCACAGACGGCACCCAGGAGGACACCCAGGGCACTCATGGCAATGATGGTGATGAGGATGGGGTCCAGGGTCTTCAGCACGCTGCCCGGTTTCCTGGAGATGTTCTCATCACCTTCTCTGGTGCCTTTGTAGCTCGGGGTGCTCCCTGGGGAGAGAAAGAAAACCAGCTTCATGAGCACTGCCAACATAACTCCCCAGCTAAAAGCAGGTGGAGAAAGAGAAAAGAGGGGTGAATCACATGCTTCAATTCGTCTCTCCCAAGAGCCTGCTGAGGATATTTCTAACCCTAACAAAACCTTGAGAAAAGCGTGGTCTGGCTCTCCCGTTGCCAGGAAATGCCAAGATTTATGTTCGACTGGTTGGGAATCTGGGTGTGGGAGGTGAGGGTCTGGGGAAGTTGGTGCTGTGATCCTGACAGCTCAGCACATGGAAACAACAGAGTCTGGGTAAACAGGGAGGGCTGGGTTCTAATCTAATTCAGATTTCATGCAACCCGCCATCTGTGCCAGGTAGTAATCTGTGTTTACGGTCCTGGGCCAGATACGTAGTCATTCAGCTTTGCAGAATGTTTGGTCACACATTTGTCTAGTGGCAAGGGGCTGAGACACTTAACCATTTCCTGTGCATTTTTCTGATCTCCAAACCAGGCACAAAGAAGCCTCACAAGCTGACCTTTGATGCGGTGCTGTTTCCAGGGTACAGGTATGGTTTACATATGAGCTCGTTCTTTCCCATGTGACATCTTCAAGTCAAACAAATTTCCTGCAAGTCTATAGTGATTCCACTTACGAAGGAGAGATCTTTCAGGACAAGGGGATGTTTGCTACTGACATTTAAAATGGGCTATGGTTAAATCTAGAAACTGTGTCTGTGTTGGGCTAGATGGAACAATTTAAGAATCAGCATTTTTGTAGCCCTGGTGGTTTCACCAGAGACAGTCACACTGCTTGCTGTTTGGTCACGGGGGAAATGTTTTCTTTAGAGTGGAATATGAGAAGTTATTTACATGGGAGCCTTGAACCTAATTACCTGGTATGAGAACTGAGGCTAAAATGTTAATGCACAAATGCATGGTGTTTACTCAAAGGTGTTCTGATCAACAAAGATTCCAATCAAAGAAGACTAAAAATATGAGATGAAAGTCCCTAAGCAGAGGAAACAAGCCATGGGACATTATAATATTCTCTCCCTTGATGAAACATTGTTTTGAAACAGCCTTGCATAAAGTTCACCTCTCAGTGTGGGCTATGTAACTAGCCTAAATCAGCCACATGTTCATGCTACCAACAGCATAGTAGAGTGCCATATTTATTTATCTCCATCAAGTGCAAATTTAGCTAGAGTAGGTCCACATCTCTAATGGCAACAGGTGCTGATGCTGACGAGCAGGCTACAGAAGGGCCGGCAGCTGCGAGCAATGCTGGGACAAGTGTCCAACAGCCTGTGACTGTGGGAGATGCAGAAACCTCTGGGAATAAAATAACCTTAGGCAAAGCCCAGCTCTGATCAAAGGTCTTGCTTTTGGTCACAAAGCAGTGGTCAATGAAAACACCATTTTCAAGTTTAAAAATCAGGCTAAAGTCTGAGGCTGCCACCCAGTTAATTAGCTGTGCTGCTTAAGACAAGTCACTGCTGAGTTCAGTCTCCACATCTGTAGAATGGGGATAAATATGCCTCAGAGAGCAACTGTGAGGATTAAATAAGGTAATGGAAGTACAGTGCTTGGAACATGCTGGTTTCTGCATAAGTGCACATCATCATCCTTGCTCTCGTCACTACCCCGGAACTAGGGTTCCAGCAGAGAAGGATGGGAACAGATGAGTCACACATGGTAGGTTATCACAGAAACTGGGCTTCTGTCCTTTAAAGATCATATCTGGATATCAACCAGATAAGAATTTGGGTTGGTTCCAAACTCCCGTGAGAAAATCACTCGAGGTCTTTGGGCAAGTCATAGCTTCGTTAGATGTGAAATGACAGTGTTTCCTATTTCCATGGCTGTAAAAAGACAGTGTTTCGCTTGCTTATCCTCTAGGCCCTCTTCCAGCTGAGACCGGGAAGGGCTCTAGGACACTCGCTTACACAAGCTGCAGCCCCCGGGGTCTTTGGGCAGATTAGGAGAGGGCTGTCTCTTACAACCATCCAAAGCACAGTACCCTGGGCATGGATGTTTATTTCATTTGAACTGCTCTGATTAACCAGCATTCCAGAAAGTTTCTTCATAAATGTAATGAAAACCATAGTAATTTTTTACAAAAATTGGTCAGCAAGTCACATTTACCTGTTTCATCAATTTTATTTTCTGGGTTCTTTTTATCCAGGTCTGCCGGTTCTGACAAGTCAAACAGAATTGAAAGAGATATTTGAACTGCCAACAAAATATAATACACACAAACTATACCAGCTCTCACACACACGCACACACACACACACACACAGCTCTGCTGGGTTTCCTTTGCAGTTTTTAGTACAATCTGACCCCACCACATAACTGTAGAGCAATAGACGGGTGACGTGAAATAATTATGAAGTTGGCATCACATCGAAATCCAGGTTGCACTGCTACTGGTACAGTGTGTTGTTTTAGGAGAAAAGGAGGGTGGAGAGAAATGGTTTTGGCATCCACAGTGTGGAGGAAATCTGGTGAAAATGGGAACAGAAGTGGGACTGTAAATATGGCCAGCAGCCTGTGCTTCTGTAGAGATTGCTTCCTAAACTTTCTGCATGTTTGTTTGCTTTCCCAAACAGTATGCCAGCTCTTCTAGGCAAGAGACTTGTTCCACATCTTACCAAAAAAACAAAAAAAGTCTCTGGAGGAAGTGAAGTCCCAGTATCCCTTATGGTTTTGAATACAGGACAGGGTTTTGAGGACTTTATTCACTGCTATTTTCCCAGCATTTACACCAATGTCCACAAAGTCATTAGTGCCTCAATAAACATTAGTTGCATTAATGCATGAATAATTACTGAATGGTTGATAATCTCATAGCATCCATGGCTGAATATTCAGGGATACACGTGATGAATATACAATTCTCTTAGACATCTTTTTATGGATATGGCAATATAAATAACATGTTTTAATGGCACTTTCGCTGTGACTGAGCACAATGCCCAGCAATAACTACAGCTAAGTAGACTGGTCACATGAAAAGGAAAAGGTTCATAGAATTGTCTTTGCCATCCATACATTTAGTGGAACACTTGGATTCAGTGTTAGGTAGAGTATGTGGTCCATTAACACTTGTGGAATGGAATTGAATTTCATTTCTTTGTTTTAGTTTAAGGAGTTTGCTCTCACATTCCAAAATCACTCACTCTGATCTTGAGCACCACATGCACTTTGTACTACATGAAATATGTATTTTAGCAGCAGTGTAGACTTGGATGTAGATAACTTGTAAAATATGTGTAACTGAAATATAACGCCTTATCATTTTCTGTGAAGATTTGCTAAATAGTGTGCATTAAACAGATTTCCTTACATAGTATGAAGAAACAGACTTTTATTCACTGCTCTCTTTCTCCCCTAGTTTCCTCAGTCAATCCTATCAAATTATTGCCACTTTAGGGATTACACATATTCAATATATTGTATAATAAAAGCTTTGTAAATTGCTGAAATGACCAAAAACCCATTATAGCCAACAGGCCTCCTTTGTCTTATATTTGCCCAATAGGCTTATTTCATTTTGTTATAATTAACATCCTATTGTATAATGATATATAACAAAAGCTTAAGTGTAGCAAATGGAGCTTAAGACTAATTACTGTGCCATTACACTGCCAGTAGTGATACTATTTATACTTATATATCAAGAATTGGGGAATATGGATTGGTTTTCTATGTCGGACTTTTATCCTCTATCAGACCGATAAAAACTGTAAATTCTGAAATATGAGGCAAACTCTCTAAATATCACTATTCTTTTGAATCATTTTGACTTTTATTAGAGTCAGAAACATCTTATTTGTAATAAAGTAAAGAATTACGGCTTCTATGATTCATTAACAATGTAATCTTAATTAAGCTCACTGTGATCAGAATTTTCAAAGGCCTGCTGTTTTGTTTATACACCCAGATACTAGGTATTACACAGATGTCTGAGTTTTCCATTCTTCATCAAAATATTTTGATATGGTGAGCATAGCCTATAAACTATGAATTCTTGTTCTTAGCTATGATCTTTGGATTCCACATTTTTTATGTAATCTTGTAGGTAGTAGACATTCTAAAAGAACTAAGTTAGGTAATTAGGTAGCTAACCTGACCTGAATTTATGCCCTGCTGCACCAGAATATTCATTTCATATGATGTGCTTATAGTCCACATTTAAATTCTAGGTCTAAATGAGCAAGACAAAGACCACCACATGGAAGGACTCATGTCCTGAACAAGCACTTCCCTAGTTTCCACAGCAACTCATACTTACTTGCACAGTCCTCTTGGGAAATGTGGTTATTAATACTAATGTCATCCACCGCAATCCCGCCAAGGTTTCCTTTGCCGATTTCGCCTTCAAAAATCACCTACCAAAATGAGATCATTTTCACAGTATTTAAATGTTCAGTTCTGAACAGCAGTGTTTACAAATGCCTGTAACACTCAGGCACGTAAATTAAATTCATGAGATTTTGAGAACGCACACGCTTTGTTCATCAATCCATGTAAACTGCCTGATGATGGTATAAAACTTCTCTTCACACTTTCTTTCCCAGTACAAAATTTAAAACTGAAAGATGCAGCAATCAGAAGGAAGGTGCATTGTGACAGTTCAGAAATAGCTTATCATATAGCATCTTCCCATCTTTCTCAGCAAACTGTGTCTATTCCTGTAATCTAGGAGACGGTGAAACGTTCTCCCGAGATAATCATCATTGCAGGAATATTTCAGATTCGGGAAAGACCTAAATAATTTTTGGAGTGATTCCTGCAGCTCATTTGCATAACCTTAAAATATCATCCCCATGTCCTTGAAGCCACTGCCTCCCCTGCCTAGGGAGAGGGTTTACCTGATAAAGTTTCAGAGACTTGTGGAGCAGGACACGCCCTTCTTTCCAGTGGTCTCCTTGGTGCCCAATGGCCGTCCAGACCAACTGGTCATACTCCTCTGGCTTCTGGTAGCGCAGTTTTACCCTCAGCGTGCCCACGTGTGAACCAGACATGTGATACCAGAAGGTCATGCAGTGAGCGGAATTCTGAGAATAAACCACAGGGCTCACCAGACGAGCCACTTTGCCCTTCTGGTTTCCATCAGCTTGGGAATAGATGAAGTTGCCATCTCCTGCTGTGACAAAAGACTGTGTTAGGGGGATGGGCCAAATTTACAACTCCTTTGCCTCTTTTCTTTTAAGTTCCACCACTCAAACCTTCTCTCCTGGGCTGAGCACCAAGAACCCAAATAAGCAGAGGAAAAGGCAGGGTGTGTAAACCTCTTTGGCACTTGTGGCTCTGCTCTAAGCTTCTGTGAATGGTATTTGGTGGGGGAAAGGCTCTAAGGCAGAATAAAGTTGAGTACCACTTGTTTGGAACACATGCTTGTATGGACATGGGCTGTGTATGATTCAGGTTGACCTTTGCATCACTGCAAGCAGATTAAAAGCACAGATAGACCTATGTTCATGCAACTTTAAGACTGTTTATGCAGGATCCATGTGAACACAGACAATAAATGGAATAATTCAGATGTATTCTTATTATCATTTGAGTAGCAGGACTTCCAGGTGATGACACTTTGCTCACTATAACTGCTTGATAGTCAGGAAGCTGCAGTTTTCCCAAATAATCTAGTATTTCTTTTTCCAAATTCAGATAGTTTTTCCCTAGTCTATATTAATGGTTTATGAATTTCTTAAATACACCTGAGAACTTGAATATCAACTGTGAGTCCTGCTGCTGCTTGATGTGGGCTTCTGGTTCAAGGAGAGGCAAGATAGTTCTTTGAAGCTTATCGGGACATGCCATTTTTGGCAACATAGACACTTGCCGAGCTGCAAGTACTTAAGTCTTGGCTTTGCTTTTAATTACCCCCAGTGGGAACATTTTCTCCTGCCACCACCTGGTCTACACACACCACTCATGTTTCCCTGTTTGCTCTGCAAATATAAATACCTACTAATTCCTCACCTGATGTTAAGTGTGAATCTGATGCTCGGGCCTCAGTGGGAAGTTAAATGTTTTGTTTGCTGCCCAAGAGGCTTTTGCATATGTGAGATGCTTTTCACTGTGCATCTGCAAGCATGTCCTTGTATCTGCTCGCCTGTGTAAACTACAGCCAGGTGGAAGCAGAGGTGTCAGCAGACAGTCTTCACCCCTCACCTTGCTGCTTACAGGAGATGGCCCCAAAACACTCTTACTAAAACCAATGAGTGGAATAACAAAAGGAGGGGTGGGAAATGAAAATCACAGCTCCAGCAGCTACCGTTGAAGCTCTCTGTCTTTGTAGAGTGTTCCCTGGGACCAAGCAGGCTCAGTCACTCCTGGGGTTTGTCTCATTCCGCTGAGCTCCCAGGTGGTGGTCTCCTATCTGTGTGACAGTGTCATTTTGCTGGGATAAGCAGTGTGTCAGTCTGCCAGACCAGCAGGTACAGAATGTATATACATCTTTTCTCTGCCTCCCCGTCCCCCCATCTTATGGAAAAAAACAAGTTGGAGAGGAAACACATTTATCAAGCCCATCAGCTTCATTTCAGTTCATCAGAACAGGTGGTAGAAAGAAGAAAACTGGCTGTGGGTAGAGGGAGGAAGGCTGCCTGAGGAATGCCTCCTGGGCCCCACCCTGCTGTCATGGTGGGGTCGTCACACATACGCTCAGGTCACTTCTCTGCTCTAAACCCTTCCGTGGAGCCTCACAGCCTTCAGCTGCCCCCCCTTTCTCCACAGGGCACCCAAGGCCTCACACAGGGACCTGTCATAACCACACCCTTGCAATCCATTAGAACACAACAGGGGTGGAGAACATAGTCAATGACATTGCAATAGCTCTGTATGATGGCAGATGGGAGCTACACATAGTGTGCTGAGCATTTCATCATGTATACAGATGTTAAATCGCTAAGCTGTACGCCTGAAACCAACAGAATATCATCTTCAATAAAAACAACAGAAACATCAAAAGCACAGCACCTGTCCTTGCCATCTCTGCACACGCCATTCCTTCAAGCCAATCTGTGGCTGTGTTTGAGACAGGACTGCCTCCTCTGGCCCCTCCTGTTATGTGTCCCCATCACTGCCTGCTTCACCCTCCTGCTCTGTAATCATTTCCCACCCACGCCCAGACTGTGAGCTCCTCCAGGGCAGGGCTGCCCTCCTTTATACCCGTATCTCCAGTGCCCAATGCAGCGTCTGCCTGCAAAAGGGCTCCTCAAGTACATTTATTCAGTGAACCAGGGAAGATGCTAGTTTCAGGAATCCTCTGTAAGGAGGTACCTGGCTTCATTCTTAGAGGTCAAATACAGAAAACCAAGTGGGATGCCCTCAAATTAATTCAAAATTGGGCAGCAGGATATTTTACCTATTTATTAGATAGCATTAATTTAAAAAAAACTCCAAATCTGATTTGCAGAGTGCCAAATACCATCTAATGTCAGTCTGTGTGCGTGTGGGCTGTGTGCAGGAGTCTTCATCTAGATGTTTTTCATGTTAACAAGTTCATGC
Organism: Manis javanica; assembly: GCF_040802235.1. Classification (NCBI taxonomy): domain Eukaryota; kingdom Metazoa; phylum Chordata; class Mammalia; order Pholidota; family Manidae; genus Manis; species Manis javanica. The sequence continues at coordinate 100,223,275 of NC_133157.1, read as the reverse complement.
CCTTCAGATGTCAAGTTTATCCATTCGCTCAGCAAATGATTGTGTTTCCAGAACTTGCAGGAGGCTTTTTCTAGTCAGGGCTGAGCTGCCACTATAGCCAAGTAAATGTGGGTGTCTGGGAGAACAAAGAAGTCAAATCCTTCTGAAGGAATCGCACTTCTCAGCTATTAATCGCCTTCCTTTTCTGATACTCCAGCACATAAAGTGCTGATATTTTTCCTTTCAGGGATTTTATCACAGTTCTGGGTCAGGAACTCTGTCTTCGTTCTCTCAATTAGCACTTTACTTCTGCAAGCCTTTTAGCTTTTGTCTCCGGCTAACGTAGCTTTTAACCTCCTTTGAATGTCAGATCCTACTGAGCCATTTTGCTTCACTTTGCATCAATTTTTCCACCATTACTGCCTTCATTTTGGCTAATTGCATTTGGTTAATTTGATGCCATTTATATGTACAGTGCCATTTACAGTCAAAGTATTTTAAGTTTTCTGAAACTGCTTGTCTTAAGATTCAATTGAAAGTGTCTCAGAATTGAAGGAGCCCAATTTTATCCAATTTCCTTGTCATTCTCATTAAGAGAGGAGGTAGCTGTGGTGGAAGGAGGACTATTCAACCTACTTAATGGTTCTATTCACTGCAAAAAAAGTGAACAAACAAAATGGGACATGCATGAAGCGCCCTCTGCCCACCCCCCGGCCCTCTCACCCAGAGCCACAGCATGGGAGGAGCTTGGCTTAACAAGACATCTCGGCATCAGCACATGCCCCTTTTGGAAAGCCACTACTTGAGTAAGCAGTCCCAAGGGGTCCCTGAGTAGGGCAGAAGTTTGTGACTGTGTGTGTGTGTGCATGTGTGTTTGTCTGCAGGGCACCACAGGCTCTTTAAACCGTACCTCAAGTTGGGTGATGAGGAAATGACTATGAGGAAAACGGTGGCTGTGCATTAACGAGCTCACTGGAGTGGCTGTCTTGTGTTGCCAACCCTGTCCCCACTAATTAATCTTAGAAAGAAAGTTAAGCAGGAGGTGGGTGGGCTGTGAGCTGCGGTGTGGTGAGGTTTCTACCTGCTCAGAGGAAATGGGCTAGATTTACAATCTTCCTCAAAAGAATAAGAATCTGAGCCCATCTTGTTCTACTTCTACTCCAAGGGTCAAGAGAGCAAGTATTAGGCTCGCTTATTGTTTCATCAGCTGTAAACTAAAGGAGATGACATATGTATGTCTGGACTTGCTCCAAAATAATCCAGAGTCAGGGATGTTAGAAAGCAAGTAAGATGCCAAGGATCTGATGACTGCTGTAGTTGGGTTATGTCTGCATATGGTTCATTTTATTATTTCTTATCGACTTTTGAATATGTTTGAAATTTTCCATAAAAATAACGTTCAGAAAAACTATAAAGCAGGCACAAATTCACACATCTTTGCCCAGTTTACTATCTTTTAGGAGCAAATCAGTTGCCAGATTTAATCAGCATTGTCTGCTACTTGGTCTAAGTGCATTCCTACAAGGGAAGGAGATCTTTATTATTATTCCATAAAATAATTTTATTCCAGGAAAGAGCCCTGATTATTCTAGAACACAAAAGCCTGAGTGAGTGCTCTGTAGTATTTGTCAACCCCCCTAAGCTAACAGACCCCAGAAACCCTCCAGGGTCACACCTTAATTCAAAGAAATGCAGCCACAGCGCCCGTTCCATTACCTGTGTGATCCTGAATGGGCCCCGTTTTGCTGGTCAGCACGCTCCACCTCAGGGGCACGTGACTGTCATGCTCCCAGTGACAGAATGTCTTGTGAGAACCCCAGCCAAATTCACAGTTAAAACCGTAGGTTGGAAACTCTTCAGTGGATGGAAAGCAAAAATAGAGACAAGCAAAAAAAGACAAATTTAATCATTTAGGTCAGAAAGGCACTTTTAATTCCTATACAACTTAGAGTTCTGAAATTCTGGGAAAACCATAAAAGCCAGCATTACCAGGAAACTCAAAAGATGCACAAGAGATGTCAAAATGTTTGCAAAATTACATTTTGTGAATTTCTTTTTAATCAGCTTTAAAAAGATTAGAGACTGTCAAATTGGTTTTATGTCCAATTTTCAGAAAGGTTACTTTCCAAAGCACACACACTGGACTGCTAGTCTCCCGATTTCCATAACACTTAATAATGAAAGATACTCTATTCTGGAGGACGAATCATAAAAATTGCTATCCACCAATGAAAAGAATCTTAATTAGAGATTGACCTGTGAGTCTTAAAAGTCTAGAAATGTGACTTGGCTGAATGTCTCATCTTGTTGGCTATTTGTATTCAGGTCTCTAGTGCCACATCTCTGAAGCATTCTTAAGATTATTTTTGTGCTTTGTATAGGGTCAATTAATGTTAAGTGTAAATTTCTGCTTTTTCAGTGAATTTTTAAACTTGCATGTAAATTGTTTGCCACACTTGAAACCTCCATATACAAGGTCCCCTGTAAAGCCAAAGCATATTTAAATAGCCACGTATTTTTTTTAATGATCAAAATGTTTCCTTTGGAATCAGAAAACAAATTATGAATAGATTCCCAGGAAGGGTTTGTATTTTGACAAGGTGCTATTTGACTATCATGTGTTTAAAACCTCTGTACATTATTTTTTATTCAACCCTTTTTTTGAAAGTAGCTTAACTTCATAAATATGGAAAAAATTAAATCACTGATGCTTGGATTTTTTTTCTTTTTTTTTTGTAAACTTAAGCTAACAATAAAAATAATCCTGAACGTAAAATTCTCATGCTTCTGCTAGCCTCTCTCCTTCCCCATGCATAAAATTAAACACACAAAAGCCGCTGTTTTGCTAATGAAGGAGGGTCATGACTTTGTATTCAGTTCAGACAGTCCACGAGATGGCAGCATTGAAACAGACAGAAAGGTGCCTAGGGCGTCTTGCCAACTGATCTGAGAAATAAGTCTCAAAATACACTTCCCTGAAAAAAGGGAAGTAAGGTATTATATGCTGTGTTATGGTCAGGCTGAACTCATATCTTATTGTGATCTTTTCTTTAACTCTGCCCAAGTGTTAACACAAAATATCTTGCTTTCTTCTCTGAGCCTGGGCTGCCACTCCTCCCCAGCTTTAACAATAGCAGGGGAATTTTAATGGAAAGATTTATTGAAGAGATAAGGATGATATACATTGTGTTTTTAGTTTCCAAGGAACTCTTTTCAAATGCTAATGTAAAATTCTGGAAAGAATGCACCATATGCTTTGTCAAATCTGAGTAGGACGGATTCTCCCTTCCAATGACAGTTTGACATCCCAAAGAGTTCACTGGGCCAGTTTGGGAAAGTAAACCATGTGATATGTATATGTGAGCACTTTTCAGTGAGTGCAAAAGGGCTGTATTTCACAGCTGTGGTGCCATTGGAGAGAAATATTTCATATCTAGTCTATCATAACCATGAAATAGGGCTTCTTAAAGCATGAGAAACTCTCTCCAAAGTTTACCACACTTTTGTGCAGCCAGATTGAATTATGCAGATGAAGTACAGACAAATGAACAGAGACTGAATGGTTGAGCAAACTTGGATGTCAACACCCACAACCCTGGAATGTATTGTTGCATAATCTTGTGTTAGAAAATGTTAATATTGGAAAATGTTAGTATGTGTGTGGTTTTGGGTTTTCTCAAGTGTAGTTTATAGGACATGCACATTCAGAAGGGCAGTAAGCCATTACAGCACCCACATTTCTGGTTATATTTGCCTCATTAATATATTAAATTTACTGTGGAGTACAGAAAACCACACCATCCATTATTCTGGCTATTCATATTCTGGTGATAGCATAAAATATATGAACTTGGATATTTTTGTATTGACAGGGACGGCTTTGCCTGAAAGGATGATTTGGGCATTTCTACAGCTGCACCAAAGGGCCGTCCGCCGGGAGCTTCCCCTGTGCTTTCCAAGCCTGTGAATTTAACAAGGTGATCTGCTCTAACTTTTTATATTTCACTACTCTTTTACCTTCTTGCCCTGCTCATATAATTTATGACAATCTTGTTAATTTAAAATAAATGTTTCTTTTTTTTCCTTTCATCAAAGCACTTTGTAGCGGAGGGGGTGTAGAGTGCGAGCGGCTCAAAGTTGAAAATTCACGCCTGGCTAGAAAGGCTATTAAATACACAAGGTTATAAAATAATATCCCAATACTTATAGAAAGGAAAAAGAAAAAAGAAACAGAGCGAGCAAGAGAGAGGAGGCGAGAAAGACAGGAAAGACAGAAGCCGAAAGAAAAGGGAGAGAAAAGGAAGAAAGCGAATGGTGGGATGGAGCAAGTGTAGGGGGCTGCTGATCCTTCAGTCTTCAAAATACTACCCAGATGCCGTGGCTGCACAATTCTCATTAAATTCATTGGGAATAATCTGGCTAAACCCCTTCTTGACTCTTAAAAATAGCAGGAAACAATATCTGAACTTGAAACAAATTTATAGCCGCTGCAAGCAAGCCTGTTGAGCTTACGTTGCTGGAGTTGAAATGTTAGTACCATATATGCACAAGGATTTAATTTTTAAAGCTGGCATTCAAAATTTCTATTGAGTATGCTAACTCACTTACTCATAGACTGATCTTTCAGTCCAAAGAAGTGGAGGTGCTTAGGCACATGTAATTGGAGTTCAGGAAAATACTCTGAGTCCCTGCAGGGATATTTGAAGATCCTCAGAGGGTAAGAGGCTTCACCAGGGTGAGCTGGGTTTAAAAGGCAGGGCTTCTCGCCTGTTCCTGGCAGAGCATTAATAGCCTTTATGCAACTGATTACAACCCAGACAGTTTATGAATATTATATGCCCACTGAGTTTATTATATGGGTAAGAATCTTCAAAATGAAATCTTAAGACTCTGCTTGAGTCTATAATGGCTTCAGCAAAATCAGATTATGGTGGAAGTTTAAGGGTCTGATCTGCTGCTGCTTGAAAAGATGCCTGAAGAATCTGAAGCCCACAGAACAGTGTGGATCAAAGTAGCTGTTAGGCTGGAGGAAGGAAAAACAAGAACATGCAAACAGAACAGAGAGATGCCATAGGGGGAGAACACACCAGATCCCAAGGTCCGTGCCTTATATGGAAAGGGGACAGCTCTTCCTGAATTGCATCCTTCTGATGTGCCAACTAAGACCCGGATGTCAGCCTCCTCCCTCTTGGAAGGAAAAAAAGTTTCTAGTTGTCTATTATGTCACCTTTAGCCAATCATACCTCTCCACGCCCCCTAGGATAGCTTGCCCACTCCTCCCCCTCCTAACCCCTTATAAGCCCCCACCTCCCTGACTGGGTGTGACTTCCGCAGCCTGTAATACCCAGACCGCGGAACATCACCCGGGAGCTGCACTCAAAATACCTGGCCTTTTGTTGCCTCTCTTTACCTGCTTATTTCGGCTAAAATTTATCTTACATTTGGTGCCAAAATCCCGGGAAGGAGCATGAGTGTGGGGCCCCTACCAGCCAGTGGTGGCCCCGCCCCATCCTTCCCCAACCCAGGACCTCAGCCTGCTCTCCACTGCATGGACTATTTTCCGATGAGTCCCTCAGTTTCCCCCGGTCTGTTTCCCTCCCTAACTCCATTTCACCTGGCTTGCCCCTGGCCTTGTGGTGGGGAAGACGTCCCTACCCCAGGCCCCAGGACGTCTCCCCTGACTTGGTGCGCTTGGGACACTGGGCACTCCTCTCAGCGGGATTAGTTGGGAAGTGATGCAGACATGGGGAACCAGCCCTCAGAAGCAGAGGCTCAGACCCTGCTGCGGTGTCTCATTTCTAATTTGGGTACTCTCTATTTGTCCCGGGAAGTTTGCAAATAGAAGCTAGTCTTTCTTTGCTCTCAGTCTGGGCCTCAGTATCCCTTGGACAATCAATCTCGCTGGCCTCTTGAGGGAACTTTCGATTTTAGCCTCCTCACCAACTTGACTAATTATTGCCACTGGAGCGGAGAGTAGAGTGAAATCCCATATGTGCAGGCTTTTTGGACTTTGCACTCCCACCCTGACCTTTATGTTAAGTGTTCAACGACCCAGGTTCTCCTGGCCAGATTTCCAGTTAAAGATTGTCAGCCTCTTACTCTGCCCAGTTTTTCTTCCTTTTCAGATCTGCCGGAGAACCTTGGTCTCCCACCTCTCTCAGCTCGCTACCCCCACCCCTCTCCGCCACCATCTTTAAGTCCTTTGTCTTCACACGTGTTGCTGCCATCTTAAGGTCCTACATTCTCAGCCATGCCGTTGTCCTGCTGTCCTCTTTTGGTGGCTACACCACCCCCTCCCCCTCTCCTTCCACCTTCACCGCCCTCTTCCCCCACCAGAACACGCTCCTCCCGCCCTCTGGTTCCAGAAGCCATGGACAGGAAGCTGAGGAGAGGGAAGGCAATTGGATATCAGTGACTCAAGTCTTTATATCGGTTTGTCTGTCTGTGTATATGTTTTTGTGTGGGAAGTGTTGCTGACTGTGGTTGTTGTATCTCAGTTTGTGTGTTTGTGTGTCTAGGTGTATGGATGAAAAGTATTTTCCTACCTCTGGATGGTATTGATAAAAATTGATTTAAAAACAAGCGCTTGTGAAAACTGGGCATTCTAAAACTTCCAGAAAATCTGATAAAAAATGTTAAGCATTAATGCTAATTTGGGTTTGGCTGAGGTCGGCATGTCCTTGTAGTTATCAGCTGCCTAAGTTTACCTAAGGTCATTTAAGTCAATGTTATCTGCTAAATCTTTTAAGAATAAAATGCTTAAAGGCTTGGCTTTGTCTAATATTCAGTAAAGGTCTTGTAAGTAATCTAGCATAGTTGTTACGAATGAGTGAACTAAATAATTATGGCAAGTGAACACCTTTTTAATTGTGTGTTACAGTGTGTACACCTATCTACAGCCTAGAAATCTTTGTGGTAACCTAAAACCTTAAAGTTTTGCTAAGTTAAAAAGATACTTTGTGCTTAGTGACAGATTGTGTTATAAAGCTCATAGTTAACAAAAATTATAAAATGTTCATAAATTTGTCAATCCAAAGAATGCTAGTGTAACAGTTTATAATAGCCTACTTCTCAAGGTTCACTAAAAATTAAGGTACCTAATAGTTTTAAGTTCTAATTAAAACTACTTAAAGTAATAAGGAAAACATTTCTGCATGCTAAAGAATATGTCTTTTGATAAAAGAAAGTAACTTTGTTCTAAAGTACAGCTGTTTATTTAGAGGGAAAAATCTAAATGTAAGAAAGGTTGTAGAAAGTTTGTAGAAGAATTTAATATGGTCATGCTATATAAAATTAAAGCAAATGAGTCTCAGAATAAAGTACACAGCAAAATTAGAATTTTGTTTTCAGTTAAAAAGACAAAGTTTTCTTAACTGTTAGTCTGCTCTTAATATTGAAAAATTGCAAAAAGTTCTCTAATTGTTTTATCAAAGCAGTTTCTCATTCTTAAAGTCTCAATGAGTTGTCAGAGTATTTAAGAAAATGAGATCTTAATATTAAAAGGATTAAAAGCTAAAGTTTGCTAACAACTGTGTAACCTTCTTTATTTGCCTTTGAGTATTTTGTTGTCATTCTGGTTAAATAGATAAGTATTGCTTCATAGCAACCTATAATCCTATTTAAGCAAATGCCTTAAAACTTTTAACAACTTCCCAAAATCAAATTCAGAAAGGTGCTTTTACCTCTAGTTAACTCTGATATTTTCCAGAGGGCCCCTGGAACATGTCAGAAGAACTTTTTCTCATTGGAGAAAGTATTTGGCTAATTTAGCTTATTTATCTGATATATAATTACCTGCTTAATTACCTAGAAAGCACTGTCAAAAAGAATAATACTAAACTTTGTTACTAAATGTTTTGTGTTACAGAAATATCAGACTTTCCTTATGTCAACTGTCTTACAGTAAGCTCTCATCAAATCTTTACCAATTGTCATTTGTAAGTCTTTTATTTATAGTCACTGTTTTATTACTCTTAAGCTAGTGAAGAACTAGATTTCAGAAGAACAGGTATTAGTTACATAAGATTAAGTAAACTAAAGAAGATAATTTTGTGGCTTTCTGTTTCAAATGTTGGTGATAAAGTGTTTTAAGCTTTTTCTCTTAAGCTGACAACAGTTTAGTAAATGACTGCCTTTATAAGCAGAATTGAAACTTTACCTTTCTCTCTACCTGATCCCTCCAGAATTTAAAAACTCTCAGTGACTATTTTTATATTTCATGGCAGTATGTTTATTTGCACAAGTTCAATAAGAATCTGCTTTCCTTGTAAGAGGACCAATTAAAAACACTGGTTATATTACCAAGGCTTTGACTGGAACGTCATACCTGAGAGACACGTGTGTAAACTCAGATATGAACAGACAGCTTTAAGGAACTAAGATTGACTTTATATATTACCAAGGCTTTGACTGGAACGTCATACCTGAGAGACACGTGTGTAAACTCAGATATGAACAGACAGCTTTAAGGAACTAAGATTGACTTTATAAAGCCAACAAAGCCCCTTAAAAGAACTGGCCTGGTACCTTGCTTACAGAGTTCCCAGCAGCCTTACCAGGTGAGTAAGGAAGGTCACTGTCTGGCAGGTGCAGGAACCTCAAGAATGTTTTGGGAACTTCAGAGAAGAGAGGAATTCACCCAAATGTACAGGTACTGCAGGCACAACCTGATGGCAAGTCTGGCTTGGTTTTCTGACCTCAAGAAGTCTTTAAAAGTCCAATCTGAAATTCCTTGAAAAAAGTTCCAGCAAAGCATATTTAAAAGAGCCTATGTAATCAATTGCTCTTTTTGCTGCACTTATGCAAATAATCAAGCCAACTGTTAATTATTTTCTTAATCTTGCTACTTCTAATAAAAATGAGGGTAATTTTAGAGAAAAGTATTGTTTCAATAATGCAGTCTTCTCTATACTAAATCCCAATACTAGTCATTGAGATGTAAACTCAATTCAGAATTCCAGCCCCCCATAACAGTTTGGCTAATGCCCCTACTGGGCCCCCTAATAACAGTTTATAGTTTACTCTTAGTTGCCCCTTGTGTCCTCAGGTTCCTCCAACAGCAGCTAACCCAGATGACCTGGGTCACCACCAACCAGATGTTACTTCACTGTTATGCACCTCTTCCCACTGAACCCCCTCCTTCAGCCTAATACCAGCCTCAAACCCCCATGATGCCCCTTGTCAGCCAGAAGTAGCCAGATTGAGTCTTCGTCCATTAAGACCAAAAGGCTGGAATGTTAGGCTGGAGGAAGGAAAAACAAGGACATGCAAACAGAACAGAGAGATGCCATAGGGGGAGAACAGACCAGACCCCAAGATCCGTGCCTTATATGGAAAGGGGACAGCTCTCCCTGAATTGCATCCTTCTGATGTGCCAACTAAGACCCAGATGTCAGCCTCCTCCCTCTTGGAAGGAAAAAAAGTTTCTAGTTGTCTATTATGTCACCTTTAGCCAATCATACCTCTCCACGCCCCCTAGGATAGCTTGCCCACTCCTCCCCCTCCTAATCCCTTATAAGCCCCCATCTCCCTGACCAGGTGTGACTTCCCCGGCCTGTAGTACCCAGACCGCGGAACATCACCCGGGAGCTGCACTCTAATAAACTACCTGGCCCTTTGTTGCCTCTCTTTGCCTGCTTCTTTTGGCTAGAATTTATCTTACAGTAGCCAATGGGTCTATCCAGGGGGTGAGCATGTCAGAGTTAGGCCTGGCCTATGGATGCATGCTCAGGTCTTGGTGAAGTGTTCTGAGCATTGGCTTAGCCAAAAGGTGACAATAAACAGAACTCCTCAGAGGAGGACAGGCAGTCCATTATCCACAAATGAGGACTTGGAGCCAGATTCGTGACTCAGACAATGGAAAAGCAGGAAACCAAGGTGCTTTGTAAAGGATTCTGGGCTGATGATGCAACTCAAAACCAGATCAGACTACCCCTATCAGTAAGCCCTGTGGTTGGACATGAACTTGTTCAGGTGATGGTAGCAATGGGTCCTACAGGTTCATGATTTGGATATCTGCCCTCTGAGCACAGCAGACCGACTCTGACGAAGGAGCTTCTCACTGAAGCTGTCACACCAATGGCCTTGAGCTCTTTCACAAAGCATATCTGTCTGCAAAGTCATTGCTGCTCTGACAATATAGACTTTCAATATTTGAGGAGAAGAATCCCATTTTGGAATCTGATATACCTTCCATTTTCTCCATAGCTGTTTACTTTTTAAATTTTATTTTACATGATCCCCAGCTCTTCTCATAAGCAAGAGGAAGGGTAAGGTGAGACAAGTTAGCTGGTAACTGGATAGTGGTTTTAGCAAACTCTTGGCAAGAGAAAAACACTAAAACAACATTTAAAATGTTTGTTACCTCATTGAAAGTTATTTTTTGTTCCATCTCTCCCCTCTTCCCTGTATGGAGAGTCAGGGAGAGCCAGCTGGTGGTTTCTGCACAGAAAACCACCTTGAGAGGGCTGAGAACCCTCTGGAATGATAGGAAACTAGCAAGTGAGTCACAGGGCTTCACTCAGGAGGGAGCTCCAGCCGCCCATGGCGGTGGAGGAATCCCTGAAGGCCACATTTTTTAACTTTAGGAGATATGGGAAAGACTAGGGCTCTTTTGGGAACTTAGGTGCACAGAGAATTCTTCTGCTGCTTCTTTTGAATCTGGGGGTGACTGAGCTTTGTGGGAGCAGGAATTCTGCAGACTTGAGCTCCACAGGGAAACATGGGTTAAGTCCAACTGAAGAGAGTTTGTTTAGCAGTTTAATCAGGTCAACAGCACCCTTTAAGGAAGCATACTAATTAGAGCAGTCCTTTCTGCTTGCTGCCTAGCTGGGCATTGTCACACTATTAAGGAAACATTGAGATATGCCACACACCCCATTAAAAAATGACTGAGGAGGTTAAGGCTGAGTGAACTTCAATAAAGGAAATGGGAGGAACTGGAAGACTGACCTGTCCACCTTACTCTAATGATTAACTTTAAAGTATTTAAAACCTCTGATTGCTTACACTGGCCGTTTCCCTTCCTGTGTGTCTGTGGGGAAGAATTTTACAGAATACTAACAAAATGCAAAAGAGAGCAAGAGGGAGGCTGCCATTTAACTGTGGCTGGCCTCAGATAAACAGCCAACCAAGGGCTTTCAAAGTCATTATGCTTTTCTATTAATAAAAGGATGCGGAGGTGCTGTTCCCAAGGGTCCCCCTCCCGGTACACAGTTACAGCCCTGGTTTCCTGCATCCCATTTTGGGGTGCACCCACTGAAAATGCTGCTGTAAAACTGCCAACTCCATGGCAGGCAGAACTGACAAACTTTGCCTGTCTCGGTTTTGCAGAATTGTGATGAAAATAAATAGTCAGGCTGCTGCCTGTGAGACTTCCTTCCACAGTTTGCAAACACAGTCCGTGTCCTAGATATGCTGCATTTAAACAAAGTATGTTACTCAGTTCCTTCAGTTAAGAGCTGGGATTGTCACCAGTTGGCGATTACTGATGGAGAAAAAGGTCTGGCTGCCTGCTGCATATACATGTGGATGAGAGAACAGTATTTAAGGCTCATGCTTGGAGGCGAGATGCTGCGTGGCATCTCTCTCTCTAGGACTTTGAGGAAACCTGAGACTGAGAAGCACAGTCATGCACTATTTTGCCAGGAAGGACAAGCTTTTGTGAAGTCGACCACGTGTTCTCCTTTATTTGATACCTGATTGTATTGTGCTGTCTATCACGGTTGGCTTTTCTGTGGTCAGCACCGTGGTACCACCTGAAAAGCAAAAAAAGTAACAAAACAAAAATGAGAGAAAGGAAGCATTGCAGATAATATGCAGCAGAAAGATGTATGCTTATGTACATGTGTTAGAAGCAAACATTTTCCATAGAAAATCCTGCCTTTAATTCCAGCTGTCAAACTGTTTCACTTAAAGTTTGCTTACCATACTATCAAGTTCTAGTAAACCACTCTTTTTAACTCAGCACATTTATTCGTAAAGCACCCAGGTGGAATGGAAAGTTTAGGACTTCGTTCCAAGGGCATTCCCTGATTCCCAGACTAAGTAGGGTGTACAACTGCAATAGTCAAATTGCAAAGGCCTCAAATGTCCTCAGTGACTTGGGTGTTAAACTTGACCTATACCTCTAAGCTTCAAAGAGCGTCCCAAAGTTTCAGATGTGTGCCTTTAGAGGAGTTGCAAGGCTGGTCCCCACAAACTATTTTAAAAACTGAAGGTTTAAAGTGGATGGCCAGAATTCTTCCTTTCTGTTGCTGCTGTGCTGTTTGTTCATCCCAAGGACAAATATTCTGCCCAGTATGTGGTTTGGAAAAGAGGCAGGAAAAGGGGAGGGGGAGGAACATTGCTTCCCAGTTCTAGGGAACCAGAAGATGGTACAAATAATACCCCAAACACCATGAGCGTTCAGTTTGGGTCAGCTTTGGAATTCCTGGCCAGGGGACCCTGTGGCTGCCTAGCTTTATACTCTTTTCTTCTCTCTCTAAGCTCTTCCATGACTGCTTTTCATCATTATTCTCCTGTTGTAAAGTGTTCTTAAGCCTGCTCAACCTGAACATTTGTTGCAATTGCAGTTTGCAATCGACTTATCCTCCTCAGACCCCACTCTTCAGAGCCAGAACTTCTAGGGCAAAGGCCTTGAATCTGTATTTTTGAAAGCTTCTCAGTTAAGTCTTATAAGCCATTAAGCGTGGGAAACACTGGCTTGCTGTCTATTACTTAGGTGCTTCAGAAAGCTGTTTCCTCTATGTGTTTCTGCATCGCAGATCATGGTTGGAGATCATCTATTTGTTATTCCAAGAGACAAAGTCCTGGGCAGACAGAGTAAGGGTGTAGGGTGGGCCCATGACTGTCAAGCAACAGTTTAGAGGCGGTTATAGGGTGCCACTACACACCTTCCAATCCAATAGTATTATTCAGTGTGATCATCTCTGCTCTGGCCAGGCCCTACTCCTATTCTACAGCTCCCACAGAGCAGAAATCACTCAAATCATGAATCAGAGAGCTGTAAAATCATGCTCTTGGAATGGTCTGAAGATTTCTGAGTGAATCGACTGCAGCTTCAAGTCAGGTTCTCCTGGTCCTTCCAGTAAATATGCTGGATGAGAGGTCACACATGTGCGTGGCCTCAATGAGGCAGGCACTAGGAGAAAGGAATTGTATCTATTATGGGTTAAGAAGGTGAATCTATAATGGCAGAATTGGAGGGAGTCCAGAATACATTAGCGTTTGGTTCCCAGTGGTCTTATAGGACAAAGACTCAAGCTGAAAATTCACTTTCTAAAACTGATACACATTACCTGTTTTGTTATGGGTTGGGAGCCAAATTCCACTGTTGGGTACACACAGTTCAATGTGAAATTGGCCTTTGAACCCAACTGTATTATCTAATGACTTCAAAGGCATTTGCAAATGAGTAACTTCAGGGGTGAATTTTCACCCTGGCAAGCCAAGTATGAGAGAACAAAATCTCTCCTCATATCCATGCATTTGGTACAGTTCACCTGGAATTCAGTATTATTTCTAAGTAATGAGCATTTTGCTATAATACTCATCTCCCACTATAATCAAATAGCTCAACCCAGGAGAAATTAAAGTGACACCATCTGCATTAAGGAAGCAAACATGACTAAACAAAGTGTGGACCCCAATTTCCATGTTCTCACCTATTGTAGCTCACCTGGGAAGATTTTTAGTTTGGTTTATTACACTGAATGTTCAGAGTTTGCAGTTCTGACAGTAAAGCTTGCAATAAAATGAGCAAAGAGGGTGCTAAGTTGTGTGTGTCTAGACGGTGAATTTTTCACATATGAAAATATTGCTGGGTGTGAGGAAACAGAAGTTCCTATGGCCAGGATCCTCACCTGACCCTAAACTACTTGATGATATAACTGGCCTGCTGCTAGGTGACTGCTTCCACACCTGCAAGCAATAAGCTATTATTGACTGAGTCACTATATAAAGACCTCTACCCAATGCTCTGGGCAGAGGAGAGATGGAGGTAGATTGAGGACCTACAGACTTTTGGATGCCAACATGATTCCAGTGCTTGACCTATTGCCAGATGAATAAAGCCAGGTATAAACCCTTTTACCCCAAGAACATTCCATTGTCATTTCTTGGTCTCACTGAATCCATAGTGAACTTGACCAGGGCTGAAACCCTCAGGCAAGACACTGGGTTATGTGAGGGTTTTGTTCCTCATAAACATTTATTACATATGAGCATGCCCCTTTTCAGAAAAGGATAAAAAATAGCTTCATAAAGCAAAATAAGTTTTTAAAAAGGCCAAATTGGCTATAATGCAATAAATGAATATGAAACATGAGAATGTCTTCTAAAATCACCTCTTCTTGATGGGGACATGTAGGTGGCATTATCAACACCCCCAGAAGTTCTTAATATATGCATATATTTATCAAATTACTGAGACAAATGTACTGGCCTGAGAAAATAACTTTTTTTTGCCATAGTTACATATAAAAAAAGAACAAAATTAGAATGAACTTTTTTCTATCTACCCAATAAATTATTTTAAATGCTGTAGATAAACTATAACCTTGTAGTTTTATAGATCTGTCAGTGTTTCCACTGTAGATGACCCCTTTTCTGTGGTTTGTAGCTTGTTGCCATACATAATTTGCTCCAAGCTAGCATACTTGCCCTATTTCATTCAAAGGCTTCAGTTTCAATTGATTCAGTCATGAACTGATGCAAAAATGAGAAGGATGGTTGTTCTGATATGAGGAGTAAATCTGAGGCTTTGTTTCTAATCAATATTAACTGACCACTTTACGGTTTATAAAGAAAAGAATCCTCTCCACAGAGGGCAACTGAAAAGCATATGCTGTGATGACTGCAGTCATTCCTTTTTATGAGGAATTTCACTATGGATGTGTGATAGGGTCCACAAAAAGCCTGAGGTTTGTGGCAGAGTGTTTACAGGCAACCCTGGGAAGGTTCCAGAGGACCTGGCTTCATAGAATGGAGCTCTGTTTTTACCATCAGCTGTAGGGTTTTCAGCTTGAACTTGACATCTCACAAAGAAAATGTCTCTGAATTAATTAGAGTAATGTTTGTGGCTTGTGGCTATCTTCATACAAGATTTGCTTTCAAAAGCCCATAGCAATGGAACATTTATTGGCCATAGACTATAAGTGATTATCCTGGAAATCTGTAGGGAGACAGTCTTGGGAGGTGGGATTTCAATGCAAGACCAGTTCATGGTACTAAATTTCTGAGCTAGGTTGTACCCCTTGTTCTGTCTCAGCATGTGGAGTTCTCTCTCCTTCAGAGATGAACTTTTGAAGTAATTGGCAATGTACGGTGGGATATTTCCTTCCAGATTTTACGTTAATGCCCTAGCCAGTAACATGGCTCTATGATGAAGTTACGTGGGAATGCCTTGAGTTTTATCCATGGAAGTTAATTATGTGGGCATTGTGAGTCCCTTCTGGGTAAAAGTATAGATCGGCACCCAAGGGCTCATATTTAATTTCAGATGACAGACAGATGCTATATGAAACTGCATTTTGACCCAGTTAGCAGAAAAAGTCCCACCATACCTTTGACAATGATAGGTGAAATTCTAGTGTCTTGGCCAATTTCTAAACAGTGCAATCCCAGTTCCCCACTTGCCTAATATTTCTCCTGCCATTCCAAGTGGAAGAGAAGGTCACTTTCTAGCTTTAGGGTTTCAGAATATTACACAGTAATATTAGTGAGGCATTCAGCACACACCATCCTTGATGTATTTGCTAGTTGGTGGTGATGTGAAATAATAATGAGTTCTGCCTTTGTAAATGTTAATGTAAAATGAATTCAAAATCCTAACTTAAAGCCATGTTTCAAATCTAAGCCTGATTTCATCAATCAGTTGGCTATAGGATCCACTCAAAAAATGGTATCCTTGTTAGAAAATGAAAATAAGCATTTTACAAGGTGGGGTTATGTAAGGGTGGTGAATGAGTTATATAGGACCCGTTGAGCACATTTAGCCATGGCAAAATTCTTACTTAGTGAAGAGAATCCTAGCCTTTGGCTCTGAAAATGGCTTACATTATTGTTTAGAGTGGCTGTGGCTACTAAGAACAATTTGTTTACATGGATGACATGAGGCAATGAAGATGCATGTGTGCTGGCAGGGCTGGCCTAGTGCCCAACCCTATGAGGAGCCATGCAGAGAAACAGACATTTATCAGCCAGTCTCCACGACAACATGAAGTGAAATGGCCCAGCAATGGGATGGGGATGGGTTCTGCACCTGTGAGCTGGAAGCCGTCACCTGTCCCGCTGTGGCAGCTGGCCTGGTCATCATCACACTCATCCACTAGGTCCCCATTGGGAGTGGTCGGTCCAGCTGTAGGTGCTGCAATGAGATCCAAGGATTACTGTCTCATGCCTCTGAAATGTATTCTCAAGCCTCTGCCAGTTGAATCTGCTAACACTTTTGCAGAAAACTTTAATCTGTGGCAAGAAGGCCAGGAGCACGGTTTGCCTCTTTTGAGTGCTAACTAACACAGCTTTTGTAGAATACACCAGGGACTGCTTTATTTTTGATCCCTATCTGCTGAGTGGACTTGGCTGCCTTAGCATTTTACATATTCTTATCTAAATTAACCTTCTTTGTCTGAATAGTTCTTAAATTCTCACTGGTTATTTGTTCATGACCCTGGAGTTGAGAACTTTGAGGATGGTGATTTTGTTTGAACTGTTTTTCCTCTTTTCAAGGTGTGGGAGAACTCGTCATGAATTCTTTTATATTCTCAGTATTTGCTAAGTGTGCTAGATTTATATTATAATTTTTGCCCCCAAAGGGAGTCTTCATATTCACTTTTGGTACCCTATTGTTTCTTTTTTTTTAAACAGTGACTCCATTTCCCTTTAAAACAGCCTCTCAGTTTCTGCGCCCTCTTTCCGGAGCAGGTGCCTGAGAGGAGTTGTCTTAGATATTCTGGGGTCATTTTACCTCAACTCCCAGAGGATTGCATTCCACTGTTGGAAGGTATTCCCGTATCTTTGTGTTTATAGTTGAAAGGTAGCCAACATTAATCAAAGACTGTTTTTGAAGTTCTTAAAATTTAGTTCAGTCTATTTCTTTTTCAGCCTGTTACTCATTTTTGCAATCTGTTTAATATTTTACAGTTTTCGGCATTACATTTCACTTTACAAGACTTGAGATAATGTATGGTGTTCTTGATGTTGTGAACCAGACAAGATGCTGGCAGCAGGGGCCAGCTCCCTGACAGCTTCTGACCAGTAGGCATGTGCTGGTTACTCTTCTTTTGCAATAAAAATTTGACACTGTTCGTTATTGTGCTTTAAGAACAGAGTTATGATGAATGTAGAAGCAGAGCTAGTTTCAACTGCCTCTACTACCCCCAAACACACACCAATAATAACTAGGAAATCATTGTGTACAAATAATGTATGTACAATTTAGGCATATGTATCCATTTTACAGGTCTAGACTCTGCAAAATGCATACAAACATTCTGGGCTCTACTCAGTGTTATCACTGAATCAATAGGATCCAATTCAGATGCCCATCTTTACTAAACTGTGTTTGCTCTTAATGTGACACTATGAAGTATTTTAAACTCTCTATCTGTCTTGCTGGTTTTTCTGCATTCCTTATGATACTTGTAAAGGAGTTTCACATTGCAAGTGGCCCAAGGAAGTAGCTGGATTAAACTGAAAAAAGGAGAAAGTGTATAATTTTTATGCCCCAATTTTACTACCTGAAAATATTTTATCTTCTGTGTTTCTCTAGTTCTTTAAATGTAAGTGCTAACCCAAAAGAGAATGGGCACCCATGTCAGACTAGGTAATTCTTCACCTCCTCCTGTATCCCTTGTAGAACAAGGGGCAAAACAGAAATTTACTAAGGGCCTGTTAATTGTTTTAAGGAAGAATAACAGTCCCTTTCACCAGTTGTGTTAAGATGCTTTGACATTACTTTCCCTGGATGTTGGTTTCTCATATGGCTCGGGCAACTTCCTCTTCCGTGAGCACTTGGAAACATCTGCGGCAAATCCCTTCCCCAACAATTTCTACCTCACTGCAGAGTTGACACTGGCAAAGTGCCACCAGGCTCAGTCTTTTCAACCATCCATTCATTCCACCTCCTAAATCAGGGTTGCTTTTGAGAATCCAGGCTAAAGCATCATAGCAGCAGACTTGCTTCTCCAGATGACCACACTTCCAGTAAATTGCAAGAATATGCTCACATTTGGTTCAATCTGCCCATCCCTTCTTTTTCTTGGCATCTTTGCCCAAGTCCTGGCACACGGTCATTCTCGGTCTGTGTTGATAGTGACCGGATAAATCAAAGGTCTGGGACTGACTACAGAAATGGAAACAGCTACACAATAAAGAATGGAAGATAATGGCTTGCTTTCAAATAAACACATAGAAAAGTAGCTATGAATTATTCACCAGTATGGTGATTTATAGCTTAAGATTCTTTAGCACCTAAGAAAAGTTTTACCCTATTTAATGAGCTCAGGAACATAATTCTATTTAGATAGCTCAAAACACAAATGATTTTGAAACCACAAGGAGGAGATATTTAAAAGCATTCTTCAAACAACTCTGAGCATATGCTCAGTTGATGAACATCTGGGTACCAACAATAGCCATTCTTTGAGCTAACTTGGAGGAAGACCTTTATAGGGATGGAAAAATTGGTATAAGGCTACTCATTTATGCCCAAATCTAAGGCAGATGGGGATTCTAACTCACAAAAGTCTTAAATGGTGCAGTAAGCAACCATCCTATCACTTTTTTCAAATACTCATCTCATTTATTATGTGATAAAAAATGCAGATGTGAGTGCAGTTCTGAGGTCAATATGTGAACTGAATTTGTCCTTGATATGACCTTCGGAGGAGAACCTGTTTAAGCAGTAACATCCTAAAACAGACTGCACTGTATATGCACATACATTATCTCATATAAAGTTTTGTTTCTCTGCCGCAGCCTTAGAAATTCATCCAAGAAAATGTCTTGATGTTTCAGTCTGTGAAATGCTGCTTCCTGCTAGTGTGTTGGTCGTCAAAACTGCAGACAGAAACTTGGAGCAAAGATGTAGACCTCCAAACAACACTAAAAAAGACCAAGGGATTGGTGGGTGCCTGGGGCTGAGGGTGGGTGCCATAGGGGAATGTGGCTTAATGGGTAGGGGTTTTACTTTGGATTGTGGGGAACATTTTAAGACTAGATGGAGGCAGTGGTTGCATAAAAATGCCACTGAATCGTGTACTTGAACAGGGTGAATGTTATGTTATATGAATTTCATTTCAATAATTGTTTTTAAAAAGTCAAAGGAGACAACCCTGCAGAACCTGAGGAGAGTTGTGTAAACAACTCACACAGAAGTAGCCTCCTAAGGCAATTTGGTGGGGTGTGCTGGCATGTTGAGTCTCACGGATGGGCAGGCTCAGAGAGGCAGGGTCACCCGGGGGGAAAGGCAACAATCTGTGCCAGCACCATCCCAGTGGGGGCATAAATGCATGAAAAATAAAATTAAAAAACCCAGGAAGCTAGAAGGGACTCCAGACACTAATTACCTTCCACTTCGCAGCCCAGAAGCTCCATTCTCAGCCCCAGTCCACCATGAGTGGCCCTCTCAGGGTAGATCCTGACGAATCGTGTGGAAAGAGGTGGAAAAGTTCGAAGTTCGGGTGTATCATAGTTGTTGTTACCTTCAAAAGACTGTGAAGCATGAAGAACACCAGCTATTAATAAAACCCCACTTTCGACACGGGAGTGCCTCTTTTAGGACTTCCTGGGAGCACAGGAATTGGCCTCAACATCCTAAATGGCTGACACTCCTTTCTTAAACGAGAGCGAACAATTAAACACACTCCAGGAGGTGACATATGTCATGTCCTGGAAACTGCCGAGGAAGCACAGAGGGTGTACCAGCAGCTGAGGATTTAATGAGACACGTTTTTAAGTGATATGCTGATATGCCTGGAAGAAGTGGCACTTTCACCACTTCCTTGAGGTGGCAGAAGATAACTCAGGAAGAGAAGTTGCTATTTTTCAGAGCTTTTAATAGACACCACATTTTCTGTAACTACTCCTGTTACATTCTCTTAAACGAGAAGGCCCTAGCTGGGCTACAACTTGGTCACTGAGAAGAAGGAATTAAATTCCCAAAGGAGTTTCAAGTAGCACAGATGCTAGTTCGTCAAGAACTTGGGTTTTTCCAACCCACTGAAACTGCTATTTACTTAAGCAGTGCCACTGACTGGAGACATTTGTAGATAAAAGGCCTTCTCAGCTCCAGTAAGTAACAGGGTCCAGACTGCTAAGTGAAATTCTGAGGCCGGTGGAATTGCGGCCGGCACCTCTTTTTGAAGTGCATTCTTAACTTGAAATCACAGCGAGGCTTTCAGGAGCTAAGCCGCCCACTGCGGCTGTGGCTGCTGGATTATTCTGTTTCCCTTTTGGACACTGGCAAGAATCCTAAGAAAATGGAGCAATGACTGGGTCTGTTTTCCTTTGCAAGAAATGGATAAGCCTTCCTACATCCTCTTCTCCCCATTTCATTCTTAATCCTGTTCAGAATAGGAGGAGGGGAGGTAGATTAGAAAAATCAAATGACCTTATCCTTGGGAGTGTCCTTTTATATATCAGATATCATGTGATATTTAATGGTGCAAGGCATTGTTCTAAGTGCCTAAAATATATTAATCCACTTAATCCTCGAGACAATAATTAGGTTCTATTATTAACCTCATTTTACAGATGAGGCATCGAGAGGAAATAATTTGTTCACAGCCACATGTACAGTAAGTGGCAGAGCCGGATTCAAACCTAGGCGGTCTTTACTGGTGCCCTTCATCACACTGCTATGATGCCTCTGTCCTTAGAAATAATTTAGTCCAATCTCTTCATTTTAATAGATGAAAACACCAAAGTCCAGGAAACTGAGGTCTACACCCAAAGCCTCATGTTGTGTTTCATCCACTTTTCTTTAAAGCTATTACAGTTTGGGCTGTTGAGCCTGGCACCTTGGACTGAGTGGGTGGCCAGCCCCTGCCCGTCAGGAGTGGAAGCTGTACCCAACAGCTGGGTCAAGGCTGGTCAAACCAGCCAAGGATGTGATTGTTCCATGGTGGAAATGTCATGGCCGAAATGTCATGGCCAAACAGGGGACACATGGAAGACAGACAGAGTAGGCTGTGACATAACTATCAGTTTTCTGATTTCTAGAAGTAAATTAATTGTCTTTCTCAAATCAGAAAAGCCTGCAGGAATCTAACATCACCAATAAGGACCTGCTTCTCCCACTTAACATTTCCCTTCTATTATTTTCGAAAGTAAATTCACTATCAGGGTTTTTCACTTTCCATAGAACTGTGGTTGCTGCCAATAACTGAGAATCTGACATATTTTATTGAGACCCAATTAAGATACTAATTAGAGTGAACATAGTACCTAGAACGACCCAAGCAAGTTCTGTCTATGTTAACACAGCTCCAGCAATTGCAGGAGAAAAGCACTTCTACCTTTGGGATCCCAGGCTCTCCTCTAAATTTAACCTGAGCAAAGAATTAGCACAGTGTGTATACATTACAAAAGGTGTTGGTGATTAGCTGGGAAGAATGTTAGCAATGAAGAAACCATGTAGAATTGGGCTAACCTGACTAATGCAAGATGATGAGATATCTTTGTGTTCTTTTACGATTCACATTTTAGAAGAAGAGGGCTTTGAGCATTTAGGTCTTCTTTCTGTTCCTGAAAAATCTAGCTAATTCAAAGGCTTTGAAAGGCCTTGCCCATCATGCACTATTTAAGGGTATAAAGTGAGGAGTGGGAATAGGGGGTTTTAAATTTATCAAAGTGCAGTTTTATTCCACATAACAGACTCTCATTTTACTGTTACATGAAAGGTACTCAGCATCCCAAGCAGGTAACGTTCCTTTGTACATTTAAATATAGTATGTTTTAAATATATTTAGGCAATTTAGAAATAATGTCCTGCTCTTAAGTTGAATGCTTTACCAGGTTCCTTTTTCGACTTAAAGATTTTCTTCCAGGGGAGGGACATGTTAGGAATCATAGATTAGGCTCTACATAAACAATTTAGAAGCTTTATGGTTTAAAATGTCATGGGAAGATAATAATGATAGGTCAAATCCTACGTTAGGGAATAAAACCTAACCTATGCAACCTATCTTAAATGGAATTCTTTGTTAATGTTGAGACCACATGCTGGCTTCTTGTGTAATTCCGTCTGCAGTGACCTACCGGAGACTGGAGCTTTGGACTTGCTGCAGATACAAGGACGCATCTCATCCAAAGCACATGGTGGTTTGTTCTCTCTCTCTTTTTAGAGCTCTGGTGTTGAAGACCATGTCACAGCAGCACACAGGCTGCCATGCGACAGCAGCTCCAGGAAGCTGCTGATTGGCAGCACGTTCACACTTTATGACAGAGCCACAAGGCTCACTACTCTTGAGAAAAGACTGGCTCTTAGGGGAACTCCAGCTTCTGATGTTTATTTTACTTTTTGTTTCACCAGAGCAAGAGGGACAGACATAAAAGGGGAAAATGAAATAGACCCAAGAGAGAAAGTAGCTGCATGTAGATTAAAAATACACTGGAAACGTTTTAGAAACCACAAGTTCATGAGGGGTGAGATGGGAGAGAGATTCTTGTATTTCTGGCAGCATCATCTCTGTCGGTGGCCTGCCCTGCTGATGCTGACCTCAGCCTGGGGTGCGGTGGGGGACAGGGCAATCTTGCAGAGTCCCCACATCTGGGCAGAGTGGGAGCTGGTGACACTGCCTGGCTTTTGTTACTTGCCTGCAATGCCCTTGGCGGGTGTCACTAGGTTAAGGCACTTTCCCACACTTGCTTATAGGTCCTGGGCGAAGCAGGGATAGAAAAGCTGTGCCCAAAAGGCCACTGTGTTGGCTGCGAGGATTGCCATACAGTTGGGGCACTGCATACAGAACTGATTGTGGGTTATTACTGTTTGTCATCTCACACCAGCCTCCAGGCCACCAGCAGCTCCTGGGCATTGTTTCCTAGCTGGTATTGTGTGTTCAGGAAATGAATATAAAGTTTAACTATCAGCCTAAATAATACCTAATCACTGAAGAATATCTGTTTGGTTAGCAAAAGAATTGTACCACATGTTCTGGTGAATGTTGGACTATTTCCCTTTTCACTGGATCATCAAGAGCCACCTGCATTATTAAAGGTTCCAATGCATAAAAAATATATTTAAGCATTAAGTCACCATAGCCAAAAGGTAGAAGCGATGAAAGTGCCTATCAGTGGATGAATGGAGGCACAAGGGAAGCATCTCCATACAATGGAATATTATTGAGCCTTAAAAGGGAAGGAGATGCTGACACATGCTACCCCATGGATGAAACTTGACTGAAGACATTGTGCTACGTGAAATAAGACTGTCACAAAAGGACAAATACTGCATGATTCCACTTATAGAAGGCTCCAGTGGTCAAATTCATAGAGACAGAAAGTAGAAAGGTCTGGGGTTGGGGCAGGAGGAACTAGAGTACTGGTTCAATGGGTGGAGACTTCCAGTTTTGCAAGACGCAATTCTGGAGACTGGCTGCAATGTGAATGCACTTAATACCACTAAAGTGCACACCTAAAAAGGTTAAGATGTTAAATTTTATGTTATGTGTATTTTCCCACTATTAAAAAATCAAAAAAGTATATAAACAGGGGATGGATGAGAGAAAGGAGAGTGAAAGATTCCAAACTGCAGAGACTCCGAGTTCCTACCCAGGTGCCACTGAGCCTCCAGGCCCCCAGCCCCATGCTAACCCATCACCAGCCTGGTGTCAGCTGTCTCCCTGTCCCTAAGGGAGGGACTGGTGACAAGCAATGTGG
Source organism: Manis javanica (assembly GCF_040802235.1). Classification (NCBI taxonomy): domain Eukaryota; kingdom Metazoa; phylum Chordata; class Mammalia; order Pholidota; family Manidae; genus Manis; species Manis javanica. Next base: position 100,199,416 of record NC_133157.1, on the reverse strand, counting down.
TTCTCATTTCTCTCCAATGTCACTTTCAGGACCCCATTCTCATCTTCCCTAGAAGTGGGACATAAGTAACAACATCACACATGTGCACTCATCACACAGCTCAAAGCAAATAAGAAGTTGCACCTCCTCAGGGAAATGCTGGAGGTCATTGGCTTAAGTGAAGGGCCTGAGGAAGGACCTCCTCCCAGGCAGCTTCTCCCTGTCCCCAACCTCACCTTGGCCTTGCGCTTGCTGTCATCCATGATCATCTTCCAGTCTGAGCCATTGCTGCTGTACCCAATCTTGAATTTCCTCATGAACACCTTGTTCTCCCGATGCTTCCCCCCCTGGATGATGATGCCCCTCACGATCTTCTCCTCCCCCAGGTCCACTTGGAGCCACTCATTTATGTACGGATGAGGTGCAGGTGGCAGGGCCCAGCCTGAGCGGCTGGTGACAAGGCGGATATTTTCAGGCATCCAGTTTCGGTCCCCTTGGTTGGATGCTGTAATCTGGGAGTCAGAAACAAGTCCAGACACCATACCCAACATTCCAGAGCAAGGATAATCTAGAGGGTGGAATGAAGCAGATGATATAAAATGATTTTCTACAAGTCTCCATGCTTAGAAAAACATAACATACTGAATATGGCCATGGTCTGTACTGGTTCATACATTTCTAAATCTCTAGATCATTTGACATTGAACTAGAGCTTTACCTCCCATAAACTTTTCTCCTACTCTTTTAGAACTCCCCTCCCTACACTCACATTCCAATAAAGAAAATCTTCAATGAACACATATGTCTCCGTTTTGAGCTCTTCCAAGTTTAATGTCAAAGAACTGGCATTCCAGTGCCTCTGTTATCCAGGGGTCATCCCAAGGTCAAGCATACGCCCTGCCCAAGAGAAGTGCAGTTTATGATGGGCTGGAGATAATAATAAATCACTAATTCTGACAGCAGGAAAGGTGATGTGGAGGTGAAGAGACAGAAAGTGCCTGACTCAGCCTGAAGAGCGAAAAAGGGGCCGCCCGGAAGGGGTGGCATTTGGACTGACTGCGGAAGGACAGTGCCCACCATCCCCACTGGTGTTCTCCTCCCTCTATTTCTAACTCCATCAGGAACTTCCCACACGAATATCCCACTGTCATCTTGAACACACCATGTTCAAACCGAAACAATCCTTTCCCCTTGATATTGGATCCCTTTATCAAACTCCTGTTTTAATCAATGGAATTCCTACCTTGTCTTTCTCTATCATACATTTTCCATTTTTGTTCAGCTACCTACCAAATTCTGTCATGTTTGCTTGTTTTTATTTTTTTTTAAAGCATTTGGACCTGTCATGTGGTGTCCATTTCCTAAGGCATCATCTTGATCTGAGTACTCATGGCCAGGGTGCTTGATGACCTAGAGCTTAGCTGGCCTATCAGACCTCAGACTTGACTCTACACCATGTGTAACAGCCATATTACTTCTCATAAAATTTTTTTGCAATGCCATTCTCATGCACAAAAATCTTCCATTGCTAAGTAAAGTAAGTCAGACCTAAAAGGATAAATATTGCATTAGTCCACTGCTAAGAGGTACCTAGAATAGTCAAATGCATAAAGACAGGATGTAGAATCATGGTTGCCAGGTGCTGGAGAGAGAGGAGATGAAGAGTTAGTATTTAATGGGGACAGTTTCAATTTGGGAAGATGAAAGGTGAGGCAGATGGACAGTGGTGATGTTTGCATAGGAATGTGATTGTACTTGACCAAATTGTACACTTCAAAATGGTTAGAATGACACATTTCATGTTGTGCATATTTTACCACAATCATAGAAAGAGATCTTTTAAACATTTCCATGGCTGTCCATTATTTGTAGAGTAATAGAAAAACTCTATCTGGCTTTCAAGACTCCCATTTTATTTTCACTCTATTTACTTAATTTTATTTCCTATTTCTGAAAGTATATTTCAGTGTGTCCATTTTCTTCTGTATAGCACAGAGAGAATCTTCATCACTACCTTTGCTCAAAATGCACTGCTGACCCCTGACTCTTGTTGATAGCAGTAAGGTCTGCCCAAACTTTAAAGCCCAGCTTAAGAACTTTGCACAAAAACTTCTCAAAGTATTTATGCTAGTCTTTATTCTGAACTCAACCCTCTCAGGTATATGACTGCAGATATGGGACATGGCACAGAGCTTCGCATTCAACTCTTCTTTCCATATTTTTAGATCGGTAGTCTTGTATCCACAGTTACATTATAAATTTCCCAAGGGCAATGAATAGCATCATAGGTCTTTTTATATTTTCTATAGCAGCCTTAGTAACTTCTTAACATAAGGAGAATATCAATCATTGATTAACTGATTGGTAAGCTTAACAACAAAATGTTAAACACTTCAATTATTCTCCTTACAAAATTGTACATCTCAATCAAGAGCATGCATGGGAATGCTCACTTATTTTTTTCTTTGAAACAACTCAATTCTGGATGATGTAATCAAAATTCAGCCTACATACAAACCATCCTAAATGAGAAGACTATGTCTAATGCAATTAAGCTATGTCCATGTTATCAGCTAGCCCTTAAGTAATTACTCAGATACTTTCTACATGAGATGCACAGTTCAGATCATATCATTTCTTTACTCAAGCATTCAGTGGCTGCTTGCCTAGAAATTATGCATGGGCTTTCAACCAAGCGTGCCAGGCTTCCATGTCATGGCCTTGCAAGGCCTCTCCTTTTGCTGGGAGCAACTGAAATGAAAAACGTCCTCACTTTGGTATAGGGTTGGGTGGGGGACTTTCTCTCATTCTGTTCCCTTCACTAGGAATTCCCCATCATCTTACCCTTCCTACTATTAAACCGCTTAAAATCTTGACCCTTTTCTAAATGCTACTTTACTTATTCAATCTTGCTGACAACTAGACATGGTTTTCTTTTCCTTTTCTAGAATTTCTCATACACTGATGACCACATTCAGTCTTTCAGATACCTGCTATTTGCCTCTCCTGGATTTTAAGTTCTTTGAGTATATGAACCAAGTCATATTTAAAATTTTTTTATGACTCCTTGGACCCTGCTTTATAATGGTATTTGCTCAACAAGTATTTGTTGAATGAATCAACTTATTAACACAACAAACGGCAACTGTCACTTTTGCCAAGCACCCTTTCCTTAATTCAGCCATAGTATTTGCACTGGGCTGGAATCTGGAAACCAAGAATAAAATTCAATGGGGACTAAAAAAAGATTTACAGAAATGATTTTACTGGGGGTCGATGAAATTATGGTGTTAAAAATAGAAGTCACATTTTTGGTCACTGTGGTCACACCTGTTTGATTCAGAACCAGCTTTTATATAGAAAATGTTTAGCTGGTAATAAATGCCAGCTGTTACCATTTGGAGAAAAACACAATTAACTTGAATATAAGGAAGCAGAGCTTTTACCAGACTAATGTCCTCTCTCTAACACAGAGCTGGCTGAGGCACAGTTTATGTACCCACAAACCTGGTAATGCCAGCCCCCAACAGTCAACATATCCACAGTACAGTTAGACTGCCAACCAATGCTCCTGTCCACCTGCCCATCCCGAAGAACAATAAAGAGGCACCTTAAGTTGCCTTTGACTGAAAACCATGTGACTCACTGTTAGCAATGATTGGAAGGAACATATTAATGATACAACGTTTGAATGAGATACTAGGATCTAGTTCTGCTTTTCCATAGTGTCTGGCTCAGATGTGCTTTGGCCTGGCTGCATGTCAAATCCTTTGGAAATCATGCTGCTAGATTTGTTCAACAAACAAACAAAACAACAAAACAAGAGAAAGGATTAAATTAAAATAGAATTAGATTTTCAGGTAAACAGCAAATCATTTTTTATTATGAGTATGTCCCAAATAATGCATGGGGCATAGTTAAGCTAAAAATATTGTTTGCTATTTATCTGCATCATATTTAACTGGACGTCCTGTATTTTACCTGGCAACTCTGCATACAAAGCTTAAAACCAATCCTGGGTGGAAGGGGGAGATGAACTCTGCAATGGAGTTATGGTGCATTTTCGATGATATTATTTTACAGTGAAATCTCTATACTCAGCTTTAACAGGAAAACAGATACACTGGCAAATCAAATGGGTGGACCTAGATGAGCATAATTTCATCTTCCTTTGATGACTCAGAAGGTACCTCTGGATGTTGTGGTGTCTGAGATCATTCTTGCAAATTCTGATTATAGACTTCTGGCTAACAAAGACAAGCTAAGAGTTTGTGGTGTGCCTCATACATCAAATAGTAACCTTCCAAGATTACTTTCCCCAGTTTCCACGTTTGCCAAAGTGATCTTTGCCTGCTTCTTTTATCACCTATTAAGCAGTGATTTGCTCCAATCTTGTTTTCGTTATGCTCTGGATTTTCTAGGATTGCTATATTTCTAAAAACTAATTTCTGAATACAAAAAATTAGATTAAACCTTGGGGGCTCTGGAGACTTTGGAAGTCAAGTGATGGATTCATGTGGTAACTTTTAATTGAATAGTTCTAATCCAGGCTGAGTTAGGACTTGCCAACTCAAAGGAGAGGGTGAAATTTTGCAGTCTGGTCACTTGTTTGTCAGAAGGCATAGGTAAACCTGCAATTCACTCATCCATTCAGAAATAAGTACACTTGAGCACTTATTGTGTCCAAGGCATTCAGGGCAGAATAGCAAGTTAGGTCGACATGGCCCCTGCTTTCCAGTCCAGCAGGGGCACTGCTGTCCTGTCCTTTGTCCACTAGCCTCCACTCTGAGGGGACCATGGCCTCTGAAAGGCGAAATGACTTGCTTCTGGTCAACAAGCAGAAAACACTGGTACCACTCTCTCTGTACAGGCTCTGCTTGCTGGGGCTTCTTTGAGGCTCATTTGATTGCATGTCACATATTATGTAATTTACTTGGTACCATTTAGTGAGCACTTACTCAATGCCAAGTGTGCTATAAATATGTTTTTCACTTGATTTTCATTATAACTGCATTAAGGTTAATTGTACTGACCATGAAATGGAGATAAGAGAGGCTACTTGTCTTGCTCATGGTCACACACTCACTAAGTGGATGGTCTAGAGTGAAGCCTGGATATGTCTGTACACCTTCTATCCATGTGATCATCATAATAACATGCTGACTTCTCCAAAAACCTGTCTTGACCAATTATTTGGAAATTGTAACTATTTTACTGGAGAGAAAATTATCTAAAACATATTAGGGGTTGTTATTAAGAGACTAGCACTGTGAACCTGAAAGCAGCATTGTATTTGAAAAAAAAAAGCCCACTTAAAATAACTATAAAATAGAACATGTGTGAAAATATCACAATATGCTATTTTAGACACCTATGCTTAAATAACTAAGCCATCAACTATTTTTAGAAATCCAATAAATTATTGCCTTCTTTACTTGTGAAGACTCACACTCCTAGAATTAACACTCACAGAAATCCTGGTGAAAATTGGAAAGAGAAGGTCAAGTTTAAACAAGCTTTTTATTGGACTAAAAGGAAAAGGTGGAAGTTCAGAGTTCAGGTTAACATGCTGGAGTTTTTATGAAATTTACCTCTTTTTTTTTTGGCATAGTGACATGACATTAGGTTGGAGGAATGGACCACAAATTTCCACCCTGACCTCAAATGACCTGTTCCTATGAATTTATGGGTAGCCTCTCAAATTTGCAATACTCCAAAAATGACCTAGAACTTTCTCTCATGTAACTGCTGATCAAAAATAAAGCCAAGGATATATCTAACATTTAAATGTCCTTTCTTCCTCCAAACCCCTCTCCACCCAATTCCTGCTTCCAAGGCCTTGAATGTTCTGAGTCTTAGATGCTGAAACAATAAACAAGTCTCTCTGTGGGATGGAAATAAACACAATTCTGGTGAGCAATCAGATGTCAGTTTTTGCTTTCCAAAATGGACTCTACTATAAACATGTGTAGTTTTTTTTTTTTCCTCCTTAGTTAGCTCTTCTCCAAATTGCTTATAATTTCATGGAGAATATCCCAGGCGATTTTTTTTCCCTTCAAAAGTCAGTATTTTCCTTCTCTAAAATAATGCTGTTAAAATGGATAAAAAGAAAAATAATAGTGTTGGTATTCATGGATTGAGAAATTCAATGCCCCAAATATGTCTACTGATGTAATATAAAAAGTTACTAACTTTTAATTGCTTCTCAGTGAGTCAGTTATAAATCAGTTTTTGAACTTCGAAGTTTACACTGAAGGTTATACTGTGCTGCTTTTTTAAAATATGATAATTTGGCAATGTATTTACTTAAATGGAAGGGAATTCTAAGGTGATTGTTGTTCATTTCAGAAAACAGAGTGGTTGTATAAAAGATCAATGAACTAGGAGTGATAGTGTTGATGACTGTGGAAACAAAGTGGGAAAAACACTCAGCCATTCTTTTATTTCCAGCTCTGTCCTGATCTGGTCTACTTTCTAGTCACCTAATCTCTCAGTATGGTACCTTCTTCACCTCTCAAACATGTGTAATCCACCTACTTAGATCTACTTAACAGAGACTTTTGAAGTCCTGATAATGGTGGCAAAAACAAACTAAAAGAAGTGGAAACAAAGAGGAATTTATTTCTAATAACAGTATATTCATTCAACAAAAGGTAGATGTATACTGAGAGACAAAATCTAAGAGAAAGTTGTCAGGGTGACTAATGAGGAAGGGGAGAAATCCTCATGTGTCGAAGAGGACGTAAGGGCATGGTGCTTGCTTTCATGGGGCTTACAGGCCAGTGGAATGGCCCCACCTAACCAGTACTCCCACCCGCCAGGCTGTGTCAAGGGCTTTATATCCACAAGCTAATCCATTATAAACAACCCTGGTCTGTGTGCACTATTATGATTGTTTTCCAGGTGAGAAAATGAAGGTTTGGAAAGCAAGCCACTCAAAGAAATAAACAAGTGCATAGTACAAGTCGGATTTAAATGCAGTTTTGTCTAAGTCCAAAGCAAATACCAAGTGAAAACAGCCACATTTATATGAAATCACTTGCCCTATATTTAAAAGTTGATATAAGTCAAAATAGGAATCTCCACGCTGGAGCTTACCTGTTATCTTGCAGCCATACACTTCAAATCTCATAGATATGCCAGTTTCCCAAGTCACAGGTTTGATTCGGACAAATCGAGTTATCAGGGGTTTGGGGAAAACTCCAAACACGACATCTGTGGGGTTGGTATTTCCCTGAAAGATCTACATGGAAAAAGAAAGGGCCCTTTAATAACAGGCACTTTGGATCTAGGACAAACCTAAAAAATATGTTTTCACAAATGCGTGTAAAAACTATTTACAATTTTAGCATTGTCTGTCAAGGTTGAGACAGCATTAATAACTTGTCATATTACTTTCTCAAATGATGGCAATCAGAAGAAATCACATGTAATAAAGAATGTTGTGCTAATCATCTATTCAATTTTCTGAGAGCCTGGAGCCTGAAAAGCACTATTATAAGGACAACATTTGTTAAAGGTTGCTTACTATTACCTAAAAGAGTAGGAAATTATTAACCAGATCATAAGGACTTACAGAAGACTATGGACATCTCATGAGAACCCCTCTCTTCTCCTTTCCCAGGAACTGCCAGGAGTCAGGGTCTGGCTTTCTGGAAACCCTCAGCTATGTTCCAACTCTGCCACGAGGCCAGCTAGTTTCCTACCCTGTGGCTCCATGTCTTGATTGAAGAACTTACCCCTGACATTAAGTAACTACTGTGAACTTTTTGGGTTATTGGTAAAATGATGTCTTAGTGGTCAAAATCAAGACTGAATTATAATGATACATAGCTGAAAATCAGCTCTTCCAGGGCTTCTGCTTCTAGTTTTAAAAGTGAGTCATTGCATCCTAAGAAAGATCAGGCACGTAAATGCAAATGTAATGAGGCCCAGTCATGAACCAGTTTCCCACAAATATCTGTCAAGGTTTCTCCACCTGGGCACGGTGCCACCACAGGGCTGCCTGGTGAGATGTCCAAGGAGTGCCAACTGGTTATCATGGTTGAAGACTCAGATCCACCTCAGGTGGGATCGAGAGCCTCTGCTGCACTGGCTTTTACTTCAGCGCTGACATCCGGTCCCTCACTGCCCTGCTGTGTGTGGCCAGCACACTGCTTCTCCCCCACTGGGGCCATCCCCTGTCAGATGAAGACTTGGGGGCATGGGGATTCCTCCCCATCTTTCCAGACAAGTTCATGGAGGACCACAGTTGCCCAAGGCTTGCTTTTCTCCTGAGGAAAAGGGCTTATCAAAGCCAGGACAGTGTTTTGACCTCATGTAGCTTAAATGGTCTGCACAATGGAGGGGGTCAAATGCTTTACAAAGTGAGCTGTTAGCTGGATGCCTCTCTGGAGATGGTTTAATATCATAATTTATCCTAGCCTCTGATGGCCTTTAGATTTCTGTCCTACTTTAGCAAGTTTCTCTGGGGAACAATCTATGTGGGAGCATTTTCGTGTGACAAAGAATAATAGGTGGCCGTGAGAAGGAGAGTTCCTAACTATGGTGCTGAAAGGGTCAAGTACTTCAGGGAGAGACCAGTATCTGCATGACCCAACACAGACTGAGAAGCTGTGTGTTTGGATCAAGCTGAGGGCTTGGCATGTTTGCTGAAAACCATGTGGGTACGTACATCCCAGTTGATGTGGAACAGACAGCCAGGGTTTTCGATGGTCTAAGGCTGCTCTTGATGAGGCACAGCCAGCTCTCCCTGAGGAAAGTCAGAATACAGGTGGAAGGTAGGACTAGAAGGCCGCTCGGGACAGAAAAGGCAGGGTGGGCAGCAGTAACTAGACCCTAGGTGAATATTTGGATTGCATTTAGGTTCAGTGAAAATGCTCCGACAGATGCCACATCTGCATCTTTGCTGAATCCTTCTTTGGGATTCCCATTTTGGAAGCCTTTTTGCATGCCAGCATGGTCCTGACTGTGGACCTAGTGTAAGCCATGTGCATCACTGGACCCCCTCAGAGCCTGTGCGTGCTCTCTGATGCCCTCCCCTGGGCCAACCACCAATGCACAGTGGCTGATAATGTCTTGGAGAAATGGCCTGAAGGTCTGGGGTCCATTCTCCCCACTCCCTCTGGGTTTTATTGTTTGTTGGTGTGTCCTTGGCATTAGTGTTCTATTTGTTCATTTGAAGCTAAAGCATATCTTCAAAGAGCTACTCCAAAATGAAAATAAGTCATGAAACTCAGGGGCAAAATTTACTCTTGAAATTTCTACAAATGTTGACTGTGAGGGGTTCTCTCCCCCAATAAGGATTGGTTCTATACTCTCCAGGGCCAGACCGTACCTTGCTTGACCTTGGCTGTCCACAGACCTTTCCTCGCACAGAGCAGCTATCTACTTGTCTCTGTTTCTGTCCTCCCTGATCTCAATAATGGGGACTTTGGAGCTAATCAAAGGGAATTAATAGCTCTTTCACCTCATACCCAGGAGGCTTTGCTTAGTTCCAGACCCAGAAGGAGAAAAATCAAGGCCATGAGTGCTCCAAAGAGAGACAAGGACATGTTCATTGGCCTCTTCCCAAACTCAGGATTTCAGGTTACCTGGATCTTTATTAATTCTGTGAGTTTTACTTGGCCTCCAGGGCAGGCTTTTAATATGGGGAACAGCGAGTATGAATTCTCAGAAATCTTTTGATTTGTAAATCAGAGCAAGCACAACTTCAAATAAACAGGCAGGCTGAGAAAAATATCTTAGTTCCAAATGATTTAGGGCACAGCCCGGGGACAGGGCAGGGTCTGCATGGCCTCCTTGGTGTAAAGCAGCCAGGAGGGGTTAGTGTCACTCATGTGATCTGTGGGAACATCATGAACTACCTTAACTCTGCTCATTCTCACAGAAGCAGCTAATACACTTGTAAATTAGCTTGGGAGCCACAGAGAGCAGATGAAAAGGAGTTTTCTACAACCAGCCCATTACAGAGGGAAAGAAAGAATGGACCTAGGGGAGATAATGAAGAAACAGGCAAAGGAAGCCAACAAGTGAACTCCTAAGGCTCTAAGGGGGTGAGTTTATCCTATGCATACATCGTCCAGTCCCTGTGGAAGGCCTAAACTGATTCTTGAGTCTGATACTTAATTTGGCTGGTATTGACTTTTCTTGGAAACATCTGTATAATTTCCTCTTGGCTTCTGGATCTGGGAACATGAGACCCCTTGGTCAGATTTAAACCTCTAATTGCACTTGTCATTTTAAATCAATTCAAAAATAAAGCAGGCCAGACAGAAGGCTCCCAAACAAAGAAGTATCAATTGATCATCCGTTTCAAGGACTGGATAGGTTCAGAGGGTGGGTGGCAGCCAAACTTACAACAGGTCTATTTCCTTCCTTTACAGTGATCCAATCTTCCCCATTGGAGCTAATGTCCACCCTGTAAGTCTTGACGAAGTATTTCTTCTTTGTTTCCTTTGAAATGGCCCCCTGTGTCCCAACCGCAGTGACAAAGCGCAGAAGGCCCAGGTCTACCTGCAAGACAATACAAGGATGGTCAGCCAACTGTCCCTGCACCACCACAGCCTGGAGCCTCTTTCTCTGGGGGCCCCACCGTGTATTTTCATCCACTGAGATCAGCAGGCTCTAATTCCATCTGTCATCAACAACCCCTAAATCCCACTCCCATTCCCTTTAAAGAAAGGCACAGAAATGATTAAGACAGCAAACTGGTCTAGGCTGGCAATAGCCAGGAAGAGACCTTTCTCATCACTGCACCACAGCTGCTTGATCTCTAGTGTAAAAGAGAAAACTGGGTTTGACACCATGCTGCTATACTTTCCCAGAGATTAAAAATGCTTTCCAAACTGCACATTAATATATGTCATTTTACAAACAGAAAATCAAGACGATTAAGATCATTGCACAGCCTGGATACTGGAGCAGCCTGGGCTAGGACTCAAGTCTAACAGGATTGTGTTCCCCGTTACTCTTCAGCATCTGCCCCCTTCCAAACAGAATCAGACAGAAACAATGCTGGCTTTGGAAACACTCAGGGCTGTGGTTTGGGGAGTGGGCCACTGGTTTATTATGTGGAATGGAGTGGAGAGGAGGAGGCAAAAGAAATATTTCCATTATACTTTTAAATTTCTTCCTTCCCATATCTTCCCGTGGCTCACTCCTTGCAGGTTGGCTTGAAAGGCAGGTAGACTCCAAGGCATCATCTGGGGTGGGCAATGCCTCCCTGTGACAAGGGCTGGGGCTTGCAAGATTCTGTTGGTAAGTTCTCAATGGACAGCCTGGCCTGCACCTCTCACTAGCCTACCTCAGACCCCTGAAGCTTGGGCCCCTTGGGGGGCATCACATAGTGATGACCAGAGGGCCACCAAGGCCTCGAAGGTCTATGACTTCATCCCAGGGTCTGCAGTGGCTTGTGCTGCTCCCATGGCCTTGTGGGTGAGTAGGAAGGGCAAGGATCTAGCACCAGGCATATAAGGTCCTCATGTTGGCTCTGCCCCTAGCTAGCTGCTGGGCCGTGGACAAGTCAATTCATCCTCAGGCCTGTAAGAGTTCTTCCTTTGTGAAATGAAGGAGTTAGACTAGGTAATGTGGACCTTTCAGCTTTGACTTACTATGACTCTGTGTTTTCAGTCAAGTAAAATAATTTATTTTCCCTTGCATTTTCCTTTTATCCATCACTAATAACCAAAATCAATCTTAAAGCAAAAATCATTACTAATTTCTATATATTAGAAATAGTTTCAATTTCCAATTTCCTTTTATAGATACATTTGATTATTCCTATAAAATGATTTTCCTCTATTTATTACACCCCCTATCGCATCTTTGTGTAATAAATAAACTTTAAAGAAATGAAACCCAAATATATGGCAAGTACTTCTTAAAGGAAACAGGAAGTCACTGCACATTAAAACTGATTACCATTAACAAGATATTTCAGTAGTACATTCATTAAGAGGCAAGAGAATGCCATTTCCTCTGAGAACAACAACCAATGCCAGAAAACAAAAATGTAAAAAACCAAACATACCCTACCACCACAACTTCCGAACCCTGCTTTCCACTCACTACATGACAACCTAGTTTTCAGAAAACAGTATTTCAATTAACCCTCCAGTGCCTATAGGCCATGAACACCTAAAGAATTTCCATTTTACACACAGCTTGCCTCATGAAGAATGATTATTGTCTTTCATGAATTGCTTTTTCCTGACGGCCCCTGGAGTAGTTAAATCAACATGTTGCCAATTCACTTCAAAACTGAACCAAAAATTACATCCAGGAAAATCAGCAATATCCCTGGCTCACAGGAGATACACAATTCAACAATAGGAGATTTCATCCAGGAAGGAAGGGGGTACTGTTCAATGTAAAACAATCTTTATTTTATTTACCTGATTGTAAAGATGTGAAGACTAGTTTCTAGACTACTGATACCAGATTTAAGAGACAAAAAGAGCAAGATTTTAATAGAAATTAATATTTTAGGATAATAATGGTGGATTTTTTTTTATCCCCTAGCATTGTACAGCAGGCTAGGCCTTAGATGCATATTTATGAATGACTGAATTGGTAAGTATAAAGATTATAGAGCAAATAACAATTTGATAAACTTGAGACAGTGTTTATCACAGTATTATTGATAATGGAGGAAACTTAAATATATAAAAGTTGAAAAAAGATTTATACATCATGATGTATAAATATTTGTTTTAATTTAATATTTTAATGTTCTATGAAAGTTTTAATGTCTATGAGGTTTTAATGTTTCAAGTGATATTTAATAACATTGTAAATGTGAAGTAATGGAGGATGTCTTAACTTTAATTTAACAAATAAATATTTACGAACACATTTTTATCAAGTGCCTATGCTTGTTAATTCAAATTTGAATTTTTTTTTTCTAAAGTGAAACATAGTACTTGGTATGAATTTCTGTACAAATTTCAAAAAAGGAAGGCAAACCATATTTGCTAGATTAAGCAACTGAAAATACAGGATATTTAGTTAAATTTGAGTTTCAGATACATAGCAAATATTTTTAGTGTAAGTATGTCCGATGCAATATTTGGGATGTACTAGCATCTGGTCCATTGCTTACTTCAAATTCAAATTTAACTGAGTAGTCTGTATGTTATCGGGCAATCCTAAATACAGCTCTATTTGAGACAACTTTAAGCCACTTTAAAATCAAGTGGTTTTAAGCTGCTGCAAAAACTCTCTGATTTACTAATGCTTCAATCTGAAAGTTAATGGGTGCTCTGGATATGGTTGCACTCAACAATTTCAGTTGTTTTCAAATGCTTTTGGGACATTGAGTACTTCCCTGATGGTCCATTGAGTCATGCCCAATGCCATATTCACTTTCAAGCTCAAGGGTCCTTAAAATCTTGACATCCAAGGGAGCATGAAGCAAGCAATTTAAATAAACTCTTCCTGTCAAACTTACAAATGGCTCTTTGGTTTGGAAATGATTAAATTCCCAAGAGTGTACATTCAACTTAGGCTGATTTGAAACAACTCTAGAACTTCATTCCCTGGCTTCCCTTTTCCTCTTTTTAAAATTTTGTTTTTAGTGGAAGATTTAGTTACCAGGTAGTGAAAAAGTTATCTAGAAGAATCTTAGGCACCAGAAAAAACTGACTTTAAAGGAAAAGCAACTGACTGGTATTAACTAGGTACCCAACACAGGAAACGTCCAAGGGCCCAGAAAGAAATTTCCCCAAATATATGCATGAATCACTCATAAAAAAGAAAAAGCAATTTTCTTTTCTCAACAGCAATGAAATGCAGTAACAGCCTCACCTTGTAATTGCATAAAGTTTCCGGCTGGGCTTTAAAACTCTGCCCATTCCCTTAGTGCCACATTGGGATACTTGAAATTTCATTTCATTTTCCTTCCTAACATTACAATCTCACAAATGACTTGGGCTGGGGCCTGACCTGCTGCCATTAACACAGGATGGTACCCAGAAGTCTGACAAGGCACAGCCCCTCAGTGCTGTGAAAAGCCTTACTGCCAACATCAGAAACATTCTTTCAGTCCTTTCTCCATAGACACATTTGGGAAATGCCCAAACAGCACCCCTCACGTGCCTCAGAGTTTTGGGGGGAGATACCCACCCTTCACCTCAGAAGCCCCACTGCTCACACTGATGGTATATGGGTCAAGAGACCCCCAGGGACCGGATGCTGAAAGCCTGGGTGTTTACACCTTTGTCATTAGTAATGCTTTCTGTACCAACTGTGACCTTGGTCTCCATCTACCTGCTGCATCTACATCCACCAACCTTATCTTTCAGCTGGGACAGCAACCCTGGGTTTAGACAGAGTAGGATGAGGGCCTTCAAGAAGAAGCAAAACAGGATAATTATGGTCAGAACAATGTAATAATGTGCAGAGAAACTCCTACTGAAACTGTGTTAAACATTAAGCAAAGTCAGAGTCACACAAATTCTTTAGGATAAAAATACCAAATTAGGAATATAGGCAATTTTCAGTAGGATTGGTGAAAACAGAAAGGCAGCCTTCAGGCTGGGACCAATAATAACTAAACACCTCAGTTAAACCTAAAGATATAAGCCCCTAGACAACGCCCAACCACGGACTCTCTTGTCCCCTCCCGGCATACACCAGGAGCTCTGTCCTCTTGCTTTATCTCTAAATAAAAGCCTCTCTCTTACTTTCCTGCCTTGAGTGTTTGCAAAGTTCATTCTTCGACTCTAAGAACAAGAACCTTGGCATCAAAGCCACATTAAACCATCTTTTACTCCCAATCCAAGAAAAGCTCTTTCTGTCTGCCTGCCACAGCATGTAAAGTTCCCGTTCTCTCTTTTGTGACTACAAATGCCTTTTTCCTCCTTTTGTCTGGTAGGCAGAGTAAGTCACTCCCTACTCCACCTGTTAAGTGCCCAGCTCACATTTCCACCACTGAATTCCCCTTGTTGCATTTTGCTGTACCCGAGACTTCATGATTTCTTTTAGGAAATAACTGCTTTTCTACATAGAAAAGTATGGAGACCTAGTGAAAATTCATAAGCTGCAGAAAAGATTACAGAAAATTAAATATCCATAAGACCTCCATTAGGAACTAGCCACTGGTAACTGCCTTTCAGAATTTTTTTTCCATAGGCAAAATGTATGTGAATGTTGTGCATGTGTTTTGTTATTACAAAAATGAGGTCATATAACCTCTATGTTTGATAACCTGCTTTTTCTTTAGGTTTATGAACATATTTCCATGCCAAGAATATCTCTCTACACCATTTCCAAGGCTTTGTGGATTTCCATGGTTTAGTGGTAGTGTTAGGCAGAAGAACAGACATGAGCAGGGTGGAGAGAGAATAAGGCCAGTAAAACCCACTAAAAGAGACTCAAAGAGTTAATCAGATAAAATTAGAGAGCCAGAAAAGACTCACAGAGTTAATGAGTTAATCAGTTGAAGCTCCAAAGGCCAGAAGTAAATTGGAATGCCCAAATATTCGCCAGATAAAGAGAAGTATCTGAGCGCAGCCCATGTCTTCATTGTGTCAATTAGATCATGCCATTGTAAGACTTAACGTTAGTCTACTAAAAGGCCCAGCTTATTCTTTAACTTAACCTATATGCTGTTTTTTTACTTCTCTAGCCCCTAATCAAGTAATTAGCAACCTGAGCAGGAGACAACATCACGATTAACTTAGCAAACAAGCCCAGATGTAAACAGTATAGTAAAAACAGGAAAGATTCCATCTTAAAGCTAAGATTGTATTTTAAAACTGAGGAATTTAAGAAGTAAGATTCTTAACATAATTCTTTAGCAAACAGGTAATAACTCAACCCACCTTTGGGGCAAGGGAGGCAGTCTTGATTGATATGTTCCAAGAGAGAAGCTGCTATCCTGGGGAGGAACCGGATCAGTAAATTTCTTGTGTTAAATTAATTTTGCAGAATTACCTGGAGGACTGATAATAGAAGAGACATAATGTCTCTCATCAAAGATAAACATCTTGAGACCACTTAACAGGTCTATACTCCCTAGCCCTTTGTTATTACATTTCTGAAAAATCCTTAAAAGGGGGAGGGAACCCCCAACCTTTCAGGGCACCTCTCCTCTCTGAGGATACCCATACTTTCTCTCTCTTTAAATAAAACTTCCAACCTTTCAGCATGCCTCCTCCTTTCTGAGGAAGCTGCACTTTCTGAGTGCATAACTTTAAATAAAACTTTTACTCTGCTTTGCCACTGTGTTTCTGCCCTTTAATTCTTTGTTGCAGTGGGACAAGAACTGAGGAAAATAAACAAGCCCCCCTAAGAGTAGCATCATCTGTTTAATCAGTCTGCCACCTGTTAACCTTTTTAGCACAATGTGATGGACATTCATTCAGTGGATACCTAATACATGACCTGCTAAGTTTTATGGTAAGTGGTGAGGATATAGCAGTGAGAATGTGGGAAGCATAAGCACATGGTTATGGAGTGGAGTGATGTACGTAACGTGGGGTGAGGCATACAGGAAGGAGTCAACACTTCACCCAGAGATTGTAGGTAGAGGCATTGGAGACATTTTGCAGCTTGGATGTCTTAAGAGCCACAGTGGGAGCTTACAAATTGGCACAAAGGCAAAAAAAAAAAAAAAAATGTCCTAGGGAGAAGCAGGAGCAGTGAGTGCAAGGGCCAGTGGGGCAAAATGGATGAATGAAATAATGGGCACGAACAACTGGCTGTGCTTCCCTTACCACTGCAGAGATTTTTTGTCAAGAAGTGTATTGATTTCTAAAGAGTATTATGCTGTGGCCATTTGGAAGCCAAAATAATCAGCGTCTCATTGAAAACCACTCAAAGTCAGCCACTAGCCATAGTCTTGGCAGTTAAGCTTTTTGAATTACTATGAACTCACACCACTCTCATTCTTATGGACAAGATTGGCGACCCAAGGCAGGCAGCTGGTAAGACAAATATACAACCGTGGGGCAGTTCTACACAAGCCACCCCTCTGTGTTCTGGGGGGTTCATTGTCCTAAACAATGCTTCCTTTCTTTCCATAAAAATTCAGACACACAATAACCATAATTAGGTAACCTGTTTTCCCTAAATCCAATCAGCGTTGCTCCAATAACTATTTTCTTACTTTGAAAGAATATCATTATTTCACAGCTGCTTTATTTTTAATTGGAGGATGGATTAGATTTTGCGTCAGAGTTTGGTGTATTTCTGTTTAACATTAAGGGTGATGGTGGGGAGGTGTCATGGTGGGGGTGGGCACACAGAGCTGAACATCAAGTATGTTCACTAAAATTGTTGAACATTTCACTGTGTGTGTGTGACAAACATAAACATCTGGTACTTATCTGACCAGATGCAGAGTATTTTACAGAAGTTCATCAAATTCCTTTTGTGGCCTAGTGGCCATTCTGAGTTGGCTTGTGTAGCACCATCGGCAGAAGTAACCCATGATATCCTGTTTCCGATAGAAATATCAGATTCCAGCACTGCTCTCAGTATGTCTACCCATATCTTACTGTCCATACGCAGAGTAGACATTGCTAGACAGCAACCATGAGAGAGGAAAGCCCACCTCTCATTTTGGGTGGGGAGAGGTGCTCTTTTAGAGGAAAGCAGCTGTCCTCATCTACTTCTGTGGGGAAGGGGCTCTGGAAATGGTGTCCCACACTTCAGGGGTGGGAGTGAGGGCATGGGACCTCACTACCTTCCTGACTTGCTCTTTGTTGTAAGATGTCTACAGAGTAGGTGTAAGTTATATGCACTTTATGGCTATGGCATTATCTTAGTAATGACAGGAAATACATTCCCCAGATAAAGAGAAGCCAGGAGAGGCACACATTTTACTGGGAATCGCTTGAGGACAAAGTGCATGTTTTAGCATTGTGTGGTAAATCATGTAACAAACCTTTGCAAACTGCTGGATAAACACCAGCACGCAGTCTCCCAGCCATGAAATGAATATTGTTGCTTCTTATAATAATGCATAACTGGCTATTGGTAATGTCATAATATGGAAAGCCTCATTTCTAAAATGAAAATCTGTCTTGTTCAATAATATTCTGCCCCACTGAGCTAGCATGGCAAGGGAGCATTCACCAGCTTTTAACATTCTTAAGACAGGTCAATGCAAGAGCCTGAAAAAATAAAGGACAAAGAACTGAAGTCTGATTAAAAACAGGAAAAATACTTGGGCGGGGGCGGGTAATGTGTCGGATTTTTTTAAGAGCATCTTTGATGACTCAAAGAGTTGTTCAATTCATCACTAGACACTACAAGCTCAAGAAAATATTTTTAAGCAATTGTCTCATTTCCTTAATAACACACATGTTTTCTGAGAGCCTGAGCATTTGAACATCAATGCTGTTTGAGGATCTGTGGGCTTAATTCAACACACCTGATTATTGCATTCCTTAACTTAGGATCTTGGACTTCTTAGAGCTACCAACTGGAATACAACCACTTAATAGTCAGTTAAATAATTCTCTATCTCTTTATGTATTTTTCATTATAACTGCTATTATATAAAAAAATACTGATGGCCAAAATTACTGTTACTAGTAGAAAATTCATAGGGCTATCCCTATGGGTCAGGCATTTTATTAAGGGCTGAATTTATATATGTTATCTCTTTCCATTCTCACAGAAGTCATATAGGGAAGGTTTTATTGACAAAACTGAAGAATAAAGTGATGTTTGCACCTTGCCCAGAGTCACAGCATTTATCAATGACTGAGCCAGAGCTTCCCCCTGACCAGACGGTGGCCCATGGACAAACTAATACACCTGTGCTGTTCCCAATTCCTACTGTAAAAACTGTAATTATTGAAAGGTAGTTTAGAATTACTTAATAAACTATAATTAAATCTGGTAGTTACTCTTTCTGGAAATTAAATCTTTTTGTATAATTATAGAGCATATGAAACCATTTATAATTACTTTGACTATCAATTTAAAATTTACAACTGGCTACTGGAAAGCAAAACTTTGTAAATGACTCAGGCTGCTGAAAAACAAGATGGTAGTGATGGATCACTGTTAGCAAAAGATAAAGAGAAAATATCTTAAAATTTCAGTAAAGAATAAAAACATCCAAGTACAAGAAAAGTGTAGTGCAAGAAGAACCTTACCAATTTTCTTTTCTAGTTTTAACTGCCTGAGTTAATCTTTGTTTATTTCCTTGCTAAACTAAAGGAAAGCATTTTCTTGGGTAACAAACAACCGGTTGCAACAAAAACTGTACTGATAGTAAGACAACCTCAAATGAATGAACACAAGAATTCTGCTATCAGAAGATGGGAGCCAGCCAGTTAAAATAACATTAGATAAGGTTGTAACAGCACAGATGCAGCGGAAAAGCTGGCTTCCCTGACAGCCACTGTGCACACAGCAAAAGAACTAGGGAAGTGGTAAGAAAAATGAAGTCACCAGACAAGGGCTGACCTTTATCTTTTTTTGCTGATAAAAAGAGATAATGTTTATGTGGACTTCTTTGCATCTAAATTCATGGCACATTTTCTCACTCTCATGTGAATTTTTTTTTTGCATAAATCAGAAGCACCAAATTAAATAAGAAATATTTAATTCTGATATGTTCTTTGAACTGGCATTCCATCTGGTTCTGGTTGAATAGTAAAATCTGCCGTAGTTGTTAAAATTGGCAAAAAAACAAAAGGGACTCCGTGCAGTCGGTTAGTACTCCAGCATTTCAATTAGAGAGATTTCTAGAATCCTGCTATGCATATCACTACAACAAGGAAACCATAAAGATTAAATGTGAAGGAGAATGCTGTTCTAAGAGTAAGACACCACCCCTGTTCTACGTTTCCTCAGTGTCACAGATACAACACCAGGTTTGAAGACCTTTGGTTTGAAAGCATTGCATTGGGCTGTGAAACCCTGAAAATGCTCAGTGTAATTTGGGAAACATATTTAAGACAAACATGGATGGAATGTCTTCACATTCTATGCAAAACCTGAGTTTTTTTCCATCCATATTTTCTAGAACAGATATATTGTGTTCAAAAAAATCAGATAAATAGTCCATTTTAATCTTGCTCTTACTTGATAATTCTATATAATCTGGACATTAGGACACAATATATTCTGATAAAAAAGAAGGAGAAAATGAAATGTTATTGGGGTTCTCATAGACGCTGAGATACAAGTAATCAACATGTAAGGCACTCTGAACCTGTTACCAAGAGTTAGAACAGCTGGTTAAATCCCTATGCATTAGAAAAGATTGCTTTATATTTTTAAGACATACATTGACCTGTGAACTCTTTCTTTTTTAAAATGAAGACATTTCGTTGGTTCAATACCATGTTGACTTGAAGATGGGTGTAGCTTAGAGACTGTTAGTACCTTGGTCAAGGAAGTGACGTTTAAATGGCTCCTTCTTCTAACTAAGATAAAGGAACTCTTGCTGGGCAAGGATTCGGGGAATTAATATTTTCAGTTAACATTTTTTGAATCCTGCTTTGTCAGTTATATTAAATTTAAACCTGAGCCTATCCTTTGATCTGGAAAGAGGACAAGTACTCAGAACAGACCAACTGCAATTCCTAGAAACTTGGTTAATTAACTTAAAACCTTTATAGTAAAAATTGCTTCATTGGATTTTCTTAAGAGAAAAATATATGTGCCATAGTTTTTTGAAAAATTATAACCAGCTTCAAATATGTATCAAGGTAATGTAGGTCTCCTGTCTGCATAGGACAGTCGTAGACATGTCCTTGCTAGATGGGAGTACTCAGTAGGATTTAGCGAGTGCATCCACTATGGGGGAACATAGGCTGGTAGAGGAGTGAACTGTTTATGTGTACTAGCCATGGAAATTAGGAGAGTGTTCTCCTAGTAGAATGAGGGAATTGCAGGGGGCAGGTAGGCATGGGGAGGTGAATGGGTCCACTGACACAGTTGACGACAGTGATGCAGCCCTATATATCCTGTAAGATCAAGCAGATTGTGTATGCAGATCTCGGCTCCTGATATTCCTCCTTGCCAAAACAAAGAGGTACAGTAATGGAAGAATGAATAAATAATGATCTGAATGGCAAGTATTTTAAAATTTAGTAGCAGACTTAATATCTCTTCATGTAATTTCAGTAGGACTGTATTATGTAGATCAAGGGCTAATTTATTATTATCGTCATTGCCAAATATATTTTGGGACATACTATAAACTAATAAGCAGAGCCCAGATGCATGCTCACATGGATGTGTCTTAAAACCCATTTATGGTGCTTCACACATCATAAATGCTTTAACTGAAAGTGTGAAATTAAAGTGAACTGAAGGATGCCAGTGTCCAGAGAAAAACACTTAATCTATTAAATTCAACACACATTCACTGTTTGCCAGGCTCTGGCAGCAAGTAGGCCTATGAGGAAATAATCGTAATACAAGACTGAAATTTAAAATGAGGCTTTGGGGATTCAGAAGAAGAAAGATTACTTGTAGAACCGGAAAGGGAAGGCTGTATGGAAAAGAAGCCATTTGAATCATTCAAACTGGACCTCATAGGAGAGGATAAGACTTTGGCTGGGGAAGAGGTCAGTGTTGATGAGCTAATGAGCTAATGGCAGAGGCATAGGAAAAAAATCCCACTCAGCTGACTACATTTCAAAACATCTGATATGATGAATATTTTTCTTCTATCTAGTATCTCTTGGCAAAATTTCCTTACACAGTAGGGGTAAATGTCCTCCACTCGCCTACCCCTGAACACACATCGCTCTTTGTGTGGGCCTCCATGAGGTCCACAAGCCTAGGCCAGGAAGTGCGTGGCGAGTGACAGAGAGACAATGAAATCTTATCTGTAATTAACCATTAAGCTTATAACCATGCACTGCACTGCTGAGGTAATTCTGTTAAAATGTGGTTTCACTGTCTCTGGACATCCAAGCATTCCTGGGGGTGAGACATAGACCCCAGTCTGCCTGAGGCAGATGATTCTCTCTTGAGCCTAACGTACACCCTCCAGTCCTCTGCTATGTTTATAACTATGTTTAAAAAGAAAACACTTTAGTGAAACAGTGTAAAAGCTGTGTGGTGTTTTCTTCAGGGGTTCACACTGCTCTCGAAATCATACTGTTTGCTCCTCCAGCATTTAAGGCGAGGGTAGTGAGTTCAGAACATGGTGGGTAGTTTGGTTTCTAATACCCGTTGCACTGTGGAGGGAAGCTGGTGACTGGCAATTATTCATTTGTAACACAAATAACCGCTTGATACTTGGGTGAAAGGGAGGGAAGGTTACCAGACTTCCTGCCCTCTCATCAGTGAGGGAAAACGTAGGTAAACAATAAATTCCCATACAGTGCAAATGGACTGCATTAAAAATACTCCACAAATTCTAGGGTGACAGGGAAAAAACTGGGGCAATGCAGGCAGCATATGGTGGCATAAAGCCACATGCAGGCCCCAGAAGTACCTTGGTAGCCTTGACATCAGAGGGTGACCTGGACATTGTTAAGCAAATTAATTAGCCATTCCAAGCCTTAGTCTCCTCTTCTCTCTGTCAGAAATACCAGTGCTTAGTCCATTTAGTTACTTCTCATGGTTATTATGAGGATCATAATGATGCATTTGTACACGCATTAACTGTAAGAATGTGACTCTAATAATTTTTTCCTTAGTCATTTGGGCAATTGGAGTGTGTATGTGTGTGTGTAGTTTTGCCTGTATAACCTAGATAATAGCTCCTATAAATTTAATTTTAAATTCACCAAGCCCTACAAACAGTGCCAAATCCTTAGCAGATGCTCAATATGTGTTTGTTGCATTTAAATTCAGTGCTGTGTGCATCGAGCATTGCTGGCAAGATCCAAAACTCCTTTCTTCCAAATAAAAGTCAACTGCCCATCCTTAAAGTTGATGTTAAAGTTCTTGGGCAACTAACTTGTTCACATAACCTAGGAATGTGATTATCTTGACGTTAATAATTGCAAATATTACCTCTACTCATAAAACTTCCAGTGCTTTGAAAACTCTACCTCTTCAAGCGAGAAGCTGAATTATGTGTCTCATTGGCTAGGTTCATGCTGTGTGAAGCTTTCCTCTTTATTTATTTCTCAAATGAACCCTTATTAATTTAGTAGTGTCCCTCCTCCCAGAAGTTACCCCAAAAGGTAGCAGAGCTTAAATGATAATTTTGTCACTCTTAACTATCAGGCTTTCAAATATCTCCTTAAAGCTTTCCTCGACCTTTTAATTTTAGAGCTAAGTTATTTGAAAGTATTACATCCACAGGGTGCTTATGTATTGGATATTTATTTATCTCTTATCTTGGACTTTTCCCAAACCCTTCCTGATTTTTGAAAAAGTAACATCAAAATTTCATTGCATGATGATAGGTTTCCATGGTTTCACCTAATCAACATATGATCTTTGTAAGATGTTGGAATTATAGTTTTGTGTGGCAGGTGAAGTGCAGATTTGGGCATTTTGCGATTTTTGTGTTTCTTTGTCTCATGGTCTCTAAGAAATAGCCACACAAGAAAGCTTCATGGGAGCTGGCCTGCACTGAGGCAAGGCTGCATGATGCCTTTCCAAGGTACAGGGACCTAGATTACAGACACATACATCTTTCCAGTCCATCAGCAGCTTCAACAGATTTTCAAACCTACAAGATGAAGACAATACTACATAGAATGTACAAGTAAGGTATATTTTATCTTAAAGGCTGTTGTCCTGTGCTACCCACAAAGTTTTGTTTTGTCTGCACTATCAAGGAGATTCCTGAATGATTCAAGATAAACATGCTTTTGTACTCATACGGCATCTATTTCAGCACAAACAGAATGACCTGTTTATTATTAGTTTTGCAGTAAGTCAAGACATTAATTTTTCTCCCATCTCTTAAAAGCTTGGTTTCAAAAACAAACACAAGGATGAATTTCTGGAAACTTAAAGACTTGCAGATGGAGGTGGTGGTCTAAATCAGTGTCTTGGCCTATAAACTTTGACAGCATCCTTTTACACTGATTTCCCGTGTATATCTCAGTGATCTAGGTGGGTGACCCATGCTAATGAGAGTTTCATGTGCTGATGGAGAATCTGGAAGTGCAGGTGTCCAAGAAAACTCCTTTATTTGGCATTAAAAATCCTGCAAGGAGTTGATGGGATTACTGAGATTAAAGTGGGTCACCCGCCTAAGGTTATAATGAATGCTGCCTTGGAGACAAGAAAGAAGAGAAAGAACAGGCTGCCTAGGTGCAGCTGGTTGTCAGAAAGTGTGTGTAAACAGTTAGTCTCTGAAGGGGTGCCAATCATTCCTGAGAAAGGCTGAAATGAAAATGAACTTCACCGTTTAATATTTGGTCAACAGCTTTTTCCCTGCTGGAAGCTTGCCATTCAACAAAGAAATGTATGTATACTGAGTTTGTTTTTTTTTTTGGGAGATCACTTATAAAGGGGGTGGGGGAAGCTTTGAAATAATGCATTTTCAAAGAACTCCTCTCTAAGAATCACCGGCAATTACAATTCACAAATAATGCTCTATAGTTTTGGATTGAGCAGAGGCCAGCCTATGGCAGGAGAAAAGCAGACATTGGAAACTCCATGGACGGAAGTGAAAAATAAAAATGAAGGAATTTTATATAATGATCAGTGACTTCCATGCTCCTGGAAGAAAGGGACAAGGCATGGATTGTCCTGTGCTCTGAAGACATGCTGCATTGCCATCCAAATGCCGTCAGTGGACAGAACTGCAAAATCTTTTTATGTCCTGAAAACAAAAATCTATCTGTGGTAATTTCATGCATTCCATTCCATTTCCAATGGGAAAAATGCATCTGTACTATACTTCCAAACCATAGGAGGACAAGCACAGATGCTACACTAAACACATCATGTTATCATGTTATTCTTGGGGCACTGCTCAAAGTCCATAGCATTATGGAAACTATGACTTGCATTTATGCATCTGCTAAAACCATGCTTAACATGTGGTTGGACACATCTATTTTAACCCCATACTTGGAAGTGAGAAGAGGTGAAATATTTTCTTGGTGAACATGGCTGCTGCATGGGGGGAAGGGGTGGGACTGGTGGGGGTACAGGGGGACTTATTGATAGAAAAAAATGGAGCTAAGGCATATATTTGGAAATGCCAAAAATTCCTTTCAAATTTTAAAGCTGCATACAACTTTGCAGGTTTTCACAGCAATAGGAACTCTATTACATTGTCACTATACTTCTAGATGTAAAGTTAAGAATGAGAACATATTGTTTTGCAGGGTTTTAATAAAACTCTCAGTATTAGAATTTACAAAAGAAATAGAATGAACTGATCCTTAATCTGTCTGAATTACTTTTGATTAAAAGATTTTAATTATGGTGACTTTTATACGAGGCACATGAATATTCTAAATCTAGACAATTTAAAGAAAGATAAGTAGATAAATAGGTATTCACATAAACTTTGGGAAAACAGCAAACTTCTTAAGACTAAGGAGGCTGGCTTATTGTATTACAGAAGTCAATAATCACAGTTGAATTTCAGCACAGTCAGATTGATCCCCAAATTATCTACTTTTGTCTCCTTTTCCTTTCTGTACTACTCCCCAGAAAACACAGGAGAGCCCAGAAGGAGGTCATGTAAGATGCTCTCCATATTTGTCTCAGCAACTGAGATTCATTTATTGACTAGTAGTTAGTTTATCTAGAAGACGTATCATGTTAAATTAACAAATGTATTGCCTGGTTTTTCTTTACATGGTAACTGATTTTTAAGTGATTTGTTGCCATCTTGGTAATGGAACTTTCTAAATAAATAAGAGATCCTTGTAAATGAATGAAATATTTGGGAACATTAGTTAAAACTACAGAAACAGTATAATGTATGTGCTATGGAGTGATGTTGATGGAGAGAATCAACGACTAGTCTGAATTTTTAAAATAATGTTTCAATAATTAGGCCAGGAACATTCTATGTGCTCTACCTTCATTTTTTTTTAATTGGCAACTTTAAAAAAAGCTTATTTTCCTTCTCTGCATGAGTGCTGGGTACCTTCTGAAATAATCAAAATAGCCTTCTTCAGAATTTCATATTTCATATGATCTGCTAAATTTTCATTCTCATGAATATTTCCCACTGGACATTTTACAGGAAATTTTGTATTTTGTTTCTGGATCCTCACACTAAAGGCTCTGTCAAATTTCTTGCACATGAAGCTATTAGCCTGAGTGTCTACCTGGGTCTTGGTCTTCTCTCTTTGGAGATAGGGGCCTATCTGTGTCAGCATTGGCCCTATGTAAACATATGATGTCACCGATGCTAAGACAACTGTAGTGACTTCCTACGGCGGGAACCCCAGAGCTGCTTTTCTTCCTTCACTTTTCTGGGTTAATATTATGGCCTGTCACATGCTCATACTCCAACTTGGTATTCATCTTCTTACAGAAAGTGAAAAAATTGTGTACTGGCAAGACTTGAAGGTGTGAACAGTGTGCAGTGGTAGGTAAGCCTGTATCTTACGGATATTTCTTTCCTTCAGAGAATGGAGAGACATCAGTGGTGAACTGTCTAGGCTTCCTCTTGGCCCCCTGGTGGGCTGCATGTCCCTGGGAGCTAGTACAAACAAACCAAGGAAAAGTACCCCCACAAGTGAAGTTTCTATGTGAAATCCTCAAATCAGCTTCACGGTGAAGCCAGCCTGAGCAATTACATCATCTATGGAGAGAAAATCTTTTTAATTAAAACAAAATTTTTGCTATGTGTCATCTCACATGATTATCAATACTACTCAAAACGAATTCCAGCTATGCTTCCTGTATTTGTATTTTCATTTAGGAAAGCCCAGGGCACCAGCTGATAGAGTAAATTTATTTTTAATAGAATCAAAGAATCTTAAATGCTTGAAAGAACTTCAGAAGCTGAAGGCTCAATTACCCATCTCCTAAAGAATTCTATCTTTAGCTCTCGCAGGCTTGCTCAAAGAATAAAGGAGTTTACTTATCTTTCTGCTAAATTCAGAAGATGTAGTTGTAAGTTAAAGAATTAGAAATGTAAGAAAAATAAAACTGATAAAGTTATGATTTCATTCTTCTGAAGGAAGGATTTCAGAAGAATGTCATAAATGCATTTTTTAAACCCTTGAGGCAAAGAAAGCTGGGGGAAAGAAAACACACAAGTCACGTTCACAAGTACCTGTGTGTTTTTTCTGAGTCATAACATGTGTAATTAGTCTTTAATGCTTATACCATTCAACAGTTGGAAATATAAAAGCATAATGCATATTATTACTATTGGGATTTACAGAGCATTTTTTATTTAATCTACTTTCCTCTCTTTAGTTGAATGTGGAATGGAACAAAATTTGAAGGCTGGTGGGTGGAAATGGAGAAAGGAAATTGTGTGTGTGTGTGTGTGTGTGTGTGTGTGTGCGTGTGTGTTTCAGGTCAGCATCCCAAATGTTACTTTGATGTGGAGCTTTCAAATGGTGCACTAAGGTGTATTAAATGAGAAATAGGAGAGAGCACTGAATACCCATCCACAGCCAGGCTTTGCAGTGCTCAGGGTGAACCTTTTCACCTGTGGAGAAGGTCGTTGTAATATGCTAGAAAAGTTTGGAACTGTGGGTTCTACCCATTCTGAAGAACACACATCTTTTGCTCTGGGGCTTTCAAATTTGATATAAAAGCTATTTAAAGCTTAAGAGTTCGTGTGTTACATTTCACGTGGCATAAACATAGCCATTGCTTCTAAATGTGAACATCAATGCACTCTGTAAAAGGTACAATTATTACCACCGGGACAGAAATCAACAAACCCCACCAAAGGAATTTCTTAAAACTGCTATCATAAAATCTGTTCATGTTATGGATTTCATTAACATTTGACTCCCTGAGGATTCCCAATTGTATAATAACAGAAGTTCTTTAAATTTTAAATACCACAGACAGGAACAGCCTTTCACCCAAAACAGATGTGAAACCATCAACCTTGCCTTCTTACTGGTCCACAGATATGAAACTGGCTGGTAATTGATAGCTCTTAATTGTGTTGTTGTTTAGGTTACAGAATTGGAAACTTAATAGTATTTTTCCATGAAAAGATAAGTTAATAAGCCATAGACAGGCTTTCAAACACAGTTCCTTGCTGTTGATTGCATTTGAAATTAAAAACACCACCATCACCACCTTAGATTTACATATTGCAAAAAAACTAAAATAGGTCGCAAAGGTCAGGGACACACAGCGTCCAGGTGCAGAGGGGCTCATTTCAGTCTTATTTTTCACCAATTTTGTCAGCAATGACCTGTGATTTTATCCTTGTGTTTCCTTTTCTTAATCCCATCCTTATTTTGAGACCCAAGCATGCAGTATTCTAAAATAACATCTGTATTTATTTAGCTCAAAACAGTTCACTTTTAAAGAGCTAAAAATAGTGAAGCTTAAGATAAATAAGCAAGGAGGTTTATGATGCTATTTTCCTGCATAAGGTAAACAGATGCGTCTGTATTTTTGGAAAACAAAAGGATGATGGCTCTGTTCAAGTAATACCTGTGACAAGCGCTTGAGAAGTGACAAAACCCAGCCAAGCAACCAGTTACTTGTTTTTTTTCCTTAAATGCTGACCAATCTGATTATTTTAAAAAATGACTTGGTGAGGACTTTGGACACATTCTACACCAGTGTTTTCAGCTGGAGGTGATTTTCCCCTGAATAAGACACTTGGCAATATCTGGGGACAGTTTTGGATGTCCTAACTGGGCAGGTGTGTGTGAGTTTGTGTGTGTGGGTGGGGAGGCCAGGGGTGCTGACTGCCATGCACAGGAAGCTGCCACAACAAAGACTTGTCTAACCCAGAAGGTTTGTATTGTCCAGACTGAGAAACTCTGCTCTAGACATAGTACAGCCATTTAAGTTTATGCTTCTGCAGTGATTGTTCAATTTAATTGACAATATTTAGCAATCAGGAACTAAATACGGATATGCTGGGATTTAAATGTGCTAGCTGGGTGTTTAGGACACCATCTTCAAGAAGGACCCAAATCCACATATTGTTACAATTGAACAGGCAAAGAAGTGGGAGCAAGGATACTATTCTAGTCCAAGTTCTGTCATCAACTTGCCATTTGGCCTTGCAAATACCTTTACCTCTGAATATATATATAAAATAAGGAATTTAGACAAAATGACGTTTGTACCTGCTTTTAGTCTTGCACTTAAAGTTGAGATGTCCTAGAAAGAAAAAAATTCTCTCTCAACTATAACTATGAATGTTGGTTCCAAGTCAATACTGGCATATAAGAGACCCAAACTATAAGCAAAATAGAATGTGTTGCATGCTATGCAAATTAATTTATTTTAAGTGTAATTCTACCTAAACAGTTGTGGCTCTTTCAAAATTGTCTTTCATCTTAAAAACAAGAGAGGTTTCTTTAAATGTCAGACATATTTTTTAGGGTGTGTTGACATGAATATTCATTCAACTGATCTTTAAAAACGAGTTAGGTGGTTGACTTGACCAAAATGATTAGAATTGTCTTGATATTTTCTATATGACCAATAAGGTAAAAATGTTTAAATAATTATGGTGCATGGGCATTCTGTTCTCCCCAAGTCATATCATTCTTAAAAACACAACAGAAAACTATGAATTTAAGTTGTCTCTATCTATGATTCCTCTGTGTCTCCTTCAATTGACTTCCTATAATGTGGAAAAGCAGGGTACCAGAGAAAGCATTAGAACTGAGTTCTTCAAGAGACAGTAACTTTTGGAATGCAGATTTCTGGAGTGGACCTACTCATTGAAAACAGGTCTATGATGTATGTAGGGTAAAATGCAAAGCATTTATTTAATGCAGGAAGCAGAAGTCAATGCAGAAATCAGAAAAAGTTAACCAAAGGCTCACTTTAGAGAATTTTTTTTAAAGCAAACAGTCTCCCTTCCAGATCAATGTTTAGGCTAAAAGAGCATTTAATATTAGTTGCAATAAACACACACACACACACACACACACACACACACACACACACACACACACTCTCACACACACATAGCACACCTGGGGAATAAACATTCAGTTGAACAGCTGTATTTTCTCTAACTTTGTCAACATTATATTTTACATGCATCATTCCATATTTCAGTAACCCAGTGAGCTATTTTTGTCAGTTCTCTAGTTACACATTTATAAAGTATCATTTAATTGCAATTTCACCAATTTACTAATGATCTGAGTGAGATAATATCCCCCCTAAAGTGTCTGATTTATAAGCACAAACTGTTTACAATCAGGATAACCTGGCTCAATATATGTTTCAGATCAGCCAATTTAGCAAACAGGACTGATTTTGAATACAATATTACAGCTTATCAACCTGCTAGAAACTAGCAATTGTATGAAAAACCAAAAATTATTCCATTAATGGAATACTTTCCACACTCAACACATTAATGTAAGAGAAAACAAAAGATTTGTCTAGAATGTTTAGAACACAAGAAAACTATACATGAAACTTGGTATAATAAATGACATTCTAATGCTTAAAGATAGGTTACTTCAGTGTCTACTTTCGATTTGGGAGACAACTAACTTCAAAGATAAAAATAAGGGTAACAAATTCTTCTAACTGCATAAGCATCACTCACTCCTCTCTCCCACCTTAAGCTGGCTAAAAAACATGTCATGATACTGTGTGTCAGAGGGAAGAGTTCCAAGAATTCATGAGTTATTTCATTCCAGTTGTCATTTAAGGGGACATATAGCTAGCCCCTTCTTAGCTTCTGACATCAAGCCCATGCCTTCAAATGCTCTTTGTCTCCATTCTCAGCCAGCGGGCACTGAGTCATGACAGAGCCACTTTGGAAATTGCTGGCAATGATAACGCATGGCCCTGGATGGATGCTGGGGAGCTTCCAGGTATGTAACCTGGAAGGGCCGTGAGGCCTGAAGGAGGCACTCTGGCCTGGGTAAGGAACTAGCTGTTTGAACGACAGTCTTCTCTTGAAGGCCTTAGGACCTCACCTGGCTTTGTTTTTCTCTGTAGAGCTGGCAAGAAAAGGTATCTGCCCAGCTTACCTCATCTGAAAGAATGTGAAATGAAAAAACTCCCAATGTGAATGGCCTAAGAGCTAAGAACAGGCCAGCTGCACCCTAGGCCTGACCACAGTGGTGATTCAGCAGCTCTGGTGGCCCTCTGGCTTCTTCAAAGCCTCCTGATACTTTCCAAGTCTGAGGAAGGAAGTCCACTTCAATTGTATATGCCTGATTTTTCCCACAACTGCATCATTTCCCCTATCCAGGACTTGGTGAGCCATTCAACCACTCCAAGCCTATGTTCTCACAGGAAGATGGGGATATAAATCTCCATTCTCCATAATTTACATTCTAAGACAAAAGGGCATGTGTACGCAAAGGTGCTTTTAAAAAGGCAAAGTGCTACAGGAACACAAAGTTCTGCTATTGGAACATGTCTTACAGTTAATTTAAAAATCCCCAAAGCACCCTAAAGGCCTCTTGGATTTGATCAGTTGTGCATGTTGAACTGTCATGAGGGCGCCTGCCTTCTTTGGCACTATAGTTGTGGGTGACTGCGCATGACTGAGTGTGTGTGTGTGTTGTTGTGGGTGGGTTTTTTTCAGTTCAGCCCAACTCTTTGCCACACTAAGACCTTTTGTTACTGATGTCTGCTTTCAAAGTTCCTTCAATTACAAATGTAGAGTTTTATCAAAAAGAAATACATATAAGGCAAAACGAAAACATGGAAACAAGCTTTCCTCAGAAGGCTGGTGCTAGCTCCCCTCTTTTGGAACTTTCCTTCTCCTCATACCTCAAAACGAACATGCTAGAAAATGCAGTTGAGAGAGAAGGACCCTTTGCTTCGGGGGCTTGCTGGTGCATTCTCACAGCTACAGAGAGAGTGTCTTCTTGGTGGTTTCCTTCTGTGTGATTAATACATAACAGGGCTGGTTGACTAAACTAAACAGGATGTGGTTGAGAAGCCAACTGCTTTCTGCCCCTCTGGAATACGTGAAGGCATAAATAATCCGCACCAAAATTTTTCCCATAAAAGACAATGGCCCCAAATTTGGAGAAGAGTACCATTTCAGCCTGAGTTAGTTTGTCAAGTAATTCTATTTCTGAAGTTACTGGAGGGTGTGGTGATCGATCAGTCCCTAGTGCCACTTTTATTTCTTTGGATCAACAAAGTTCATATCCCATCCAGGCATTATGTCTCTTGCCTTTTTTAAAACTTGTCTCCTGGCATTTTAATCAGGGAAAAGTCACAGTTGTTTGGACAAAAGCACTCCCAAGAGCTTTAATTAAAGCTAGAAAGACAAATCTGTTTATGGTGTGGTGAACACTATCATTAATAAAACACCGAAATAACTAACGAATTAAATTCTGCTTTGTGTGTGAATGGTTATGCCTAGGATCAATGAGAACATGTCTCCTGAGCAGATATGTATGCTACCCACTTAGTTTGCAGAAATGAAAAATAAAAACAGGCTGATTTCTCTGAGATTCATGGTATCATCGACTGCTAGAGCTTGAATGAAGGCTAAGTTACTTTTACTTTATAGCAAAACAATCTCAGTTTCAAAGAGGGTAATGGCTCTAATGATGTGCTTGAACATTAAGAATTTCTACAGTTCCACTGGTACAGTGAGTCTTTATTTTGAATCCTTGATTGTTTAACCAGAAACAAAAGAAGAAAAATACTAAATTAATAACAAGATAAGTAGTAGCTCTAGGACACAGAACAGACAAGATGCTCCGAAAAGAAAAATGGGCAACTTTTACAGTGTGATTAACTCTGTTACTGACAGTTAAAAGGGTTTAGCCACTCAGGATATGAAGTGGCCTTCTGAGCAGGATATGACCATGTGCAAACCAAGGCGGGATTTCCCTTCATGCTCCTTTTCACTAAATTGCCTCTTGACTTGTTTTTGAGCTTTCTGGCAGACAACAGATCTCACAGGAAGCACCAATGTGGACGTCCATATTGACAGTTAATGATGCATTGTTTTTTTATGTCACTCAGTAATTTCCTAGAGAAAACAATGGGGACCAGAGACTGTTCCTGTCTTGAAGGAAAGTCAGCTTCCAGTATTGCCTTATTAATTTAACACATGCAAGTGTTTGTCCTTGTTGCTATAACAACATGTTTTGTGGGGGTATATTTCATGCAAAATGTGAACAAGCTGAAAAAGCAAACAAATGCCACCCGCACACTGATGTGCTTATAAATAGAAATGTCTGTGTGCCAGTGGTCCTGTGATTGGAGGTATGTGCCGCCTGCTTGTGGCTTCAATTATGCTGTACTTACTGGTTCATTTATATAACATCTATCCAATGAAATCAACAAGCCAACCACCTCCAAGGAGTTTCCGAAAAGCTGGAAACATAATTAGGTGATGGGTGGATAAGAGCACCTATCATGTACACAGACACAACAAACATGCAAATGAGCCCACTGAGCTCAGGAGGGAGGAGAAGGTAATTTTATCTCAAGGTGAACTGAGGCTAAGCTTCTCTGACATTCACCTTCCAAAGAGATGGAGGAGCAAGGAACCTAGATTTCAGGCTTAGAAACAGTAAGCCCTAGCTTACCTCAATGTGGGCCCTCCCAGCATGAGGATGAGAATAGAGGGGGCTGACGGCTACACAGGAGGCACATGCATTTATACGAATGACAGAGAGAGCACACTGAAGGGTAAAGAAGCAGGTGATGGAGTTCTGACAGATCTTGCTTAGAAGGTGGGTCACTGTGACCTTGGGCATTTATTTATCTTGCTGACCCTTAGTGTCCTCATTTTAAAAATGAGGGTAATTGTACTCCCTTCACAGTATTAAGTAAAGAAATGTCAAGTACTCAGTAGAAGTCTGGCCACAAAGTAATCGCTCAATAAATGGCAACTACTCTGTGAATGGCACCCTTATCATGAGTACTTCCACCAACTATTACTAGCTCTCCTTTCTCTAGTGCATGTCAACCTGCTGCCCCTGGAGCTGAGTGTGTCTGTGGAATGTGCTTTGGCAATGAATGTGGTGAATGTGGCTAGGAGTGCTCTTTGAGGGAACCTCAAGAGCTAGCATGATTGCCCAAGCAGTCTCGCTCTGCCTTGGTACCAGACAACATTGCTCCCTCCATCTGGGTCTCAGAGCAAGGTGTGGAGCAGACCCCAGAGACAGAAGGCTAGCAGCATGAGCAGGAAGGGGGTGTTTGTTTGGGGGTGTTGGTTATCTAGCTTCTCCTGACCATGTTTTGATAGAAAGAATTGGACAATTCGAGACTTTTTTCTTCTGGGGCAATTTCAAATTGTGCCTGCTTCCTGAGAATGATATAAATCCTGTCCTGTTGACAGAATGCTTTGTGGGAGTCCATTCTGTCTCCATGTTTCTACTGACAGGATTGCCTCGGACAGAAGAATTGCTACACTTGCAATTTCCAAACTCTTACAAGACCACGGTCCCTAAATTATTGAGTGCTCTCCACATTACCAAGAATAGGACTACATTACCAGGCAAAGATGCTTAGCACTGCAAAATACAAGCTTTCCTCTAGAGGCATGTCTGTCAATCATATTGAACTGCTTGTTGGTTTGGGGATGCAGAAAAACAAGTTACCAAGAGCTATTCTGACATAGGCAAATTCATTTCATTTCTGACTTAATCTAGAGTAGGATTCAGCAATCCCAAAGTAAAAGTCTCATCTTTTCTCACCCTCTGCGCATTTCTCAGTGTTATCATTTAGAGGTTAGCATGAGTTCAGTCTCCTGTAATAGGCCATTTCACTTTCAGTGTATGTTAAACTAATATTGACCTTTCCAAAGTAAAACAAAATTTGACATTTGTGCTCAAAAGACTGAAAAAGCAGTAGATGTATAAAGTAGGGGATTAATCATCCTCATTTTTTTTCTTGCTTTGAAACTCTCTCTGGGAATTAGTCATTTTTATATATCTAGCACTGAAGGAAAGACAGGCTTTGCCTACACTCTGAAAAGGAAGCCTGGATCCTTCTGCAGATAACTTTGTATAATTTGCCTACCCAGCCAGATGCAGATGTTTCATCTGACAATGGGTGAAACAGCTGAGAACCAAGAACACGAACATCAAGGTTGTGCAAGTTTAGGCACTGGGCATGGAGCCAGGATGTCCTAGAGATCATGGTGCAGAGCAGGAGAGTCGGAGAGGAAAGTAAGGTTTCTGTCATGGAAAGGGTGTCAGAGCAATGTGATGAAAGCAGAAGCACCGCCCATCATGAGGACACCACTGTGCACGTTTCATTCATAGATGTGTATACGTGATCCTCAGATACCAGGGCCCTCCATTAAACTGCTTCTCCGGCATGTGCTATATAGACTGTATGGAAAAGTGAATCTCAGCCACTCTCTTCCCTTTCTCTACCCTGGGTAAATAAAAAAACTTATTCTAAGATACAATTATTTCATGCCAGTTTAAATGGAGGATTAATATATTTCATCAAGGAAATAAAAATCTGTTGAAGTAGGGAGCATATTGGTAGAAACCGTGTAGTTGTTGGAAAAAATGAAATCATTTTGTTGTTACCAAAGTGAGATGTCTGTGCTCCAATTCTGTGAAGATTCACATATGAGAAGGTACAGGAATTTTCAGGGACGTCATCTGGGTTTGCTTTTCCCTGACCGTATAGAGACCCGATGGTTCTGTGCTGTGATTGCACGTGGGCCTTCTCTTCTCATTTGAAGGCATTTGGCATGGCACTACCTTTGTTCACCAGCCTCTCCAGATGACTAAATTCTTCAACCAAAAATGTGCTGCATCTTATGCTACATACCTGTATCCACTCTTTGTAGGAATCTTCTCCAGGTGTCCACCCGTTCTCAGGATAGTTTAGGCGGGAGCGTTCTGCTGACCAGTTGGTACTATACTGGGAGGAAGCTGTGATTTGGTCAGAATGAATCTCTCCTGATTCCATGCCCAGAGCTTCCATACATTTGAAATCTGAAGGGAAAGAAAAATGGCTCAAACTCATCAAAACATAGGGGACCTAAGATGCATATTTCTTTTTTTTTAATCTGTAAGAGTTTCCATAAAGTCTTACAAAAGATGACAGTGAGGGACTTGTGTAGTACTGATACAGGCATTTTCATGGCAAAAATTTCTAAAATCAAGGCTCTGTAATTCTCATAATGATTAGTTATTTTCTCAACTGGACCCACATGGACAGAAATACTATCAGAAATGTATTAGGAAATGATGGAAATTCTGATTTGTTTTCAAAGCTGAATGTATGTAGATATGTCATGTACCAAAAGTTATATCTAAAAACAATTTTACTGTTTCCTCCAATATCTAATAAAAGTGAAAAAGATGCTCTGTCCATCCACAGCCCATACCTGGTAGACGGTAGATCCTAACACCCTCGTTTGACTCTTTGCCATCAGCACTCAGTCTACCTCTCTCTGACTCCCTTTGTCCTCAGGCCCCTGTCCCTGGCCTGGTCATAGTTTTTAACATCATTAGTTTATTTTATTAAAATACAAGGGGTAAACTGCAGTATTTCATGGTCCCAAAGAGCACCAACACTTTACAGCATGAAAACAATAATGCTCACAATGATGACCATAAATCATGAAAACATGCATTCCATTAGGGCCTCATACACTCCATGGAACAAGGAAACATGGCATTGATACAAAATAGGATATTGGAAAATAATGAATAATCAACCTTAGGAAAATGTGAATCCAAAATACTAAAGTAAATAAAAAAGCTCTGGAGGTTACATAGAAGATTCTCAACCACCTGGAAAAATCTCAACTAACCAACCTTAAACATTTCCCAAACTTTGTCAGAATAATTTTATGGCAAAGAACGTTTTCTTTCACTGGCTTCATAAGCTGAGGTTTATTTGTAATACTAAAAATATTTTTAGGCACTAAATGCATAAATTAATTAATCAAATAATATAAGTACAAATAAGATTTTGAAATTTAATTAGCATTTCTATTTTCCAGTAAAAATTAATCAAACAAATTAGGTACAAGGAAGAGTTTGGAATTGAATTGACCTTTTTATTTACAATCTGGTAGAAAAGATACCAGCGTATCTGCTGGACAGGTCTCCAAACACCCCCTATCTTCTATGACACTTTACAACCTGGCAGCTGGAACTGACGAAACAGAATTTATTCATGTACTTTCAGATTTTTTTCCCTTTGGCCCTTAAAAGAGCTGGAGACCCATAAATTTTGAGGAAGGGTTGAGTTATTTGAATTGAGTATTTTAATTGGATACAAAAACACACTTTTTTTTTTCCTGTCATTGTAAGTTATAACAGAAATTAAGCCAAGCTTCTTTTACATGAATATTCACTTTCATTCATGTAAGAAAGAAAAGCAGAACGGCTTCTGCCAGGGTTTTCCTAAACTGAACCACCATGCCCCGTCCCTCCAGATGACTGCTCGGTCCATGAGCTGCCACCACGGGTATGTTCTTACCATCTGTGATCGATACCTGTCCTCTTATGACTCTCAGCCCAAAACACATTCAAGGTACCAAGTAGGTGGTTTGGCTGCATTTCATTGTTTCCAGGTATTATTTTGCATTTCCTACTTTCTATGGTAAATTCAGAGGCTTACAAGTGGCCTTCTCATCCACAAATTGATGGAGAAAGAACACTAAATAGTTCTTCCTATTGATATTCATAAAAACCATTTAAGAGAGAAAAATAAACTCTTGGCACTTTACTTCACGAAACATTTCTTTAATGTTTCATGCAGCAGCAGGTGTGTGAGGAGGAATCCCAGGGAGTGTGGCTGGCAGGCCTTTGAGAGATGAATAAATACTGACCTTCTGAAACACTGCTCTGCAAGACACTGTAGTTTGCTGAGAAGCCTTCTTTAGCTATGGCACTGTCAGTATAAAAAACCATGGATAGAATGCCTGATGAGGAATGGATTCGACCTGGTGTTTTCTGTCCACAGTAACGCCCAATGTGAGGGCCAACTGGAAAGAGAGAATTGCAGACATTAAAATGGCTTTTCTTCTACACCAGATGCAAGGATAACCATTTGCAAACATGGGTTGCAGCAGAACCCAGAAGTGTTTTCTTCCCCAAAGCAACCCTCCCCTGGTTAATTGTTTTGTAGTGAACATACTGGATCAAGTTTGCAGAGAGAATTTTAAAGTGAGCTCAGAAGGGCAATAACAGACACAACTGCATTCCCCAGAGAGCAAGACTGTTTTCAGGAACAGAACTGAAATGCTTGTTTCAGTTGCAAGAAATGAGATTTGGGCTGTCAACTGGCACCTCGGCATTCATCTCCAGGACCCATCTGCCCACAGTCCACTGCTGAAAGACTCCAGCGAGGCTGGGATCACTGAGGGCTCCTGGACTTGCCTGTCCTTGTTTCTCCTGCCCTAAGAAGAGATCCTGCATCCCAGGAGCCAGTCCTGTAACCAGAGCAGTACCAAGGGTTTGATCCAACTCTGAGAAACCCTGATTTCCTTCCTCATTTCATCTTTCGGTCCTGGAGCGTTATTATGATAAACATCACACACTTGGACAAAGGGTAATAGATGATATCCTACTTCAGGGATTCATCTGAAGACTAATTGTTGTGACAATTTAAAAATTCAGAAACAGATACCAATAATTAACACATAATAGCAAGTTGTAATCAGAATGAAAGGAAAATTCATCTGCCTGACTTCAGTCCCAGTTTTTTCTCTCCTGAATCTAACAAAGGTGACTGCATTGCCTTCGTGTCCAGTAGCCAAGAGATGGCCCAAAGCAGCCATCTGATGGTGCAGAGCAGGAAAAAAGTGGTGCCTGAGGTGATGCAAGGCTGGAGCACCAACTAAGCTGTCACAAAGTCAGATTGGTACCTGGCTTGCTTGGGCCACCCCTTTGTGAAAGTGCAATTAGTAACTGTAAGTTTGCCTATGACACTGCAGATGCCCTCTGGGTTTGGAGCATCTTTCCATTTCCCTGCCCAGACCAGCAGCAAGACAAAAAAAAAAAAAAAACAAAAAAAAACCCTTTTCCTAGGTTTTTTTTCATTACACATATGGTGAAAATACACCAGATGGTTTGGACTTAGAAGGACAATCTGGTGTGGACCATTTTCCCCTCCAAGAAATCCATGGTTATGTGTATTTCAACTAAGAGTTATTGCTTTGTTCAGGGAAGCAGAGTAGGTGGGCCTTTCTCCAGAGAGATGGGTCTTCAGAGGCCATGGTGTTCCAAGATCTGCATGTGAAGCTTGGATAAAGAAGGCAACCTGATGAGGGCTGGGAGAAGTTTCAAATGTGATTGGAAAAATGAACCCACAAGAACTGATCTCCCTGGGGCCCCATGTACAGCTGAGTTCCTTCTGTTTAGTGTACACAGATCCTAGGCTCACAGATTTTCAGCTCTTGGCCCACTCTTTTTTTTTTTTTTAAAAGCAAACTAAACCAAAGTGGTTTACATATTCCATATTTGAGTTAGTAAAAAATGAAACTTTGAACATCTGATAACTTCTCCACGCATTCAAAGTAATTGATTTGTTTGAATTCAAAGAATTTTCTCTCTGTATATCCCCTCTTTCTCCAAGAAACATTTTTTTTGTGTGTAGACTGCTTTGTACAAAAAAAACAAGGAGGCTGACCCATTTAAAGGGAGTTGATTAAAGGGAGTTGAATCTATAGGGAGTCCCATGGTCATGGACAGTGGCTTTGCATTATGGGAAGAAAATGTTGTTATATTAGGCTTCCCAGTTGGCAGAAGAAAGCATCTCTGACAATGAAACTTTCACTCATTTTTGTTTCTTTTCAGCTTTAATCCGGGCCTCAGATTCTTCTACAAGTGCTAGTTATCTGCTAGGTTGTCTTTATTCTAAATGAATTCAATACTTTTTTCCTTCTCTATGAAGAGCAAAGTTGCCCATTACAAATGCATGGAAATACCTTACTATAGCCATAAACTCAGGTCTTTTCTTTCCTCAAAAAGAATAACTTTTCTGGTCTGCAATCTTAATGGGAGGCATAGAGTTCATTCACACTCCTGTGCTTTTTTCCCAAATTTGAATTCCATTATTGTGGTTTCATAACTCTTTTTCTCTAGTTTGTGCGCAAACTTTTACAGCCTTAATCCTTGGGGTCGTTCTCTGATCGCCACAGCCACTGACCTTACCAAGAATACAAGTGTGGACAAGGGAAGTTGCAGTCATCCCCTTAAGCTCTGGCTGGTGATCCTCCCCTCCACTCTCACCCAATTCCTTTGGGGAGGGAGAGAGGGGAGCCTTTTTGAAAGAGCAAACAGAAGAGAACTTGTCTAATGCAGACTCATAATTTAGAGAGTCTCCATGACTCACGGGTTTATAATGTTGAAGACAGGCTTGGTAAATCTGCCTTCTGTCTTTTAGTACATTGCCCCCGGACAGCAGTATGCAATTCTCTTTAGGATCCCTCAAGATAGGAGGGTGAAAGCTTTTTCGACTGTAATACAAAGAAGTATTGAATTTTCCTGAACAACAGTGAGACCTTGGCCTAGCAAGCTAATGCAACATTGATCTGAGCAAAAGTGGATGAAGTATCTTAACCATCTCCTGTGTATACTCATTTGTGTATTTACGTGAACGGCAGCCATTGGATTTCCTGCTTCCACTATTGTGGGCTCAGAGGCCAAGGAGATGAATGAAAACTGTCACAAAAACAGAAGTATGATTCAAATATTGAGTCACTGAAGAACTGAAGCAAGCACCAAGCTCTAAGCTACCTCTTAGGGGAAGAGACCTTTGGGGAGCGTATGTTCTCGGTTGTGAGGGCGATATAGTGACTGTGTTGTTTAAAAGGTATGCCTGGAATCAGGAATGGAAACACCCCATTTAAAAATAAATTTCCCATTAATATTTTCAATAATTATAACCCTGGGACTCAGAATCACACAATTTGGCTTTCTACCACTTTTTTATGTGAAAAAAAAAAGGCAATGATCTACTATAAAGAGGTACTTTTAAAATGAGGTGTTTTGAATAAGTGCACAAAAAAGGGGAATCATTTCGAAAAGGTGTAAGACAGGCCATGTGTACTGTCTCAGAATATTTGTTGGAGAGTATCGGGCTGTGCAGCTTTTCCCCAGAAAAAAATTTTGTACGCTTATGTCATGTATACTTTGGAATGTTTATGCCTTATATTTATATCACTTATACTTTGTATTGTAGAAGGTTAATTTTAATAGAAAAGTAAATGAAAACCAAACAAAACTCAACCTAGCTTTTATGAGCCTTATTTGTAAGATCGTGGATAAGTTCTGGAATGCGAGTAACGAGCGCCGTTTCAGCTCCGTCCCCGAGCCTAGACCGGGAGCTGACGTCATGTGTACCTGCGTGGTGTGAGCTAAGCATTCATGTCTGCCTCTGTAATTCAGACAGGAATGGCTCCCAAACCATGTAAACTTCCACCAATTACTTCCAGGGTAGATGCTTGTGAATCTATAGACCTCAGAGGGTGATAGATGGAGGGGGGTGATTCACAAAGGCATGCCTTGGATTTCGAGTTTTGGAGTAAACTGTTTTTCTTCAAAGTCAGTCTGAATCAATGGGTAGTTTTCAATTACTAGTCATCTAATTTAGTGTTTATGATAAAATACAACATAAAATCACTTGATGGTTAAAAGCCTTCAGCACCTTCTGGTTGTTGTTTTTGGAAAGCTTATCAAAGACTAAAAGCAATTTTGCTGGCAAGGAACCGTTATGTGTTGAACTACTGTGACAAAATGTTTCTTGTGCCACTGAAAAAACCCCAGGGGGAAGCAGTCTCTCATCCTGCCTAAAAGAGAGAGAGCTGCTATATAATGTAGGCTGGGTGAGACCAGGTACATTTTTAACAAACATACACACAAATTTTTCATATTCTGAAGCCAGTTTTCTCTGGGAGTAAGTCAAATGCACCATAGTTTAGGACAGTGGTAGATTTGCAAGGCTGATAACTCGTATTGTTAATTTGTTCCTCTCTCCAACTCAGTGATTTTCTAAAGCCAGAAAATTACTACTTTGAGAAACCCTTGACACTATTAACAATGTGTTTCTTCTTGAAAGTATTATAAATAAGTTTGTTGATTGGACCTCCTTTTCAGATGTCAATTTAAATGTAAGTTCTAGAAAAGAAGGTTATAAATTTGGGTTGTGAACAAATAAACCCATTATTAAATGTTCCTACTATTATTACAATACTATTATAATATTGTTTTCCTAATTATTGGATTGCGTTCTTGGGAATCAGCACTGTTTGGGCAGCTCTCATTACTTAATGAAGGAGTTTAGATAAGATCATCATAACCCTATTTATGTGGTAAAAGAGCAAAGAAGAAGCTAAACTAATGGTAACTCACCCATTTACTCCTGTGACAATGTAACCTTTCTCTAAACGCAGTTTTTCTCCAATGCTGTTTACTGTTGAGGAACATATCTAAATCGAATTACACTGATAATTTTAAGTCATCTCAAAGGCAAAAGCAATCTCTTTCACATTATACTTGCTCTTCATTTACAATTCATTTAAATATTCTTTCCTACAACTTGAAAATAATAGCTGACTCCACTTTATCGATGGCTATACATCTCTAACTGCATGACTCGTAAGAATTTCCAAGCCACCCTTTCTGACCTGTGTAGGGTGTGTTCTCTACAGAAACCTTAATAAACCAAACTAAACTAAGACAAGCAATATGCAGCTGTAGCAAATTATTTGATATTATTTCCCTCTGTTCAGAATTTGGGTGTGTGTTTTTTCCATTCACCTCCTATTTCACAAGGATCAAAACAACAAACTTTCATTGAGCTGTCCACATGGCTACCACCACCACCTTCCTTTAAATCTTTACTCAAATATCATCTTCTTAATATGGCTTCACCTGACCACCCTTTTAAAAATATCAACCCACACATCCCTCTGCCCTAACCCAAGAACTTCTTGTGCCTTTGCTGTGCCTGTCTGCCTCCCTCCCTCCCTCCCTCCCTCCTTCCTTCCTTCCCTCCTTCCTTCCTTCCTCCCTCCCTCCCTCCCTCCCTTCCTCCCTTCCTTCCTTCCTTCCTTCCTTCCTTCCTTCCTTCCTTCCTTCCTTCCTTCCTTCCTCCCTCCCTTCCTTCCTTCCTTCTTTTTAGAACATCTCACTTTCTAACAGCCCATACCTATAATTCATACATGCATTGTTTACTGTCTTATTCACTGGTGGCTGTTTACCAAGTGGATAAACAGTGCCTATTGCATGGTGGGTACTCAATAAATATTTTTTAAATGTATGAGGAATTTAGATGATAGGAACAATGTAGATAAAGGATGTATTGAGGTGATTCAAACTGCCAATGATAAACATTTCCAAAAGACCAGATAAGGAATCTAAGTTAGGACTGTTCAAACATTCACATTCCTGTTCTGAATTTCTAAAATTTTTGACAGCATAATGGATGTATAGTTCACCCTTAAAATTTTATCAGGTATTTAACCTCTCTGGTCCTTAGTCTCTGCATTTGTAAAATGAATGGTTTGATTTCATTGATCTCTTAAGATCTCATTATTTGACAGTCTATGAATGAATGACCAGTAGGCAGGTCAATGAAATGAACAAAATACACTAGTTGGGAAACTATGTATTAGTACCAATTTTATCACAAAAATAGCTATGAGACTTTGCATAATCTTTCATGGCCTCTGTTTCCTTATCTAGAAAATGAGACAATTGGTCTAGATAATTATCAAGGTTTTTTGGAGCTCAAATATTTCATCGCTGCTCTACATAGAGCTACCAGTTTGCTTCATTTTCCCTCCTCCT
Organism: Manis javanica; assembly: GCF_040802235.1. Lineage (NCBI taxonomy): Eukaryota > Metazoa > Chordata > Mammalia > Pholidota > Manidae > Manis > Manis javanica. The sequence goes on along the minus strand of NC_133157.1, from coordinate 100,155,698 downwards.
TTTAACCTATTAAAAAATAAATAAAAAGAAGATGTGTGTATCATGACACTTGTAATAGGATCCCAGTGCCCTTCCCTCAGAACCTTCCCTTTTCAGAGATGCTTCCTGTCTTCTTACCATCAGGGAATCCATCCCAGATTTCTAGCCGGTCATAGCGACAAAACATCCCCCCTGGAGGATTTGAGTCAAGCTCCAGGTCAAAGCTTTCAAATTCTAGGATAATCTCTGACATCTTTGGTGCAAAGATAATGTAAGTGCATTCAAGGCTGTTGGGATATTTTTCAGGGAATCCAGGGGACTTTATCACTCCACTGGGTGTTGTGTAGTTCTGGGAACATTCAGGACCTACAAGTAAAAGAGAAAAAGGAGCACAGTGAAAATTCCACTTGAACGAATTCCCCACGAAACAACCTGGGCAAAGACAGCATATCTGTCTCAAAAAAGCCCGCCATTATAATCATTGTCCTAATCACTCATTACTCAGGCTTTTCACAGTAGTGACAGGTATAGAAAGTCAAGTTCAGATTTACTGTGTTCACCTTAGTTTTCCATTTGTGTGGAGCAATTTAAAAACTTCTGCTGTTGCAGAGAAAAAAATGACAAATATAAAATCATGTGGGAACAATGAATGAGTAAGCTGCAGAAATCTCAACAGAGCCCTAGAGAAATAATTATAGCCCCTTCAAGCTTAAATCTTTAAATCTTGAGGCTGACAGCCCTTTATTGGTGGAACAGAACATTTACAAAGGCGAGGGGGAGAATTCAGCAGAGGGAGTTTGGGTTTCAGATTCCTACACCAGCAACTCAGTAACTCTGCCAGATGTGACCTCTGCCTCCTTGACAAACTAAATGTGAAAGGTAATTCGTACATATACCCAGGGTGAGTGACTCATTCTGCGTGGTGTTGACACAGGTGTGCCAGTAACGGGTGGCTGTTGGTGAGGGCACATCAAACTCTGATTACAGGCTGTGTGGCTGGAAGTCACCTGATATCAATGTTGACATCCTTATCTTCCTCATTCCTCAAAGTATCAAATACAGTACAATATGCTACTTGAGAATTATATGTTAATATATATGGGTGGTTATGAAATGTCCATATTTATCATGCATAATTTTAATGACTATTCAGTGTTATCAAGACTTTACAAATTATGGTGATTTGTGATTTCAATCAGGCAAGCACATACCTACATACATCGTGAATTGACCTTATGACTATCTGAAGGCCACACTTTCAATTCATGGTATCTAGTGCTAAACAGGGTGGTACTCATGACATAACTGGAAAACTGCCCGTCTACATACATGTTAGCATTTCAATCACCAATGCTCCATGATTTTCAAAAAGCTCTTAAAGTTCTCTGGGACTCAGATATGGCGAGGCCCTCCTGAATCTCAGGATCCAATCTGGGGATGTTTAGTTCAATAATTCTTTTCCTTCACCACGGTCTGACTAATAGGCACACTGCAGTGACATGCTGGATTCATCTCTAAATAAGAAAGTACGTTGAGATGGTTCTTAACTAAATATTCTCCCAAAGTGCCAAGTATGGGAGGCAACATATTAGACATCAGTGCAGATTAAGTTTATCTAGTGAATCTCTGTTTAGTGGCTAGGGTTAGTAAGCCAAATCTCCACGCCAGTCCATCTGGCAGCTATTGAGAAAAACCAATCAATGGCTTTCTCCCTATGTACATATTAGATGTCCTTGGTGCTGGAGACACAGAAGAATTAAACTTCTTAAATGTGCCCAAGAAACCTGGTCTGTAGAAGTCTGACTTGTTTGAATACCTCCCAAAGCCTTCTCAGAGATGGCTTCCCCTTCCCCTTGATGGCTTCAGATGTTAATTCATTTGATTCTGGTTAAAAGTTGTTAGCATGGCATTTTGCCATGTCAATTCCAGGTAAAGAGGTTACAAAATGTGCCGTATAGTTTATAACCTGTGTCTAAGTTATTTGGTGGCTTCTGAGATGAGTCACTGCCAATCTAAGCCATTAATTCACACAGAATACATAGATGGTATTGGGAACCCTTTGACTTTATTTCTAAAAAGTAGGAACTGTGACTTTAGAGACCTCCAAACTCATAGGGTAAAAAAATGCTTTGAAAAGCAAAGCAAACAGCAGGGTTTAATTCAGTCAGTAATATTATCTCCCTTTTAAAAAGATAAAGTTGTCCAGGTGAGCTTAAGATTTAATGGGAGAAAAAGAAATGGCAGGAAATAAGGGCATACTCTCAAAATAAAAGAAAAGCCAATGTTTTCACTGTGCCCTTCTCACTTCAGATTCCTTTGGAAGCTAAGCCAGGTTTCCTAAGGTATGTAATGAAACCCAGAGAAATTCCATGGGACAGTGGAAGAGGACAGGGATGAGAACCCCTGATCTGAGTTCCAATCTTCTTTTACCATTAACCTGCTGTGTCACCTTGGGTGGCTTCCTCCCACCCTTCCTGTTCCTCAGATTCTGTGCATAACAAATGGGAGGTAGGCTTTAGGATAAAAAAAATCCCTTCAAACTTAAAGATTTTGTGATCTTCTATTTCCTCCATTCTACATCAAAATGTGTTTTAACACTTCCCTGATCCACTGGTGTGAGTTTGCCACAGCTGAGCAAGCATTTCCTCAAAAAGCATCACATTGGGCATGGGTTCAGGGAGTCTGTGGTGTGCATAGGAGCCCGTGTGCCCAGGCATGGATGAACTGCTGCCGCCCGTGAGGCACACACAACATCAGCAGGCAGAGGGCACCCTGCTTTCAACATTACTTGTGAGACTAAGAGTACTTCTGTGACTAGGTGAGGGCCATGTCTTGTTGTTAACGACAATAAAGTTGGATACTAACAAAAGCTAAGATACTGTCTTTGGGATTATATTATTAAGTATACAGACTCTTAATCAAATAACATATGAAGTGATGAAGGCTACTGTCAATATGCTGCCACCTTTCCCCACACGGAGACCCTAGAAAGAGTCTGCAGCTTCTTCGGGCATTTGGGCCTGGGTCACCCCATGGAGGGACAGGGGAATAGTGAAGGTTGGGGAGGCTTGGGTTTCCCCAAAAATTTTAAAGAAATTTTGTGAGGTGAACGGGAATAATTTTGGAGCTGGGGGCCTAAGGTTTCAGCATCTGGGAAGAGACAGGTAGAAGGGGAAAGTAGGGTGACTGGGAAGAGAATGACAGTGTCCAAAATGCTCCAGGAGGCATGAGAGTGGCCTTGGTGACTGTCAGGCAAAGGCGGTCTTCTAGAAATGCAGCCTCAGGGACTCTCTGATGGCCTAAATCTTCCTTAGCACTGTAATCTGTTGCCAGAAAACCTCAAGGTTGACAGGCAAAAGGCTGATTTATTGGTTCAACTATGATTAGAATAATTTATGTGATTTAAGGAGACTTGAAATTGCTGCAAGAAGTGCTTCAGTTTTCAAAAGAATAGAGATTTGTGGATCCTCCCACACCATTAAACGGGCTTCTGAGGAAGGAATGCCCAGGAACCTGTATGTGCGTGCAAAAATGTTGTATTTGTTAGTGGCTTTTTGTGGTGTCTCTGTAAGGGCTATAGTAAGTGCAGTGAGGGAAAAAGAGAAACATTTTCTTCATTTTTCAGGTGGTACCAATCTAGTTGGAAATTGAAACATACACACATGAAGAAATTAAAAAATAATAAGAAACTTGTTGGTTACTGAAACATATGTGTGTGGAGGGTGGTAGGGGAAAAAGTTGGGTATATGTCTAAAAAAAGAAAACAGATTAATTAGGAAGAGCTTCCTGAGAAGACTAAGTTTAGAGCCAGGTTTCCATGCAGGTCAAGGACCTAAGCTATAGGAGGGCAAAGACTTTGAAATCTGCAGGCACCAGCTTTATCCACAATCACCATAACATCTAGTGTCTACTGAACACATCTTTGGATATGGGCACTGGCACAAGTTTTCCATGTTTTTGTTTCACCTAATCTTCAGAAGTTTGAGCTATATTCCTAGTCTCCATTTTTCAGATGAGGAATCTGAGGCTATCACTCACACAGATCATCTGTGGCAGCATTAAAAATTCACATTCGGGTCTGCTGGACTCTGCCCAGTGTACTGTCCTATGGCAAGAAGCCAGGCAGTGTACTTGTGTGAGTAGAAGCTGGAGAAGACGGGGGCAGCTGATGTCAAGCCTTGAGCTTGACTGATGGCACATTGAGGCTTGACCTAGTAGGTGACAAACATCTGCTACAGGCATTCTGAGGACAGAGGCTGGATGACTGTGAAGCCACGTGTAGGATAAGAGGACATAAGGAGAACCACAAATCGGGCCAATTTGGTGAATGGCAGTGGGCAAAGAGAGGAAGCTGTGACATGCCGAGAAATTTGCATGAAAATTCAAAAGAACTAGAAGTGTTATTGGCTATACAGAGGCAAGAAGAGAAAGAACAAGGTAAGGCTTCAAGTCTCAAGGCTGGTGTTGGAGAGCCGGACAGGCAAATTATGGGGTATCTGAGGTTAACAGAAGTACAGGGAGCAGAGATCATTTGGAAGGAAGATGAAAAATTCTTAGTGACTTAGTGACTAATCTCTCCTCTTTCAACCATCTTCAGATCTTTAAGAAACACTGAAAATGAAAGGCTATTCTTAGCCCTTTTTCTGATGCCCTTTTCTTTGATAGTGTCACACGCAGGTGTGCATGCAAATGTAGGGGTGTGTGTGTGTACATATACATACATGCACAACATGATCTGTATAACAAGTACAACAGCTTTTGACACAATATGTACTTCTGTCACATCTATGCATACTGATGACATATGTGTACTATAATTCACACTGTAGTTTTTCTAAGTGTGTATGTGCTTCGATAGATTTTTGAAGACAGCTTTCTCCATCTATCCATATTTATATGGGGAAGTGACATATTTCTTTGAAATTTTAAGAAGTTGTACCATTGTACTCAGAAACTCTTAATGATGTCTCTCCATTACTTTCAATTGCTGCTAAGAATGTGTAATTGGTGGAGTTAGACTTTGTTCTATTAAAAAAAGCTTTCTCCTATATTCTAGGACAATACATTCAAATCTTGAGCCACTATCCCTGGGTGGATCCCCCACACATTAATGTCAACTTAAAACAAAAGGGTGAATTTGACCCATGTAAAGAATCTACTGGCTTTTGTGAAAAATAGCGACTTCCAGATAAAGACACATTGTTGACCGAGTGTCTCATATGAATGTTTAATTCCTCAAAGCTGGGAGACTATGGACTGTCAGATACCATACTACCTTGATATAGACCATTGTAACAGAAGACTAGTACATGATTACATTGGAGAGAATGACTGATATTTGTTTCCCAAGGGGAGTGCCCTTTACAGCATTACAGTTCGTTTTCCTCTGAGGGGTTCTTCCCCCAACTGTCCCTCCATTAATGGAAAGCCTCTTCTTTTTCCAATTGCTAAGGATAGTGGACCGCTTGCTTTCCCTGGTACTATCAGTTTTGAATTTTGAATAAAATAAAGGAAACAGGATGTACATGGCTTTAAGGTAAGGGGGACTCATGCATTTTTAATAAAAGAGACGAAACTTCAAAAGCAAATCAGACTTATTTTTGAAAAATGCCCTTAAAAGATTTTCACAGAATATATACCCTCTAAACACTTGTTAACACATTTAAATCATGTGATTTGATGCCTGAAATGCTTTTTAGAAATTAAACATACTTCCTAAATACATTGGGTGAGTTTCCTTTGTTTAAAGTATTTCCCAACATTTCTGTAATGGGAATATATACTTTTCCATGAAAGGATAAAAGCATGACTCCTCATCTTTCTCTTTGTCGTTCATGAATTCTATGTTCATGATCATTTAATAATACTTGTTCTATTGTATGTTACTCACCTCTCTTGAAAATTTCATAACGTATGGAAAATCCTGCACCATGCGTCTCATAGTCAGAGACAAATTTGATAAAAAGAAATGGCCCTGAAGACACTATAGGAGAAGGAGCGATCTTTCCACAAAACTTTCCCCACAAGCGCCCATTTTCATTTTCTCCATCGATGATTTCCACAAAGTCATACCTAGAAGATATAAATGGAAAGAAGCATTATTTAGTGAGCCACGCCCTTCTAGCTTCAGTAATTCAGAAACCAGTATTCTAAAGCATAGTCTTCCAGGAAAAAAAAACATGCTGTCTGCATTCAGCCCTGTATTTCATGGAGCAAAATGAAATAATTAAAATGGACTGCATCATGTCCGTATACATCATCTGGCAACACAGAACTAGTGGGAATAATGGTGTGCATTATACTTGCAGACAATGTCAGTTAAAGTAACCAATTAACAAGAAAAGAAAAATCTCATGAGCACAAATCTCTATTATTAAATTGTATTCCTTTGTCTATGGTGGTGGGGTGTCAATACATAATGCTATGCATTCTTTTCAAACTGTGAAGTTCTTTTATGAATTCAAAATGTCTCCTTGGCTGGAGCTCTCCATGAACAATACTTTGATTTCTGTGAGCAACCCTCTAAACATATGGACACAGAATAATAAACAGATTCTTTACTATTTAACTCAATACCACTGAAGTCCAGAGTTCTTAGAAAAAAATTCTGTCAGCATCCACAGTGGTTAACAGACATCCTTTTCCCCAAAAAACTATACTTGATTTGTAGACCATAATGTTTCCAAATAAAAAAGTTTATTTAAAAATGGGAAATAACTTTGTTCATACCTATAGGCTTGAATCTTCAAAGGAATACTGTTGTTTCATAAGAAAACATGACGTACTTGAAATCAACAAAGTGATGCGATTGAAAGCTTAACAGTAATACACTAAGTTGACAAATGATAAGGGAAGTGACAATAAAGTGTTATCCTAAGATCACACTGAGATAACAGATATGCTTCTTTATCTCCAATAAACTAGCATCCCCCCTGGAAAATACCAAGATTTCTGTTTGTTTGGTGTTACATATTTCTTAGTGTCTAGCTCTTTCCTCTCTTTTTACATAACAAGTCACCTAGGAGCCAGATAATCTGATTTGTCTCCTACATTTTTTTCTAGAGCTGACATGAAAACATTAGAATGCATTCATTTCTAACCTTGATTTTATTTCTGATTTAAACTTGGTTCAAAAGTCCTGGGACATATTCATTTCAGGAATGGGTAAAATATGGCAGTAACATAAACTGTATCTGACAATTTAAAAGAGATCAAAGTGGGGGAAATCTTAATGATGACCAATGTTATCTTTAAGAACCTCTTTTCAAACTGTCCAGGACACATGACTTATGTTTACGTAAAGTCTCACGAGACAACTGCAAAGATGATATCACGAGGTAAAATGGACAGCTTAAGGCTCTGTAAATTAAAAATGACATTACCTCATCAGTTAAGATTGTGTGCCAGCTTTGTGTATATCAAGAAGAAAATAAAGCTGACATTGATGGAACTAAGCATTAACATATGTGAATTATTGTATTAACTCCATTTCCTCTGCTACATCTGATGTTTGCATAGTAATCACTGGCCAGCTAGCAGCCATCGCTGTCCCTTTGCAAAGCTATGGAAATACACAGAGGAATTGTTCGTTTCTCAATACTTTGGGAAGTGCTTTGCATGTTAAAAGAAGACAAGGAGGAGTCAAAAAGGAGGAGGAGAAGGAGGAGGAAGAAGAAAGCATAATATTCAAAATCTTCTCTAGCCTTTACGGTCAACTGGGGGCAGCTGGAGAGCACACCGTCTCTGTGTTCATGAAAGCCTCCCAAGTTGGCATGTGTGTAGTAATTCGTTTTATCTCTACTGCTTCATTGACTAGACAGGCCTGCATATTTTGCCCCCGGCTTGCCTATAATTTAACTGTGATTTGAACTGTTGACTGTGTCTGCATTGTACCTCCAGCTTTGCCATATAGGCTTTTTACATGAATCTTGACACGGTCTGAATACTAAGTGGCCAAATCCTAGTGCATTTTGCCTTCCAAGCACAAATAAGAGAGAAGGGTCAGGCTTTCTTAAGAATTAAGGGCATTTCTGTAAGAAGCCCTTTCCGCCAGGTATGAGAGGACTCAGCTGAGAGAGAGCTAGTGAATTACAACAGGCAAAGAAGCTGGTACTTCAATGCATGTAACATCTAATAGTAAATACGAGGCTCTCTACTTGGCAACAGTGAAAGCAATTTTTCAAAGGGAGAGAGAGGGATTAGAATCTCTTCCCAGCAAGAGATAAGTCATTGCATCGTTAAGTGCCAATTTTAGGAAATTGAATTATTCAGGGACACAACAGTTACATTTACAAACTGGAATGCTATCATTTTAGTGCTTCCCTTCAAAGCATCATCCAACAGGGCCCTAAAGAGTATCACAAATAGTGGTTCATGTAAATATTCAGGAGGGTGTATGGGCACAAGTTGCAAAGGATAGTATTGCCAAAGAAGTTAAGAAAGCAGCTTGCATCTCCCTCTGGAGTTGATACCAGTCCTGCTCCACAAGTTTCTTGCTGGCAAACGTGGTGCCAGGAATGCAGCTGGTGTGCCAGCGTCCCTCCCTCGAGACTAAATGTGTCACCCCAGCAACGTGCCCAGCCTGCACTGGCCTGAGGCCCAGGATACTGAGTTTGCAAATTCCAATCCCCCAGCCGGCTGCACATTGCTCCGTTACTGCTGCCAGTGTGGAAAACACTGCAGCTCTTGGAATGTCAAGATCCCCAGTCAGGACCGCAGACATGGCCAAAGTTGGAGATGGATGCCCTTGTCTGACTCTCATTCTGAACTGACATACGCCAGCTGCTGGAGAAGGACTGGGAACTGAGGCTTAGGAATCTAATTCATAAAAGCTAGAGAAGGGGTCAGCCTTTCTGTCCGTCTGGAGCCCTGCTCTGGAAGAACACTCCAGGTTGACAAGGAGGCGGTGTCTGGGTCCCAAGCACACCATGCTTTTGTGCAGGGCAGTGCACACATTGGTCCCAGCCAGTAAAGGTTCCTTAAACCTCATCTCTTGAGTATGGCCCCAGGAATGCAAATGTCATGGATTTTTAAACTATTCAGAAGCCAACCATCCCTCCTTGATAAGGCATCTTCCCATTTCTCAAATCTCCCACCTTAAAGCTTTCCCTTTCTGTGTTAATAATGGTGAGGCAGCATATATTTACTGGGAGGTAATGCAAAGATCTCCCTCCCTGACACTTTTACAATTAAAACCCATTTTCACACAGTTCCAGTTTTAGGGGATAATCCACTGGGTGGCTCTTCTCACCAGTGTCCCTGACTTTAGAGCACAAACTGCTTAAGCCAACATGTTTTTTACTGATATATTCTCCACACCCACCCTACCAGGCATATGAGGGGGGTGAAACATTTTGAATCCTAGTAGTAATCACGAGTTAGGTTTCCCATAAAAGTGATTAAGGAATAGATTTCCTTCTAAGAATTCTTGAAAGGATTACCCAGAGATTTTTTTTTTTCTTTTGGAAAGTTTGAATTACGGTTTTAGGAAAATGGCCAAGTTGGGGGGAAAGTGATGGGAAAACGAGAAATGGATTCAGTCACTACAGAGTGGTTTCCAACGCTTTATAAGTATGCGGTGCTGAATAGACAAATAGCATACTTTACTTAAGTCGGGTTTTCTCTTGTGAGTACAAATGATTCCTGACTCTGTGTGGAGCCCGTTAATGGAAAGAAAGCTAATCCTCTATGGGGTGTTCTCTGTGCAAGGAGCTACTGTACCAACCCCCTCACAGCTTCTAGACATTCTCGAATTATTAGGAAGGGGGGATATTAGGTGGTAGTGTCTTTTTAATCTCCTTCCAAGAGGCTCAGCCCCCACATGCATTCGTACATTCATAATGGAGAAATCTGATACCTAACATCATAAACCAGAGTGAGAAACGATGTTGGCAAACATAACTTTCACCTGCAAAAATGTGTTTCTTTGGATCTCTGGTTGCTTTTGCATGAGGCATGAATAGCTATTCCTACTGAACTACCTGTAAACGATTACCATGCTTCCGTCCAAGAATTACCTTACATATGCCCCAGAAGAGAACAGATTTTTCTCTCAGAGTATCAGAAAGAGGATTTGGAAGTGAAAATATACAATGACTCTAGGAGCAGCCAATTAGTCTGCATCTATGTTTCTGACTGATTTTACATGAGGTTCATCCCCTAAAAGTTCTTGCTGGCTTGCAATGTCCTAATCAAGCTACGAAAAGCCTTATACTTTCACATCCTTTCATTTAGGAAAGGTGCTTTTTTTTTAGAGCTCTATTCTAAGCCTATTTATTTAGGCAAAAAAATATTGTCTGAGGCTTTATTTATAATAATGAGGGAAATGGAAATAAGGCAGAAAGGAAGGAAACAAGAAGGAATTTAGATATATTCATATCATGGAATATTATTCAGCCATTAAAAAAACTGTACAACAAAAGATTTTTTAAAACAAAGGGAAAAAGCTTATGATACCTATCATAAACAAAAAAAAGAACATAAAACCTCATGTACAGTATATTCTCAGTTCTAATTCAGAAAAACTGGGAGAAAATATGCCGAGCTGTTACTAAGTGGTTATTTCTGGGTAGTAAGACTGTGTTCTTTAGTCATTTATGGATTTTTCAAAATTTTTACAGTGATCAAGTATTTTTTTTAATTAAACAAAAGTTATTTTGAAAAGCATTAACTATATATAAAGGGTCAAATCAATACATTATTACTTAGCTAACACTTTTATTTCTTGTTCAGAAAACATTATGTTTTGAGATGTTTTGTTTGGAAATACCAAAAGCTTTGATTTTTTAAAAAATATCTGTATCAATGAGACTCTGTATGATTTTCATTTTTTTTAATGCTAAAAAGTTAAAGTCCTTTGGATTTGATCTCATACCTTCTAAAATGCTGACAATAATACTTATCATTTGCATAGTAATTTCCATGTTACAAAAGTGCTCTCAGATGATTACCCAACATAGTCTGCAGTAATCCCAGAAAGGCAGTTCTCAGGTTGTAGCATCCCAGAAGGAGCCCAAAACTGGACAAGCTCTAGGTGAGACACATACGTATGAAATTTGTGTTCCTCCAACATTATGCCTACTCTTGGGCAAACGATTCCAGTATCTGCTCTTATTCCCTTTCATACATAATTTTTTGGCATGGGGAATGTGTACGGCCTTATTATCTTAGTCGTTCATTAACAACTCCTCACCCATTTTCCAGTTTGTCATTGCTGCCAGAAAAAATGCCACATCACCTAATACTCATTTTTCTAAACAGTGTGCTCAGAGCTACATGAACAGACATCTTGGTCCATGCCAAGATGGATGTGCATGAGTATGTGTGAAAGAGAGAGAGGGAGGGAGAAAGAGAAAGAAAGACAAAGAGACAGAGAGCGCTCTTGGCCTCCAGGGGTCAAATGAGTTGAAGTTTCGGTGGAATTGATGATGCCCTCTTGAATGGGCTTCCTCCCGCAGCTGTCCCGGTCCTCCTGCTCAGGCTGGGTGTTCAGGCACCACATAACTAGAACCTAAGCTCAGCCTGCACATGAGAGATGAACCACACATAGGTGGTAGAGTGGTGCTGAATGGTAACTGTAATTTTGTTTTCTTCCTAGTGCCAGCATCCCAGGCCTGAACACAGAAGCTCCAGGAAGGACAAGGCAGGGGCAGGGCCTAGCTCATGCAGGCCGATCCATGCCCCAGGATGGGTAAGTAGGAAGGGCAGGCTCTTCTGACCACCACCAGGGCTAGAGCCAGCCTGGTGCACTCCCCCAGCATGGAGTTGGCAACATGCTGGCTTAGGAGTAGGGAGAGGGCCTGAGCCTAAGAAACTGCCAAAGAAACCCTCCGCATTTTCAGAGGAACAGAGGCTGGGTTATGATCTGGCTCTTGTGCTCCCAGCTCCTAGAGTATGGTTAAATGCCAAAATCAAAGGAAGCCATTCAAAATCTGTATGCAATTTAAAAATCTGCACTATTGACAGAATATTGCTTTGTTTTTTATATTGCTGTATTTCCCCTTAAATTTTGTTTCTAAGTTTACCAAGTATTTTTTCATTAAAATGTCAAATATTTTTCCTAAATATATATTTCCATATATACTTTTTCATACATACATAAACATATTTTTATTTTATACTATATGTATACAGTTTTCTTCTTTCTATAAGTAGGATTGATAGACATTAGTCTTTAAACTGGGGCTCATTTTTGCTTGTTATGACAATTTCCAAAATTCTGTTTACTTGACTTCTGTTCTAGTAGTCCTTTGGATATACCCCTCAAGTCTAGTAATACTTTTGATACACCCCTAACTTTCAATCCATAGCGTTACTACATCTGTACTTGTATAAGCTTATGCATATTTGCACCAAGTATTATGTTATTAACCTTGTCTGGGTGCAAGATGGCAGTTTTTCAGTTGGGGGCAGCCCCCTGTGACATAGTGGTAATCCCGTTGAACTGAGTGGGGAATTAGCATTCTGGGAGCATTTCCATTGCCCCACCTTTGAGTTCCTTCTCTGATCTTATCCTCCAAATACTGGCTCAATCTATGAGCAGCTTGAGAGTCCAAGGTTTCACCTATCTGCTTAGCTCTAAAATGAGGACAAGTTCCAGAGTACAGGGATGGTGCCCTGAATGGCTGGAAGCTGGAAAGAGTGAGGTGCTAAGGAGACCAGGTGGCTTTGCTCAGGGGCTGTTGGATATACTTAAGCCAAACCACCTCTCCTACATGGCTCTCTGTTGATTGTAAAAGGCATGCCAAACCCTCACCTCTCTTGGAACAAAAAAGTGTTACAAGTACTCTTGTCTTTTGTGATGTCATTGTCCTCCTCAGAGGCCCACACAATGCTAATCTTACATCTGTCTATGGACCTCTAGGTCAATCTCCTCCAGGAAATCCTAACATCCTACAGTCCCCCTAACAAATTTCCCTGAATGTGGCCCCTCTGATTAAGGTTAGTGACAGTCAGATAGCCCGTTCTCAAATACCCAGAGTACAGTTAAACTTACATGCTAATCTCACACATGAAAAATTTTCATCTTTAAGCTTTCATAATACCTCAGGATCATAATAATGAATAATAATAATTTTATTGCAACTGTAGAAAACTGGTGATTAATAGGTTAAATAATAACACAATAAAATGTATAAGAGTAACAGTCCCAGGAAATAAGGCATTACTAAAGGGAAGAAAGAAAATGTTCAAGGAAGAAGTTTTACTGGAGTAAAACTAAAAAAAGATGTTAAACAGCTTTCATTCTACCAATGCAAAAAGATAATAATTAATTGATTGTGTGAGGGATTATAGGGCTGCAATGGGTTGTGGCCGGTCAAGACCATCTAAGGAGAAGAGAAACCAAGACAGTAAACATCCAGTAGGTAAGAGACAATTTGTTTCCTATTGCCATGTAAATAATCACCACACATTTAGAGGCTTAAAACAATATGTATTTATAAGTTCAGTTCTATAGGTCAGAAGTCTGGTGCGGTGTGACCGGTACACTCTGCTCAGGGTATCCCAAGAGGGAAGTCAAGGTGTCGGCATGACTGTGTTCTCACTGAGCTCAGCGTGCTTGTCAAAGCCCATGCTATTGTGGCAGAATTCCATTTCCTGCAGTAGTAGGACTGTAATTGCCATTCGTTTGCTGGCTGTCAGCTGGGGCTGCTCTCAGATCCTACGGGCCACCTGCATTCTTTGCACGTGGCCCTTTCCGGCCTCAAAGCCAACAGCATAGGATCTCCTTCACAGTGAATTCTCCTGCTTCAAAACTCCTCAGGAAAAGCTCAATGTTGCTTAAGGGTTCACCTGATTAGACTCACCCAGGATAATCCCCCTTTCTTGAGATCAATTGATTTGGTAACTTAATTAAATCTGCAAAATCTCTTTGCAGCAGCACTTAGATTAATGGTTGACTAAGTGGGAGAAGGCGTGTATACACCAGGGAACTGGGGATGTTGGGGGCCCCTCTTAGAATTCTGCCTGCTACCTCAGACCAAGCTCACGGAGCTGGGAAGCTGCAGTAGAAAGCAAAGGCAGAGGGATTATTCACTTAATCACCTGAGAGAGCAGACTAGTGGCATCCAGGTCCAGGGTAAGGTGAAGGGCAGGACTGGGAAACAAGTGATTTCAATGTTCTCGTGTCATACTGGCTGTTGGTTTGACAGCCCTGAGCCCACAGGCACTGCTTGTAGTGAGAGGTAAGTGGGCTTCTGGAGTGAGCCATACTCCCGACTGAAGCAAAAACAGACCTTCTAAGATTGTTCAACACATATGTCCACAGACAGAAAAGTTACAAGAGCTTAATTTAAAAAAAATGTATAAAAGAATTCAAGACGTGTCAAATAATGGTCCAAATATACAATTTTAATGGAAATCTTTGGAGTTTGAATTTGTCATTTCTAAGGACTCTTCATAATTAAGATTTCTTGGCATGGAAGATGAAAAAAATCCTTCACATGGGAAAATATTTCTGATTTAACTCAGATTACAAAATCCAAAGATTCATTTTAAATGGAAAAGAAGAAACACCTCTCTTAAAACAACTCTGCTACAAGTGATGGTGTCTTCCAGTGTCAAATTTGCGAAGTTTAGTATTTATAGAAAAATTCACATGCCTTTAATTACAATAAATTCAGTTCCCAAGTAAAACTGGGCCATCTGGAAGATATTAACATCATTTACAACTTGTTTGCCTCCCTATTTCATAGAAAATCTTTACTTCTTGCCAACTTTCCACTGTTCTCAGGAAAAAAAAAAGAATTACTTTTATGGATTGTCTCAAGATGGGTTTATACAGCAAGTCAGCCATCAAGAAGTGATAGAGGGGGCTTTCTGGACACATTCACTTCCTCCTTTTTTTACTTGAAATGCTTATATCTTTATTTTAAGACAGTTTTTTTTTTTCCTATAAAGGATATTCTCTTTTCTGCTCCTCTTCTTTCAGCCTTCCAAAGGGAATCATTTTTTGAAAGTTAACTGAATCTCTTAAAAAAATGTTTTTTGGTCCAGTGGAAAGATTGCTGGAATGGTAAGATCTGACTTCTAGTCCTAGTTCCAAACCTCAGGAGTCACTCCTGCACCTTCGATCTATCAAGAAGTGTCACCATGGTTGACCTCCCACAAAATGCCAAAGGGGACAGTGATGCAAGAAGGTGTCCCCCTGCCTGACTGATCATCAGGCAGCCAAATTAGCCCAAATGAGACAAGTCCTCATACTCTGCCACTAACTAGCTGAGTGCCTTGGGCAGGACATTAACCTCTGTGAGCCTCAGTTGCTCACAGAAAAAATGGACAAAATAGTAATGAACTTGAAGGAATGACAGGGAAGATTAAATAAAGTAATATAGTAATGGCCTTTGTAGGGGCTTGCTGTCCCTTTCCAAGTGAGGCTGGAATGGAGGAGAAAAAGAGAGACAAATACTAGAAACTTAAATGGAGCACAGCTTTGCTTTCCAAAATGTATGCTACATAGTTCAAAACACTGTCATTTAGGTAGTACAGGAAATTTAGCTATTGCTATCTCCTAGAGGGAAATCTATCAGTCAGGAGATGTCTAACCTCAGAATAGGATCATAACCTGATATTCTGAAAAATACTATTGGAATGACAGTAGTGCTACCACCAAAAATCAATCAGTTAGAACCACTGAAGTAATGGAGTTAGAGAAATCATACCATACAAATATATACTAAGATACGACTTTTTTTTTTAATCACTAAATCTGTTAAGTGTTTACACTGACATACCCAACCGATTCAGTTAGTCATCTGCAGTTGGATTAGTGCTATCAGCATGAGCTGCTGAATTTGCTTGAAAAATCCCTTCCTTCGGTAGGGTGGAAGCATCCGGGCACAGCTTCCCATTCTGGAAAGGCAGTGGGTCTTATAGCATCATGAAATTATAACTCTCAAGTTTTCTTTTTCATTCTTTGGAAAAAGAAATAAAGCAAGACTTCTGTTTTAGACTATATGACCTAATTTGCTAATTTTAAGAGTTTAAAAAAATCCTCCTGATTAATTAGTAATTATTCAGTGGGGATCTAGGTACTTTGCTAATCAGAGCTGCAGGAACTAAAGTTGGCAAATACTCGTTTTTTTATGTTTTTTTTTTCTTTCTTGGCAGTAATTACAGAACTTTTTCAGTGTCAGGTAAGTGAGATGATTCGCTCTGGAATGGGGAAGTTCCTCATCTTAAAATGACAACCTGTTTCTTCTGAAGTGAGAAGCAAAAAATGCTGAAGAAAATAGGTGTAGTGACAGTATTAGATGTCTCCTGGTTTTAGTGATAGCAGTAGTGAAAGCAAGGTTGAACTGAATTTTAGGGGCTCTAACTCAGGTTGAAATTATGGTGTCCTGTTCAGTAGACCCTTAAAGTTTACTTCAAATACAAACCACTAAGTTAACCACAACCAGGAAACACCAATCTTTTAGATATGGGCATAATGTATTTATGATACTAGAAAGAAATGCATGAGAAAAATATGCCATGTCATAGAGAAATTCTTTTTCCTTAATCCCTAATGTTTCTTGAAAGATGCCTACTGTTCACTGTAAGTCACCTTCAGGATCTCATGTATTCATGCTTACTGTATTCATTTTTTTTCATTATTTATAATTTTAGTAAGCCAAACGGCAGGTGTATTAACGGCAGACAACTGGGCCACTAGTGATCTTACTAACATAGCATATATTCTGTAACTTGAAGTTAACTTGTAATTTAGGGAATAATTTTTATAATGAGAAAGACCTCTGGGCACATAAAATACTTCAAATGTCAAGTAGGTTTTTTCCTCCCTATATGATAAGCTGCAAACTGGTTAAAAATAAAATTTTCAGAGAATTTTTGGTTTTTGGCCCAAATATTAGTGAACATGATTTTTCTTATCACTGACTTGCCTTACAGAAGAGTAATTAATTGGTAGAGAGCAAGACTTTGTCTCTGTGTTAGGAACAAGTTCAAGGATTTTAATGCCTTAGGTGGCCTCATGATTTATACAGATCTTAAGGAGTAATTGTGCTTTTAGAAGAAAGGAAAGCAGTGACCATAAACAATACCAGTAGTCTAAGAGCAGAGGCACCATCTTACTAAGTTTAACCATATGATTGAATAAAGGGTCAGCCCCCCGAAATGGCTCTGTGGTTGGAACATGGATTTAATTCATCCAGATCAGATCCCCATCCTACCATCTAAAGTACTCCCCAACCCCTCTGGATATCTTTATGGCAAGCTTAACAGAAAGGAAAAGGGAATATGGTCAAGTGAGGTAAAACAAAAGGTAGTGTAAAGGGAGCATTTCCAAATGCTCCCTTCTCCTAAACACAACATAAGCTACGGAAAGGCATAAAACGTTCCCCTTGGCAACACTAAAGACTCAGCTGTAAAAACAAGACAGGTAGGCACAGGAGAGAGAAGGCTGTGCATTACTTTCCTTACTTTGACTAATGACTCCATAAGGAAAAGATTTTCTTTCACTGAAAACCAGAATACATAAAATGATTTAACATTTCACTATATTTAAACAGCCTAATTTCTTTGAATGCTTAATGTAGAGGGCTAAAGTGTATTGCACTTTATCTACCTATAAAAGTTTTATTAAGAGAATTGATAGTGTAAAGTCATAGAAATAGATGGGAACAGGTGGTTTTTCAGCATTTTAGTTCTTGAATTATTTGGAAGCAAATAAGTGCTCATTTACAAACGTACAAGAAAACAGGCCCTTTGAGAATCCTTTCAGGGGGAACTTCTTTTAAAACATTGAAAGTTCTTGAAATCATTGTATTACTTTAAGAATATACCATATTTCAGATAATTCATTACTTCTGATTGTTTTTCCCTTCTAGGAATGACAAATCACCTAGATCATGTTATCACTGTTTTCACTGCATCCAGTCTGTTCTTGGCTCCCCCCCCCCCCCGACGCCCCCACCCTCCTCTCTCTCTCTCTTTTATAGTAGGAAGCAGAAACAGCAGAGAACTGTTCCTAAAATGTGTTCCCCAGAATACTGGTCTTGTGAAATGCTTCACAAAAAATTTTTTTCCCAAAATCATTTGGGAATGTGGCATGTTGTTATGTTCCTTTCATGAATATTCACAATTTATGTCAATATATTACAGGCTCTGAGGAGTCCCACAGGTGTAAAACCTTGATTTAACTTGGTTTAACCCAACGTATGCCAATCTCATTGATCATAAGACCCTTTTATTAGATAATACCTGTGGGACAAGTGTTGGTCGGAAGGTATTTTTCTATGAGCTATTTTGAAAAGTCACTTTAAACTAGCCACAAGTCAGAAATAATAAAAAACAATTCAGGGAGGGAATCCATTTTGTAAATGATGACATAAATTTGAAAAGACAGAGATAAAATTTGGCAACCTAATTCTTTTTCTATTCTACCCTAAATGTTAGGAATTTAGTTTGAATCAGTGCTTTGAAAAACTGTTCTGGCAATTGTTTCTGGCTAAGCAAGTACAATGCTGATACCTAAGACTGCGCTTATACTTGGTAAAACAGGCTCAATGGAGGCTGACAAATGCACTTGGCCCGGTTGACTGGTTTGTGGGCCTGAGAGCAGGAGTCAGGAGCGCCCGGTTTTACTGGCCAGTTCATGGGAAGGTGATGCCGTGAAGGGAACTAGCAAAAGTTTACAATGGCAAGAGCTCTAAGGGATGATAGACAAATGGTACAATTTACAGATTTGAAAACCAAAACCCAGAACACTTAAGGTACTGGAATAATATTTCAAATCCAGTTCATAAAAGAACCACAACTTTCTCCTACATCATGAGGAAGACAAACCATTTCATTTCATTTTATTAGAGGATGGTGAAAAGGGTCTTTGTGATCATCAAGGTCTACCTTCCAATCTGAGATTCCAGCTAAGGGATTGCTCAGCGTTGCTCAGAGACCTACAGGAAGAGGACGGGCCCTGAGTGCAGATGGGAGCCGGACCCATCTTAGCACCCTGGCGGTTAGCCCAGATCTTCCTTACTTTGCTTCGGATCTGTTCCCTCAACAAAAGTTTCTTCAGTATTTAATATCATGTCCTCCATTAATCCAAAAACCACATTTAAGTCCTTCTCCACATGACAGCCTTTCAGGTATCCTGTGGATGCACACCATGGCCCTGATGGCATGAACGTTTCTGGTAGCATAAGATGAGAAAGAATTAAAGAACCCACTTCTTAGACAACGCTTTTTAAACCATAAGCAAAAACTCAGGTTAAGTCAAGAAACCATTTTTTTAGTTGCTTGAAGGTTGTTGAGACATCTTCATTTTGGCAATTACAAGGACAGTGAGCACATGTATGTATTTCAAAGGGTCTGTACCTGTGTTCTGGGGATCTGGGGTGGCAGCCATGTCACCGAGGGCAGAGGGGACGGCTAGACTTCGATTCTTCTCTCTGTTTCAGACCCTCCCTGCCTTTCTTCTCCCTTTGTTCCCATACTCTCTGGTCTCTGCCCTTCTTGTTGATTTGGGACTAGGCAATCTAGAGGCAGAGTCTTTTCATGGGAACAGAAACTCAGCTCTGTGGATCAAGGATCCAGGAAATGGAGAGAAGCCCAGGGCAGAGGGAAGGGCTGACCCTGGTCTCCCCATGGGTGGAGCCAGAGGACCAAAGAAATGCCTAGGTGACAATGTAACACAAGCACTTTCCACATCTACTTTGAGGGTTGGCTCTCAGATGCCAAAGAAAGAGTTGAATTTACTCTGCTGATTTTTCTTTTACTAACTAGGCATGTCAGCCAAGAACTCCCAGTTCTGGACAAAGAACATTGCTATTTTTGTCACTGTTAAATTTCTACTCTGAATTTTTCCTTAGTCCTCCCTTTTCACACTACTGTATAATTTCATGTCAATGATAGTCCCTTTAACATTGTGTGTGTGTGTGTAATACAGTAAGATTTTTTCTGTACTGTAAAAGTGCCACTGATCCAGGACACTTTTCTTAATGACTCAGGCTGTAATAATTTTCTTTCCCAGACATGGGCAAAAGAGCCATTTTCACTAATTATACACACACATAGCCTTCATAAATTTTTTTAACCTTAAAATAGGCTTTTGTAAATTTAGATGTCCAATGGCCTTTATATCAATTATTTGTGTCTTAATTCCTCCCTAATCATTCAGTGACAAACATGCTCTCAGAGCCAGGCTATAGTTCAAAAACTGAAGTAGAAGTCATGTTGGATTTGGCGGTTGTTAAAAATAATAACCTCGACTTGATGCTTTTCTATTTTTTTCTTTAAAATCCAATGTCTTCAAAAATACTTTCCCTTTAATGTGTGACAGATATGTTAAACACAGCCTGTATAAGTGTTTGAACAGTAATAATATTGATCTCTTCAATGGACATTTTCCACACAAATGGTAGAAGGCCATTAATAAAAGCTTTGATTTTTAACTGCCATTATGCTTTACAATTAAGGAGGAAAGTATTCTTAGTCTTTGTGATATACTTTTTGGTGAAAAAAAGTGGTAATAGCTTATATTTATATAGCACCTTTTCTGAAAAGCTGAGAGAGCTTTATGCTGGTCATTTCACAAGCTTGACGAGAGAGAGGGAGCAGTGACATGTGGAAATGTCTTTACGGCAACTGTGTCCATCACCACCAGACAGCTTAGCTGATTTTGTTAAACTACAGGTTTCACAGGCATTTGTTCCTGAACTGACTAGTGAATCAGCTGAGTAATTACTGGATTGTTCACCCAGCCTCACCCAGAAATGGCTGGGATGGAGTGGAGGGTATCATGGTGGTCTAGACAGAGCCAAGTCCTCACGCTCGGGTTGGGACCTTGCTGTCAGTGACCAGGAAGTGAGCCAAAAGCATGGGTGCTGGAGAAAAGGTAAAAGAAACAGAAGCTGTTGAAGACAATTCAAGGATATTTCTGCGGCAGTGTGTTTCCTGACCACGCTCTGCTCATTTGGAGCTTCAGAGCTTACCGTCAAGGTGAAGCGTAAGGCTGGACTTTTCTGGGGCTGCAACACAACACAGGGGACTTCCTTCTTGCTCTAACCCTGACTTCTTAAAAACAGTGTTTCAATCTGGTTATAATGTATGCTGATAATGGCCTGAAAAAAAGGAAACAGATAAAATCTGAATCCTAGTATTTAAATGGCAGGTTGTAAAGGAAATCAGAAAGGGCGATTTGGAAGTCAAATGCATGTCCAGGTATTAGGGGCATGATCTCAGCCAGGTTTAAGGCACCAAGTGAAGGAGCTATCTGCCGGCTAGTCCTGTGGGTCATTGCTCCACACCTCTACCCAGCTACCACTGCTGGGATGGTATTTACTTTTCCAAAGATCAGGACAACTGCCCTGATGTTCTGCACTTGAAATAACTACATAGATTTGTTCTTGCATCTCTTTCCTAGAACTTTCTTTTCTTTTTCTGCTGATCTAAATTCCATTTTTTCAAAGCTCAGCTCAAGGTTCATTTGTCTGTGAAGCTTTTCTTATACTCAGTCACCTGTAAATGTTTCCTCCACTTGAATTTCGTAGTTCTTAGTTAGCCAGTATGGACTGAATAATTATAAATTTGCCCAGTGCAGTAGCATCAGAATTATTTTTTCAGTGTGGCCATGCCTTATTTATTTCCTTGGTTAGATTATAATTCCTGTAGGTAGAAAGTATGTCTATTTATCTTGGATTTTTCTGACAATCAGAAACAAAACTCTTTTCCAGGAAAAAAGTCCATGCTTACTGAGAAATGAATAAATAAGAGAACTAGCACAAACATCACATAACCTGGTAGTCCAACTACTTTATGTTCCTATTTTGACAACATTTAAACTGAATCTTCTAAATTGTTTACTAAACAGTTATGGAAGAAAACACCTTCCCTTTCAGAAATTTTTTTTTCTACAAATGACATAAACCACTCTTGGAAAACTCAAAGCACTGAGTGCTCTGCTTTTGTTCCAATTACATTAAAACTGATTATAATAGCCCTCGTGACAATAACATCTCTTCAGAAGAGCACGCCAAATACTTAGGGGTATAGTCTCATCTAGACGTCTGGGGATTTAGGTACCAAACTCCTATTAGTGCTAATAAGCATTACGTCTGTAAATCCCCAGACACTAATGTCAATCCTGTTGGTTCCACTATCCGCAGCTGGAATGATGGGTCTAATGAAGTCCACGTCTTCAAGGTTTCTGTTTATAAAAATAAAATGTTTCGACCTCAACTTTTCTGCCATCTCTAGTAATGTTACCAGGTGATATTTATGCCTTCCAAATTGTTTCATAAATGCTGAGGAGTTGTAATTTATTGTTCTTTAAAGAAATTTGCTTGCAATAACAACTGTCACAGGTGTATATTAGAAACATATACGGATGGTAAGTTCTGCCTAATGAAGCTGTTCATTACTGCTGCCTCCCTCTCCCTGCCTCATCATGTTCCTCTATTTCCTTCAATCAGGGGCAAGTATCGAAAGGTTTCATAGGTTTTATCTTTATCACTGATCTTCTGAGTGCACTACATACAATCTATTCTCTTTAGTGCATAAATGTAAAAATTCACCATTTGTACTTAAATTTAGTATCTGTGGAAGCCAACATTTTAGACTTATTTTCATCATCTGAATTTCAAATTCTTATCCTCAAATGCTTTTTACCCTACTTTAAATCCAGAGCCTAAGGAGCCGAGCATGTCCTTCTGTAATAATCTTTGTCTGTTACATGGCTTAGAGATGCAAATTACAGGTTTTGTTCTTTCAATTCTCCTTTTTAGTATCTAACTGCATTAAAATGTAATGTGAGTCCAGCAGGCACTTTGTAAGATATATTTAATGCCTATATGGGATATGTCTGTATGTACGTATGTTTGTGTTCGGGTAAACATGAGCATAAATACAAAAGATTACAATCTTATCTTTCTAAAGAAGATTAATTTACAAAATAAAAAGATTCCAAATCTGTGCTTACACAAAATGTTGCCATTGGGAGTTGATTTTGTGTGCTTCAGTTACCAAGAGGTTTCTTGTCCACAGGAGCCACTGAAGCAGTAGGGGATGGCCGACCCTGGGTAATCCAAAACACAGGACCTACAAACGATTAACTCCAGTCGTCAGGAGATTAGCTCTAGTCATTGGGTCACAACCTTGCCTGTCAGTTACTTGCACCTAAACTCCTTCAGGAAAAGTAAGTGAAGGAGCAGCCATTCTTACAGCCAAACTCAGTGCAATTGAAAGAGACCCTGTGTTCTGTGCACGCCTTCTTGGTGGAGTCTGATTTCTAGTTTTTCTTAGTTTTCTATCAGTCAATACTTGTTTAAAAACATGTCATAAGTCTCTGTGGCTTCTGCATGCTTCAATTACCTCTGATTATTACATCAAGATTCACAAATGAGATACCCGAGTCACTCCTATTTACTGCAAAATGCTATTGAAACAAACTGAAATTCAATTTCAGAACAGATTGCAATAACCTATCAAAACAGAGCAAGTGGAGAGGAAGTTGGGCCTCGAGGTGTGCTGGACTATTGTTAAATGCAAGACAGCACCTCACCTAATAATTTAAACATGGTCTTGCTGCCTGACATTTTTAATGCTTTCTTGATCTCTTTCTTCTAGCTCTGTGTGTTCTTTACCACCGTAGGGAGCAGTGCATAGCGGGTTATGGATTAAATACCAAGCCCTCCTCTGCCAATAGCACTTCTAGGAGGGGAAAAATGATTGGGTACTTTTATAAATAGCCATGCCGTAGGTGTCCAGAGAAAGCAACCTTTATTCAGGGCTTTTAAAAGCTGCCTGCTTTTTAGATGCAAAGCAATCTATAAAACTGCCAAATTCAAATTTTCAGCTATTATCTGGGCAATAAGTCTCAGACACCTTGATAGGCTAATTTGACATTTTTGTCAGCACAAAATAAGAGCCCAGTCATAACTAACACAATCTGGTTCTAAAAATTAATTTAATTTACACAATCCCCCTGATATGCAGCCCATGGGTTTGCATTTATTTTGTGATTCATCGCACTTGAATTAAACTTAGAAGCTTAAGAATTTTATGCTTAAGGAAACTCTAACTCTGAAGAACAGAAACATACACATTTCCTTCATCATTTGTTCCTTCAGGGCAAGGAAAAAAGAAAGCCACTGTAATTTGGAGTAAGACTTTTCCAGACAACTAGAACAACAGCAACCATAGCATAGGTTTCCTCAACAGCACTGTGTTGAGGAAACCTAGCATGCTGTAAGAAATTAACAGGAGCATGTAAAGTGGATACAAATGTAGTTTTCAAAAGAGATGGTGTTAGCATGAATTCTAGAAAATACTCAACGAGCTTGCAAACTTCTTTATGATAAACATTTAAATATGAGTTACAAAATGTTTCCTGGACACAGAGAATCAATTAAATGGGGACAAAATTTAGAAGACATATATATTATAATTATATATTTTTTAAAAATACATATTGGGGGGAGGGAGTTATATATATCAGTTTCAAGTTGAAATGAACTTGAAAATTATCTGGTTCAATCTCCTTATTTTCAAATATGGAAACTGAAACCAAGAGGTTGAGTTGTCCATAATCAATTAATTTTGGCATCAAAAGACTCAGGTCTTCTGATTCCCTATCTAGTACTTTTTCACAGACTTTCCAAACATATTTCCCACTTGCATTGGTTAAGCATGCAAATCTTCTCTACAAATGTACTTTTCTGATTTTTCTCAGAGAACAGAATTCTACAATTGTGGGTCCTCTCATATTTCTAGCATATTTTAAAACATGAAACAAAGTGATTTTAAAAACCGTCACTTAAAAAGACACACATTTCAAGTGTTCTGATGGGCTTGGTTAATGTTTAATCCAAGTCAAGGTAGAGAGGAAAGTAAGTTTTCTATGTACGGGCCAATAGTCTGACTGCCACGAGCGGCAACAGATGAGAGAAGTAATTGAACACTGTGTGCAGTCCTGACTTCTCTAAGGTCTTGGATGGGTCCTCGAGTTCCTTTGTACAACCTGTTGCAGTTCAGACAGGCAAGCAGATTTGTGTCTTTCCTGCTTTTAAAACCCATGAAAGAAAGAAATTCCACAGCTTCCCTTGTAACTTGTTTCTGTATTCTATAACCTCTACTTTGAAGAATTATTTTAGAAGATAGTTCCAATCTGTCTTGTTTCTGCTTCAGACCATTTCTTGTCCCCCCTTTTTTTTAATGAATTTAAGTGCCCACATGCATATATACTTAAATAACACAATCTATTTTTATCTCAGAATACTTAGATTTTCTATGTCTTTTCAGACAAGATAAGAAACATGTAAAAAATATTAACTTGAACATAGTAATCTGGGCAGGGACTTTTCCCAGGCTTTTTCTTCCCTGGAAAAGTTAATTCTAACATCTTTAGTAGTTACCTTGGCATCCAGAACAGTGGAAAAAAGAAACAGAGAATTTTACAACTTGTTTGTACTATTACATCTTTGTCATGGTGATGGAGTATTGACTGAATCCTATATGAGTCACTTCACTGTGCTAGAAAGAAAACTCTCATGGACCAGAATTACAGAAGGGTATTTGTAAGGCATCTTCTCTGGCCCCTAAATGTTACAGATAAGGAAACAGAGGCCCTAGTAAGTGATGGGGACTGCAACAGTTCACACAACCATTTGTGGCAGAGTCAGTTGCGGACTCCGGTTTTTCAATTTCTAAATCCAGAACTTCTATTGCAACACATTCACTCGGCATTCAGCAAAAGGGAATAAACAAGGAAGAATGTTTGACATCTGCTAACACACACACACACACACACACACACACACACACACACACACACACACTCAGAATCCTCAAAAATCCCTTAAAACATAGCTGATGTGCATAATAGGGATGTGGAGCTATTACCATACTGTGGATTTATCAATTTTTGCATATCCATGTGAGTGAATGAATGTCACTCTCCACACCCAACGTGTAATCTTTTATCCGTTACAGTTGTGTGGATAATGAATGTTCTTTACTCAGACAGCCCAAAGAAGTCACTAAGGGCAATTAAATATACTCTTTACTTGTGAGCAAATTCAAGCAGAATTTGTTTATATAAAATTAGAGCAGGGTTTGCAACCTCAAGTTAAAATCAGTGTACTTCTTTCAATTTAAGATGTTGATCACTAATGAACTTTTATGTATATGTGAAGTTTTATGTGGTGGTGACATTCCTACATTTCTCAAAGGCTTCAGTTAGTGTTGGATTTGGGGATAAGTTCTTAGAATATGAGAATGTAGCAAAAGACTAAAGTGGCACCTAACTTGCTACTGACGTGTATCACCACTCATTGCGGGGCTTGATATTTTTTGCAGTATACTTTAGCAAAATCCATTCCCAATAACTGTGCTGAGAGATACAAGAGGCCAGTAGAGTAAGTATTAAGGAAGTTATTAAGGAAGAAAAGAAGGAATATGCAATTCTTGTGAAATCCAGAAGAGTTCACCCTATATAGTGAATCTGAGAGAGAATCAACATCCATTCTGCATCTGAGGAATAACAGTAACATTAAACAAGCACATTTCCTCAGCACCACAATACCCACCTGCTCAGCCACTGGAGTTACCTGCCCAACTGAGCTGCGATGGGGACAATCTCAGCTGAGAAATCAGGGGGTTGGGGGTGAGCAGAGTTTTAAATCAGACTCTGTTGCTAATCCATTGGGCTATGTGGGGCAAGGTGCTTTACTTCCCTGGGCCTTTGTTTCCTCATCTGCAACCTAAGGGGTTTGCCTGAGAAGGTCTCAAAGGTCCTTCCCACCAACAGCACACCTGACTCAAGTGCAGCCATGCTGGCTCGAGTTCCATCCCAGCCTGGGATCACAGTCCAGAACCTCTGCTTGCCTTCTTCCCATCTCAGACGGGTCAAGCCCACTTCAGATCATTCTTCAGATGTCAAACAGTTACAAAAGACCTTTAAAATTTTAGGTCTTAATTTTGATGATGATCTTTTAAAAACTGCCAGGCAAGCATATGCTAGACCACCTGGATAGATGCCATAAAAGGGACTGCAGTGTGTTTTTGTAGCCACATGTGTACTTGTATTTATGATTAAATGAGCACTAAGTGCAAACCATGCGAAAGCATGGCTCCCAGTGTGGACTAAGGCTTTCCATTTGTTCAAACAGACACAGTGGTGGGGACAGGTGGGTCATCACTCAGGAACACAGGAGTAACATAGCAGGGAACCCGAACGAACCAGCATCCTGGTCATTGGCACCAATGGAGACCAATAAGTGGTGATACACAAGCAGCAACCCTGGAGATAAATAGGCAGTGAAAAGCTTGTCATTAAAAAGATTTTTTTCAACCCAGTATGTTGGGGTGCACCATTGGGATATAATGATTTACATATAAGAAATATATATTTGGTTATTCAGATGACCAAAATTTATTTCTCAGAGATATTTGGTCTTCATCTGTGATTCCTAAAAATGCTTCAGAACCATAAAGGTGAAGTGGGTGTTGTGATGGTAATGAGACTTTTGGACCCAACCCAAGGGTAGAGACTGGTTGCCAGGAATCCAAGCATGTGGTTAGTGTGGGATGGGAACTCTTGACTCCCAGCCCCCAACCCCTGGGAGGAGAAAAGGCAGAGAGGCTGCAAGTTCAATCAGCCAAAGGCCAATGACTTAGTCAATCATGACCATGAGAGGAAGCCTGAACAGAAACCCATGAGAAGAGCACTTTGCATGCTGCTTCTCTGTAGGAGTCTGGTTCTATCCTTGGGGAAACAGAACGGTTCTCCATGCCACTGAGCCAGGCCTCAGGCTCCAGGAGGATGGAAACTTTTTTATTTGGGACCTTGTCCTGTGCATTCATATATTAATATATATCCTTTGCAGCATGCTTTATTAAACTGATAAACGGAAGTGTTTCCCTGACTTCAGTGAGCTGCTCTAGCAAATTAATCTGGCGGGGAGGTGGCTGAACCTCCAATCTGTAGCCAGTTGGTCAGAAGCATAGGTGAAAGCCTGGGACTTGCAAACAGCATCTGGAGTGGGGGTAGGGGGGCAACCTGGTAGGACAGATCCCCTAACCTGGGGAATCTGGTGCTGTCCACAGGCAGATAACGTCATAACTGAACTGAATTCTCAGACTCCCTGATTGGTGAGAATGCATGAGAAAAAATCCTCCCCCTCCTCCACCTTCAACATGGGAATCAGGTCTGGGAACCTGAAAGAGTTGCTGTCAGAATAGTGGGATTAGCCAGAAAGGATCCCATTCAGTTAATCCATCCTTAATAAATCATTACTTTAAGTCACCACCATGACTAAAACAAATTAAATAATAAAAAGAATTTAAATGTCAGCAAAGACCATGATGATGGCTGAAAGGGTTGTCTATCAAGCTGCAACTCACAGAAATTAAGTTAACAACAAGTAACGCATAAAATTGCAAACACGTTCTACTGTTATTATGTTACCCGCTAACGGGAATTTTGTTTCTACCAAATGCCATCATTCATCACATCAAATTGATGTTGTTATCTGAATGTTTTAGTTTTGTAGTTATGTTGGGATTAATGTGTAAACTTGCATTGGTTTATTTATTCTATGGGAATACTAAGTATAAATAAGGTATGAACAGATTTTTTTGTACATGTAAAATAAATAATATTTTAATAAAAATAATTTTCAACACTAAAGGTCCATGGGAGTGCTTCTTTAAAAGGAATCAGTATATTCCTTGAGTTTGAGAAACGGTTTACTCTGAGCCTGTCTGCAGGACTCTCATGAGGGCAGGAACCCACAGCCAGACAGGAAGGTCTGTTTGAAGGCAGGCTGACCTCTCTAGTAAGCCTGATTGTTCTGGAACTCTCCAGTCTCATTTTTCTTTTAGTTACTTTAAGTGGACTTATAAAAAGCCATCTTTTCCTCTTAATCCTGTTCCTTATACCCAAGCCAGCTCAGAACCATCTGGGAATCTCAGAACTGGTTTGTCCTTTGAAGAGGAGAAGGTCAAGCTGTTTCTGGGCCCTCAGGACAGGCCTGAATGCAGTGGAATGTTGATCTAGGGCAGTAACTGCTCTGTGGGTGATACGAGGGGTCTGAAGGTGGGAAGGGAAGAGGTAGCTTGGCAGCTGAGTGTGCAAGGCTGCACAACAGGTTGGTTTCGGCAAGTTAGTGCCCTTCCTGGGAGGCACCAGGCCTCCAGAGCTCAGATGGGATTAGCATTTTAGTCCTAATAAACCAATTTAAACAAAGAAGAAAAACCTTTCATTCAGCACAACTTTAATACTCTACAGATTGATTATAAATCACAAATTGGAAGCCTGCACAATCTGTAATACAAACCAAAAACTAACTGCTGCTGTCTGTAGTAATGCAATATAATTTACGGCAAATTTAGTCACAGCCATGGCCTGGGTGTCTTACTCTAAGAAGCAGCACACTTTTATGGGGTAAATATTTCATTTGTAATCTTGAGTTAACAGTTTTCTCCAAGAATGTCTCTAGAAGCCATTTTCTATGAATTTCTCAGTGTCTTTAATTTTAGATAGAATATAAGTAAGGATTCTGGAACATATCTGAGGCCTCTGCCTTATATGTCATGTTCACAAAGGATGCCTTCTTCCAAGGACCTAGTTTTCCTTCAAACAGTTTGGGGTTTCTAGGTAGGGTTAACTGCCCTAAACTTTGCAAGACTTGAGGGCACAGGGAAGGGAGGGAAAACACAAGTCCACCCTCTTGGTGACTTACTGGGATCCCACAGTCAGATGGGGGATGGCCTCATAGCTCTAGAAAATCAGACTTCAGGACGCTGCTCTAGGGAAAAAATCTGAGGAATGACATTATCTTCTGAAAACGAATACTGCATTTTCCTATTAATAATATACTTATCAACTTCAGTTCACAGTAAAATTCAGTTATACTGTTAACCTTGTTCCTTTGGCAGACAGTAAAAAACACATGTTTTTCTGGAGCTAAGCAAATTTTCAAGACCTTAGGATCCCCTGGAAATAATTTTTCTGCTGGTGAAAAGGAGCCTATTTTCAGCCCTCGCTCATCCCAGGAGCAGCATGTAAACGTCACATTAAACTTACTGCTACCCTGAGTGACGAGGGACTCACCTGCTGAGCAATCAGAGGTGCAGGTGGGCCTTCGACAGGCTCTGCTTCACTGGGGCATGTCACCAGGTGGAAGAGAGCCTGGTAGATGTGAGAAAGCTGACTGCACACAGCCAGCTCTTCAGTGCTGCCTCGTCCATTCTGCACAGCCTCTTTACCCTGGGAACTCCTCATGGATTTTCAACCTTATAATTGAAAGGCCCATTTCATGTCCTAACCTTATGCAGCGCCTGAATCCTGCAGCCCCCAGTGCTTGTCATTTACTGTACAGAAAGGAGCCACCATAGTCCCAGTCATGCAGACAGGGACCCTGGAGAGTCCCATGGGCTGATTAACAACATGCAGTTCACGGTCCCACACCTGGCAGGGTGTCATCCACACCGTGGGTGGTTTTGGCATCAGAAGGACCTGGCTTCAAACTCTTGTTCTGCCACCTCGAGTTCTATAGTCTTAGACGGATCTTTTAATCTTTTTATATTAGGTTTCCTTGTTTGTAAAATGGGGATGATAACATCTTGTGGGGTGCTGGTGAGGCTTAAAGATTGTACACACACACCAGCAGGCACACAATGGACACCATGTGGACTGTAGCTGTAATTATGATAAGCCGGGCTGGAAGGTTGCCAGAATGCCAATTCTATATTCTTTCCACTAACCAGAATACTCCACCACCACTACTACCTACTTTACATGAGCATTTACATGTGCCAGGAATCTTACCAGGCCCTTTCCCTGTATGAGTTCATTTCATACTTCAATAACCCCATAGGTACTATTTTTAGGTCTACTTTGTAGTTGAGAAAAATGAGTCTTCACGAGGTTTACATTTTCACAAGGTCACAGAGCAAGTGGCCGGGTCTACCTGACCCAAAGTTAGGGCTCTGAAACCATGCCATCCTCTTGCTAGGTGAGCCAAGCCTGCTCCACTCCTACCACAGAAGTCATGCCCCCTTCTCCCCATGCTGCCATCCCTTCCTCCAGTGCTCTGGCTCTCCCAGCGGGACCCATCAGCCCCACAGGCTGGACACCCCACCAGCCTGTAGGTCAGAGGCTTGGGTGTTGAAACAGGGCTTTCCCCAGAACTGTCTCTGCTCCTTGTCTGAGTGCCATCCCCAGCATCTTAGTCAGGCAGGGCAAAGTTCTACGTATTTAAAAAAAAACAGCTGCAGGCTGATGGGTGTGTGCTTGGTTGAGAATTGGTTGATCCTGGTTGCCTTGCTATAGCAGCTGCATAACTTTAGGGGAGTCATGCCCCCACCCTGGCTTCCTGAACTCTAGGTTATTAAATCCTCTCCACTTACCTAAGGAAAATCCATGACAAGGGAAAAGGTCACCGATGTGACTTGAAAACTCACTTGATAAAGTTCATGCTCTGAACTTCCTATTGTCTCCTATTTCCTCCCTAATCAAGATGGAAAACTTTGCTGGACTTTCAGATCATCTGCAATCTTCCCAGTCCATGGGGCTCCCACACACCCTGCTCCACCTCCTTCCCTCACCACTGTGGGTACACCCTGTGTTCCTTTCAGTGTCAATTCCCCTTCAAACCTGTGGTACTGAAATGCTTCCAATGATCATGTAATGTCACTCTTTCAAAAGGACAGGGAAACAACTTCCGCTTATTTTCACTGGCTTTCTGACCGCAATAAGGTTTCCACACCTTTTCTCTGAAAGGAGGGTCCCAAAGTCAGGAATGTGAATGTGCAGAACAAAGGCCATCAGGTCAGAAGAACTGCTCAGGTACACATTTGTCCCTGCCTCGGGGTGGGGCTCTGCCACTCCACTCTGGGGATGGCCAGGTGGGGATTTCAGAGGCACTTCTACCTGCTGGCCTGACTGGGCTCACTGAGGCAGGAGCCTCCAATGGGAGGATGCTGAGGGCAGCTTTCGAGAGTATGCCCACAGCTGACCTCCCAGGTTGACTACACTCTTCTCCCCCTGGCACCTGCCCTGTTCTCTCCTCCACAGGAGCTGAATCAAGTCCAAAGCAGGCAAATGTTTCCACCCAAAAGAACATCATTTGAATGGGAAAGAGATGTTACCCTGATCTCACTGGGGCTGCACCCACAGTCAGGAGGAGCAGCGTGCCCGAGATGGGTGCATGGCAAACACTATATCTGGAGAGCTTGAAAGCCTGTTTGTGTGGCTTCTCTGTCCTGAGACAGAGATTCAGGATTTTTCCTTGAGCCTGAAGTTAGGGAGGTAGGCAGAACCAGGCTGACCTTTGGAGTGGGGTTTTCATATAATAAATAAACTGGATGACAGCATATAAAAGTTACAAACCTCTTTAGAATGCCATATGTGAGCAACTTATTAACAGTCCATAAATATCACCTGCTGGGTGCAAGTCAAGGAGGCTGATGCACAATCCTGTACTAGCACATTCCTTTTGCCACATGGAGCCATCTGGTAATGACAATTTATTCTCTAGTTGGCACAGGGCTGCAATTATAAAACATGTTACTACTGACTCCTGTCTGGGAACTGATGACTTTTGCTCACCCTGTAGTGTGGATATCGAGTCGGGTGGGTGTGGCTCACCAGTCACATGCAGGCTGGATGATGCCGAGAGAGATTTAAAAAATTAGCGGAGTGTATGGCGGCGCTCCCCATTCCACAGTGGGATTTCAGCAGCCTCCACCACCCACCCACCCACACACACACACACATACACAGTTTTTGAAGAAATAAAAATGGTTCCTTTCATAGTAATGTCTACCTTTTGAGTGATTTTTTAAAAACAGTTCACAAACATCTGTGTCATTCTTGGAGAATAGTGTGTAGACAAAGTGTACATACTTTCAAATACTTCTTTTATTTTCAATCTCCTATTTACTGATCCTAGAATAATTAATTTGCAAAGGATAAGAAGGTCTTCCCAAGTTTGATTTTACATAGAAAATAATAATAATAAAAAAAGAATGAAGTTTGATTTCTTTCTCCCAAATAGTCTTAGCAGAGAGTCTCCTTGTAGAAAAATATTTCAGATTTCCCGAAAGAGGAAAATAACATGGCAAGGAAACATGACTGAGAAGGCAGGCTAATGGCCGAATCACTACAGACATGGACAAATTCTAGACATATTTTAATGTCATTATCCCCCACACATCCCATACAAACCTTTCCAATTATACTTTTAATCAAGAATTCCTTCTTATGTTGTTACTTCCTGCCCTTCTGGGTTCCTACGATATGCAGTCTCCATCCTGGTCTCATCCTGTTTGGCCTCTTTGCATAAAAGCTAAGGAGCCTGGCCCACAGCCTGCCAGGGCTTTTCAAAGAAGTCTGTAAACAGGAAAGATTTCCTCTGAGGCAGAGGGCCCCTCCTTGGTCAAAAGATGGCTCTTGGATAAGGACTTCCCCCCAGTTTTCAGCTATTAGCACTTCCAAATCAGATGCTCCCTTGGAGGGCATGGTACTAGCCATCCCTAGTGGCAGAGGTGCTGGGCATCCTGCCAGGAGTCCAAGGGCCTGGAAATTGCGGGAAGAATAAGTTGCAGCTGCTCTGTCTGTTAATTAAGAGGTGGGGCCTAGAGAAACACAAAGATATCCTCTGAGCAATGGCCCGGGTTCGGAACCCCTCTTGGTTCTTAGCCAGGGAGGGCATGCTGATCAGATTTCAAGTTGAGAACAGAGAGGTTCAGAAGAGCTGTGTCAGTTGCTCCAGCATCCCTGGGACCTCAAAGTTTGGAAATAAGAATAACAACTCTAAACAAAAAGCACCTTTTATCCCCATGGTTAGAAAGTGACCTGAGGCCACTTCAAACCTGTTTCTGAGAAATGGAAGGACAGACAATGATTTACTAGCTGGGGAGACCATTCCACGTAAAAGTTTTGGTTATGTTTGTTTTTATGGCCAGCTTCATTACTTTTAGAGTCACAACTGATATTTTCAAAGTTGAGGCCAACTTTGTCCAAGGCAGCCAATCTTTGCCTTGTAATTTCATTATAATCTATAAAATTCAGGTCACATCTGTCCCTCA
Source organism: Manis javanica (assembly GCF_040802235.1). Taxonomy (NCBI): domain Eukaryota; kingdom Metazoa; phylum Chordata; class Mammalia; order Pholidota; family Manidae; genus Manis; species Manis javanica. The sequence goes on along the minus strand of NC_133157.1, from coordinate 100,121,690 downwards.
ACTGTCACAATATTTTGCCTTCCTTTTGGGTTAATCACACCTGTCTGTGAACCTCAAGATGTAAGAGAGAAATGAGAGGAAGAGCAATCAAGCCAGCAGTTGCCTTCTTTCTAAATTGGGCAACTAGATCAAAGTATACCCGAACAAACAAAAACATTTTTAAAACACCTTCTTTCCTGGGTTGGTCCTATCTGCAGATTTCCTTCTTTTTAATTACCTGACAAGAAAAAGGGATGCTTTGAATTCCTATGACACATTTCTTTGTAACACTCCACTGGCACTTAAGCCTGTCATGTTGCATTTGCTAACTCATTATTTGGATAAACTCCATCATCTGAAAAAGATGATAAACTTCACAATCACAGGGGCTTATAGTACAACTCTATGTCTCTCCCTTCCATACTGCTGTATGTACTAACAGATCAGCGACAATTTCATGTTTAAACTCTACTTTCTCTTTTTTCCAGTTGACAATGATCAGGGCTTTATTGTATTATAATAGTGAAATGAAATAGTGAGGCCAAAATGTGTCATGTGAATGCATGTTCCATTTCAGTATCTAAGTCAGAAGTTGGTGGTTAAAGAGAAGAAAGTCAATGTTAAATGTCACAAAAGTGGCTGGAGGAAACACACCACCAAAGTGGATAACAATGTAGAAAACATCCTATTTACACATCAGTTACAGCATTTACTATCTTAACCTGTAAAATATCTGTTTACTTCAAGGACGATAAGCAAGGCATTACTCATATTTCTGTGCTTGGTACCCACTGTGGTCCTGGTAGATGAGATACACATCCAAATATTTTTTTTACTGAACAAGATCAAGTAACATTGGCATGGTGATGAGAAAGAAGAAATGAAGATTCTGATTTTTTTTTTTCAAATTTTGAGAGTCTGTGTTTCCATCAAAATGTAAATTGGGGATTCGACTAAATTACTTGATGGAGCCAGTATTTCCTTTGCAATACTTCACTGTTCTTGGAGAAGAGCGAAATACAATTTGGTTAACATATAAACAAATGCCAAACAATGGAAAATAACTATAAGACATTATAATACTTAGTTTAGGAGTAGATGCAAGACATGGATTCACTAAAATACTTCCTATTTGGGGCTTTTACTTGGGCCACTAGAAGACTTTCTATTCCCTCCTCTATCACTGATTTACTGTTATTTGAATGGAACCCCTGCCCCAGCATGGACTTTTGTCACTGCAAAACAACCTGAGAAATCTAAGAAGAGAATGGGAAAAGAAATAAACTCCTCTGTAAGAAAAACTGGTGGCATTCTGTCCTCTGGGGGTTCTCTGTCAGCCATCTCTGTCCTGCTCTACAAGATGCCTTCTGGCTGGAATACTTTTTTTAACTAACCAATTACTGCCTTCCTGCCTCCTCTGTTCTTCGGCACCCAAGGGCACCAGAACTCTAGCATACAACAATTGTCCCCTAGCAGCCATCCCAATGCCATTATCCAATTCAAACTTAGCTTTGGGATAAACTGTGTCTTTCATTATGTGCTCTGGGGAATGAAATGAAAATGACTCCATCTGAACCAATGGCCATATGGTTGGCACTCAATCTACTCAACTCCATTTATCTGTGGACCCAATTCAGTGTAAGTCTGAATCTTTACAGACATGGCACTCCTCACAGTTGGCATCAGGCCACTGCTTGAAAGCTTCTGGGGAAAGGTCTCACTGCTTTATGCAACAGTCCCTCACCAGAGTAGAAAACTATATGCCTTTAGTTTAAGCAATGAAACTCAAAAAAACCCAAAGCACTCATATGAGTAGATTAATTTAATGTAAACAGTCAAATCAATTCTTTGTAATTGAAGAGTGATTGCTATAGAACAATGTGCACCATGAGGGTGTATTCCACCAGGCTACAAATGAGCACTCTGGGACTTTGCAATGGCCTGATCCAATCACCCAGGGACAGTAGTGATAAGTCATGATTTAGTGTGACCTCGCTGGTAACTCCATTCTGAAGATTTGCTATCACATATTTAAGTGGATAATGACTATCATGATGTACCACTTGCATTTATACAAACATGTATATTTTACTAAAACCATTTTTTAAAAATGTGTGGACCTTTCAAGTTAAAATGGTTCAAGATTGAACCTGGACATCCCTGGAAAATCGTATTTATGAAAGTTAGAAGGTTTGTTATGGTGCATTATGATTGTAATTTCTTCCCACTGGTCCCTGTTCTATCCTTCAAGATGATACAGAACAAGTTTTAAAACCCCTGAAGGACTAGCTGCAAAAGGGATGCATGCATCCCAGAGCATCAGATCATGAATATATACCACCTGGAACAAACGGCAAATACGAAAAGCAACAGTGCTGAAGAGGAAGTATGAAGAGGGGATCATTGTCCCCAGAATTAGGAGAACCAAGTTTGTACAGAGACCCACTCACTGGGCAAAAGTCACTCAGTGTTGAAACTCCATTTCTTCACCCATCAAACAGAAGGGTCAGAGTGTAAATCTGGGGTTATACTTCTCAGCTCAATGCCAAGCAGTATAGGTGTGTTTATAACATTCTACCCATTTAAAAAATTGTGTATTATGCCTCAAAGCTTATGATGGTAACACATTTTGGGGTCTTTTTGTAAAAGAGTATTTCTAGCCAAATTTTAACTGCAGCTGTTATACATATACAGTGTGTGTGTGTGTGTGTGTGTGTATGTGCATATGCACATGTGTGCATGCAGTAAAGTTATTGTTTATATTAATTTGCTAAGGTCAAATCCATTTTTTTCCCAACTCTTTGTTATTTGCTTGGGTTTACTGGCAGACACACTTCTATTATTGGCAGAGAGCTGTCTACATCTAGCTCACATTGTTTCTCTAGCATAAATAAAAGAGACAGAAACAATGAGCATAAAACCACTGCTGGACTCAGATGTGGTGTTTACCAAGGCAGCTGCTTTTGCATTCTTGGGGTCAGAAGCGTGTGTGTATGTGTATGTGAGTGTATGTGTGCTCACCCATCTATGTAAAATCAGAGTCACTGAAAGCAGCTTCCTCAGTCTTCCACTTTACCATAAAAATTGATAAAACATATTTTATCCCTACGGTCAGTTTACAAGTTCTCTGGATAAATAATTGCTAATTACCTATGACATAGTAGCATTATTTAGGATATTACACTTGAGTTTATTTCCTTTGTGCTTTATACTTTTGTTAAAGGTAATCAGTGATGTCTCTTAGCTGCTCTTTAAAGGGTCACCTAAGGAAAAGCAATTGTATGCTTAACATCTGGGAAAAATATTCCCTGCTGGGTAAGTTTCATGAGAACAAAGTTGTTTCTCAGAATTTTTCCCCTCTAGCTCCAGCTTTAATTCCTAGGAATTATGTAGTAATGCTGGAATTAATGAATGACAGAGCTCTTCATTAAATCAATATTGAGTGAAATGAGTTTGTAGATATGTCTGCTTTTGTAAAAGTCGAGTAAATTTCTCAAGAAAGCACAGTAAGAAAACATGCAGGCCAGAGCTCCAGCTGCCTGAGGGAGGCAAACAGAAGCCTCACCTTACAGACTTCTCCATATTCTACATATATTGAAAGAAGAGGTTGATTCACAGCATCCTTGTTAGTTTCCAAATTGCCTTTCAACAAAAGCAGATTTACTCCCTCCCTTCTTTAGACTATTGCTTGAATTCACAATCTTACAAGCTCAGATCTTCATAAAGGGACCACTGCAAAGCTTGGATTCTATATTGATAGCCACAGATTCAGATGTGCTCAGAGAACAGTGGAATTTTTCATTAAGATAGGGGTTGGCAAACTGTGCCTGCAGATCCAATCTGTCTGACTGCCTGTTTTTATAAATAAAGTTTTATTGGAACACAGCCATGAACATTCACTTACCTATCGTCTGCAGCAGCTTTCACACAATAATGGAGTTAAACAGTTTAGACTGAGACTGTCCTGCCAGCAAAGCCTAAAATATTTACTATTTACTACGTGGTCCTTTCCAGAAAGTGTACCAAATCCTGACTTAAAAATATGAATTTATGTCATTAAAAACTCAATTTCTCTGAAAATGTACATGTGATTTTAAAGTACCAAGAATTCTTGGTACCAACCTCTCCTACCCCAAGAATTCCCTGAAGCAAATTGGTAATTTGTACTGACACTCTTAGTACTGCTCTTATTGCTCAGTTCAGGAATGGTCTTCTAGAAATCTCCTCTAAAGAAATTCTCAAAGATGCATAAAGGCATGCATTCAGATGCTCATCTCAGCAATATCCACAACTACTTACAATTTTGAGTAGTTAAAAACAATCTAAACATCTTAAGCAGGTTGAATAAAAAATCTTTTGAAAAAATAATGTGATTTATGAAAGGCATGTTGATTAAACTGTTTAAGGGCCTAATATAATGCTTAGAGAAAGAGGTGTCTGGAGAGAATCATCTTGATTTTTTCAATGTATGCATGTTTCTACATGCAGAGAAAAAAGGCTGAAAAAGGATCCATAAAAATATAGCTTTGAGGTGTAGGATTGTGGGTGACTTATTTTTTTGTGTCTTTCAAATATTTATTTAAAGGGAAAATATGCAGCATGCTTTCATCATACATATGCAACCTCAGTGTGTGTGTCTCCTTAAAAAGCCTATTGTGCAAACCAGAATATGGAATTTGCCAAACCACAGAAAACATTTTTTATATAGAACTATAAAAATCATATTAATTTTTAAAAATAGTAGCTACAAACTCTGAGTTTTAAAAAGTGATTCTACTTTGGACTTTATTTGAAACAAATAAATTAGTCCAAAAATTGTCATAGGGCTTATATAACCATTAGATTTCAAAAGCTACGCCTGAGAATTTTGTTCTCAAGAGAAATAAATATGCATGCCTTTTTATTTAATTCACAAAAGTGTTTTTTCCACATAAAAATATTCTTCACCTACTTCCAAAAGTGGCCTGTGGGTGGATGAAAGATGGAGATATGGAGCCCTGGTGTTACCAACTTCTCCTGAGCCCATGACAGGCATCTCAGTCTATTATGTTGCTCCTTTCCAAGAGGTTTCCTCAAATGTACTGCAATTGATTGCTACCGATAGATCAGAGATATCATGCAATATCACACATATTTGCCATGCAACACAGTTTGCTAAATTACTTCCAGTTTTCCTCCTCTCTTTAAGACCAACTGGTCATACTCATGTCTATCAGCACTGAACTTAATCATTTCACTTTGAAAGCAATAGAATGTTGTGTATATATTTCAAAATCATCCCCAAATGTCTGATATAGGAACTTCTGTCCTTCTTTTTCACTCTTTATGTTCCTGGTACCATTGCTTTCACAAATCTGAAGATGGAGTGATCCATATAGTCATTAACGTCTGTGCTTCCATCTCCCCCCAAATCCTATCACTGGCCAAATTTTGTCCATGTGCCCTTGAAGATGGCTCTTCCTATTTCTACTGCCACTAGTTATGTTGAGGAAGTGAATGGGGACCTTGAATGGGAAGAGATGAAGATGGAATGGTAAGATAAAACATTCTACTTATTTATTGAATCACTAATAACTTTACTGAAGAATCACTATTTTTATACCCTGGTTAGAGATATAGATAGAGAAGATTTCCTACAGTTCCTCTCCTTTTTGTTTAATTTGTGCCACACGACAAGCCAATAAAATGGCTGCTGAGCTATAAACCAGCTTGCAAAAGTCATAGTTCAGTATGTTTAGTCCCCATTGAGATATTCCTAGATATGAATCACCCAAAGGCTACATGTCTAGCAGCTCTACTGAACTGGCTTCTGCAGACGCACACTTTAAGGCATCCCCAAGTCATCCTGGGAAGCTTGGGAGCCACATGTTCATTCTGTCCATGTCTATTCATGAGGCCTGCTCTGAGGGCCTGAAAGGGGACTGATTGTCACCTATAATTATAGGCGAAGGAGACAAGACCTAGAGTGAGAACTAGTCAGTCAGAGCCAGACATGGAAAGTAGGCATATGCTGGTCAACTACTCAGGATTGGAGGTTGAGTGAACCTGGGGAACAAGAGCAGGTCCACTGGGGGCTGAACCATAGCAGGTCTGGAACCCCAGCAGAAGGTCACAAATACAGATCATCAACAACCAGGAGCAACTTGACGTTCAGCCAACAGTTGCCTCAGCCAGACATTTTCTATATGCATCTTGTTTGGAGCAGGAGCCAGGTCCCAAGTGGGCCGTCTTTGAACACAGGTGATGATAATGAGGATTAAGCTGGCAGAGCATGGAGAGAGTACAAGGGACAGCTCCTCTCTGTGGTTTATCACTGTCTTTCTGGAATATAAGTACCATGAGGGCAGGAAACAATGTCTGTTTGCTTTCACTTTGAAAGCAATAGAATGTTGTGTGTATATTTCAAAATCATCCCAAAATATCTGATACAGGAACTTCTGTCCTTCTTTTTCACTCTTTATGTTCCCAGTACCACTGCTTTCACAAATCTGAAGATGGAGTGATCCATATAGTCATTAACGTCTGTGCTTCCATCTATCATGCTACTAAAGGAAGTGAGCAAATAGGTCATAACCAGAAATGGGGGAAAGACAAGGCCACCAGAAACAGAGAGAAATGGATGAGAAGAGGATCAACCATCCATTTAGAAACACTTCTTTTAGAACACAGTAATTAGAACATAGGTGGTCAATAAATACTTGTTGAATGAATGAAAGAAGTAATGAATGAAGCAATACTCAATAGTTGAGGTGTTCAGAGGAAGAACAGTGGTGTCCAGATAAACAATGTTTTAGAGTGTGCCTGGATTTATCCCAATTCCAAGTGTGTGAATTCTGAATTTATTACTGTGTGTGTTTTTTTATAAATACATGTTTTGATGAATGTTTAGCAGTGAACTCATGTTCACCATAAATCTCAGAGCCTGCATAATCAATATATAAACCAACTCCTAAACCAACATTATTGGAAAAACATGGATGGTTTAAATTTCAAGATCAGTCCCAGGAAAGATGTGATAACACAAATAATGCGGGTTGAAAATTCAAGTTCTTTTTTTAATCATGGTGTATAGAAATACTAGACATTTTCCAATTAGTGCTGGTAATTAGCTAAATAACTTCCAATGTTTGTCTGCTATTGATCATTTGCTTCAACAAAAATATGCCTTGGAGAATAAACCAAGGAGAAAAGTACAATTAATATGTTCACTCATTTCAGATTCTGTTTACATTTGCATTTGGAACATGTTGGGTTTATTTTTTTAGCCAAGTTTCCTGCCTATAATAGAACCATTAATGGAGCTCTGTCATCTTTATTGGTAACACATTTACGTTTAAAGTGTTCGGAAGTGCCTGCCTAGTCAGATATGCTGAGGAAAGCACACATGCAGATGGACAGCACACTGTAATCACATCTCTTTCCCTGTTTAGCCTTTGGCAAGTTGCTTTATCTTTATACATACTGGAGATTTCATTTTAAAACGGGTTTGATACAAATAAACAATTTCCCAAGGATGTGTGAATTAACCAGTGGTTATAAAGAGCTTGGAAATGATGATGTTCTATCAATGCTTAGTCAAATTACGAAACTGTGCCTTTGCAAAAATGCTATTGTGGGAATAAATGAATCTGAACATTGTATTTACAGTGTTATTTGCTTCTGAAATAGAATATTCATAATGGGCCTCAGCAGGCGACAACCAAGTGCCATCTTATCTCCTGTTGATAGACCACAATTTCAGGAAATTATTTTTACAATGGCATGTGAATAAGCTCCTTAATTTGAGACTGTTTTACAAATAGATACATAGCTTATTAAATAGCTTACACTGCCTTTGAGACATAAAGAGTGAGGTGAGATTCATTAACAAATGTTATCATTCCCTCATATTATTTCCAATGGAATTTCTGGTCTTTACAATCTAATTTTAATAAGCTATGTTGAACAAAAAGATAAGGTAAAATCTTCTGTGTCAGTGATCAAATCCGAGTTTAGGTTAATTCTCAGGTTTATCACACCTCGAGCTTGGCCTGTGGCTCATCCTGTTTCAAGAACAACTCATTCCTACGGAGTATTTCCACAGTCTGCAAATATCACACTTAACTACAGCAGAACAATAAATTGCTATTTCTGAGGGCCAAATCCCCAGTTCTTTCAAATAACTGATTTGATAAAACAAACCTGTTAATGGGTAAGTTTCAGATGTAGGTAGAAAAATGGACAATTCCTTGGAAATAAATGTTGCCACAACAGAATCTAAAATGTCTGATACTATTTCAGGGTAGAAAATTGAGATAAAATACCTGTCTTGGAGGAAAAAAAAGACTAGGAAGAGGGAAGAGGCTGTGTTACAAAAGGTAGAGAGGGTATGGGCTGAGCTGGATTAGCTTAGATTGAAGACAGACCAAAGAAAAATCAGGGGCAGAGGTTTCTTGTCAAAGGCCCAAGAAAGGCCCGGGGATCAGGGCCAAGCTTCGTCGTCAGAAAAAACATCTTTGGGATATGCTCTATGGCAACAGGATTCCCCTGCACAAATAGAATCCTGTTATGTTAGAGGTAAATGGGCTTTAAGCACAGAGTCCATCCCTCTTACTTCACAGATGAGGAAAGGCAAGCCCAGGTTGAACACTTGAGCCCACAGCTCCTTAGAAGCTGAGTCCCTGCTAGAACTTAAGATCACAATGGATTCCTAAAGGCATCCACCCCATTAACTAAGCAAGTCTCCCAAGGGGACTATGACTCCCAAGGGGACTAAGTCTCCCAAGGGGTCAACACAGACTGGCTCGAAGCAGAGTAAGTTGAGAGCATGATCAGGTAGGCCTTGTGCCTTTAACCCCTCGTAAATTCAAGAGTCTGTCAGCTAAGGCCTTCTATTGTCTGGTTGCATGCACTAGAGATGTAAAGGTGAGCCAGTGCTATAGGTTTCTGGATGAGCCAGGTAACAGAAACATTTGGAAATATTCCAGAGAACTCAGTTAGGGTAGTAACATTAGGAGCTAGTAAGACATATGACAACTAGCTCTGGTGGCTGGGGTCACTTGCCACTGTAGGGGTAGACATGCCCTTGCCACTTCATCTCTTCTTCTTGGTTTGATGCTAGCCCACTATGACACGCAGCTTGATGAACACTTATTGAACACACTGTTATGATGACAGAGGTGTGAACCAGGGCTGCAGCTGAAACTCTCATTGTCCACTTCAGGGCAGTGACCCTAAACTAGCTCTGTCTGGCACCCCTGAAGGGTAGCATCTCTCCTTAGTTGCCCTTAGACATGGGCTTGGTATTGATCTGGTGACACAAACCAACCTATTTCCACCATTTGCATGGATGCAACTGGGGCTGCCTTCACTAATGGAGAACTTCACTTTATACATCTTCCCTGGCAAGCAGGCTATGAAGTTAGCATGTGTATTTATTGAGGTTGCCAGATGGAATGCAAGAAGGCTCTAAATTATTTGTGCTAAATTTATGTAAAGGTGGTTTGGAAGTGAGCCCAGATATGAGTATACAATGGACAAAGTTTACAGAGTTGTGACACAAAGTCCCAAGAGTTGTGGGGATGTCAGAAAATATTTGGCAATCAGGACATTTGCCTGCAATGTTAATACATTTTATACTTCTAACTCCAAACCAGATTATGGAGATGTGTGTGAGACAGTAAGAGAAGCTTTCAGTCAAGCACTATCTCTGCATATTTTTTGAGATTTAGCTAAAGCTACTCACATGTAGAAATCTAGGCTTTTAAAAATAGAGGTTTTTAGAAGGAAAAATGTAAGTTTGACTCCATAATCCAGGAAAATCAAGGAATTTAACATGTAAATGAGAAGTTTAAGTGTGCATTCTTATACTCTGAGTAAGTTAAGAGCTGTTCCTAAAGTGCTAACGGGTTCTTCTGCACTAGATGAACACACTGAAGATGCCTCACCAGATGTCAGTTGGTTCATCCAATTCGGCAAATGGTACCTGAGCACCTAATATATACAAAACACTGATAGGCTCTGCAAGTGGTAGAAAGCAATATCAGGTTCTGTTCTTGAGCGTCTTATGAACTAGTTGGATGATAGAATATTAGTGATTATGACATAATACAGGATATTATATTGTGCACTAACACAGTGCTTGGGGGATGTCAGAGGACAGAGAAAGAGATTTGGTAGTTGGTTAACAGAAATAGCTTTATGATGGGAGCATCATTTCAGATGGAACCAGGATGGTGTGCCACATTTTGACAGGGAGACAGGTATATGAAGGGCATTTACCCTTCACACATTTGTAAGCTGTGGTGGGGGAGAAAAGCAGGGGTGAGTTTGGAGAAGTATAAGGTAACCATCACGGCTGGAATACCTAAGGGAGACAGACCAGAGAGCCAGGTGTGAGTTCATCATGGAAGGCTGGGGAGCACAGACAGAAGCAAGTAGGAAATGGGGAACTCTCAATGTCCCTAAGCAGAGGGAAAGATCTAAGAGAGTCCCTTTACAAGGCTAGTACAAGCACAAGGGAGAGCTTAAAAAGTGTTAGAATTTGAGTGGTAGCAGAAATGTTACAGAATAGATACAAGGGCTATTGCAGATGGGTAACTTCCAGGCCTTTAAACTGACTAGAATAGAGGGGCAACTAGGAATCAGGAGACATTCCAGAGTTTTGTTTAGATAAATAGGAAAGGAAGAACTCAATAAGAGAGAGAAAAAGCAGAAGAGAAGGGGAAGGTACAAAATTTGATTTTTCACTGTGGCAATGATCTATCGGTTGCACCATGCAGAAAGGATTTGGAAGTTTGAGTCCAAGGCTTAGGTCAGCCGTAGGGCTAGACAGAAATTTGGGTATTATCTGATCTGAAGGCTAAGATCCAAAAGGCAATTCAGGGAGAAGACACTGGGGGCAAACACAAAGCCCTGGCAAATGTCTGTGTTTCAGTGTTGGAGGAGAAAGAGAAACCAGCCAAAAAGAGAAGAGGTCAGAGAAGTGGAGAAAACCAAGATGGTGCACGTCATGAGGAGCCAGTGAGAACCGTCCAACATGCAGACAATGACCAAGGGTGTATAGTGCTGTATAAAGTCTGAAGAAATTAGGGCCAGGAAAAAGCCAGTGGTTTGGGGTATTAGAAGAGTAACTGGAATACAGCATTTGAGCAGTTTCCATCAACCCGAGGGGACAGCAATGATGTTGGAAAGAGTGATGTAAAAAGGTGGAGTTCTGGAGTGTAGGCACCACGTCCAATACCCTGGGCAAGAACAGGAAATGGGGAGAGACAGAGAGAGAGTGTTTGAAGGGTAACAAGGTCAAGAAGGATTTCTTTTATGTGTGAATGGGAAAGTCCTACAGAACCTAGTTGTCCTGTGGAAGCCCACAGTGGTCCCACAAGAAGGAAAGCAAGCTATTCCGCTGGGGCTCCCAGTCACACATGCTGGCAGTTCTCTCAGAGGAGGACGGAGCTGGCAGTACTCCTGAAGGGCTGCAGATATGACTGCATCATGTTAGCTCCCTCATGAGAGGGAGGAGGAGGAAAAGGCCAGAAGGGAATCTTTCCTGTGTGGCTGTGCTGAGGGCCTTCCCACACACTCGCTTCTCATCGTAGCCACCGAGAATCTCCTTCACTATTGGCAAATAGGTCATAACCAGAAATGGGGGAAAGACAAGGCCACCAGAAACAGAGGGAAATGGATGAGAAGAGGATCAACCATCCATTTAGAAACACTTCTTTTCCCAGCTGGTTTCCCTCTGAATTTGTAATATAAAATCCATGTAGAGTCCTGTTTCTCGAACACGGCACCACCTGGCTTAGCCGACTGGGAAGGGCTGATGGGCCCCTGCCACAATGACCACCATGTTACTGGCTTCTGCCTTGAATAAAGGGTGGGCTGGCTTGTGGTCTGAACATACGGAATGTATATGTATGTCCTCAGGCACACCTGGGGGAAATAATGATGTTTTTAAAGCCATTCATGCTATCAAGTTTGTGACACTGAGTTAGCATCTTCCATGAGACTCCCCAGAAACTCCACCCATCTAGATTTTTAGAAGCTGCAGTCACAACATGGAACCAGCTAGCTTATTATGAGAACATTTCAAAAGTTCTTTTTGGTGGAATACATGCTGAGCATTAGATACTATCTCTGTTGTGGATATGTGCAGTGCTTCTGAAATATTTATAAGCGCCTCCTAAGGATACAGACATTATTGTTTACAGCCTGGACTTATTTTAAGGAACAAACCTGCGGAAGCACTTCCTGTTAGAGGAATACCTAGGCTTTATTTAACATATTTCTTTTGTTTTCAGAAGATACTTCCACCTGCATTATCTCATCAAAACTGTACTATGGAGATAGACAGAGGAAGGAAGGCATTTTTTTTCTTTAGAAAGAGAAGGGGAAGAAATGCATTAAGGCTGCATTTAGGTCATGGTGTCCCATCAGACCCTGATGTTGTATCTTCCTGAGCCACATTGCTTAACATTAACAAAACCATGTCTTTAACAGTGCCATAATCAAGCCATTCACAGATTGCCACCCAGCCCTGAAGCCCTGCATCCGGCCTCACAGATGGGAATGAATGGCAGAGGTGCAATCATTATCCATGTCCCTAATTCTCACCAGAACACTTTTCACAGGAACTGCTAACATCGTCCCCTGACAATCAGGAATCCCCGGCTAGCACTAATGAACACGCACACACAGCAGGTATGAGGCCACACAGCTAAGGAGGGAAATGGGGATGTGTCATGAAGATGGAACCAATCTACCTGAATGACCACTCAGCAGTGTTTCCAGCCAGGGACAAAGAAATTGGCACTGGAATAAAGGGTCAGAAAAATGAAACACTTTTTCCTTGGGAGAAAAAAAAAATCTTCACTCAGAGCTAAAAAGCCTTCCTTTCCATCAGCCTAGTGTCAACAGCCTTCATTGCAAAATAAAATTATGGGCTGGCCCTTGTAGAAGTGAAGAAGAAGCTAGGGCTTCTTCTGGCTCCACTAGAGCCAAGGCTGAAACACGCTGCAGTCACAGTGGAGGACAGGCAGGCTCAGTCACTCTCCAGATAACCAGACATGCCCCCTTTAATGAATTATTCCCTCTTCCCCAGATTGCCTACTGCGATTAGAGACTCTAACTCAGGGAAACACAGTTTTCTCCATCCCCACTTTTCAGATTTCGATTTCAATAAAATCTTCAGCTGTTGAGTTCAATTCAACTAGTGCCTATCATGGGCAAAGCATTCTGTGGATTTGGGGAGGGCTAAAATAGAGCTGAGACATGGTTTCTACCTTCACAGAGCTCACCACCCAACAGTGAGACAAACTCTTACCTCTACAGTTAGAAGCAAGAACTTAAACAGATGGGTGGTGGCAGAGAAACACAAATACAGGCAGACTGTCTAATGAATGGAGATCTGTCACTTCTAATGGCTGATGTTTTTTCAAAAGAGAGGATTGATCTAGAAATTAAATTTTTAATATATTTTAATCATCTTTTCTAAGACCAAGTTTGTTAACAAATAAATGCACACTTAATTTTTCAAGAATGCACAGACAGGTATGAACTGAAATAAAAGGGAAAACAGCAGTCTCATTCAGCCAGGGGTCTCTCCATCTAAAAAACATCACCCCAAAATGGACAAAGTCAAGCTACCAAAGTTGAGAGGCTTTGTGTCCTTTATTTTCTTTGAGTCAACAGTGTGTTCTTTTTTCTTTAAATTTGGGAATTTAATGCCTTAAATTTTTTAAAATGTCATCTTTCTAGGTCTAAGATGTTAACCACACCTTAGTTTTTCCATGCCATTTCACTGATTACTTCTGTCTTACACAATAGCTGCCCTGCAACCAGAACAGAGCATCTGGTGGTTGGAGACTCAGATAAGGAGTTGGAATCACGAATGTACTGACTGACCTTTGCCACCCATGGCTGCTCGAAAGCAATGTAAGAACTTGAAGAAGGAGTCATTTCTCATACAATTTTAGCCTGAGACATGCCAGTCTATCACAGAAACAACAAGCCATCACCTCCAACCTGGCCAGCTGATTATACAAGTATCAGAGCAGATAAAAACAAAATACTCTAGAGCGTCTGTTTCTTCTCAAAAAAAACACTTTCCCATTTCTTATAGGAATCCAGTGCCTTGAGCAAACATTCTCTTTTTCACCCTTACGTAGTCACCACAGCAAATAAAAATATCTCAGTTTTACAAATGGGGAGCTGTGAGAGAACAAAACTTTCCTGATACTTGCTGAGATTAAGTAAATGAGCAGTGCTTGGAAGACAGGCCAGCCTTCTTGCTTCCTAGCCTGAGTGAAACCGCTGCAGCCAACTGCATAAACCGAAGCCTTGTGCTGCTTGGTTACCAGGCTTCAAATAAATATTGCATTTATGTGCTTTGTGCTTGAGGGCTCCATCAACCAAGGAACCAGAATTTAGATATCTTCCCCCAGGATTTCCTTCCTAATTTAAGGCAACTTGCAATGGGAAATCACCAATTGGTTGGAAGTTTCTTGTGCTTCCTTAACCTGATTAAGGAGTTTAAAAATTAAGTCATTTCTCAGAATAAGTTGGTTTACATTTAAACTTTTGTATGAGGTACTTCATGGAAGGAAATGGCTTCTTGAATAAAAAATAAACTGGCAACATTTCAGAAGGATTTTCTCATTCAAAAGGAGCATCCCAAGCTCTCATGGATCACAAAGTTCAAAAGATATTTCGTGCAGCAGCTGAACTTTTGAATTCAGATAATTTTTTCTAAACCTCAGTGCTGTCAACTGTAAAATGGGGATGACAGGAAGATGAAGTGAGATTATGTGCACAGAGGGCTTAGCAAGTGCCACAGTGGGTACATATACTATATACTATACACTTACATTATACACTTCATACTATAGTGAAGACACCACAGTAAGAAGCAGCCAGGATCAATCCTTTCTAAACATTCTACTGATCACTTAAAAGAGAAAAAAAAACATGTTGACTGAATAAGATACAGGATGTGTACAATATAGACCTGGGCTTGATGGGAGGAAATCCATGTTACAAGTCAATTAAGTAGACAGAAGCCAAAGACTTTCTTTTCTCTCTGCTCTTCTGCAGAGTTCTGAATGCAGGCAGTTCACTTTCTAAGCTATCTGTAAAGATGAAATGATTTCAACTATAAGTCAGCATGTGTCTGGCATGCTTCAGTCAATCTGAGAGTTACACTAACCTCATGCCATCCCTAACTGACCCAGATACCAGACACAGTTCGATCAACCAGAGGATAGCAGAAAAGATCTCTTTTTGAGGTGCTATGTTCTGCTGAGTCACTCACTCATAATCAGGATTGACTGCAAACACCCTATTAAGAGGCATTTGGAACCTGATCTGAGCACTCATCTCCCCTCTTGTTCTTTGGGCTCATACTAAAATGGTAGTTAGTTAAGTTTATTTTATAGCCTCCTTTACAAGCACACATACACACGCACATATGTGTTTGTCTGTGTGCTTCTGCCGAAGTATGTCAGCATGCATGCAAGTAACGAGTTATACACTGGAAAGAAAGGAGGTGAGAATATGCATGCAGGCTGAAGGCATATGTCTCACTTGGATCAGTTTTTAAGTGCCTGCTCCCCAAGCGAAATCTGGATGGAAATGCCATGCACACGTTGATTCAATGTGACAACATTTCAAGTAACCTTCTCTTTTAGCGTCTCATAAAGGTTGCTTCTTTCAAATTGCAGGGATGCCTAAGACACAACAATCTTTTAATACTCAAAATTGATTATAATCAAATTGATTGCTTGTAGTAGGAAATAATAAAGGAAATTAATTTTATTAAGCATGTGGGGTGGTTCTGTTCAAATTAAATCAGTGCTAATGGGGGAAAATTCAAAAGGAAGAAAGTAGATAATTATGTCTGAGAAGTAATGGAAGATGCCGTGGGTGACAGCAGCCACACTGGCCAGCAGTTCTGAGAAGGACTCATTCTTTCCCACTCAATAGGTTGTTAATTGAGTTGAGCTTGGGGGTCGTGCCTCTCACCTTGCCCATCTTGGGAAGTTACTTGAGATCATAACCAGGGATGAAAAGATGAAGAAAACTTAAGCAAAGGAAGAGTTTTCCCAATTTGCCTTGCATATAAAGCAGGCTTGAGACTGAAAACTTTGTTTATTTTAATATAACTGCAGCACATGTAACAAATACAAGATATTTCTACAGCAGTTGCTGAAAATAATTAGAAAATGCTTCAGTGGTACTTTGTTCTCTGATAAGAAAGGGAATAGTATGCATTTTTCTACCTCCATTCAAAAGGGTTTCACTGTATTCAAAATATACTACATAGAGACTTCTAGGACTAGAGGTTAGTTTTGTCTCACTTTGGAACTTGAGAAATTGAATCACAGAAGTCAGGAAAGTGGTTGCCCTTGAGGTCAGAGGTAAGTGACTGTAAGTGGACATACGAGATTTCTTCATAGGAAGTTGGCAATGTTTCCTCTGCAGGGGTCATGTGAATGGGCTTGCTTTGCAAAATTTTATCAAACTTTACACTTACTTTGTGTCTTTTTTTAGATATGTAATATACTTTAGTTAAAAGTGCATCTATTTCTATATTTCATACAAGAATTGGGAAAGCATTTTAGCCTAAGAATACCCACTGTTTTCCATAAAACAAGGACTTTCTTTGCTTTGTTCTAATGATGTTCTAAAACCCATGACTGGAACTTGAGTGAGGCACTCACTTCAGATACAAAAAGCCAAAAGCTCGCTAATCAAGATAAATAATACTATGATGCAACATTTAGAAAAATCAAAATTAATACAACAATCCATGCTGAACAAAGTAAATGAATGAAGGATCAAAACAGAAACCAAAAATGGAACTTGTATTGCCCAAATCATCAATAAATAACTAAGTGAACATTGTATAATTAAATTTGTGTAAATCATCAGATTGAGAAACCAAAGACCTTAACTTCCATTCAGTGAGTTTATACTCTATGAGAGTAAATGAAATGAGCAGTTTTGCAGTTTGTATTAACTGACAATTTTTAAAGTAGTATCAAAATAGCAACAGGAGATTTATTCCAACAAAATTCCAAAACTCGAATATCATCTCTATTTAATTATAATTTTATTGTAATTAAACTTCATATGAAGTTATAAGAGTGAAATCTTTCTTTGATTGCATCAAATTAGGAAAAAAACACCTATTCTCGGTTATACAAAGAAGAGATTACAAATCTGAATTACAGACAGAAATGCATCTATGCCATTTCAGCCTTCTGTCTTGGTGAAATCATGCAAAACAACACTGACAAATCAGGCACTGAAGTCAGGAACCTGTCAGTCAGCTTTCTTACTGAGCTTTCTCCCTGCAACACTACCAACTTTTTAGACACTTTTGGAACTTCACATTCATTTTCTTAATGTTTTTAACCTAATGTCTGTGAAATTTTTATTGCTCCCCAGATGAAGACATCTGATCTGAATGTAATCACACCTCTGTGCTCAGCAGTATTTGTCACAACCCATTATAAATTATCATGCTGATAGTTTGCATTGCTGGGAAACCGGAAAAGTTCCATAAATTCTAACTACTGTACCAGTGACATTCTTGTTTCTTATGCAGATATAAGGTTTTATGAGATTTAAGATGTCTGCCTCACCACTGAAGAAATCTGAATGGAGTACAATCTAACTCACTGTAAATACTGAAAATCATTTACAGTGTGCAATGGACATTGCTTTCTGAGAAATGCTCAGAGGTTTCTTTTTTCTACCTTTTCTGCTTTTACTTGTGCTTTGATGCTTCACAGGCACAGAGGATTTTGCTAGTGCAGAAGAGAGAAGCTATCATCCCTTCTTACCTAAACAGCTTCTCCTCCTTTAGAACATCGTCTAGCCACCTCTCTTACATCAACATAATAAAACGAGGCAGTATGTCTAGCTAGAAATCTTAGCACAATGTTAGCCCTGGAGACAGATGCTCTACTGCTCCACTGATTGATTGATGGACACCACACCATGTTCACTTAAAGAATTCAGGGACATATAATATTATGTCTTTAATGATATATATAAGGAAACTTGATTTAGTGGTGGCATAAACACAGATTGCTTGCTGCATTTTCAAGTATCAGATACAACTTACACATTCATTTTCCTTAATGATATATCTCTCCTGATATCCACTGTAAAACTTTGTGTAAGGTTAGATCCTCAGGTGGCTTATGTACAGGGTCAGTCTTGGTGCTATTCACATGAAAAGTTATGACTGTGTATACATTTCACTGTATTGTTAAAATTAAGAAACAGTTTTTTATTTAATTATAAATAAAACTATAAAAATGTAAATGAAAATATTTTTCCTACCAGGACTCATCTGTTTAATTACTTATCCATCCGTACACCTTACAAGAAAATTGTTTAGGTTCCAAGGATGTTTCTCAATAAGCAAATGTGCTAAGGATTTGATCTCTTGGGCTTTCACATAGTGAAAGTTGATTGTAGAAATACTGACAGTTTTGAGAGATAATGGAAGGTGTATTAAATGCAGTCTTCCATTACCAGGTCAATATATGTAGTCTGACATATGCTTAGTTTCTATTTCCAAATATTCTAACAATCAACAAATTGTTAAAGGTATACTAATAGTGCTAACTTCTTTTAAAAGGAACTTTTAACTTTTCAAAGGGTTTTCATATCCATGGCCCCATTTTATTTTACCAGAAACCATATGACATTGGTAAAGCAATTACTTTATTGCCATTAGACATATACTATAGCTAAACCAGGGAAAGCCACTAAATATCTCAAGTAAGACAAACAAATTGTTCTTAACAAGAATGACAACTAAAAGCTTACCAGCTCTTTGCATGTGGCTTACTGCACCGAATTTCGTATCATCTCAAATACATTTTTGGAAGTAGCTTAACATAATTACAAAAAAAAAAAAACCCACCAAAAAACAAAAGCTACGCATCTGTACACCCAACATAAACTTTTGAAGTCTATGAATTTGTTCCTCCAAGAATTTCTGTTTTTCATTTTGTAATTTTTGTAGGGCATGATAACTTAAAAGAAAGCTGTGGATTCTTCTCACAGCCTTTATAAAAGGTTGTAAGAACTGTGCACATTTGTAGAATCTCAGTTGCAACCTCAACCTTCAACAATAACCAGGAGTCATGTGGGCCAGCCTGAAAAGACAGTGACCGCAATGTCTTCAATACATGGTTCCTGGAATTTTCATTGATAAAAACAATCAGTAACAACATCTTAAAACATGGCACAAAGATATGGTCTATAAATCTAATCTCCATGGACTTCATCAGATTAAATATATCAGCCTTTCAAGGCTGGCCAGGAGTGGCACCTTCACAGAGCACAACCCTCAGTAGCTACAAGTAAGAAATCACTTTACTCTGTGACCATGTCAGTGTCTTGAATTTGCTGATTTCACTCAACTTGTCCCTTCCTATAAATTATAATTATCCTGTTTTCTTATCACCTTTAAAAAGGAAAACTCAGAATGTGCCCTTCATCCCACAGTTCTCCACCTTACATCATGATATGGCAAATAATTACTTAAGGCATATCATGTGCCCAACACTGTTGTAAGTACATTGCATCTATTATCTCACTGAACTGGCTTCCTTGCTTACATTTTTAATCCAGTTGTGAGCTGGAGTTGGCCTGCACCAGCTCGCAAGGTCCAATTGTGCACATATCTTGGCAAGTCTATGCAGAGTAGGCATTACATGGATAGTTTGAAATAGACCATGGCGGGAATATGTACACTACAGAAATTGGTGAATATTACAAATTGGGACATGACTCATCCCCTCCCAAGATCTAGTTGTCCAACATTTACCAGCACATCACTGCTAATAATCAATGATTATTCTGAGTTATTCGGCTATTACATTACACATAAACATGGCCATGATTTTCAGATCAGGAATTAGCAAACATAAGTTTATTGAAATCTAATAGCACCTTGTTTGGAGGATAAATTTAATAACATTACTTCATTATGTTTAACCAATATGTTTTACTTAAGTTTATTAAATGTATCTCCTATAGCAGCTTAAGTATTGTCAAAAAGCAAAAAATAAAATAAGCTAGAATAAAATAAAATGAAAGAGAACAAGTCTCCAGGTTCTCTACTTGGTTGACACATTATAACAATAGCTATACAGAATATTGTCAAAAAATAACACAATGAACTCTCCTTTTCCTAGCAGTACCTGGAATACTCTATTAATGGCAACTTCCACGTAAGGTTTAATAGTCAATATAATGCCTGAAAGCACTTCTGAATCACAAAGCAAAGATTAAATTGGAGTCAGCATAATTTTATGGTGCTGTAGTATATGCTGATTATTAGGAAATTGATCAACAGTATATGAATGTATGCTAATTCTCTGGCACCAGAATGTTGACTTAGCCAAATGACCTCATTTCCCTACCAATGTAATATTAGTTTACTCCACCAACTCACCAGGTTGTAGAGGAGTTCCTTCAGGTGGGGACATTTTCATACAATTCTTTTCTTCCCTAAAAGGGCTATGTGTTTACAAATAGAATATTTTTTAAATGTATCTGCATAATAATGTTTATATCCAATGGGAATAGCAGCCTATGTACATTGTATATAATGATATCCAAGTGACCCATTTTAAAATGTGAGAGAACATATCAGTCCCTATAAAACAGTTTAGAATTGAGATTCAAATAGGTTATATATCAAATATATTATTATTTTTCTTTGCTGAAACTATATATTTAGATGTCATTAAAGATCGATATTCATGTTCAAGTCTGGAGAATATGCCATGTATAATGTGGCAGAATAGAATGATTTGGACAAGACAGACACAGCTGGTCTGCTGGATGCCAGCCAGAAGAGCAAACCTGAATCCAGGTGGGCTGCTGCCTGCAACATTAACATATGCTTTCTGCACTGTTGAAAGCAAAAACTACGCACCAGGTCTTTCACACAAAGGGAGGAAGTATAATTTAGACTGTCTCTATGGTGGGAATGTTTTCTATTAATGAAATCTGGCATACAAATTGATTCTTAGTTACTTAGCAATAGGAGATTGAAGACTAAAGCAGATGGATGAAATACTGAGTCATATTTGAGTCCTACTGTAGTCACAACAATTGTTTTCTAGCATGTTCCATAACATATTTGCAATCATTGATTATGAAAATCCCTCATCCAACTTAGCCTATATGCATTATTTCTGTTCAATGACAATTTGCTTTTGACATGTCAAATGCAGTACGATAAATACATTTCCTAAATCATGTTTAAACAGGGTACCATAGATTTACTTTTTTAAAAATCTAACCTTCTTCATCTCTTTATGAAATATGTTAATGAATATTTACTAAATATTTAAGTGAGAGTTTGGGTTTCTAGTTCTTCCTCTTTCCAGGAAAAAAAAATGAACACACATGCATTTCTTAACAAAAGAGTTCCAAAACTGAAGTGTTAACAGGAAAAAGAATATGGCAAGACTGCCCATATAAATATAATCTTCCTAGTTGGGGGAACTCAGAAATCACTTAACATAATTCAATTTCCATACCACTGACATATGATCTGGCCTGGACTGTACTCGCTCCTGGATCCATTTATATCTCCTACTGTACACGCAGACTTTCCCCTTAGACATCGGTGACCACTAGGTGGTGGTGTGGTACCCTGTTCAAACATGGTCCCACTTACTTGCAGTCTCTGTCCTCCAAATCGAAGTGGGGGTTGAAGTTGATCATAATTCTCTGGTATGGGTCAGGAGCCTGAATCAGCCATTCACATTTTTCACTCGGGTGGTAAGAATGAGGATAGCCAGGAGATGTAAGGTACCCGGGGCTTTCAATCTTTATAGTATCACCACATTTATCTGCAATAAAAATAACATTTTAGTAGCTCTTTTCCTGACAATCAGTTAGGTATTCTAGCTTTATATATACATTACTGATTATTCAGCATTCCATAACTCAGAGAAGATTCTTCAGGATCAGAGGGTACTAAGGGCAACACCCCATCAGTGAACCCTCTTGATCTCAGGAAAGTTGGCTCACATGGGAAGAGGACCAAGCTGTGACAGGGCTCCACCTCTACCCCCTGGCCAAGTCGCATCCCAAGAAAAAGTCTTCTAGTCTTAAAAACATTAAATCCCCTCCATGGATGTTAACATGATCCCCAGGGAGTCCCTGCTAGACTTAATTATCCCCCATGAAGTGTAATCACATTAAGTAGCAAGTTCTAAATAGAAAGTGACTAAAAGATGCCATTCCACCCCTAGTGTCGCTTTTTGATGTCAAGTCTGGTCTATGTCATTGATCAGTGGGGACTGTCATCCAAGACTTCAACTGGCTCAAAGCCAAAATTTTTTTTTTATCTGCTCATAAATCTAAATGATTTTGGGTTATCTCTTTTCTTGAGATCCAGATCAACAGAGAACAAAGTACATGTAGTGAAGCAGAAATAATTCTGCTCTACTGCTCCAAGTAAAGTTCTTCAATCTTGGAGACCAGATCAAAGCAGCCAGGCAGAAAGAAGAATAAACAGACACCTAGCATTAATTCATATTACCTACACACTGGAAAAAAACCCCACCACACTGAGGTCTAGGTATCACATATGGTAAGCCACATTCTCATGCTCTGGGAGAGGTGAGCTAACTAGTTTTAAGCCTTCATGTCAAAAAACCCAAATGTTGAAGCAATTCACTGAGAGCCAAATAAACCAGTCTCTGGACTGCTTTATTGTTCAGTGTAGATTCTCATTGTCACTTTTTATGATGGATTTAGTACCAGAGAGCCTCAGCCTGAAATGCTGCCACATTTATTGATGCTTAATTTTGAGCAATAAAAATTCGGTGCATAAACTATGTAAGAGGAACAGGTATGAAAGCAGTGAAATATACAAGCCTATCAATCACAGATTTTCAGTAATGGTATATATAGATTTTAATATTGCATCTAATAGATTCCCTGTGGAAAGAGAATGGCATTCTTTGCTCTCAGCATGAATTTATAAATCTACAGAATTTTATTACAGGAAAACCAGGTCAAATGGAAATGAAAGATGAAGTGCACATCAAAAATGCATAAAGCTACATGCATTACAGAAATCATTTCCCATAAATTAAAAAGAAGACAATATAAATTATATTGTTTTTCTCAATTGCTAGACATTTCTGACTATGTTTCTTAGACCAGGGGTAGCCTTATACTAGTTTCCCCTGCCTTGGTTTTTAAAAGCGTGAGATTTGCCAAGAAGAAATGTTGCAACTGGAGTTCAGGATCTCAGCTAATGATTATATTGGACTTTGTTATGTGATTCTACTGAGGCTCTTGCATTATTTTAAATATGCAGAAAACTTGGAAAGTGACCCCATCTCATTACATCTCCTCCAGCTCTGTACAAACATCATGGCAATGTCTGGCATCTGTTAGAGTGAAATAAAACAGCACTGCCTCTAGTCACTCGACAGAGTCACTTCAGAAGACATTTAGGTGGATTCAGTAACACACCAGAGCTCTTTAATCTGTGACTTCTGAGAAAGTGACAGTGTAATAAGATAATGTGGACTGCTAGACTCTCTGGCTCTGTTAAATCTCCCTAACAGTTGATTAAGAAAGAGCAATTTCTAATGACTCTGAACCATTAGTTCTAAATAAGGCTAATGAATTAATTTAGCAGACACTGGTACTCAGGGGTGGACATGGCTTTGAGAGGTCTGCTGAGTTACAGAGGCATTTCCTAGCTCTGGTCACTACAAGCACAGCAACTAGTTAAAGCTGGACTTCAACCAGTCCAGCTCATTGACTAGAGAGAAGCTTAGGTTCTCAGCATTCCCAGATTTCAGCTAAGAAATTTAAAATATATGTATTTCTTAAATATATATATTGATACTTCATATGAATGTACACACCACACACCCACCCACCCAGGGAGTTCACATCCTGAAGTCTGAAAGCTATCGGCATTAAGTTTCAAATCATCGTGTGAACACCTCCACTACTCCACTACCGATTTAATCTAGAGTCGTGGAGGGTAGACGTTGGGTTACTGTAATTTCTAAAGTCTAACCACTTGACCTCTTTCAATTGGAAGAGAATGTAATTTCATTCCCTGGCAGATTATAGGGAGATGCCACCAACCCAGCTTCATTAACAAATTGAACTAACTCCACATTCACAGTTCTGTGTGTGCGCTTTACTTCCAAGCGTATCTTTTAGAACGCTACTTGGTAGTTGCCCAGGGAAATCTATTGCTTCAATCACAAACCCTCCAAAAAGCATATTAGAGAGATTAACTTGTATCATAAAGATGTGATTAAAAATTCCTCTTGGTATGAACCCCCCCACCTGTGGTCTCTTATTAAAACAATATACTACAATAAGTAGTGGATATTCTTTCTTCTAATTACTTTGATTGAAATCTATGCCAGACAAAAATAAATATTTGATAGTTAATAATTGGTGAAGACTTACTGTAAAGATCATTTCATACCCTCGCCTTCACCTACCTTACACTGTCAGTCAAACATGCCTACAAACAGATCACATTTTAAAACACATTATTTAGGTTAGAGGATACTGTTTATAACCCAGCAGTCTTTCATTTACTTAACAGTGAGTGGTTTTAAAAGCTAAGTGGAAAATGCAGCCAGGTTAGGGATTTTCAGATATCTTGGTGCCTTCCACTGTCTATGTATCAGATTCCTTTATTGACACTCTGTAACTTTTCATTCATACCCCAGATGGATTAGGGACGATTTACAAAGGCGAGGAGGGAGTTCCATCTACCAACAAACAGCTCTCTCTAGCAAGCACCATAAGATGAAACAGTTTAGGGAAGCTGGAAGAGAACCAGGAAGTTCTCCTGGTAAAGTGTTCATTAACTATCAACAGCCATCAGATTTTTGAAAGGAGTCTCATCTAATTGCCTTTGGGAGGAAACATTCAGATAATTGGTGTGCTGATCTGGGAAGGTAGGCGGCTCTGCCTTGTAACAGAGGTAGGAAACCCCCGAAGCCAAACCAACTTGAGGAGGGAGCCGGAGGAGTTGCAGTTTGCCTGCCCTAAGCCAGTGATCTGTTTCTCCGCCTGGTCAAAAGTTGCCTTCGCTCGGGAGGTGGCTCTTCCCGGCTCCTCTCGGCAGCTCTGCGCGGGTTCCAGGCCGGACCGGACAGCAGGAGCCCCGGGCGCCGCGCTGTCACACGCGCCTCCGCCTGTCACTTACCGTTGCGAAAAGCGCTGGCCGGGGCAAGGAAGAGGGCGAGGGCGAGGGCGGCGCAGAGCAGCGGCAGCCCCCTCTCCATGCTCCCTTCGCGGGATCCCCAGGCAGACGCGGGAGAAACGAGAGCCAGGCGGAGATCTCAACAACCCACAGCGCTTCCACGACGCCTGGCGCTGTAAAATCCTCGAGGAGTCCTCCTTGGAGAAAGGAAAGCAGCGAGGCACTGCCTGGATCCCAGAGAAACGCTTCTCTTTTTGTGTCTCAAGTCGCCTGCATCCTGTCATTTAGCTCCGGTTTCCTCTCTCTTTTCCCACACTTGTTCCTCTTCCAGGAGCCACTGCCCGGGCCATGTCTCAAAAGGGGGTGGGGCAGGGCGGGGGAGGAGGGGGGCAGGGAAACACACGCCAAAGCCAATTTCCAGAAAGGAAAAAAAAAAAAAAAAAGAAATCCGGCTTGTTGCTGGCCTCGTTGGAGCCGAGGAACCAGCGCCCAGGGGAGGTCCGGGTGTCTGCGCGGAGGAGAGGAGCAAGCAATGGAAAGATGAGCGGGGGAAGAGGAGTTTCACCGACTGCACCCCCACCTCCCCCACCGCCTCGGCCCTCCCCTCCCCTCCGGAGCCCTTCCCTCACTTCCTCCCGCCCCTCTCGGCACAGGCTCGCCACTAATTGCCTGACAGGAGACAGGGAGGAACAAGTTTCCCTGCGTGCGCTTTCCGCGTCCCTCTGTCGTTCTCCCCCGGAGGCCCTGCAGGGATCTCCACCCGGAGGGACGCGCTGGGGCTCTGCGCCCAGGGCGCGCGGGGGAGTGTATGGGGGGCATTGAGGTTGGTGCCACGAAGGGTCGGGCTAGCTACCTCGGCGTCCTGGCTCTGGACCCCGGTGGGCAGAGCGGGACAGCTCACTCGGGATCTCGTGGATCCGGCCGCGGAGGGTTGCGGAGCGCCGGGGAGGTGGCGAACGCTTCCCACAACTCCAAAGCCCTAGCCAGCCAGCAATCCTCGGCCACCTCCGCAGTGCCGGCCCGAGGCCCCTGGCCCGGAGCAGCAGGGCGCCCTTGGGCGCTCCGGGTCGGGACTGGGGGCTCGAGACACACACCACCCAGCCGGGCGAGTGTCGGCAGCGCAGATGCCGCGTAAAGCGGAATCAGACCTCTCGGGAGGGTGAGGCTGGGATGCAGCCCCGCAGGGCCTCCCTGCCCCGCATCAGGGCGCGCTGCTTGGCGCCAAACGTGCCCCAGTGCCCGCTGCGCGCCGCGGGCTCCTTTGTTAACCGAGATTCGGTGCCCTCTCCTCTGGGACACAGGGAAGGCCGGCGGGGCTCAGGTGAAGCGTCTTCCAGCTAGAGGCAGCCGTCGCCCGACCCCGCCCAGCTTGGAGCCCAGGTGTTCAGGGCTTGGAAATTAGGGGTCCAGCGGCCCCAGTTTCTTTGCATCCCTGGGGAAGGAGAACAGTGGCACGGGGTGGGGGGAGGTGGGGGTACTCTTGGCAGAGCTCTTACGGTGACCTCTCCCGGCCACAGGCAACTGTCGCGCGGGCCCTCTAGCTCCTGTTTGCCCCCACCTCCCACAGCGGCGCATCCTCGCAGTGGACTGGCTGCCCCCAGTTCCATCCCCGAGGGCTTTCCGGGAACGCCGAGGGAGGCCTCCGCGGATTTGTACACAAGGACATTTCAGGGAACAAACAGGTTTCAGCCACCAATCAGACCCCTGGAGAGGGTGAATGCCCGCGGCCCCCCTCCAAAGGAGTTTGTGGGAAAGGTGAAAAGGTCACTACCCCTTCCGGGAACTGGCGCTTAGGTACACACCCCGAAAGAAGAGCCTTATTCCTACCTGGCGCAAAAAGCTGGCAAAGGAGGGTTAGGAATGTTGGCAAGGAAAATCTGGTCAAAGGTTTTGGCAGAATAATTAGGGGCGGGACAGCCCAGGGCGCGCGGAACCCCAGCGAGGCTCGACGTTCGCCCGTCGCCGCAGGGCGCGGTGGCGCGCGCTCCTGGGGGTGCAGGCGGGCCCCGCGCCGCGCGAAGGTCACCGCGGCGGCTGCACCCGCCGCTCGCTCTCTCCGAGTCAAGCCTCACCTCTTGCTTGCCCGCGCCCGAGGAGCTCCCTTCCTCCCATTCCGAGCAGGAGCCCGAGCCCCTAAGCGCCGCTAGCCTGCCCTGGCCCCGAGAGCCGCTTTTCCTTCCCCAGTGTCCTCCTTCTCGGCTCTCGGAGCCCTGAGAGGCGCGTGCTGGGAAGGTGGCACTACGAGTTCGGGAGTCAAATGCCTGGGAGGAGCGGGAAGGGCAGTTGGCGGGGCCGTGGGCCGACGCAGGCGACCGGGGGCGCCACGGGGAAGCCAGCTCTGTGGAGCAAAGCCCGGGCGCTAGGCTGCGACGGGCGCGGCGCCTCCTTCCCGGTTCTCTGTTACCCGGCGCGCCTCCCACCCCCAGTCACAGTCCCAGACTACGCGGGCACAGCGGCATCCCAGATTTGGGCTGACCACGAGCTACCTCAGACCAAGGCTCGGAGGGAGAGGCACCTCTCGGAACCTGGCAGGTTGACAGAGAAAGGAAACCGGGCGGGTGCAGCAACCGGGCGTCCTGGAGCCACAGACGCCCGCCCTCTTCCTAGGGACTGGGCGGCCGCGCTCGCCCCAGGGAGCCGTTTTTGACCCGTCGGTGCTTCGGCGGGGTGAGCAAGAGGGCACAAGAGGGAGACTTGAGCTGTGTTGTTTTTAGAAAACTTGACGCCAATCTCTCTTCCCCTTTCCCTGCTGAGTGTGCATTTCCCAGCCTGGACCCACCAGGCTAACAAATAAAGCAACCAACCAGGTCACGCACACTCTGCGAGGGACTTGCCCCATCTAGTTCCCTCCCGCCTGTCCCCAGGAAGGGCTCCTCCAGCGGGTCAATGCCTAGAAAATGAATCTCCTTTCTTGCTCACCAGCTGAGCATTTTTGCCAGGCTTTCTCCAACCAACTAAAAGACATGCACTAAGTATGCACTCTGGGGGAAATAGCATATTTAAGTTCTGCCTCTGATTTTTCTGGTCCTAGCTGATATGAGGCTTTCCTAGACTCCTTCCCACACAGTGCAGGGTAATGGAGCCCTACCGCACTGATTGATAATTGCCGACTAGTGGGTTGGTACAGAGCAAATTGTCCTTGCTAACAACCTCTTTCCTCTGCTTTGGATTCCACTAAGTGCTGCAAAGGAACAGTGTTAGCTTTCTGCAGTTCTCCAGCAAGGGAGATAGACCAACCTTTATGTAAGTGATAGAGGAAGAATTTAGTAGTGTTGCTAGGTGATTCTATTTTGGTCTCCCAACCTTGCTAAATATCTAGGACCCAATTCCACTGAAAGGAAGATTCATTGACCACACTCGCAGAAAGCCAGGCAATACCCAGCCCAATGGACTCCCACTGCAGGGACCGCTGCAGGAATAAAGGCACTGAGCTTCCACCTCCTGAGCTATGTGGAACCACAGGCACATGGTTAAGAATAGACTGGGTGGTAAATGTTTTGTGCCTTTCATCAAACTCTCATCAATTTGTCAGAAATATGAGATCCATTGCTCCCAGAAAGTCATTTGTGCCACTAACTTCCTAAAAGTATGTCAGGTTGATGCAATATGGAAATTTAGGTTGGTATTTCAAAACTGTATCAGGTCTCATCAAGCTTTTTAAAGCATCAAACCCATGTATTTCACAAAACTAATAAAACAACATATTTTTAGTAGGAGCCAGCCTACACCTGAAATGTAGGAACAGAATAAACAAAACTGGGAAAAGACTAAGAAATTGGAATTTTAGTTAGTTTACTACCATTTTAATTTTATTAAAGGCATTTTTATCAAATGAGTCTATCATTCAATAGGTGTCTTTTGGACTTCATTGAGCTCCACCTTCTTTGGATTGGCAGAAGAAGAAAAGCAAATGAGCCTTTGCTTTCGAATCCTTAACTGTTGGCCTTTTAAAACTTACCTTGAAAATTCTTCTGATGTTGGAGAAAAGACTACTATCTAGAGTTTTAAAACAGAGTTACAGTGCCAAATTTTTGCAATGTAATATGTGCAATAAGAAGATGCAAGAAGACAATGCTAAAATCTGAATCATGTTAGTGGGTTCAAAACATTTTTCTGTGTTAAAGGTTAGGGCTAGAATTTGAAAACTATGTATTATTTGTCTGAAAGAACAATCTTAGATTATTCTGCCTTCATTGCAGAATATCTGCCTACTTAAGAAGTAATTAGGGAAATTAAAATAATCACAACCAATAGAAACACTCATCAAACCAATAAAGATATTATAAGGTAGAACATATTCAAAATTTCAAAGGGGCTACTGTTAAGTAGGACAATCTATTAAATATAATTTGAACAATGAAACAGGGAAGTGGCTCCTTAAAATGTAACAATAGCTGTAAATACATAGAGTGCTAAAATTTTAAGATATTTTGAAAAACAAACAGTTAAAAGTAATTTTAAAAATATTAAACAGAGA
Organism: Manis javanica; assembly: GCF_040802235.1. Classification (NCBI taxonomy): domain Eukaryota; kingdom Metazoa; phylum Chordata; class Mammalia; order Pholidota; family Manidae; genus Manis; species Manis javanica. Next base: position 100,092,018 of record NC_133157.1, on the reverse strand, counting down.
CCAAAAGACACAGCTAAGAATTTCTTAATTTTTCTTAACAGAAGTTGATTTTATGTTATGTTTTTGTTAGCTAACTGTCTGCTACATGTAGAATGGGTGAGTGGAGCAAGGGAAGAAGTGACCAGTTAGGAAGTAATTTCAGTAGAATCTAAATGGAACATAGATAATAGCCATGGAGATTGGAAAAGGATGTATTTAGAAGGTATAATCAACAGGACAGACAATGAAATGGATATGCTCAGGAAGGAGAGGGTAGTCAAGGACACTCTTAAGATCCACCTTCCACAGCTGGCTGGGCGGTGGTGGTGATAACCTAGACTAGTATGGCAGGAAGATCACAAGTTTGATTTGATCTAGGTTCAGTTTTTAGTCTCTTTGAGATAATCAAATGAGTCAGGAATGTAGAGGAGTGGTTTGGGTTGAAGATACAAATTTGTGAGTCAATGATATGTAATATCATGATATATTAATGTAGTAATTGTAATAATATAGTTAATGATGTAGAAGGAATGAATGAAATTGCTGGGGGATTTTGGAAAGGGGCCAAGGCAGAGCCCTGAGGAGCATTTAAAGGAAGGATGGTCAGGATGATCCAACAAAGGCCTTGAGAATGAGCAGCTGAAGAGAGGAGAAAAACAAAGAGAGTGTACTATCATGAAAGTCAAGTAGAAGAGAGGTGTCTAGCCAGAAATGCTGGACAAAGGAGCTGAATACTGTTGAGAGGTCTATTTGAATATAGTTGGTGGTGTTTACTGAGAGGTGGCTTTAACAAGAGCCATTACACTGGAGTTATAGAGGGGCAGGGACAGTGGCCACACTGGAGTGGGCTGGGCAGTGTAGTAGGTAAGGAAATGGGGACAATGAGCAAAGGTAATTCTTTCTGCAAGTTTCTACTGAAATGGAGGAGACAGCAGTTCAGGAGGGAAGAGGTTGTTCTTTTTATAGATGGGGTACTCTTGAACATTCTTAAATGTCAATGAGTAGAATCTAGTTTTAGGGGAGGCATTGATGTAAGACAGAAAAGATAATCAGGGCATAAACTGCCTAATAAGACAGGAGGGAATATACTCTAGAGCCCAGAAGGACAGATCCATTCTAAACTGTTAAGAGGGAAAGTTGCTCTGTGTAACGTGTGGAGGACAAGGAGCTGAAGAGTGTAAGCACAAGTAGGTTTGTCATTCTGGGAGGAGACAGTATTCTTTACTCTCTTCCACTTTCTCTAGTCTTATATGATAAGAGGGAGATGGAAAGGTACAGAATATCTCCAGACAGGAGTGAAGCTGTGGCCACAGGCTGACCACAGAAGCTGTTGTTCCTTTTGTTTTTGATCACTGTAGGTTGAACATTTGGGCTAGGAACACGTTTTCCTAGAAAAATTGGCTAGTTTTCATGAAACTCACAAAAATCTGCTTAACTCATACAGAAGTACAAATAGAATATTAACATTGTTATTTCAGCTTAAGTGACTCAAAGTAGGTACTCAATAAATGCTTTTAAAAAAGGGAATTTTCCTAACCATTATTTACAACAAATTAATATATGTTTGTTGATATGCAGTAAAGTGTCACTTCAAATAAACTCTGCTATAATGTCCTCTCTTCCACCCATTCTTTTTTTTTTTTGAGGGGGTGTGTTTTGGTCCTTATCTCCCTAGAAATGGCCAAAGAATAATTTAATATGTCCATTTACACCCTACACAGACATCTACAGACCAATTTGGATAATTCATGTTATATACAACCAAAATATTACTTTAGTTTGGTAAAGTCAAGATTCAACAATATTGCCCATGTTTTTTGCAGATATGTACATGATTTTTTTTTTTTTGCTTGCTTGGAGTTGTTATACAATTTCCTGCCTTGTTAGTTCAGCTAAATGTAATTGGTCTGATGATTTGTCAGTAGGCATTATTTTCAACAAAGCCTTTTGCCTTCAGCTTATTATGCTAGACCATCAAATTGTCAAAGAGACTTGCCTCCCATATAGAGGATGATAAGTTAATATTTCCTTGATAAGTTAATGCTGGTTGATTTTCAGCTACAAAATTCACTTCCTCAATGGACTTGCCCTAATGCCACACAAAAGCTTGGATGGCGTGCCATAGTTTTGCAATACAAGGTAGGACTTTTTGGAATTTTTCTATTTTAAAAAGTCTTCAGCCTCCTCATATATCAGATTACTTTTTGCAGGCACATTTTCTTCCTGCTCAGATGCTATAAACACCCTAGCAGGGATAATCAATAGCAATGTAGACAGGAAGGAAAAATATTTGGTAAAAGACAGGCCTGCATTTCTCTTCTTGATTTTTTCAGTGTAAGTTTTAGTTGTGGGAACTGGAAAGAATAGAAATGTAAAAGCTGGGACAGCAATATTATAAAGTGACAGGTGCTAAAACAAAATATGTAGACTTGCACTTTCAAATGCAAAGTCAAACAGCAAGTATGAATCTGAGTTTCTTGGAGGTAATTTGCACTCACAGAGTTCCAAGTGGGCCCAGGTATCAGTAGCCTCAGGCCATGCTTCACTCTCTCATGCCACTAGTGGAAGAACCGAGATACACTGAGAGATCAGGTTTGGCCAGGTTATGCAGCAATTCTGGGATGGAATAAAATACAGGCTTTAAATTTAGGTTTGTATCTTAAACAAGATGGGAATAGTGCTTTATAATAAAATAAGGTCAGCTAGCACGACTGGTTTATTCTTTGGAAATTCACAGTAACATACATTAGCTTGTTTTTTATGAGGTCAAATGGCTTCTTCAATTCATACTGCACTCTCATCTCTCATCTGGTAGGCAAAGACACATTGCTCCACTACGGTTTGTTTGGGGTGTTTTTTGCATCATTAATGTACAATTACATGAACAACATTATGGTTACTAGACTCTTCCCATTATCAAGTCCCCATCACATACCCCATTACACTCACTGTCCATCAATGTAGTAAGATGCCATAGAGTCACTACTATTTGTCTTCTCTGTGTTATACTGCCTTCCCCGTGGCCACCCCCCCCACTACATTATGTGTGCTAATCATAAAGCTCCTTTCTCCCCCTTATCCCTCTGTTCCCACCCATCCCCAGTCCCTTTCCCTTTGGTAACTGTTAGTCCATTCTTGGGTTCTTTGAGTCTGCTGCTGCTTTGTTCCTTCAGTTTTTTCTTTGTTCTTATACTCCACAGATGAATGAAGTCATATGATACTTGTCTTTCTCTGTCTGGCTTATTTCACTAAGCATAATACCCTCTAGATCCATCTGTGTTGTCGCAAATGGTAAGATTTGTTTTCTTCTTATGGCTGAATAATATTCCATTGTCCACTACAGATTTTTTCCCTGTATTTTTAAACCCCTTCATAATTTCAGACTTTGGAATTACATTGAGGCATGGACTGGCTGTAGTCAAACATGCAAATTTCATTCATACTCAGATTTACTCAAACATGCTCAGAAGCAGTGCTCTCTGCCACAGCAATCTCCTGCCACACTGAGCTTTGAGATTCTTTGACCTTGGATTGAAATGGTCTGCCTCAGGTTTTTAAACAGTTATCTGTCTTAGATCAACTCTACTATCTATGTAGTTGATAGTAGTCTTGATTGTGTTAGATTGGTATCATTTTATTATGTAGATACAAGATAGCAACTCTCCTGTCACATATCAGAAGAAGTGTCCCATAAATTCCAGGATACATGAGTGAGTGGTAATCAGGGCTGTCAGCTACATATCAAGAAACACAACCTGTATTAGCTTAAACAAAAAAAGTGATTTAATGGTCATAACTGGGATATCAAGGCATGGACCTGGCTTCAGGCTTAACTGGGCCCAAAGGTTCAATTAGTGCCAACCATCAGGATGTCTCTGTGCTTCCATCTGAGCTGGCTTTATTCTCTCCAGGCAGTGTCAGGTAATGGCAGCCCCATACTTAAATGGTCCTTCCTTCTGGGTTGTGATCATAGAGAAAGGATTTGGAGGTAGGGTGCTCCCTCCCCCAGAGTATGTAATTATGTTTAATAAATTATGATTGGCTCCACTTGGATTATGTTCCCCTTCCTGGACCAGGCAGTTGTCAAGGGTTTACTCTTGTTAGCCCGCCTGAGTCACTTGCCTGCCCTGGCGTGAGCATGAGATAGACAGACACATGACAGACAGAACGCAGAGAGGCAATCTCTGAGAGAAGAAGCGGGTCAGGTCAGCAGAAGCCACAGGCGTTCCATCTTCAGCAGAGAATTGCTATTGTTTGCAAGTGAAAGCATATGCCACTTTCAGCTCTTTATTATTCTTATGGTCTCTGTGAGTGTGGGTTTGTGTTGTTTTGCCTTGTTTTTAGATTTTTATCCAAATAGCTGACTGGCAGATAGCCTGAATGCACAGGTTTTATTTCAGACTCTGAGGCTACTACATTTAGGGTCAGCTATGAGTAAAATTATAAAGCAGGTGAGTTCATTTTTACCTCCATCTCCTTTTTGGCGAATCTTCTACTTTTTATTCTCTTCTTTCTGCCTCTTCACTAAGATGTTTAAAGAAATATATCTCTGTAAGAGAACGATAATTAACCTATAAAATGGTGAGATTGCAGGGGCCACGTTATCTAAGTCTGGAAGGTTTTAGAGGCAAGGAACCTTCCAGGAAACCCATATAAGGAGACTGAGCAAGGAAACTATGAATACTGGTGTCAGAGTACACCACTGGGGTTCAGAAATTTTAAGCTACATTTGAGGGGGATAGGAGGATTTATTTACTTGGGGGAGATTGCCATGAAGACATGGCCTAAGAATCATTTCTAAAATAATGCGTCTTCTTCAACCAATGAAATGTTGAGGGTGACATGATTGGTGGACTCCAGGTATGAAGTTTGCAATAAACAACAATCACACCATAAAAGGAACTTAGAGCAGTAAGCTCTTCTGCAAATCTGCATTACGTTTTCCTGAGGTATGTTAAGCCTCACAGAACAAAAGAATTACTTGACTATACTGAGATATATTTGGAACAGGCCCACACACATCTGTAGTGCCTGTTTATTTATTTCTTTATCTTCACAAAATGTTACCTTTTAAAAATTCCTTAAAAATACATGCTTAAATGGAGATGCGGACAATGTCAGAGTGAGTCTCATCCATGACAGCATGTAACAGTACAACTTAATTTCAGATTTCTGTGCGGAGAGTCCAGTCTGAGCTCTACCACAACTCTGGGCAATTCTGAACAATTGAATGATTCTACTATTTTGTGAGCCCTTCTTAAAAAACATTAGAGTGTGGGTGTCATCAATCAATATTGTGTGAGATCTTGAATGTATGGCGTGCTGTACCAGGACATCCTACAGAGCAGCTCATACTGACTAGTTCCTTGGCACAACTGATATGTGAAACCTTCTCAGTATATTTTCTTTCTGAATTGTTTGTGTTCCTAACATGGACCATGAGGCTCAGAAATGGACATGAAGACCATGTCCTATGTCTATGTGTATATACTGTTAGCTCTCAGTAAGATACATGATAGTAAAGTGATGTACTAACAGATGAATGGCAGGGAATGACCAAAAACACAAGAAAAAGCAAAACAAAGAAGCCACAGAACACACAGACAGATGTCCCACCAAAACTCATCTATGCCTGATTTCTCTCAAGTGTAAGGCAAGTCAGTATTCCTCTTCAGCTGGGAATAGGAGTACTTATATCACGAAGGATCTTTGTGATTTAAATTAACTAAGTTAAAAGGTTAAGGAAAAGATCTGCTGAGAGGATATGTGTGAAAGCATGGCTGTTCCTCTTTATGTTTCTCTGATCAGGTGCTACTGTGCTACTGGAAATGCTCTGCCCCTCTGTATACACTTGTCAATGCAAACGGAATAGACGCCAAAAAGGTTTCTGTTCCTTCATTCCTATTTCCAATCAGAAGAGCAGAGATGGAGTATCAAAAAATAACACATTTCTTTTGTGGGTCTCCTTTCATGTCATCTCTAGCTTCTATGACAGGGGTATATCATATTTTACAGTATTTTTTAGACCAGTTTTAACCTGAATTGCAGACTTGCTCATGAGGTTGGGAGCTCTACCTACTGAGTACCATGCTTTTGATAGAGATAGTTTCTGGGGCAATGTTTGGTTCTTCATAGAGATATTGGCTGGGCTTGTACTTATTAAGCTAGGCTGGCTCCAGCAAGCTTTCTCAATGTTATGAATGGAAGTGGGTTTTGTTGTTAATATAAAAATATTCCTCAGTGTCATGCTGGCCCAAAACCCAAGGAAAGTAGAGATGGGCTTCTTTAACCATCTAACAAATTGTACCTTTGCTGTGATTTTACAATCACCTTGTCCCTTGGCAAAATCTGTCCTTGGAAAATATATAAATAAAATCAAATTTTATAAAGGCTCCCAAAAGAGTCCACCTTTTTTCCCTGAGGTTAAAATTACTATCCTGATTTTAAAATCTCTTTTCTTTTTCCTTCTGAGTTTTCCCATTTCATGCTCCCTGGGAGTTTCTCTATAAAATAAGCCTGTGGAAAATGGGTAACGAGCAAATCGTTGCCTTAATTGAAGGTCACATCTACAAAGATCCAGGTAGGTGTGCTGTGGCTGATGGAAAAATCCCCCAGAGTGATATCCTGCTGCCCTAAGAGGAAGGCTGGGTTTTAATTTGTCATAACCCATGTTGGCCCCTGGTTGGTGTCCAGCATATAGTCTTTCTTAACCTCACAACCAGGTAATTTCCATTACTGATGACTCCCCACATTTGAAGAGGCAAAGGAAGAGCCCCCAACGGCTTCCATAATTAAGCACAAATACTTTTCCAGTATTAAGTCAAAGCTGAATGACTTTCAAATCCTCTTGGTGTTGAGTTCACGCACTCTACACAGTCGAGGCCTTTACTCTGATCTTTTCAATTCCGGCTAGATTAGTACCATGGCCTTATTATGTTCCTGATTTTTCTAGTGCTTTTATTTTAAAAGAACAATGAGACTGATTTTTGTTTGTTTGCTTTCTTTTCTTTTTGGTTATTGTTAATGTCTAGAGTGGACACCCTTTTTAGCCTAAAGCAGAGAACATTCCAAATAAAAAAGACACTGTGCTTTCAATAACTCGATTTCCTAAACCACTGTAGGATTCTGGGGTCTGTTAGATTGCATAGATGAACATTTTGTTGGGGTTCCCATGGCAGCATTGTTAGCCAGTAGTTTCACCCAGAAAGCCTTCTTAGTTTTCTTTTCCTTTCTTTGTTTTTGCAATTTAGTTTCTCTTTCTATAACTACAACTATTAAATACACATTCTCAATATCTTAGTTCCTCATCTCTCCCTAGTGGAATATTTGCAATTCTGTAATTTCAGCTCCCACTGCTTATTTGGGGTGATTATTATTATTATGGGTGGTCCATAGCCTAGGAATGGGTGATGCTCTAGATATCTGTTTCAAAATTAGTTGGTTAGAATTCTACAAGATTCCCTCAGAAACAATGTCATCAAACATAGGCCACAGGCCAATCCACCGAGACATTTAAACTCACATATAACTGAATTTTCATTATTGGTAGCCCTGAGCTGTGAGGTTCCTTATGGCCTTAGACCTGGTTATTTTTAGAGGGGCAAGGCTCTAAGTTAATGGAGTGATAATAGGGGAGGCTGAAAAAAGCTGGGCTTTAGCAGCTGGATTCCTGTCCTGGTAGTGCAAAAGGGAATTTCCTAGAAAACATGGCTCTAACATGATGGCTTGCTTGGTGTCTTCACAGTACTCCTAAAGGAAGAGCCCTAGGAACAGGACAGCAATTGGACAAAGAGGGTCCAGATGAAACAGGTGCTCCCAATGGGGCCAGGGTGGCTTTGGGCTCTAAAGGAGAGTGGCAGGTAAGCAGAAATTGCTTCTTGTTAGTAAACAACTTATTTGGAAGTTAGGAGCTGTCTTAGTCAATATGGGTACAATGAAAACTTTAAAAGCAACTATACTTTGCTTTTATAGGGTCTTTTGATGCTTTCAAAGACTTAAGGCACTCTCATCATTTTTCTCTTAAAGCAAGGGCATCCAGTTCTCTTTCTAAATCATGTATATTTTTGATATTGGATAAAAATGATTATGTAAAATGTGCTAATTTTACATTTCTGAAGGTAGATTTGGAAGGTTATTATCATTATCCCACACTTTTCCTTTTGTGACTCAATAATATTTTTGCACTTTCATTAGCATTTAAAAAACAGAATGATGGGGCAGAGCCAAGATGGCGGCGTGAGTAGAGCAGTGGAAATCTCCTCCCAAAAACACATAGAGCTATGAAAATATAACAAAGAAAAATCTTCCTAAAATAGAGACCACAGGACACAGGACAACATCCAGACCACATCCACACCTGCAAGAACCCAGCGCCTTGTGAAGGGGGTAAGATACAAGCCCCAGCCCGGCGGGACCCGAGCGCCCCTCCCCCCGGCTCCCGGCGGGTGGAGAGAAACCGGAGCGGTTTTTTTTTTTTTTTTTTGGCGAGCGCTTTTTGGAAGCCTTAGAGGGACGGGCCCCCGTTGCTGGGGAGGCAGGGTGGCGGGACCGGTGAGGAGGTGCCTGGGAACGGCGCCGGAGGACAAAGAATATCCTGCGTTTCTCCCTGTGAGACCTGGGGGCGGGTGCCTGAGACCGGTGCCTGAGGACGGAGGAGGTCGCGCGTTTTTCCCCTTTTTTTTTTTCTCTTTTTGGCGAGCGCTTTTTGGAAGCCTTGAAGGGACGGGGACCCCAGTGCTAGGGAGGCACGGTGGCGGGACTGGTGAGCGGGTGGCTGGGACCGGCGCCTGAGGACAAAGAATATCCCCCGTTTTTCCCTGCGGGACCGGTGGGCGGGTGCCTGAGACCGGCACTTGAGAACAGAGGAAATCGCGCGTTTTTCCCCTTTTTTTTTTCTCTTTTCTGTGAGTGCTTTTTGGAAGCCTAAAAGGGACAGGGACCCCGGTGCTAGGGAGGCAGGGCGGCGGGACTGGTGAGCGGGTGCCTGGGACCGGCACCTGAGGACAAAGAATATCCCGCATTTTTCCCTGTGGGACCGGTGGGTGGGTGCCTGAGACCAGCACCTGAGGACGGAAGAAATCGCGCGTTTTTCCCCTTTTTTTTCTCTCTTTTTGCCGAGTGCTTTTTGGAAGCCTTGAAGGGACAGGGACCCCGGTGCTAGGGAGGCAGGGCGGCGGGACTGGTGAGCGGGTGCGTGGGACCAGTGCCTGAGGACAAAGAATATTGAGCGTTCCTTCCCTGAGGGACCGGTGGGTGGGTGCTTTTTGGAAGCCTTGAAAGGACAGGGACCCTGGTGCTAGGGAGACAGGGCAGCAGGACCAGTGAGCGGGTGCCTGGGACCGGCACCTGAGGACAAAAAAAAAAAAAAAAAAAATCGCTTGTTTTTCCCCTTTTTTTCCTTTTTTTTTTCTCTTTCTTTCTGTTCCCTCTCTCATTGTTGCTGCTGTTGTTTTGGTTTGGAGAGTGCTTTTTGGAAATCTTAAAGGGGCAGGACAGGTCACTTAGACCAGAAGCAGGGAATCTGGGGATCTCTGGGCACTCTAACCCCCTGGGCAGCAGGGAGCACAGAGGCCCCTTACGGAGATAAATAGTCTCCTGGCTGCTCCCCCTCCAACGGGGCTCCACCATTTTGGAGGAACAGCCCCAGCCAGGCCAAGCCCACAGCAACAGCGGAGATAAACCCCAAAGCAACTGGGCAGGAAGCAGAAGCCCTGTCTGCGCGCAGCTGCCCAGCACAAGCCACTAGAGGTCGCTATTCTCCCAGGAAAAGGCTACAAACCAACAAGAAGGGAAGCTCTTCCAGCGGTCACTTGTACCAGCTCTGCAAACTATCTCTATCACCATGAAAAGGCAAAACTACAGGCAGACAAAGATCACAGAGACAACACCTGAGAAGGAGACAGACCTAACTAGTCTTCCTGAAAAAGAATTCAAAATAAAAATCATGAACATGCTGACAGAGATGCAGAGAAAAATGCAAGAGCAATGGGATGAGATGCAGAGAAAAATGCAAGAGCAGTGGGATGAGATGCAGAGAAAAATGCAAGAGCAGTGGGATGAAGTCCGGAAGGAGATCACAGATGTCAGGAAAGAGATCACAGAAGTGAAACAATCCCTGGAAGGATTTATAAGCAGAATGGATAAGATGCAAGAGGCCATTGAAGGAATAGAAGCCAGAGAACAGGAACATATAGAAGCTGACATAGAGAGAGATAAAAGGATCTCCAGGAATGAAACAACACTAAGAGAAATATGTGACCAATACAAAAGGAAAAACATTCGTATTATAGGGATACCAGAAGAGGAAGAAAGAGGAAAAGGGATAGAAAGTGTCTTTGAAGAAATAATTGCTGAAAACTTCCCCAAACTGGGGGAGGAAATAATCGAACAGACCATGGAATTATACAGAACCCCCAACAGAAAGGATCCAAGGAGGACAACACCAAGACACATAATAATTAAAATGGCAAAGATCAAGGACAAGGAAAGAGTTTTAAAGGCAGCTAGAGAGAAAAAGGTCACCTATAAAGGAAAACCAATCAGGCTAACATCAGACTTCTCAACAGAAACCCTACAGGCCAGAAGAGAATGGCATGATATACTTAATGCAATGAAACAGAAGGGCCTTGAACCAAGGATACTGTATCCAGCACGACTATCATTTAAATATGATGGTGGGATCAAACAATTCCCAGACAAGCAAAAGCTGAGGGAATTTGCTTCCCACAAACCACCTCTACAGGGCATCCTACAGGGACTGCTCTAGATGGGAGCACCCCTAAAAAGAGCACAGAACAAAACACACAACATATGAAGAATGGAGGAGGAGGAATAAGAAGGGAGAGAAGAAAAGACTCTCCAGACAGTGTATATAACAGCTCAATAAGCGAGCTAAGTTAGGCAGTAAGATACTAAAGAAGCTAACCTTGAACCTTTGGTAACCACGAATCTAAAGCCTGCAATGGCAATAAGTACATATCTTTCAATAGTCACCCTAAATGTAAATGGACTTAATGCACCAATCAAAAGACATAGAGTAATAGAATGGATAAAAAAGCAAGACCCATCTATATGCTGCTTACAAGAAACTCACCTTAAACCCAAAGATAAGCATAGACTAAAAGTCAAGGGATGGAAAAACATATTTCAGGCAAACAACAGTGAGAAGAAAGCAGGGGTTGCAGTACTAATATCAGACAAAATAGACTTCAAAACAAAGAAAGTAACAAGAGATAAAGAAGGCCACTACATAATGATAAAGGGCTTAGTCCAACAAGAGGATATAACCATTCTAAATATATATGCACCCAATACAGGAGCACCAGCATATGTGAAGCAAATACTAACAGAACTAAAGAGGGAAATAGACTGCAATGCATTCATTGTAGGAGACTTCAACACACCACTCACCCCAAAGGATAGATCCACCGGGCAGAAAATAAGTAAAGACACACAGGCACTGAACAACACACTAGAACAGATGGACCTAATAGACATCTATAGAACTTTACATCCAAAAGCAACAGGATATACATTCTTCTCAAGTGCACATGGAACATTCTCCAGAATAGACCACATACTAGCTCACAAAAAGAGCCTCAGTAAATTCCACAATATTGAAATTCTACCAACCAATTTTTCAGACCACAAAGGTATGAAAGTAGAAATAAATTCTACAAAGAAAACAAAAAGGCTCACAAACACATGGAGGCTTAACAACATGCTACTAAATAATCAATGGATCAATGAACAAATCAAAATAGAGATCAAGGAATATATAGAAACAAATGACAACAACAACACTAAGCCCCAACTTCTGTGGGATGCAGCGAAAGCAGTCTTAAGAGGAAAGTATATAGCAATCCAGGCACACTTGAAGAAGGAAGAACAATCCCAAATGAATAGTCTAACATCACAACTATTAAAACTGGAAAAAGAAGAACAAATGAGGCCTAAAGTCAGCAGAAGGAGGGACATAATAAAGATCAGAGAAGAAATAAACAAAATTGAGAAGAATAAAACAATAGCAAAAATCAACGAAACCAAGAGCTGGTTCTTTGAGAAAATAAACAAAATAGATAAGCCTCTAGCCCAACTTATTAAGAGAAAAAGAGAGTCAACACAAATCAACATAATCAGAAATGAGAATGGAAAAATCACAACAGACTCCACAGAAATACAAAGAATTATTAAAGACTACTATGAAAACCTATATGCCAACAAGCTGGAAAACCTAGAAGAAATGGACAACTTCCTAGAAAAATACAACCTCCCAAGACTGACCAAGGAAGAAACACAAAAGTTAAACAAACCAATTACAAGCAAAGAAATTGAAACAGTAATCAAAAAACTACCCAAGAACAAAACCCCGGGGCCGGACGGATTTACCTCGGAATTTTATCAGACACACAGAGAAGACATAATACCCATTCTCCTTAAAGTGTTCCACAAAATAGAAGAAGAGGGAATACACCCAAACTCATTCTATGAAGCCAACATCACCCTAATACCAAAACCAGGAAAAGACCCCACCAAAAAAGAAAATTACAGACCAATATCCCTGATGAATGTAGATGCAAAAATACTCAATAAAATATTAGCAAACAGAATTCAACAGTATATCAAAAGGATCATACACCATGACCAAGTGGGGTTCATCCCAGGGATGCAAGGATGGTACAACATTCGAAAATCCATCAACATCATCCACCACATCAACAAAAAGAAAGACAAAAACCACATGATCATCTCCATAGATGCTGAAAAAGCATTTGACAAAATTCAACATCCATTCATGATAAAAACTCTCAGCAAAATGGGAATAGAGGGCAAGTACCTCAACATAATAAAGGCCATATATGATAAACCCACAGCCAGCATTATACTGAACAGCGAGAAGCTGAAAGCATTTCCACTGAGATCGGGAACCAGACAGGGATGCCCACTCTCCCCACTGTTATTTAACATAGTACTGGAGGTCCTAGCCACGGCAATCAGACAAAACAAAGAAATACAAGGAATCCAGATTGGTAAAGAAGAAGTTAAACTGTCACTATTTGCAGATGATATGATACTGTACATAAAAAACCCTAAAGACTCCACTCCAAAACTACTAGAACTGATATCGGAATACAGCAAAGTTGCAGGATACAAAATCAACACACAGAAATCTGTAGCTTTCCTATACACTAACAACGAATCAATAGAAAGAGAAATCAGGAAAACAATTCCATTCACCATTGCATCAAAAAGAATAAAATACCTAGGAATAAACCTAACCAAGGAAGTGAAAGACTTATACTCTGAAAACTACAAGTCACTCTTAAGAGAAATTAAAGGGGACACTAATAAATGGAAACTCATCCCATGCTCATGGCTAGGAAGAATTAATATCGTCAAAATGGCCATCCTGCCGAAAGCAATATACAAATTTGATGCAATCCCTCTCAAATTACCAGCAACATTCTTCAATGAATTGGAACAAATAATTCAAAAATTCATATGGAAACACCAAAGACCCCGAATAGCCAAAGCAATCCTGAAAAAGAAGAATAAAGTAGGGGGGATCTCACTCCCCAACTTCAAGCTCTACTACAAAGCCATAGTAATCAAGACAATTTGGTACTGGCACAAGAACAGAGCCACAGACCAGTGGAACAGATTAGAGACCCCAGAAATTAACCCAAACATATATGGTCAATTAATATTTGATAAAGGAGCCATGGACATACAATGGCAAAATGACAGTCTCTTCAACAGATGGTGCTGGCAAAACTGGACAGCTACATGTAGGAGAATGAAACTGGACCATTGTCTAACTCCATATACAAAGGTAAACTCAAAATGGATCAAAGACCTGAATGTAAGTCACGAAACCATTAAACTCTTGGAAAAAAACATAGGCAAAAACCTCTTAGACATAAACATGAGTGATCTCTTCTTGAACATATCTCCCCGGGCAAGGAAAACAACAGCAAAAATGAGCAAGTGGGACTACATTAAGCTGAAAAGCTTCTGTACAGCGAAAGACACCATCAATAGAACAAAAAGGAACCCTACAGTATGGGAGAATATATTTGAAAATGACAGATCTGATAAAGGCTTGACGTCCAGAATATATAAAGAGCTCACACGCCTCAACAAACAAAAAACAAATAACCCAATTAAAAAATGGGCAGAGGAACTGAACAGACAGTTCTCCAAAAAAGAAATACAGATGGCCAAGAGACACATGAAAAGATGCTCCACATCGCTAATTATCAGAGAAATGCAAATTAAAACTACAATGAGGTATCACCTCACACCAGTAAGGATAGCTGCCATCCAAAAGACAAACAACAACAAATGTTGGCGAGGCTGTGGAGAAAGGGGAACCCTCCTACACTGCTGGTGGGAATGTAAATTAGTTCAACCATTGTGGAAAGCAGTATGGAGGTGCATCAAAATGCTCAAAACAGACCTACCATTTGACCCAGGAATTCCACTCCTAGGAATTTACCCTAAGAACGCAGCAATCAAGTTTGAGAAAGACAGATGCACTCCTATGTTTATCGCAGCACTATTTACAATAGCCAAGAATTGGAAGCAACCTAAATGTCCATCTGTAGATGAATGGATAAAGAAGATGTGGTACATATACACAATGGAATACTACTCAGCCATAAGAAGTGGAAAAATCCAACCATTTGCAGCAACATGGATGGAGCTGGAGAGTATTATGCTCAGTGAAATAAGCCAAGCGGAGAAAGAGAAATACCAAATGATTTCACTCATCTGAGGAGTATAGGAACAAAGGAAAAACTGAAGGAACAAAACAGCAGCAGAATTACAGAACCCAAAAATGGACTAACAGGTACCAAAGGGAAAGGAACTGGGGAGGATGGGTGGGCAGGGAGGGATAAGGGGGGGGAAGAAGAAGGGGGGTATTAAGATTAGCATGCATGGGGGGGAGGGAGAAAGGGGAGGGTGGGCTGCACAACACAGAGAGGACAAGTAGTGACTCTACCACATTTTGCTAAGCTGATGGACAGTAACCGTAATGTGGTTGTTAGGGGGGACCTGATATAGGGGAGAGCATAGTAAACATAGTATTCTTCAGGTAAGTGTAGATTAAAAATTTAAAAAAAAAAAAAAAGAAAGAAAGAAAGAAAAGGGGGATTACTCCTTAACAGGATAAAACTATTGGTAAATCAAAGATCAACGCATGCTTTAAATATCCTTAATGTTGATCACTTAAAGGGTGTCAGATGATCAGCTATGGAGGTACTCTTTTCTGATAATATTCCTTTCTCTTAATTAAAAAAAAAAAAAAAAAAAGCAGTTACTGTGTGCTGACCTCCAATGAGTTCTGCACAGTGGTATAGAGGGCATGTCAAAGTGTGGGCAAAGGGTCTGTTTGTTTCTAGGCAGAAGATCAAGGCCTAGCTTGGATACCCAGAAAATGAACTAAGATACGATATGAGGAGGAGCTTCCGGCATCAGCACTCTCTGGAGGACTCGTGCCGGGGGATGATCATCAAAAAGCCTCCACAGGGATCCGGACGATGCTGCGGTTGTGGCTGCATCCAGCCCACCGTCTCCTGGACTTGCCATAAGAAGGAGGAGGGAGATGTCTAGGCTGGCATGTGCATACAGTGAGACAACGAATTTGACTGGATCTGTACTGTTGGAACTCAACCAGGAGTTGGGAGGGGTGCAAGTTGTAGCACCCCAAAATCTCATGACTATAGACTATCTATGGTTAAAAGAACATATGGGATGTGAACAGATCCCAGAAATGGGCTGCTTTAATTTGTCTGATGGTTCAAGTACAGTTCGAAAATATCCATCATATCATAGATAAATTTTCACAAATGCCTAGGGTGCCTAAATGGTTTTCTTGGCTTCACTGGAGATGGCTGGTAATTATAGATTTGCTTTGTTTATGTCACCGTATTCCTATTATGTTAATATGTGTGTGCAAATTAGTTAGTAGTTTAAAACCTGTACATACTTAAGGTACTATACAAGAAGATATGTCAAAGAAATAATCAATCCTCCCAAGTTTCCTTCATATGTTACATCTATAGCTTTTCTTCTTCCTTCCTAATTACAAACCTTAAATAGAATTCGTGCCTCATATCGAATTTACCGAGTATCATAGTTCCTCCAGGTGGTAAAGATACCTCGAGACAAGTGCTGGGCATAGAAGCCACAGGGCATAAATCTGCAAAGAAGTTAAAAGCTAACCTTTGCAAACAATATGGCTTCTCTCTCACTTACCAACTTTACATTTCCCTGTATGGCCCCGGAAGATGACTGGTTAGCCAGAGACGGGTAAGATTCCTCAAGGGAGGAACAACCTAAGACAGGCACAGTCGCAGGGGGGCCATCAGGTGAGAATTTGGGGATCAACAGAGGTGAGGCTCAGAACCTCACCCCCCCTGCTTTGAGAGAAATCTTCTGCATCCGTGGATGTCTTGCTGCCCTTGTCTAGCCTGGATTAATACTTAGTCCATAGGCACACACCTGATCATCTGATCATCTACATTTGCCTTCTTACAGCACTAAACTATGTTTTCTACCTTTATCTTGCATCTACCTACCACTTCAGCATTTCATTAAAAATAAAAATAATAATAATAATAGGAGAAATGTGGGATCAACATATAAATCAAGTACAAAAATCAAATGAATATTCATATTTGACCTGATGGTTTATAGGTCATATTGCATGATCAAAACCGAAAGTTTCTGTGATGAATGCCCTTGTACTGTTCACCATGTAAGAATTTATTCACTCTGTAAGAATTCGTACACCATGTAAGAACTTGTTCGTTATGCTTCAGAAGATTGGAGACTGACGAGAATTAGGCTTGAGATGGATTAATGATTGTACATTGAGCATTGACCCCCCTATACTGAATTTTATTGTTGTTAACAACCATTTGATCAATAAATATGAGAGATGCCCTCTCAAAAAAAAAAAAAAAAAAAAAAAAAAAAAGTATTATGCTGGAAAAGATAATCAGAGTTCAAAAGGGAGGGAAGTAAAAAGCTAAATTCTCTTCCCTCCCTCCTAATCTGAATCGTGTCACCTCCTTATTAACCACTCCAGTGGCATCCATTGGACTTAAAATATAAACCAAACTCCTGACCCTGCATGACCTGGGTGCAGGCTCTTGCCTGTGCTTCATGAACTTAGGCTACAAATACCAATGGAGTGCTGACCACGTGTGAGGCCCTGTAGGGGCTGGGCAGAGCCACATTTAAAAAGTATTAAAAATTGTGTTTAAGGACTGCATTGCTATAAAGACATGCCATCTTTGACTCTAAAATTAAATTTGCTTTTTTCTCACTTCAAAAGAAATTAAAACATTTGTGTGGGCCCCGAAGTCCCACGGACCCTGGGCACTGTGTCTTCTGCGCCTGTGAAGCCAGCCCTGGACCCCCTAGTTCACCGCATTCTAGCTTCTGACTTCCAAAAATGCCAACCTGACCCCCTCAGAGGCTGTGCCTTTGCTGTGCCCTACGGGGACTGGTTCCTCAGGCTCGATCCTCGTCCTGTGTATGTCAGTTCAAATGTCACCTTTCAGGGGCGCCCTTTCATGAAACTCTGTTTAAAGGCCTTTCAGTCAACATCGTATGTTCTCTGTCTTTCAGAATACTTACCACACGCTGAAATGCCTTGTTTATTCTAAAGATTGTTTATTGTCTGTCTCCTTCCAGAGAGGCAGGGTCCTTCAGGGCAGCACATGTCTTGGTTTTATTCACTGGGTAGTTGTCTGTGTCTGCCATTTGCTAGGTGGTTATGAACAACTGAATCCCATCCGGCAGAGGTGATAACAGTTAAGTGTCCTGTGTTTCCTTGGAGACATTTTCTGTGTATAGATTATCTGTCTACCCATCTTCTCTATATCTGTATCTACCTTTTTGAAAGGCACAGATAAAAGTTCACAATATACCTGTCTTTTTAATGCTTCCCTTCTTGAGGAAAAAATTATTATATTTTTAGTTTTATTTGTGTCCTTGTTCTTTTCCCCCCACTTTTCTGATAATATGGAAGATACATCATGTGTTTTTAGTCCCTTCTAGTAGGTAAATATCACATATAATTACAAGGTATATGTAAAATATGCAATTTTTACAATAAATTATACATCTAAAGCTATATTTTGTTGACTGATCAACTTTAGATGATGTACTGGGTTGAACTGTAACCGCCACCCCCATTCTCCCACCCCTCCACCCCCAGTAAATTCCTATTCACTAGGAAAAAAAAAAAAAAAAAAAAAAAAAACAGAATGATGTATCCAAGTAAAAAGTTACTTGCAAAGTGGCCCTGGTAGCTTCAGCTTCAAAATTTCTATATTGCACTATTTATCATATCAAATTGCCATTGTTTGGAAGGAAAATGATCATTTTAACATGATTGTAGTGATCTAGAGAGACATTAAAGAAATATTTACTCATATCCTGCTATAACTTTTTCAAATATGTTCTTGAGGACAATTGTTCTGTAAAATCTTCATGAGCGCTCCTCTTGTCTTGTCTCAAATGTTGTAGTCTAGAAATATTTGGACAGCTTGTTGTTACACCTGACATTTCCTTGAGGCCATCAGAATGGCTAGCTCCTTTCCCCAACACATATTTGGTGTCTCTTATATATCCAGGGTAGAGTTTAGAAGACCCAGGTGACATGATCAATAAGACATTTTGAGAATTGCTCAGAACTCCACTTAATCTTTTTTTTTTTTTTAAACCACCTTTAAAATCAGAAACTCTGGCATAGCTCTCTCCAACTGTGCCACAGAAGGATATAAGGATGCTGGTGTCTTTTCCTGTCTATTTCTGTCCCCTACCAAATCATAGTCCTGGAAGGGAGCTTTAGAAGTCATCATTCTGTTCCATTGCCTTCATGCTAAACACCGCAGAGAAGAGCCAATTGACCCTGTCCTAAAAGGCTAGTTAGTGGAAAGTATTACAAAATTAAGCAACAAATATTACTGCATGCTGTGTATATGAAACAGTATGGACAGAAGAACATGGAAAAGTAAAGATATTAACCATTCCCCCAAGAATCTTACGTTTCATTTGCAGAAAATAGATACATACATGTGCATAAACTGGCCATCAGAGATTCCTGGATTTGGAGTAGATCTTGAAGATCTAATGTCTAGACCAGTGTGACTATGCTCTCTTGACATCCTTGCCATTTGATCCTATTAGTTCATCACTGGAAAATTCTAATCGCTAATAAATTCCACTCACTTCTAAATTCTAAAGCCTTAATGTATGACATTTAAAGTCTCTAGAGGTTAAATGAGTATTCTAGAAACAGTCAGCCTGTATTCAAATTTTGGCTTTACCAATTTGTAAGTGTCACCTTGGGCATATTACTTTGTTTTTGTCTTTTGATGTCACATCTGTAAAATGGAGGGAAAATAATACCTAACTCATAAGATTAGTTGAATTTTCAGAATAGTGTTTGATATAGGGTATGCACCTGCTATATTAAGTAGTATTTGTATAAAAGTCATTCAAATGTTTTGTTACAGCTTTAATGTCCTATTTCCCTTACTTCCCTCTTCTTTCTCTTTTCTAAGTGAAACCTCTCCGTTTGTGTGATTAATGATAATTTGTGTGAACTGTTGATCACAAAATATGATTTTATAACTGACTCAGTCTTTTTTGTTGGTTATTAACGTCACCCTTTCTCCAAATATGGTATGAATAAAAACAAAGTGGGTTAACAACTATGTTCTAAATACCATATTGCATACCAAGTTTGCAAAAGTGTTATAGGAAAGGAAAAGTGAACAACACATCTTTTCCCTCAAAGATCTTACTGGTCTGTAAGAAAGGCAGACACATAAACAATTTTCTTATTCCCTCATAGTTAAGTTGAAAAGGCCAACCACAGATCACCAAGCATTTGAGAAAATCCTGCAGCATGAAAGGAAAACACCAGAAAAGAAATAGACCCTGGGTGAGTCCTACATGAAACTGATGAAACCGAAGTAAGTCAAGGAAAAGGGCAGGTTGGGAGGAAGAGTTTTATTATTTCTCCCAAAGGAAAGGGAGATAATTCAGGGAGGAAAAGAGAACTTAAAAAATAAATACTCAGAAACTATGACTTGTTTACTTCCAGAGACTTGAAAAGATATGGCATGTCCAGTTAGGGTGGTATACATGAGAGGAGATATGAGGTGTCTCAAGAGCTTATCAAAGTCAGATAATAAGGACCCTAAGTTCACTTTATTGAGAGGACTTTTCAAAAGCTTAAGTTTGTTCTTGACTTTAGCTTCCCATGTTGTGAAATACACAGATCAGTCCATGACTATGTTACCATAGTTCTTTCCCAAACCCAAGTTAGTTGGTAAAGTCCTAGTGTTAGCACACTCATTTCTTTGGAAGATATTGAGTTTCACAATATTTTGTGTGTGAGTATGTGCATGTGTGTGTGTGTATGCCCAGTATCATGGTTCTGTTTCGTTCTCTTCTGTTTTAGAGATTTCTATTTCCTTGGCTGCACACACACTATAGTATAGATGACCAAATGATTTTGGAGCTTGACTACTTTGAAAATTATCTTATTTTACAGGTTAGAAAGCTGAGGCCCAGACATGAGCCAAAGGTCACACAGTCAGGGGCCCACCTCATATCTGGCCTAATAAATACCAAATAAAAACAATCAAAGGTCTAGAAAGCAGAGCAGGTCTGCTGGTCTCTGGCCTAATAAATACCAAATAAAAACAATCAAAGGTCTAGAAAGCAGAGCAGACCTTGGTAGGAAAGTTAATGGAGCTGCGGCTTTAAGGATGTGTAAGAATGACATAGCAGGTATAGCTCTGAGGGGAAGGGTGTTCCTGGCCCTGGGTGAGTCCAGTATGAAACTGATGAAACTGGAGTAAGTCAAGGAAAAGGGCAGGTTGGGAGAAAGAGTTTTATTGCTCACAGCTTGCTCAAGTTTGCTAGCCAGGCCTCGCTCCGTCCCTCTCCTATACAGTGCTTGCTCCCCTTCCCCACCCATTCAGGGGGAGCTACATGGCTGGGGCCATGGTGACTGGCAAACACCAGACCAATTACATACCAGGGACAGAGAGGAGGAGAGAATGGCCATTTTCTCTCCACCCCTTGCCTTGAATTGACCACGAGGCTCTGCAGTGGTAAATACCCATTGAAAAGTTAAAAGTCTAAGGCCAGGTGGGAGATTCAGGGAATTTTGCATTTACCCCACCCGGGGTTTCTGTTCATTTCTAAGTAAAGGGTAGAAGGAATTATGTCAAGTATCAAGAACTATTAGAGGCATAAATGCATAGGATTTGTCTGAGATCAATGAATAGATAAGAGAGAAAGGATTCGTGTAATGGGGTAACAGATAACAAAGTCACTGCTCGCATGTTGTTAATGCAAGTAGAAGGATTTTATACTTTATTCTTTAAGGAATTAAGAGTAATACAAAATTCTTTGAACAGGAAAGTAGCATGTCTGGTAGAGCCTCTGGACAGTGTGTGCTGTGTCACTAATGGTATTGATTATATTACAGAAAGAGTAGACACAGGAAGACCAAAGAGTACCTCTGAGATCAACTAAGAGTGAGGAAAACTCATATTCTCTCCTGGGAATTTTTTCCTATTTGGAGCTATTATATACTAAGACATGGAGGAAAATAAACTCAGGTAAGTATTCACCTTGTTCTTTAAATGGCTGTAAAAGGAATATATACATAATACATAAAGGGCATGGGTATAAATATATAAAGGGAATGTGTATATATATTCTGTTACCGATATCACTCCTTTCTTTTTTTCATACAATTTCCCCACTGTGATCCCTATTATTCCACTCTTGGCCCTCTTTCCTGAACACTTGGAATTTTCCTATTCAAACCTGATAACACTTGTCTTCAGCTCTCACCTACAGTCTCTGAGTACTTGAATCTGTCATAATCTCGCTACTGAACTTCAAACCCCTGTTTTCATCTGGTTGGGCCACAGCCAAGTCAAATCCAAGAGCTTACTAAATAATTTCATCTCATCCTCAATTCACTTCCCCCAATTCATCTTCCTGGAAAAGGGTTCATTTCCACTGAGATTCCAAGCTGGAGACTTTAAGGTCTCTAAATCTTGGGAGGATCCCTGCTCTGGTTTGCGATATGTCCTGGTTTTCAATCCAAACCACATCTGATTGAACACCTTTTGTGGCTTCTCCTTGTGTATAGGATAAAGTTCACACTCGTAGTAGGATAAAAATATTCCTTAATAACCTGGTCTCCTTTTCCTTCCAGAATTATTGTGTTGGTCCGTTCTGTACACCCTCTTACTTGAGGAACTCCCACTTTTATGGCTTTGTGATTTGCTCACATGACTACCTCCTCATTCATCAAAGCCTAACAACCCTATTAGCTGTCTTGTGAAATCTTCCCAGATCCACTGGCTAGGATTCATTTCTACCCTCCATGCTCCCAGTATTTTGTTAATTTTCCTTCTTGGTGTTCTGGTTACTGACATGGTTTCTTGACTAGAGTTTGGAGTCCCTGAGAAGCAGACCCTGATTTTATTCATCTTTGTGTCCCAGAGCCTAGAGAGTTGCCTGTAAAAGTCTGTCAAATTGAATAAAGAAATTATGAAAAGGTTTACATGAGGGATGTTTTCTTTCTGATGTTATCATTCTAATTATTAGAAGACATGGAAGGCCTGGGAGGAGGACTGACTTATAATGAGCATCAACTTTGTGCCCTACACTACACAATGTGGTTTACATATTCTCTCATTTGATCCTCCCAGGGACTTTATAAAATTAATATTATTATCCCCACTTACAGAGAAGTAAAGTGAAGTTCAGAGAGTTTTAGTCACTGGCAGACTCTAATTTATAGATCCCAGGTCTTGAAAGTCAGTAAAAACTAGGACAAGGACTCAAATTAGCATGATGTTACCCTAAAGCTATAGACATATTAAATGGCTCAGAAGAATGTGAAGTGATTTGAGTTCTATGGAAAAAGCCATATAAATATGATAATGCCATTTTCTTATTCAAAAACCTTTCAATTGTATTGTTTTTGCAAACAAACTTGCTAAATTACCATTCTACAGGATAGTATTTAAGAGTCTTAAAAATTGGGTGGTGACATCATCTCTTCTCTTCACTCCCATTAATTAAAAAGCCTCCATGCTCTGTCCTGCTTGAATGAACTCCCTGGACATATGATTCCATCTTTCTGTCTTCCTACTTTTGATCACTTCTTCTCACCTGGAAGGTACTTTCTCAAGAATATACTTGCAATGTTAATTAGCTCACTTAGCCTTATCACAATTAAATATATGGTTTTCTTAAGCTTTTGGAAAAAATAATCCTTAATGGACCACTATTGCAAACTTCATGGCAGTTCAGGAATGTCAGTCTAGAAAAATTATCCTAAAAGAAAACAGATTCACCTCAGTAAATTACAAAAGAAAAAAAGAAGAAGGTTGGTCCTTTCATCAACACAACGAACATTGCTAAATGTTACAATAGAGACATTGCTTGAAACATGGGAAGATTATGAAAACTCAAGGATATAGCAAGTTTCTATTTTTATTTTCTAACAGCCCACCTGAAGAGGTCATTCTGAACAAACTTGTCACACTCATCTACTTCCTAATCTAAACTTTCACTCAACTAATTCTTTCACTTACCCCATGCCTAGCTCAATTATCTATATTCCTGGCCTTGGCAAGATATCAGGATTACCCATTCATCTACTTGCTGGATTGGGTCCAGGACTAGCCACAACTTTTTTTAAGTCTTCAGTTTTCAGTCATTCTCTAGTTCAGCATGTACGGTACAGTAATTACACACTTACACAATGGAGCATAATGTATATTTCCCAGCACATTCAAGTTTGTGTTTTTTTATTACAGTTCACTAACATAGGGTAGGGAGTAGGAGACAGTATCTCTAAAGATAACTGAAGCACAGCTGTTGGGCAGATCCTCCCCACAAATGTAAACCAGAGGATGGGAGCTGACCTAGAGCAGCTGTGGGGCTGGCATACTGGGATGATTCCTACTGCCCTTTCCCATCCCTGTGGAAGCAAGTCTACTCTTGTTCACATATTCTTATCAGAGGTTAAGTTTTCCATGAACTGTGTGTAGCACTATTCCCCTAGAAGAGCAATGGTAAACATGGTGTGTTCAGAGAAATAACAGGTTAAAATTATTATGCCTATAGTTTGGACAGTGTGATGTTCTTCCTTGGGGAACACATAGAGTCTTTCTGAGAAAAAAGAGCCAAATCAAATGACTTGGGGACACTGAGGGCTGTGCATTCACAGTCTCTTAGCTGAGTCTCACAGCTCTTATGCCTTTGTTTGTTTTTTCATTCTTTCACTTATCTATTGGCTACTCATTTGGAAGACATGCCTGACCGAGTCTGACAGCTCACTTGACAAGGTGACCTAATTCCACTTGTTTCTAAGCTAATAATCATCTTTTATCCCATTTTGGGTGAAAACTTATGGTTTTGCTCCAGGACTATTATGTGTTTGATTTGGGGGTGCTGCCTCTATCGCATGGGGATACGACATGCTCTCTATATTTCTTTTGGGAAATCTGAAATATTCTTAACAGTGAATCTATCTGGCCAAACGGGCTTTGAATGGCTGGTTATGACCTATAATGCAAGAGAACTATCTTGATTTTAAACATCCCCCTCTTGAGACACCAAAACCTACCTCTCTAACTCACATGCTCTGTTATCTCACACCAGAGATTCTTAAATGTGATCAGGATCTCAAATTTGCTGACCCTGTTCCTTCCTTTCTTACCCACCCTAATTTCCATAACCCATTCACTTCCTTCCTTTTTGCACCTCTCTTCCTGCTTTGCACATGGAACCCTTTCATCCTTATTTCAACCAATTGCCCATCTACTCCATGCCTTCCCCAAAGCAGCTAAACATTCTTGGGAAAAAATCACATAACTGGGCTGACTGTTCTTACTTGAGTTCATAGCCACAGTCTCCACTGGACGGACACCTGTACAACTCTGCTTCCTCTCCCTGGTACTTTCTTTTCTCTGCTTGCTTAGATGATTATGTCACACCTTCTTAACTCCTTGTAAAATACCTATATTCCACTACTCATTGCACAGCTAATGACCTCAACTCATACACTAAAAAATAGCAGCAGAAAATGAAAACAAAATCATTTATCTTCCCTCCACCATCCAATCTAACTGCTGTCTGGATCTGTCAAGCTCATCTGTAGCTGGACCAGCCCAACTCTCTGCCCCCAAGTAGTATTCCTTCTCCCCTAGTTCAATAGATGAACTAACCCATCTAAAGCCCCCTGCATGGCTTGTCACCTCCTCTGACCTTCTCAAGGACTTTGCTACTGCAGTGACACTCTCTCTTTCTTAGTCTCTCTCTCTCTTCACTGCATCATTAGTTTATTCACTGACCTTTCTCACTTGCACTCAAATATGCCCTAGTATTTCCCACATCCCTTCAGCTATCCTGCTGCCCCTCTGCCTCACATAATATGATTTAGGACAGAAGTTACTGGCATCTCTTTATCTGCCTTCTCTCCTCAGTGCAATTCCATGAGGTCATTGAGGCCACCACATGACTGATGTCCCTCTTGTCCAGATCACAATGACTAGCAGGTGGCCACATGCAGGGGTCATCTCTTCAGCCCCATCCTAGCTTTCTAGTTGTCCCACATTTGACTTTTCTTCCCTAGAATCACTTTCTTCCCTCAGTCTCTGTGGCAATATAATCTCCTGCTTTTTCTCCTGACCTTCCTGGTGATTCCGTCCCATACCACTTGCTAATTGCCCAGCCTCTACAAGGTGGGGTGTCCTGGGGCTCATTATTGTGCCCCTTTCTCTTCCCTGTTTCACTTGGTGATTTTATTTGATTCCATGGCTTTAAATAAAACTCCATACTTACACCCCCTGTAACCTGGTCTTGAGCCCTGGGTCCGTATAACTAATTGTCAGTGTAAGTCTAACTGGAAACTCCAGAAGTTAGATAGCACATCAGACAGAGCAGCCCTGATAATTCCTTTCTTCCCTGGGGCTTCTTGTACCAGTAAATAGCCAATACCATTATCTATCAGTTGTTCAAGCCAAAGTCTAACTCTCTCATTCTCTTAACTGCCAAATACAGTCCATCCAGCAAGTCCTACCATGTTCACATCCAAAGTACATCCTGTTTCCATACCCTTCTCTCCATTTTCCAGTTTAAGCCACCTGGGTCTTTCACCTGAGTTATTACAGTAGCTTCTTGCAAGTGTTCCTGAGTGTGCTCCTGCTTCTTCAGGATCAAATCTCTATGCAGTAACTAAAACAGCTTTTAAACAAGTAGGTGTGTGTCTCTGTCCTGTCTGAAACTCCCCCGTGACTACCATTTCATGTGGAGTACTTCTGAACTCTCTGCCTTGGCTTGTGAGTCTGTGATGGTCCTGGTGGGCTCATCTCTCAGGCTTCTTACTGCCCTGCCCCACACTCTCTTGTCCCACTGCTCCCAGCCACATGCCTTCTGTCTCTTCTCCACACACACACACGGCTTATTTTCATAATGGGGCTTTGGATCTTGCTTTTACCTAGCCTACAATTTCCCCTCCTACATCTCTACATTTTGGTGATTCTGTATCACTCGGGTTTCAATTTAAAAGTCATCCTCCAGTCACTCTCTGTCATATTCCTCTGTGTGAAAGAAATCAGGGTCCAGGGTAGCACTTCTTCCTCAGCCTTCACATTCAGTTAAGCAAAGAGTTTTATTTTTTATTTTTTCTCTTCAAGTTTGCTAAGGTCCATTACATTCTCTTCTTTTCCATTGCTAGAACCCTAATATCAGCCATCTTCCTCCTTTGCCTGGACTATAGCAATAGCCTACCAGTCACTGACCCCATATTGTATTTGTTCCCTTTCAGTTTGTGTATATCCAGTCACACACTGCCTTATGTAGACAACTTTAATGACTTCCCATTGCTCTTAGCAGGATCCCTAGGTCTGTGAATGATCTGTCCCCCGTGCTTCCCTCCAGCTAACCTTTTCATAGATGAGCATTCTTTCAGTTCTTGAAACTTACTTTCACCCCTTCCCAATTAAGCACATGCCTTCTTCTTGAGTTGTAACACCACTTTACCCTCTCCCTTTGCTTTCTTCAGTCCTGCTCACCCTTCAAGTCTTAGCTTAGAAATCATTTTCTCAAGAAAGCCTTTTCTGACCATTCCTCAAGTCTGGATTTCCCACTTCCATCTTACAGATCACAGCATCCTGTACTTGCCATTCATAGTGCACACTAGGCTTGTATTTAATTCATTCATCTTTACTGTTCACCTCTTCTGCTAGAATGTTTCATCAGCTGTGGTATGATAAACGGCATGAGCTCTGGGACCAGACTGCTTCAACTCTAAAATCTTGGTAATTCCTTTTCTTCCTAGTTGTGTGATCTTGAGCGGATTACTTGGACTTTCTCAATGTAAAATTAAGTTAATTACAGTACCTACATACAGACTTGTTTTGAGGTTTACATGAGTTAATAACTACAAAGCACTTAGTATAATGTCTGGCAGATAATAAGCACTCAATAAATCATCATGATTGTCATTATTATTATGAGGGCTGGGATTAGGTCTGCCTCATTCATCATAGCACATCCAATAAGTATTTGTTGAGTAAGTAAATAATATTTTTCATAAGTCAATTAAAATTAGAAGTAACCTTATTAAATGCCTAAATGTGCACCAGGCTCTTTAGGGGATAGAGAGATTTAATAAGGAATAGTTTTCACAATCAAGAACTTTTCAACTCAGCCAATGAGAATGAGATACACAAGCAAGGTCTCCTTGAAGGGACTTTCTGAAGTTTACACATCTTTGTGCCCTAGGCATTTTCCTTGGAGTCTAGCCCATTGTCTGTAGTTCAGTATGTGCATACCGAGCAAGCATCCACCAAGCTGGCTCACAGAGGAGAGCGTGGAGAAGCCTGACTAGAGGAAGAAGCAATAATTTTGCCTTGAAAGACAGGTAGGGTTTCAACAGGTAGAGCTCAGAAGATGGGACGGGGAGTGACAGGAGGTAGGAGAGCCATTCTAGGAAAGAAAAAATTGAAGTATGGAACTGGGAAAACAAATGGTGAACACAAATAATCTGGAATGGTTTTCCAGTGCTGTCCTGGAACCAGCATCATCAGCATCATCTGAGAACTTGTTAGAGATGCAAGTTGTTAGGCCTCCCTAGATCTACTGAGCAGAAAATTTCGATTTTCTGGGACCCAGCAAGCTGTTTTAACAATTCTTCCATTTGATTCTGATCTTCACTGCATTTTCAGGACTTCCAAGTTGAGACCAATGGGTCCAGAGCAGTGTGTTCAAACTGTTAATTTGTGAACACCCAGAGATTCACAAAGATGTTTCAAGGGATTCATGTGGTAGCAATAAGCACAATGCAGGAGCTCCCTTACACACTTGATAGATAAGCATGGTATTTACTGGGGCTTAGAATAAGCATGGTTATGACTTGGCTGAATACCACTGGTTTCGACCATCATGTAGTTTTTAGTTGATTTTTTCCAACCACATATTGGGGCTGTAAAAGGGGACTTTGGTTTAAGGCATAAAGTAAGGAATGTACATGTGAGAATATAAGTTTTTGATAAGCACATGAAATATTTCTGCAAATCTGCCTCAAGATGATCTTCACTAGTTCTACAACTCATATCAGAATTCTTACAAATCTCATCAAGATGTCTCAAATGTTTAAAGAACAAACAGAAAAAGACAAAAAATATAGTGGTTTTTCAAAATGAAAGATATGACATCTAATATCATATCTAGTTTGGCTTTTCATCTGATAAAAATGTATTATTTGGAAAGTGCCTGAAAATAGCCCAAAAAACTACTTTAATATCATCATTAGAACTTCACAGTTATAAAATTGAACCAATTCCTTTTTAAACTGCAAAACTTAGGAATTTAAACATCAGCTACTAAAGTTGCCAAGTCCTGATGATGTAACATGTAGTTAAATTTTATTCTACATTTTTAATATACATCAGTCCCAAAATTGCAACAATATCATTTTGAAATCTGTTACTAAACCATCTTTTTCTCTTACATAATTAAAGTAAATCAAACACTCTGTGTCACATCTCTAATGGGAAAAAGCTTAAAAATTTGTATACATAGGTTAATATTATAGAAGAGTATTACATGAATTTTGTAATATGATTTTTAATAATACAATATTCTAAAATTAAAAACTTTTTAAGTTAAAATTATTTCATTTTATACCATGAAAAATTTTAAGAGAGATGATTTACAATAATATTATGAAAACATTCATGAATCATGAACAGAGGCTGGAAAATACAGGATTAGGGCAGGGGGCATGTAGGTCTGGGTGCTGGTGGAGAGAGAGCTCAAGGTGTGGCATGGCAAGGGAAATAATGAAGATTAAGTCTAGGAGGTCTTCAGTTCTTTTCTTGAGGGCAGGAAAAGCTGAAGAAGGTTCCTAGAGTCTTGAAATCCTAAGCACAAGTGGAAGGGTTAGTTTTGGAAGAGTTTAGACATTTCTTCTTCTGAGATAGAGAGTACAACTAGAAACATTAAGAAAATATATTGTACCTATCAGAATGCTTATTAAGTTCTCTTAGTCCCTTCTAAAAGGTTCTGCAACAATTGGTCTCTTCATCACACGTCACCAATGTTTTGTGAACTGTGTCCCATGTTCTGGATCCCATCATCTCTAATCTTCCCTGGGACTTTGCTTAGTCAGGTGCCACTCTGCTCATAGGTCTTTCAGTGTTTCTTTCCATTCACTTTCCATCAGCTTACAGATGGAAACATGCTTTAAACCTGTATGAATCTGTCTGGGCTTCTAAAACAGAATGTCACAGACTGTGTGGCTCAAGCAACAATACATTTGTTTTCTCACAGTTCTGGAGGCTAGAAGTCTTTCAGGTTGGCTCCAGGGCTGGTTTCTGGCAGGACTTCTCCTGGCTTGCAGATGGCTACCTTCTTATCATGTCCTTTTGTGGCCTTTCCTCTGTGCACTGATGAGAGAAAGAGCTCCTGGCGTCCCTTCCTCTTCTTATAAGGACACAATGTTGGAAGAGAGCCCCAGCCTTATGACCTCATTTACCCTTAGTTACCTCCCTAAAGGTCTTTACTCCAAATGTAGTATACTCACATTGGAAATTAGGGCTTCAGCATATGACTTTTGCAAGGGGGACACAGTTCACTCATTAACTAAATCCTTTCATCTGCATACATTTGCACCCTCTGTTTTTCTTCCATATTCCTGCCATGACCACATAGTTGTAAAGAGTAGCTAATACATACTATACCTGCTGATGCTTTGAATTCCATTTCCTTGGTAGAAGACTCCTTTTGTATATATGTGACAATGGTCACCATCCTCTTTTATACCTGGTGAAGAACAGAGATCAAGATAAAACTTGATTGAAAAGAGAACTCCAATAAATCTGTCTTCCTTATTTAATATTATACAGATGAAACTCCCAAACTACTATTTAGAGTAAATTTTATCTTACATACACCCAGCTTTTAGCCATAAAAGAATGTTGAGTTTAATTATTTGTAGATGAATCCCATTTTGTTTCTCACCTTTATTCCTTTTCTCAGTTGTACATAAGATTGGAAGGTTAAACAGTCTACATCTTCATGTTTACTCCAAAGACCCTTTGCTCGTAGTGGGGATAGAAAGGGGGCCTTAAGTGAGAATGTCAATCTCCAGTTTTCATCCTTGTTTTGGGGACTCATATGCCAAATATAACTTTTCACATTAGGCAAGGGTTGAATTTCTTTTTCTGTATGTATTTTGATGATTGAAATACCTGGGTACCAGTCAGAGCACAGAAAGTTACTAAATTGTACTCTGGAAAAGAAAACCTATCAGGACTATGAAAGATTCTCAGTAAGGGAGACATGAAATACAAAATGCTATACTTCACTGAAAATTAAGATTTGTGCAAAAGAGACATAAAGATATATATATATATATATTCATATTCTATGCTTACATATTACATACACTATTTTAGATTGTGTTAATATTATATACAATATTTATTTAAACCTTGCATATTATTTTTCATATTAAATACTCAGTATAATATTTTACAATATTTTTTCATTTTTTATATAGAGCTAAGCTAGCTTGATGGAATTAAAGTGGGACTTTTGTTTTTAATTTTATAATAGTCTATCTTATTTGAATTATTTTAATAATAAGATGCATAGTTTTCAGAAAGAAAGAAAAGAGAGCTAATAATGTCAGTGTATCTGCATATTTTCTATTTTGGCTTGACAAAGTATGCTGATTACAGAACTTCTTAAAAGGTCATTTGGTAAAGTGAAATAAACGACTTGGAAAAAATACTCCTAAGGAAAAATTGTTTTGAACAATTACATCATAATAACAATAATTTAAACCACTTTGCAATTAGTCTTTTTATGAATATCTACAACTCCAAAATGATTCGTACAAAAATGAATCTTGGCAACCAATTAGTGCTTGGTCTAGCCTAATTTATTTGATTTTCTTGAGGGCAGGAAAAGCTGAAGAAGGTTCCTAGAAATGATAGCCACTTAAGATGTTCACACATAATAATATTTTTTGAAAAGTATATTACATACACTTTATTACAAATTAAAATATTGTACCTTTTTTCTTCTCATCTGAATACACTGCAATAACTTCGAAGCAGTCTGCAATCTTGTGCTTCAAGTACACCTGCAAATGCAGACACATCCTACACACATTGAGGCTTATCATTTCCATTTATTTAAAAAATTACCTAATAAATACTTTTCAGTAATTATTGTTAACTTTATTTAGGAATGATTACCATGTGCATCTTAATGATTATCTTTATGACAAACTAATTGTTACTTAAATGAAAAAGCATCCTCTTTCTTAAATACTTAAATTTAGTTGTACAAGTAGAGTAATAGGGATGAAGATGCAACAGTATTGGTTGATAGAGATGTTTCCTAAGCCAAATCAGTCTCTGCCTCTCTTTCCCTCTGTGTATGTGTGTGTATGTTGACCGTTAAGTAGGAAGCAGATCTCATGTGCAGCTTATGGAATATCTTATTACATGGAAATAACAGGCTCCTGTGAGCTTGCACAAATATATGTGATATTTTATGATTTTGTTTCATTTTTTATGAAGTATCTTACACATCAAATACCTTTTGTAATCTTTAATATGGATCCTGTTATGATTCATCAAAAACAAGATAAAATTCAAAACAGAATGTATACACTTTTTATTTCACTCAACACACTTGAAAAAGGTGACTGGATTGATGAAAAAGAAGATAAAGACAGAAATTAATTGGTAGCATCAATATACACTATAGCTTAAAAACTCAGCAATTGCCATTTATTTCTCAAATGGTACCTGTGATCAAGTGCTCCACACGAGTTTATGGGCACAACTATGTCCCTGTAGGAAACAGGGCACCAAACACTCAGAGTTGCATTGCCTATGAACTCAAGGGCTTGGGTTTGGAAACAAAAAGAAAAAAAAAGCGAAACAAAGAAACCAGAATCCTACAGCTATGTCTGCAAATACAGAAAACAGAGGAAAAGTTTGTTGACACTGATTTCCCCTCTCTTCAATGTCTACTTACTTTTTTGTTGTTGGGATGCAGAGGAAGAAAAAAACATGAAATAATCAAAATTGAAGAAAGGAGCAAGAAGAGGGAAGGAACATAGGAACTGGGCAAAGAGGAAACAGAGAGGATGTTTTAGCTGACATTCCACAAAAAAAGACACAGCCAACTCTGCTGTGCTCATTGCCTTCCTCTCCCTGCCCACTTTGCCCCGTCCTGTCCCACCAAACCTCCCCTGGTGTCTGCCTGGCGGTGTTTGTGCAGAGTAGCAGGGTGAGAGGAGGGCCTTCCCATATTTTCCATGAAGCCCGAGGAAAGATCTGTCAGATGTTTGTCATTTGGGGGAAGCATATTAACTTCTCTGAGCCACTGTTTTCTCTTTTTTAAAATGGGAAAACAGCTGATGCTACGGAGTGTTTTGGAGGAACAGCAAAAATAACACACATGTCCACACATGCACAAATACATGCCCACCTCTTCCCCAAGCCCAAACAGGCATGGCCTTATGACTCTAAAAATTAAATAAACAAATAAATAAATTTTCTGATTACCCAAGTGAAGATAAACACTCTGTAAAAGGAAATTTAAACAATATATAACTCTTAGAATAATCACTTAGTGGTTTTGGTATATTCTTTCAGCATTTTTCATCAATGAATATGCACATGTATATTTTTGTTCCAAAACACAGTTTAATATTTCATTGTGCAACTTGCTTCTTGAGTGTGATAGTACAATTGAGATATTTTTTCGTGTTATTACATACAGATCGATCTTGCAATTTTTAACAGCTATCTTTGCCGTGGCTACATTATAATTTATTACAGTGCATCCTCTTGATAGACATTTAGGTAGCTTTTTTTTTTTGACTAATACAAGCAATACTGCAGAGAATGGCTTTGCATGTATATATATTGTGTCAATTTTTCTGTCAGTAAGTTCCTAGAATGTTTGTGTGAAATGTATGCTCCATTTGAAATTTTGACAGATAACACCAAGTTGTCCTCCAAAAAGGTTAATATCTTACTGCCAATTTTGTAATTTTAGTTTTTGAGCTAGAAACCTCAGGGTCATCACCAAATCCTTGGTTCATTTCCTAGCCTCCTGCCAAACTGTGACCACATTCTGTGATTAGATCTCTGAAAAGTCTCCTAATTCCATCCCTCCTTTCTAATTCTCCTTACCTCTTTCCCAGCTCATGTCTCACAGCAGAAACTTCGGACAGTCCTCCAAAATCCATTCTCTTTGTCTTCCCCGGCACTCGAAGGAGTATGTGGTTCTCCTGGCTCCATCGTGTCAGCCAGGCAATGCCAATGGAGAGAGAACAGGAAAGGGGTTGGGTCACTAAGAACCTGTCACACAGGGTCCTTCATGCCTGTTCATGTTCTGATAGCTGAATGCTGCTGTTGGTAAGGCCCTGTGGCAGAGCTGCAGATGGCAGAGCCCGTGTGAAGGACCTACCCCCCTGCACCTACCAACTGCCTAGAGCGATTGGTCTTACATTGAGCTGTGGCACGCTTGGGTTTCTGTTACAACAACAGTCTGTATAGTTGATGAATGTAGTTCTCCTCATCTCTCACACTTCTGCAGCCTTCTTGCTGGCTTCTCTGCCACCCGCATCTTCCCTTTCCAGTGGCCCTAATGCCAGAATGATGCTCCTCTGAGCCATGCTGGCTGGTAACTCCCTACTTTAAAGCCTTCAAGTACTCAAGATCCTTTATTACATGGCCACAGCCTTCCCCAGGGGGCTTGTCTCCCACCTGTCACCTAGCCCCGGTGCTAGCACACATTTCCCATGCAGTAGTGTTCAGAACACACACAGAATGAAACAGTTCATGGTGCCTGCTTTAGAGGCAAAATAGCACAACTAGGAAGCAGTTTCATAAAAGTCGATTTGTTTCACTGGACTATTAAATTTGTGCTTAACAATTGCTGAAAATAGTGAATACATGGTTCACTTCTTCAGGGGCGTAAAATGCCACATTTCTAGTGTTATTGATTTAGGTCTATAACATTCAAGCTGGAAAGGGCCTTAGAGCTCATCTAGTACAAAATTTCCTTATTTCCAGATAAGAGCATTGCAACTCAGACAGCACAAGGAGCTTGCTCCAGGCCATGCCTCCCCTGGGGCAGACTCCAGAGCAGCCTCCAAGCCTGCCTGTCCCCAGTTCATAGCTCTGCCTCTCCAGACACCTGGCTGTCTCTAAGGGTCACAGTCACAAAAAACAAGTGGTATCTGCTGTCTACTGCCTGTTTGGAGTCAGCTCACTCCTGGGCTCCATTTAAGGCTTTATTTAAAGCTTTGGTGCCTATTCCTTTGGTTGTTTCTCTCAGTCTTGGCCTACCTGCTTACTGAGCAGAGCACAGGGTGTGAGGTCTGGCCTCTCAGTCAGCAGTCCCACCATCAATAGAACTGACTGAGCTCTTACATAAATGTGAACTTTACTCGTTGGAGCCTTACGCTTCAAGTGTGTAGAGGAGGCATTTTTCCTAATGTGGTGGGAGGAATGGCAGGTTTACAACTAGAATTATACCCTATAGAAAAATAACTGTGCCTTAAAAGGCATATTGTTTTTTGTACAAGGTCTAGAAGCTCAACACTGGGTACATTTCAAACCAACAATGCTGCGAGCCAAGCACTCGACACATGTCCCAAGTAAGATAGGAAGCTATTTAGGAAATGAAATCAACTGCAGTAAGACTCACCAAATCCTAAAGTGGAACTTACAGCTGACATCACCCCATCATTTTATAGATGAGGAAATGGGGACCTGGTAAAATGAAGAAATCTCTTTTTTTAAAGACCACACAGGAAATTCCAGCAGCAGATTGGGTGCAAGAAACGCTGGCTTGCTTTTCTTTGTCTCCCCCAGGGTCTCGGCAGAGATTTTCTCACACCTTCATGTTGCCATCTTAGGTTTGATGATGCCACTTCTGAATGGTATTGAAATCGCTTTTCAATATTTGTTTTCCTCACTCCTCTCCTGCTGAGAACCCAAAGGTGTTGTGAATCTATACTCTTCATAGAAGAGTAGTCTGAAAGAGAGATTATCAAGGAATGGACCTGGTCATTTTAAAAAAGAACTAAAGATTTTGAAGATGGTAGGCACCCACAAAACATCTTAGTTTTACCCAACAAGTGAAATTAATTTACTAATAGATGTCGACTGTGTGGAAATTTTGGGTTGTTTGAACATTCTGAATCTAATTCCTTTGTTTTAGTATGTGAAAGATCAGACTTGATGAACCCTTGGAAAATAAGAGTAGGTCAAGGAGGCACTGGCAGAGGCATTTGGAGAAGGAGTTGATTTGAATAGTTTTAGAGACCACTGCTCATTTCCATGTATTTCACCTTCCTGCAACTATCTTGAGACAAATGAACAGTCAATGAGCAGAGCATAAAGAGCCTTCAAAAAAATCTTAGCTGTTCTGTACCTTTTGGGTTTTCTTTTTGAAGCTGGAAACCATTCATTTTTTATATATATTAGACAAAAGCTAGGCTATGTTTTATGCTGTCTGCTAAATTTTTGTATGCACGGCATTCACCTCTCTATTGGGTACATGGCTTATATTTTTTATGTTAATGGGTACTGAACGTTTAGTGTTTGGAGAAGCAGAGGAAGTGAAAACTGTGAGGTCAAAGTGGTCTGAATGCAAAGAGCCAGGCTAAGAGGGCCCCAGCAAGGTGGCACAGGCATCCCCTCCATGAAGTCAGCCACCACTCTTTGCCTAGTGTTCTTCTGCCCCGACCTTATTTTATTTTCTCTGTAACACTTATCACCCTGACAACTTTAAGGACAGAAATTTAGCAATGATGAATTTTATTAGCTATTTTACTGTATGTCAGGTTTGGAGCTAAGCTCCAAGCCAATTATTTCATTATGATTCTGTCCCAGAGTCAATGTCTGTCTGACTACAATCTTTCTAGATGCTGAATCCCTGATTTTCTGATGTGTTCACTGTATGACTTCAGTCAAGACAATAAATTTCTCATGCCTCTGACTTATAATATATAAAATGTTGGGTGTTTTTGTAGGTACCTTTGTAAGTTTTATTTCTTTTGCAAAATGACTATTTTTGTAATTCCACATTT
Organism: Manis javanica; assembly: GCF_040802235.1. Taxonomy (NCBI): domain Eukaryota; kingdom Metazoa; phylum Chordata; class Mammalia; order Pholidota; family Manidae; genus Manis; species Manis javanica. Next base: position 100,055,336 of record NC_133157.1, on the reverse strand, counting down.
GGTTATAACAAAAGAGAAGAGGACATTAAGGAAAACTGGTGAAAACTGGGAACAGAGAATGTGGGGTTTGAGAAGTGAAAGAACGAACAGATCATGCCAGAAAGTCAAATTTTTGAGCAAAGGGAGGGAAAAAGGAGACTCTTATGCATCATTATTTTTCTGCTTTGAATGGCTAGATTCCCTCATGTCTTTCCTAGCTCAAATTCACATTTGTTTGGTTTTTTTTGTTTTTTGGTTCAAATTACCTTGTCCTGTCTCTTGGATACAAGCAAAGAACCCCATTTGTAAATTATTTAAGAAATATGAATAGCCCATATTCTTCTGCAGGCAGATATTGTCAAGGGTGACGTTGGGGGATTAGTGAGGGACAGTGATTTTATACAGTTCTTTGAGATTCTTTTCTAAGTGGATCATGGGTTTTTAGGAGAGTATTTTGTCATAGAAATTAATTTCAAATCTGCCAATTCATGAAAAAGTTTTTGGTCCATAGTTTTAAGAGGGTCACTTGTGTCCTATTTTTCTATTATGAAAAGCTAGACAATCTCTAGTGCCAAAGTTTAAATGTTACACTAAGGTGCAGCCTTATAGTCGAAGTTTACAATTTCAATTTCTCACTTACCTCACCTCTGAGGTGCTTGTTATTCCATCCCTATTCTGCACAGGGAAAAAGTGCTGGGTGACAGTCATTAAAGGTCTAAATTTGTTGTTACAGTTCCTGTGGACAGTGACGTAACCCTTTCTGTGGCCTAGCTGTGCCTGTTGATGCTGAGATGGGGGGATAGCCTGCTGGGCTCTGTTCCTGGTGGGGGCAGGATGGGTGTGCATCCTGCAATTCTTGCTTCTGAGACTTAGTCTTCCATCTCAGAATCCCTTTTGGGGTTCACTTATTATAGCCAGGGAGGGTGCCAGTTTCTAATGGATAAGAGCATGCAGGCATCAAGTATAGATATGTATGTAGCCTCTCATAGACAAACAGCTCATTCTTAGAGATTCTTCTCAGTTGGGACCATCTGTCCAAGCCACAGGCAATTCCTGGCCCAGGACTGGAGTTGGCTCCCTGCAGCCTATTTTTCTTCTATGTTGCATTTGTCTCTCAAGTTAATTACCAATCTTTTCAACATCATCTTCATTCTATAAAATCCAACCCAGATATTACCTGCTACTCTTGTCTCCCTAGTTCTTCTGTTCAGAGCTATCCATTCTTGCTTGGGGAGGACAGAGAGATCTCTCATTAAAAAAAAAATCCCACCTAGTTATCAAAATGATTATGAGGTGGTAAACTCCTCAAGGGCAGAGATTATGGATTACCCATCATTGTATTTTCACTAATGCTTAAACAGTGGGCAAATATTTGTTTTATAAATAAAGTATATGCAACCAAAATGGGGCAGTGGAGATCCAACATATACAGTGTTTACAAAAACTGGATTTCCCAACATTTCCAGTATAATAGATATATCTTTCTATCTTTCTCTTTTTTAAATAACTCCCACAAACTTCTAGATTATGAACCTATTAATGTCAGAGAATATTATATAGATAGATTTTATATCTCCGTGTCTTCCATGGTGCTAAGTGCAATGCTTCGCACATCCTAACATCCTAGGTACCTCGTATAAATTATTAAAGTGGATGAATATGATTCTTTAAGCCAACTTAGTTTATTTTTTCAGAAGAATTGAGTTTTGGTGAATTAAGTTTTTGTGATCTAGCAAATTCTTCATACAAAATAGTTTGGAAAACACCTACAATTTATACTTCACAGATCTTCTGTCTATATCCTGAAATTTATTTGCAGTGCCTAAGTTAATTTGAATGAAATGAAAACCAAATTTTTTTTAAGAAAAAAGTAAAGTTGAACATTTTTAGAGATTTAGAATTATAACAATTTTCTTTCTTTATTCCTGGTTTCTCCTCTTAAATTGAAATGTGAGATTTAAAATTTGGTGAATTGTAAGTATGCTGCATACTTGTTTTAGACTAAATCAGAGTAACTAATAGAAATTCTAAGTGGAAATAACCTAATGACATGAGATTCAAGTTTTGTTGAACTAAAACTTAGTTATTTAGTTTGTGCTAATAATACAACAATTGCAATTGGCTTTTGTGAGTTATGTTGAAAACACGTCCTTTTTTGAAGTATTGAGGCCAAGAACAAGACATTAGAAAGAAGAGAAAGATTTATAGTAGAGCAGAAGTGGTAAGTAGAGGTTTTGGACTCTGTGCCCTGGATATGAATTATTGCCAGCACTTCTGGAAGTAAAGTTACTGAACTGTGAGGTACCCTATGAGGGGCATGTTTGAAGACCTTCCCCAAAGCACAGACCCTGCTATATCTCTGGGGATCTCTTTCTGCCTAGATGCCTTTGGGATCCCAGGTAGGGTAGGCAAAGAAAAGACAGCAGGAAAGAGAAAAGAAAGGCCCATTCTTTGGGCCTGATTAATTATTTTAAAAGGAGCTTGCAAAAGGGAAGGAACTGCTGTCAAACAAATGAATATACCCCTATAGCTGCTTCCTTTCACCCCTCATGTAGAGATTTCTTAAAACCAAACATGCTCTATTTCCATCACAGTCCATGTTGGCTGCAAGGCCACAGCATTTTCAGTGTTTAATTATATGAGAATTAGATGGCTTCCTGAGGAGGAAAATGCTGTAGGTCACTCAGCCCATATGTCACTAATAGTATCAGATGACAATATAGTAATCCACAGGCTAGCTTTTAGTATTTTGCCTAAAAGCCATGTGGTGGACAACTAGATTTGCAGGTAGGATGTGGAATTTTTCTTTGTCTGCATGATCCTGGGCAAGTCACCTCATCTGTAGGCAGCATCAGTGCCTACCTGTTATGACTGATGGGCCCTGAGCTGGCAGAGGCAAGTCAAGTACATAGGTTTGACACCGCAAAGCATGTGAATGTGCGCGGGACTTACCTGTACTATGAGGGGTAGTGGTGAAGCAAACATCAGGTTTAATAGGATGTGCCTGGGAGTGCCTAGAAACCAGATTTAGAAATAATGTCAAGCCATTCCCAAGAGTGATGGGAGATGATGAGCAGTTGGGATCATTATTGGAGAGTAGCCCTGGGGATGGAGTTTCCTCATGCCGAAGCTGTTGTCCCTGGGTTTTGCAGAATTCCGCTGGATGGCCTGTACTTCCCTCTGAAAGGCTTTTACCTTGTCACCCCCAACACTTTCCAGCCTCAGGGTGGTCCTGAGGATCAATCAAGATTGACTCCAAGCTTTTCAGAGACAATAGTCAGGGCTGTCATTATGGAGGACATTGTAAGTTGTTTCATTTTATATGTATTTTTCAAAAATCATCTTTTCTTTCAGGTAGACTTCCTTAATTCAGCTGGGAGCAGCATGGCCCTGTGAAAATATGGATTTGGGGGCAAGAAAAGTGTGCAATTGGAATCAGGTTCTGTTATTTATGATTTGCCTGATTTGTAGAACTTGGTTAATCTCTTAAGCCCTTATTTCCTTATCTTTAAGTAAAGTTAATATAATGCTCTCTAAGTGGTATTGCAAAGTAATAATAAAAATAGTAAAAACAACGACCACCTAAATATTAATGATATCACTATGCTTTTATGCTAATATTTATTGCTGGCATATACTTCTGCCTATATTATTCCATCTCCCTAGAACCTTGGGAAGGTAGTAAAGCTCCCACCACTTTGAACAGCATAGTAAGTAATTTGACCTGCCTGAAAGTCAGCCTAATGGAAGGGTGGTATGGCAGAAGTGAAAGGTGTTCCGTTTCCTGCATTCATGAAGTCAGCAACTATAAAGTGTCTGAGGGACTCTGGGGTGGTTTTATCCTGGGCTCTTCAAACTCAGCTTCCAAGAGTCTAGTGAATGGAGCAAGGACAAGAAGGTGGGGGGTCTCAGCTCCTCCCCAACTTTATTTACAGCAACTATGTATTTTCTCTGGGTTACTGAGTGGGTTTCCATGTAAGGTTTCAACTGAAGAAAGTTCTAATCAATTATGGTTGTAACTTATTCCAAGATAATATCCCCCCAATCTTGAGTGAATTAGGAAAAAGAGAGGGAAATTCAAACTTTGAACGAACAAAGTTATTCATTGACTCACAGATCTGGTTGTTATTTCCTCTGCTCACCCTTTTCTCACTGATTGAATAAGTTGAGATTTTAGTCTTCAATTACTTCACCTGAAAATGACATCATGGAAAACTATCAAAATGGCTTCTTCATTAAATAATAGTTTTTGAGGGTTTACTATGTGTAAATCACTTTTTAGACACAACCAAAGATACCATAAAAATAAAAATATGTACTTAATGTAGATATAATTCAGATTGAGTAGATGACTTAAATTTATGAGAATGTTATATATAATGTCAAGTAAGTGTAACCATCCTGAATGGAGAAATTACTCAAAAATTAAAGTGGTTTAGGGAAGTTCTTTACAGAAGCTGAAGTTTTAGCTGGTGCCTGAAGTACGGCTAATGTTGAAATAGGGGACAAAGGACAAGACATTCTAAGCATGGAATATCTTCAGTGAATTCCTAAATCTAGGGAATGTCAAGACTCCTACAAAGTCAGTTTACCTGTAGCTAAATGTTTATGGTAAGAATGGCCTTGAATTCCTCAGCATTGACTGGTAGGTCTCCTGGGGATAACTGAGACCACTCCTCATTTTACAGAGTTGAGTTCCTCTTCCCCCTCTGCATTAAACTCCCAGATAAGATTTAAAACATCATTTTCAACACCTGTACCTTTCCACCACCATCCACCCATTTCCCAATAAATTGGGAATAGATAATATAGAAAGTAGGAAATAATACAAAAGTCTTAAGCAGGGACATGATGCCTTTGAAAGATAGATCTAGTAGTGGGAAAATTTGAACTGGAAGCGCCCACAGGCAAATGCAGTCAGGGAGACTGTGGAGGGAATCCATTTATGTGAACACGTTGTGAGTCACTATGTGACATGTGTTCTGATACATTTTCTAACTTAATTTAAGGCAACACTGTCAAGTTGATAATGATATCTCAATTTTATAAATAGGGAAAGAAATTAAGGTGCAAGGAGATTTAAGTAACTTTCCCAGTATCAGTTCACCAACAAACAAGGGCTGAGACAGGAACCCAAACCTTTACAATGATAAAGTTCATATCATTTGGTATTCTTTATTTTGAAGTCAAAGCAGATGGCTGAGTTAATCATTCTCGGCAGTTTAAGGCACATTATTGTCTTCTATCTGTGTAAGGACCCTTTCTTAACATGAGTTTATTATTTTGTGTGCATATATTTTTAATTCAGGTAAATGATGTTAATTATATAACTTCTCTCCTTTTTTTTTCCCTCCAAGGACTATATTTCTATTTCTATAGATGCTTCTAATTTACTTTTTCTAACTGCAACTTCTGCCCTTTCAGTTGCATACAGTTAATTCTCTAAAGCTAGGGGCAGACATGGGAGACACCATTCATAAATATTAATTAATTAATTAGCATATTAAAAACAATTCAGTCAACAAAACATTTGTTGAGCACTTACTACCAGATGCTGTGTTCCACGTAGGAAACACTGTAATGAATAAAATTCACAACCCATCCTTAAGAGATGCCTGGTCCAACAGGGGATCAAATCATGCATGTGAATAATTACAGGTTGGTGATTTATGTGCAGTAGCAGATATGAGCTCCAGAAAGGGTAAGAGCACAGAGCAGGGTGTGATTGCTTCTGCCTGGGACTCTGAGCAAATACATGAAATGGGGAACAAAGGAATGACCTTTCCTAGATTTCAAAGAATAGGGAGGAGGTGTGCCTTGAGTGGGTGGGTGGGGAAGAGGTCTTCTAGGAAACAGCACTTCCAAAAGAATTGTTTCTTGGCCTGTCTTTGCCATGGTCCCTTCTAGAGAGCATATCCCACCCACAGTCTCTCAGAACAGCAGTGTTTACCCGTCTGACCGCTGAGCCGGGGATGGTTGTCTGAGGGACTGACACAAAGGCAGCCTGCCCACAGCGGTCCAGCAGTCAAACACATGTGTGGTCTGGTTAAGTGGTAAGTTGGTCCAATCTCTTCTTTCCTTCCAATTTGTTGCCAGGTGGTAACAGAAAGTAGAACTGGTAGGTCTTGATAGCTGGTGGTCATTTGCATGTTGATTAAATGAAGAGCATTGGCCTTTGAGCAACCGAGGGCATGAAGTGCCTCTTGGCTGAAGAGAAACCCGCCTTGGTTTCTGGCACTCTTTGCACCCTCAGCTCCTGGCCTGCCAGCTGGGCTTTGGTTCCTGCCTCAGTTTCCATGAGGTTTGTCTGAATCTTTACAATCAATGTCCCTTTACTGAGAACTATTTTGAGTTCCCACCACTCATTACCTAATGGATTTGAATAAAGTGCATTTTCCAAGTCATGCAGGCTGGACTCAGTTTACAGAGCTATGTCTGGCTTGATATTGCCAAGTGTGAGATATGTGGATAGGGTCAAGCAAACAGGACTTTCTGACTGATTAGATATGGGGCATAAAGACAATCTTTTATGAAGTTCCAAGCTTGGAAGTTCTTGAAGAATAATGGCAACATGGATAGAAAGCTTGGGAAGTAAAGGAAGAGGGGGAGGGTAGTTCAACTTTAGATACATGAGGAGATTGGGAAACATAAATGTCAAATGGTAGGTAAAATGGAGAAAGGGAGCTAAGGGGTCTACACTAGCATGAGGGAGGCAGAGATGGAGACTCAGTGAAGAGCAGTCCAAGCTGGGGTTAGGGAAGCCAAAGGAGAAAACCTTAAAAAGCAGTTATGATAGTGATACTGACAGTGATTGTCACAGTGACAGTGATAGTGACACTAATAAGGATAGTGACAGTGATAGCAACTGTCATAGTGATACTAATAGTGATAGGGATAGTAAGAGTGATGGTCACAGTGACACTAATAGTGATAATGGAAGTGACAGTGACAGTGATAATGGCAGTAATAGTGATGGTGACAGGAATAGAAATAGTAATTGCTGTTAATGGTAGCAATATCAATTAATAGGATAACAGTAATAGTCTACAGAATGCAGCCGGACACCAAGGGAATGAAGATAATAGGAAAGCAAATGACCTGTGCACAGCCCGTACATGCCCTATGCTGGCACTTTCAGCACCTTCAATAACTCTCCGCAGATCCAGGTGTGACAACACGGATCTTCTTTTGGATAGTAAAATCTGAATTCATGGAATCTGCTCCACTGAAAGTTGCTTTATTTAATATTCACTACAATGCCATATGTACTTACCAAATACATTTTGATTAATAAGATGAAGAGGGTTTCTGTGCTAAAGTTATCTTAATGGACTTAAATTTAGAAAGTGGTAATCTTGACAATGTGTGGCTATAGGGAGGGACTGTTGAAGGCTCCGCGTTTAGAAATGACATATAATGAAGCCTGTTCTCTGTGCATCCTGTGAGTAGTGATCGTTAATTTGCATCTGGAATTTTGAGGGAATTTAAATCTGGGGATTTCCCACATGCAGCATCATCTTGCAATCATGCGCTTAGCTAAAAATGCTCCTCTTCTAGGAACACTCACTCATCCCAGGGACGCGCTGTTAGTTTGGAAAGAATAAAGGACAAATGTTGCCTTTCTTCCCATGCTGCAGACTTAACAACTAATTAAATCCACTTTGTTTTCTGGGCTTATGGTGACTTCGTGTAATTCAGCCTGGAATCTTGTCACATCCAGAAGATCTGTCGTTGTCCAGGTTACCATGGCAGCTAAATTTTTTCCTTTTTGTAAAATTATCCCCAGCTCTTGGCATCAGTTAACCACCTAAGCTGGTGTACTATTAGCTTAATAAAGGGACCCTTTCTGCAGATTTCTTCCAATGCTGTCAGGTAGCTGTCCAACTGGGGTGGTGTTGCTATGTTAGTATCCTGCTCTCAGCACCCATCTGGAGCTCTCATACAAAGCCAGGAGGTTGTCTGCCAGGGAACATCCTGCTGCTTCTGAAGAAAATTCATCTCCTTCTTCCTTAAATGTCACCCATGACACCACGTTGTCCTCCCCTGCCCGTCCTGAGCACCACACTAGGAAGGGTAGTTTTGTCACCATCTAAGCATTTGTAGCTATTTGTGTGAAGATTCATTTCTCATGTCTGTAGCTATAATGCAACATTTTCTGGGATCAGTTTCAAACTCTAATGATTAACACATGTTTGCTCATCCCAAATGGAGCTGCAGCTACAGTCTCTGCTGCACACATGTTATTGGATTTGGGTGTTTTTTGGTGTTATTATTTTTCCTCCCTAGGTTGGTTCTTCACATGGGTCAGAATAGGCAACCAGTAATTAAATCCAGGTATCTTTTTCCTCTGCCTTGGAGGTAACTTTCTGCGCTTGTCATTTAATCATAAGGTGTGTTCCCAGATTGCTTTTTGGGTGCCATGCAATACTCACTGAAGTTCAACTTTTGTGCCTTGCGTTAAGCATCACTCTGCATGTATGCGCTCAGACCACTAATGACAAGTTTACCCTTACATACTTGAGGCAATAAGGCATGCCAGAGAAATACAGATAGAAAAAAAAAGCAATCTTCAATGGTATCTAAATATGGTTAGTGAACATTTAATGACACAAAGGCAGACATTCACAGTGAGGTTAGGAAAATCAGGGCATCTTCTTTGTTAGCAAAGGTCAGACATAGGGTTGCCATTATCAGTTTCTGCAGCTGCTGCTTACACTTCCCTAGGAGGCATCCCAGAGAGGCAATGGTCAGGTTTTGGGGTAGAGATGGGAAGCTGCTTACCCATTGCCCTCTATTCAATGACTCAGGGAGAGAGCTGCATTAACCAATAGGCAGTAACACAGCTATTTGGGGCAAATTGTGATTTACTGAAGAATTACTTTTGGCTAAATGATTTCCTCCACCTCTCTAAACCCTAAGTCAATTCTCTGAGCTCAGCTGAAGTTTCTGTGAATGCATCTTAACAGCACAGGTTAAAGAACTACTATGAAATTTATTTCATCCCCTAATTTACAGCTTTGTTAAGTCAAACTATATAAAACCCATAAAACGGAAGAAACTAAAAATAAAAAGGGAAAAACCAATACAAACAAGCAGTTCCGGCCCATTCTTTTTCCTGCTCACTGTGGAATGAAGAAAGTAAGCCTGGAACATAATAACTATTTGTAATTTTTCCAGCTTTATAAGCGACAGCAGATAAGGCGTATGTGGATATCCTTTCCCCCACCCACGCACCCACATCAACATCTCTTTCTTGTCTTTCACCTCTTCTGAACCTGAGTTCTCTCTGATAGAAAAATCAGTTTTAAGTCTTGAGAGTTAAGCAGCAACATAATTTTTAAAAATAGTACCTAACACACTAAGAATGCAGAGTGAGTGCCAAGCTATAATCATTTAAATGTCCTCTTTTATTTATTCCATTTCTCGTGTTCTGCGTTTGAATGGAGACAAATTGAACCTCTTGCTTTCACAGGACACATCTAATCACCTGACTCGGTGGTCCCAGCTGAGGTTTCAGCCCAGACATTGGCAGGTTTTGTGCCAGGGTGGATTCATCCTCTATGTACTTTTCCAACTTCTATAAATAGTGTCACTTGTGAGGATTGAGAAATAATTTGTTACTATAATTATAGTGACATTTCTAGCATGTTATAATCATATAAAACTGCAAAAATAGAAGGCTGCTATTTTGGAGTTATTTTTTTCCGACTCAGTTTGTGTTTCAGGGAATGGAAGAAAAGATTAGGAATGCTGTTTGTTTAGAGAAGGAACCTGCCACACTGTAATAGGAGAGAACAGTGCCACATGAAAAGCAAGAGTACTTCCTCAAGAAGAAAGGCAGCTGGACACTTTAAAATTGACTTGGTTTTAGTCAAGAAGAAAAGAAAAGTAAAGAAAGAAAAAAAGTATCCAAAGAATAATACTATACATACAAGAGAAGTGAAGACATGAGACGCTATTATGTCATCTGAAAGCCTTAGCCAAACTAAAGTCATTTAATTTTTCATAGGCTTTTACATTTTTGATGACAACATCTTAGTGAAAGAGTCACAAATACCTGAAAAAGAAATATCTAGGGCAATCAGAATCTTTGAAAAAGACAGTGTATTTTGAGTTGACAAAATATTTTAATTGTCTCCAAATGTTCAGCTAATGCCAACTAAACAAAATAAAGATCTACAGACAAAATGCAGTTTGGTGTTAAGCAACCAATTAGTGTGAGGACTGAGCCACAGGTATGAGTGCTTCATCCACTTCCCAAGACTCTAATATGGCAAACCAGATCTACATAGGCTGTAGTATTGACAGAAGTATAAAGTATCAGAGTTTATTGTATTATAAATAAAATTAAATATTGTATATTTAAAGTATACACAGTGATGATTTGAAGTGTGTATACATTGTAAAAGGTATTAACACAAAATTAATGTTACACATCCATCACTTCACATACTTGCCTTTTTCTTTTTTTTTTTGGTGAAAATGGTTAAGTTCTATTTTCTCAGCAAATTTCAGTTAAACAATACAGTGTTATGAACTAACGCTATGCATTAGATACTCAAACTGTATTCATCTTATAACTGAAAGCTGGTACCTTTTTACCAATCTCTCCTTATTTCCCTCACCCCAGCACCTGTTGACCACTATTCTACTGTTTCTATAAGTAAGACATTTTTTTAGATTCCACATATAAGTGATACCATGCATTATCTGTTTTCCTCTGTCTGACTTATTTCACTTAAGCATAATGTTATTTAGGTTCATCCATATTCTCATAAATGGCAAGATTTCCTTCTTTCCTAAAGCTGAATAATGTTCCACTGTATATGTATTGCACATTTTATTTATCCATTCATCCACTGAGAGACACTTAGGTTGTTTCTCTACCTTGGGTATTGTGAATAATTCTGCAGTAAACATGGGAGCACAGATATCTTTTCAAGATAATGATTTTGTTTCCTTTGGATATATGCCCAGAAGTGGAATTGCTGGATCATATGGTAGTTCTTTTCTTAATTTTTTGAGGAACCTCCATCCAGTTTTCTACAGCAGCTGCACTAGTTTACATTCCCAATGGTGCACAAGGGTTCCCTTTGCTCCACATCCTTACCAACACTTGTTTTCTCTTGTTTTTTTTTTGATAATAGCATTCTAACAGGTGAGAGGTGTTATCTCACTATGGCTTTGATTTGCATTTCCCTAATAATTAGTGATTTTTCATGTACCTATTGGCCATTTGTGTGTCTTCTTTGGAAAAAATGTCTATTCAGGTCCTTTGCCCTTTTTTTAATTGGGTCTTTTGTATGCTGTTGAGTTATACATATATTTTGGGTATGTCATTTGAAAATATTTTCTCCCATCTCGTAGGCTGTCTTTTCATTTTGCTGTGTGGAAACCTTTATATTTGATGCCGTCCTATTTTTTTGTTGTTCTTGCCTTCGTTTTTGGTGTCAAATCAAAAAAAAAATCATTGCCAAGACCAGTGTTAAGAGCTTACCTCCAAGGTTTTCAGGTCTTACATTCATTTTTAATCCATTTTGAGTCGATTTTTGTGTATGGTATAAGATAGGGGTCCAGTTTCATTCTTTTGCATGTGGGTGTCCAGTGTTCCCAGGACCACTTATTGAAGAGACTATCCTTTCCCTACTGTGTGTTCTTGGTCGGTTCCCTTGCTGAAAATTAAGTGATTCATATGCAGGGGTTTGTTTCTGAGCTCTATATTCTGCTCCATTGATTTCTGTGTATGTTTTATACCAACACAATATATATATTTTTGCTACCATAGCTTTGTATAGTTTGAAATCAAGACATATGATGCCTTCAACTATGTTCTCTTTGGCTATTTGGGGTCTTTTGTGGTTCCACACAAATTTTAGGATTATTTTTTCTGTGTCTGAAAAATACCATTAGAATTTTGATAGGGATTATATCGGATTATAGATCACTTTATAGTGTGAGCATTTTAGCAATATTAATTCTTCCAATTCATGAGCAGGAGCTCTCTGTTTACTTGTGTCTTTTCAATTACTATCAATAGTGTTTTATAGTTTTCAGTGTGCCATTCTTTGATCTCCTTGGTTAAATTTATCCCTCAGTATTTTATTCTTGTGATGCTTTTGTAAGTGGGATTGTTTTCTTTATTTCTATTTATGTTTTGTATTCACTCTGAGGCTGGGGGCAGTACCGCAGCAAGTGCTTTCACCCCCACTTGAAAACTGCTTTTATTTGTTCATATGATCCTGTCAATGACAAGCCCCACATAGCTCATGATTTCAGGGTCCACCTCTTGGATGGCAGCTGCAAAAGCTGGGGAACTAGATGTGTGGGGATGCTTCTTTCAAGGAGGAACTGGAGGTTTGGTTTTATTGTTGGAGGGGTCCGGAGAGAGAATGCAGGGGAAGTGCCCACCAGCTCTTTTGGGCTATGGGGAGGCTCCCAGTGAGACCTCAGTGCAGGCTGATTAGAAGATGGATCCTGAAGCAGCAGCTTGAAAAGTGTACTGTCAAACCCCTTCCAGGGAGAAACTGAGAGACAGGTGCTTTGGTCCTGTTTCCTCTGTGCTGGGCCTGGGGGAGAGTCAAGGGGAGTACTCCCACACCGCTTGACAACTTCGTCCTTGGCTGCTGTACTGTGGATTCATGAGTGCAAGTCCTGCTGCTCTGGGAGCTCTCTTTTTGGGGGCAGCCTGTCCCTTGGTTGTCAGTCTTAAAAGCTGGAGTGCTTTATGTGTGGTCCAAATGCTTTGGTCTTCAGGGAGAAGCTAGAAGTTGGGGGTTCCCTGCAGACTGTAGGTCACATGCCGGGGGATGCTATTCATGGTAAGAGTCTGTCTCAGCCATTCCTGACTGTTTTGATGCATTTTCTTTGTTATCTGATGTACATATAGGAGTCATTCAACTAGTTCTGGATTTCTCTTAGTGGGAATTAATCTGTGTGTAGCTGTGTATTCAGTGCGTCCATGGGAGGAGGAAAAGTCAGGAGCCTCCTAATGTCACCATCATGGTGATGTCTTTCCTGTCAAAGTTTATTTTAGATGCAACTCTTCCCGGTGCCAATGCTGGAACCTACTCTTTTGACCCAGCCAGTGACACCAAACAGCAAAATGGGAATTAGTGCTGTCTAGTTTTTTAGCACTGATTAGAGTCATAATTTTATTTATTTGTGTGATCTTTCCCTCCTGTGTCTGTACACTATAGGAAAGAGGAGATTCCTGTCTGGTTTGCAACACAGTCTTATTTACAGTCCCTGGCCAAGGGCCTGACATACAGTAAGCTGACAAGCTGTAGGTCAACATGAGATGAATGAATGAATGATGGAACAGGAGGGATCAAATTATTTTTGGCTTTGAAATTTATATGGTTTGTAAATTTGGGCCAGCATGTCACTTCTTGGCACCTTGGATTCTTTATTTAGGAAATGCCTGCTTTGCCTAGAATCTCTCAAATGTCCTCACCTTTGCATTCCCTAAGTCAATACGTTTAGGCCAAGGTTAGGCTCTGGAACTTAGCCAGAATGAGCATGTTCTTTTTTCCAGGTGTTTGGCATTAAAGCTGCAGACTTGCCAATCAGAATCTGCTTATGGATGCGCTGGGACCTCTAGGGATGGCTTCCTCTTGCAGTGAGGACAGTCAGGCAGAGGCAGGCAGAAGGTAGACAGAGAAAAATGAAGCACTGTACAGAGTAAAGCAGGCGTGGCACGTGGAGAGTTCTGGCAACTCCCAGTCCCTTGCTGAAGCCTGAGGCTTTCTTGACCTTGGGTTCCATAGGTGAATTGTATACCGATAGTAAATCTCCTTTTTCCACCTTTTTGGATGAAAAGTGGCTCTAATAGTTGTGTTACTTGTATCCAGGGGGCCCAGCTAGTAATATATAATACATTCTCCACAATTGAAGCTAGTGTAATTGGTTATTTAGAGGAAGTCTGCTAGTTTGTTTCTGGCTTTGTAACTTATATATTTTGTAAATTTGGGCCAGCATGTCACTTCTTGGTGCCTCAGATACCTTATTTAGAAAATATAAATGAAGAATATTGTGGGGAAGTTGGGGTTCCTATGGCCAGGATCCTTACTGAACTTAAACCACCTGATGATGTAACAGGCCTGTTGCTAGGCTACTGCTTCCACACCTTTAGGCAATAAGCTATTATTGCTCTATATAGAGAGCTCCGCCCAGTGCTCTGGGCAGAGGCAGAGATGCTAGTGCTCCATCTACTGCTGGGAGAACAAGCCCGGTAATAAACCCTTTCACCCCAAAGAACGTTTTGCTGTCAATTTCTTTGGTCACATTGAATCCATAGTGAACTTGCCCAGGGCTGAAACCCATTGGCAAGACAAATATATTTTACATAAATAAAAAATATACCCTGTTTTGCTGTGATCAACATCTGTCAGCACCAGTGAATCCCTGCCTCTCCTTGGGGACAGTCTTTTGTGCTTCTACACAGCATGAACCCCATAAACCTGGGGAGACACAGAGACTTTGACCTAAGTTGAGTAGATAACCCCTTTCTCAGCATTACTTTGCTGACCCTTATGGTCACCCCCTGCACACCGCCAGTAATTCTCAGCCCTTTTGTCCACCTCTGTAGACCCCCCAGACCCTGCTTCCCTGAAGGACATCAGCACTAACGCTCTCTACCCTTGAGCTCCTCTAAGCTGCCCTATCTTGTTGTCACACACATCCTGACTGTATGTTTCCCTTTCTGATCTCACTAAGAAATGAGAAATTGGGTTACAACTTAGATAATCCCATCAGCCTCATTATTCCTTGGAAAGTTGAGTCCTGAGAGGTATGTGCTATGTAATAGATTGAGTCAGAAAACGTGGGTTCTATTGGTAGATGTGTGATTTTGAATAAATCTCTGTCCTTCCTTATTTGTGGATTAGAGCAACTGCATGACTTCTCGGCTATTCCCACCGAACCCTGGGGTCTGTTTCAACACTGCCCCACCCTCTACACACCAATGCTAATACTAGTGTGATTTCTAGGCTCCAACCATTCACTCTTTGGCATCCTCCAGGACCTTGAAAAGGTAGTTTGTTTGCAGGCAGACCTTTTTCTCAGTTTTATTGCAGGTGTTTTAAAGTTTTAAGTAAATGAGCTTTTTAAAGTAAGAGGCTCCCAACAGACAGAGGGAAGATGGAGCCACCCTGCTCTTTGACCTCGAAAGTCCTGGAGCATCCAGGGCAGTCTCCACATGCCAGCAGTGTTTGCTCAGGTATTTTCCCATCTCCTTCCATGATCCATAGTGCCACTGGCCCTGGTCCTTTTGGCCTTACCTTGGTGTTAAGCTTTCCACGATCCTTCTTGATCAGAATGTTTTTGCCTGACAGGCATGAAGCTTTCTCCTTTTGCTTGCTTCACATTCTCATCTTGCAAGGGATTGGAGCTTTTGAAGTGTTTTTAATAATAATCTTCTCTTCTGTTGCCATCATGAGCCCCTACCTTGTTCTATGAGTGATATTCCTTGAGCAGCAGGCAGTGAGACAAGCCTCTGGAATGGCTGCCCTTGGGACTCCAAGGTGAATATTAGGATGCTAAAGCATTTGTCCCATAGTCTATGTTGCTGTCTTAATGAGAACTAGTTTAGCTACCTTGGCCAAAACCCTTCTTTTCATATGGTAGACCAGCTATCACATGTGAGTCAGATATAATAGGTAAGCTTCCAAAGCATAGCTGATTCCAACATTTTGGAATCTTTCATTGCTAGCATTATATTGGGGCAGATTTTACATGATAATGGTACTTGAAATATTTAACCAAAAGTTTCTGTGGATTGACAAGGGCTTTATCATGCCTCTATCTGTTAACTGAATCCCTTACCCCTGTCAATCTCCTATGAATTTCTCAACTCTTTTTCCCTGGTTGCTGAGATCATATCAAAGGAGAGACTGAAATAAAGTAATTCAACAGTGGAAAAGAAGAGATTTCCTGAGGACTATTACTTTGTAAAAAAAAAAATTAAAGATAATGTAGGTTCATGTAATGTCATGGGTAATGACAACAATCTAGATTAACAGCCAAGAAAAGGCAATTTTATTGCTTTCTTGCAAACAAGGCAAAAACAAGAGTTCATCAAGATTCCACTATGTTCATATTAGGGCATTTTATGATCTTCTAAGGAGAAATTAGGTGGAATACAAAACTTGTGGTTTGGATAGAAATGCCAATATTTGTTAAAATCCTTAAATTTGTTCATCATGCTTTCTTTCTAAATTCCAAACCAACTTCTTTGAAGCTAAGACATCTACTAATTTGTTTCCTTTCTAACATAAAGGTCATGACATTTACACTTAAAATCACCATTGTTTTCATACTGTGTGTTCTTGACCTGCTATTTCCTATGTAATTTTTCCTATGACTTTGGGGGACTGATGCATTCAGTTTGGACAGTTACTGAATATTCTTGTCCTTCATGGCTACAGAGATGCCTAAAGTTGGCAGGAGGGAGAAGGAAGTCTTTGTGGCTGTACCCCATCTGGCCTCTTTTACAGTGCTGAAGGAAGGCTTTTTGGAATTACTTTGGAAACAGCCAACAGAACATCCTGGAGACCTTCTGACACTGAAGGAGAGAACTTCCCATTGAGTCACTGGCACTCAAGTAGGCAGGGCAGCTAGATATGAATGGGCAAGCCTGAGAGGGTCTTTTTTACTTACTTCATATGGTGGGCTATAGTCAGACTGAAGGGGGCACCCATGCAGCCAGCTAGCTGAGATAAAAGGCATCACAACTAGATAACCCTCAGAGATGCCCGTCACCCAGACAGCCTGTGAGTTGGTGGCGCCCCTGCCAAGAAGACTGTCTCTAGAGTCACAGATGTGGTCACTACCCCGCAGACCCACAGTGTAAGAAGAGGTGATGCTAAATTCTGGTGAATCTGCCGGGTGGATTCTAATAGCCTATTCTGGGCTTAAGCAGTGAATGGGGATGATGGCAGGGGAAGGAAGGTTTGAGTGAAAGAGGTTAAAGGAAACCAGAAGTGTGGCCCAAGCAGGCCAGCATGTGGGGACCTTGATGGGAGACAGCAGAGCAGAGAAAACAGGGAGTCCTTTTGGAATCACGACTCGAGTCCCCGGCACCTGCCAGGCCTCCAAGGGTCTGAGCCTATCCCCCAAGGTGTGTGGCTCTCCTGCTCCATTCTGATGGCCTGGGTGTGGCCGTGACTGGGTGAGGCAGGGTAAGGAGGAGGGAGTAGTGGGAAGGGTACAGGGCCTAGGACAGCCCTGGCATTCATATTATTTTGGGGAAGAGCACAAAACCAAATACAAAGTCCTATCTTGCAGTCTGTCATGGAAGGGGCTGGCTTGCTGCAGAGTAAAACCAGAGATATGCCCAGTTTTCCAGCATGAGCAGCTGGGGAAATTTCACAAGGGTGTGAGACCAGGGAACAGTCACAATGCCTGTGTGTGTGTGCGTGTGTGTGTGTGTGTGTGTGTGAGAGAGAGAGAGAGAGAGAGAGAGAGAGGGAGAGAGAGGATGGCATGAAGGTTGCCCCTGGTGTCACGAGACCTCCTCCCAGAAAATTATCATAATGTTTATTTTCTTGCCAGCTGGACCTGTGTGTGTGGCAAAGATATGGAAAAAATGGAAAAGACACAATTCATCTCTGTTACTGTTCACTCCTTACCTAAGAGAATTTTGAAGGAGAAAGGAGATGAAAAGTCATGAACTGTGTGTGCAGCTGCCCTGTCGCTCCAACTGCTCAACCAAAAGGCTTTGCTGTGATTTTTTTATTTTAATCCAAGTGATTTTTAAAATTCAACAAGGAAAAGAAACACTGAACTCTCTTTCTGGCATGTTAAATAATGATAATATATGCTTTAAAAACTCATTATAACCATTAACATGAATACTAGTGATTTAGAATTTGAGTTAAATAGATAGGCTGCCACATTTGTGCTCTTTGGGTGTTTGAATATAATTATTTGAGGATTAAACTGAGAGACACTGATCAGTACCAGGAATAAATAGCAGGCTTGCTTGCAAAGCCAAAATTGGAATGAAGAAATGAGAATTCTTACGGAAAATATTTGTTATATGGATGAAGGAGCAAATACTAAAGTATTTCACCCCTTAATAACAGACAGATTTCAGGAAAGAAGTTGAAGTTTTTAAGAAGATGAGAGAGTAATATATGATTTTAAGAAACACTTTTGCTTTTGTTTTTGTAGTCTCTAGGATTGGAAGAGGGATTAATTAAAGAGAAAAAATTACATTTTATTATTTTGTAACCTCCTTCATTTAGACAAAACTAATGATAGGCTACCTTTCTTGGAATAATAGGAGTATCTAGTCCCCATGTAAACATTATCCCAAAGAGCAATGATATATTAAACCAAGACAAATCCCCTATGCGATCCTTATTTCCTAATAGACAAATCCTTGCCTTATATTGAACTAGGAAAAGCATGTAATTTATCACCAAAGCTAAACAAATTGGCAGCTATTTGCTTCATTATTAAGGTAACCTTGGATTTGGTGCTGCTAAATGTATTTAGGATCAGATGACTACATACATTTTTGGAAAAAAGAAAATCCTTTCAATTAAATTTTGTACAGTGTAAATGTGTTTCCAGCTATTTAAATCAGCCCCTGAAGGATGTTTTTAATGTGCTTTCATTAAGGATTCCATTGACGTGTGAGTTCAGGGTACTTTTGGCTGAAAGTACTATCTAGTGAGATGTTAGTGAAACATCAAGCCAGGTGAATAAAGTGGCTGACTCGCAAACAGCCCTCTGAAGGTCTCCCAAAAATAAAATTATCAAAAAGAAACTTGGACATGCAATGTGGAACAAAATGCAGGAGGTATTTTCAAAGGCTTCACTGCCTTTGGACTCCCAGACCACCAAAAGATTAGCCAGATTCTGATGTATGGGAGCATTAGGAAGTCTCTGGGCTCACTCATCCCTCTGGAACTAAAAAGCCAACAAAAATTCAAAACGGCAGAACATTTCATAATAGAAAAAAGATTCCATTCCATGCATGCTTGTAATTTCCATAAATGAGCCTCGTAGGCCAGCATGGTGTTTTCTAACATTGTTAGGCAATGCATCACACAAATTAGACAAGGGCTCTGGCCAAGAATCGTTTTAAGGGAAATTACAGCCCCTCTGCCCTTTCTTGCATACTGAGTGAGCCCAGTTTGTCTCTGTTTGACTGGAATCACAAAGAGGAAAGTGAACATTTTATCCCAAATATTACTGTATAATAGTGGCACAAAGTCCAAGGGACTGGTTTTGCAGGAGACAAGATGGGGGAAGGAGTGTCCTCACTCAGTCTCACATCTGAACCAGGAACAGGCACTTGCCAGGTCTTGGGCTCTGAAGCAGTGGGCTGGATTTGCAAATCACATTTCAAATGAGCAGTGAGATACAATTAGGGAGATCAGTGTATGAAAACAGCACCTGGGGCTACCAGAGTGGGAATGCAAAAGTGTGCTGAGAAATGCAGGACTTCTGACATGGTGGTTAGATACAGTGAAATGTGCCTTAATGCTGTCACTCCTCTACCAGAACCATACGCCCACCATGTCCCCACTCCAACTCTTGTCAAGAAGTCACCTCCTTGATTTTGTTTTCTTCAGGTAAATTCTCTGAAGTGGAATTACTGGGTCATATGGTATTTCTATTTTTAGTTTTTTAATAATGCACTCCTATGTTTAGTGCAACATTATTTACAAAAACCAAAACATGGAAGCAACCTAAGTGTCCACTGATGGAGGAATGATAAAGAATGGTCCATGTGTGCAATGGAATATTACCCAGTCATAAAGAAGAATGACATCTTGCCATTGGCAACAACATGGATTGACCTAGAGGGTATTATGCTAAATGAATAAGACAGAGAGGGACAAATACCATACGATTTCACTTATAAGTGGAATCTAAAATACAAATGAACAAACACCCAAAACAGAAATAGACTCACAGACACAGAGAACAGGCTGGTGGTTGCCCTGGGTAAGGAGGGTCATGAGAATGGGTGAAATAGGTGAAGGGGAAAAGAAATTAGTGATAATGTTTGTTACCTTGATCTGGGATATGGTTACATTAGTGTATACACATATCAAAGTTCATTGAGGTGTACAGAAAGTTCTGTGCATTGGATTGTATGTATCTTAATAAAAATAAAGCAATCACCTCCTTGAACTTCCATGTGCTCCCCTGAGCTCCCTTCCCACCCCTGTGCTCATTCCCATCCCTCTGCAAATGCTGTTTGCTCCACTCGGATTGCCTGGCCTTGCACCCCTCTGTACTCATTCTATCATCAACAGCTACCCTTGTGTGCTGACTGAGTGCACCCTGTCTGCTGGAAGTTTGTGGAATTCAGTGATCTTTAAGCGGCCCAGGCAATTCCTTCAAGGGGTTAAAATCCCCTTAGAATGAAAAGAAACAAATGTGTAACAGATAACTAAAAGCATAAGGCAATAAATAAGCCAAACATGTGGGAGTGATGTAGGAATTCAGAGGAGAGTGCCCGTTGCCTGGGAGTCAGGGAGACTTCAGGAGTGGGGATTTACGGAGGCTCCCAAGGACAAGCAGGATCAGGCAGGCAGAATCGGGTGGGGCTGGGGGCTTGGAATGGCGTTTCCAACAGGCGCTCAGCGTGAGCAGAGGGAAGCAAGAGGGATCATTAGAGATGATGTTGGAGATACTCAGATGTCCAGAGCAGGGAGCCACTTTCCTGTTGGGCTAAAGGACTTGAGCTTTGTTTTGCTAGGTTACCTAGAAGGTGAGGAGATACTGGAGTAAAGGGGGGCTTAGGGGTAATATGCAGGGTCCAGTGCAAAATGAAAAGGTGGGACCCCTTCTTGAAAAAAACAGGGGAAGATTTCCATTCATTTCTTAAAATAGGAAGTTAATTCCCGCTCCTCACCCCTACCCCTCTGCTCTATGGCCTCTTTTCACTTATTATGGGATTTTTTTTTTGTTTGCTATTTAATGTCATGCTTTCCTGGACACAGGATACTCTCAGGGAAAGTGCAGTGCCCCATGGGTGCCTGGGGAACCCAGGTTGCTGGGTTCCCCCGCCTGCTGGCCACTGGACCAGTGTGCTTTGCCCTGGTTGGTGGTGAGGAGGTTGAGCCAGGCATCTCCCCGCCCCATGGCCCACTGCCCCAGCCCTGGCAGGTGGCTGCATTGGCGAGGGTGAGAGGCTCACCCTTACCAAGTTGCTGATCAAATACTCTGTGGGGCTGCCAGTCATGGTCCCCTGAGATCCTGCAGGGCACCATTCCTGGTCTTCCCTGAGCCTGTGCCTGGCCCTGGCTGGGAGTGGGAGGCAGCAGCAATCATTGGGCAAAGGCTTAAGGAGGAGGTGGGTGGGACCCAGGGAGCAGGGTGCTGGGCCCTGGGAACCCATGAGGGAGACAGAAACTGCAGGGAGGGAGGGAGGGAGGCAGTGAGCCCCAGGCACACTGTGAGGCTAGGCACGGGGGCAGCAAAGAGGTCTGTGAGAGGTCGCTGCATGGCACAGGTGGCCAGGGTCTGACATGCGATAACAAGAAGTAGAAAGGGAGGAACCATAAAAGGGGGTTGAGGAGGGAGTTGGACTAAGAATAAAAATAAGTCAGAGGCAGCTATTGCTTTTGCAGCTTGGAAAATATGGAAAATAGTGACACTCTGTTATGAAAGGGAAAATAAACAGGAGTCTATTCAAGTTTTAATTTTAGTTTTGTAGTGGGGTTAGGAGAGGGACAAAGGTAAGGTGTTCCCTCTTGGGTGTAACAAGTTCAGGTTGACAGCTGCTTACTAGGAAGGAATGTCCCCAGATAGGTGGACATACACCAGGATAACTCAGGAGAAAGGTGGGGCTGAGAGGAAGATGTGAGGAATTTAACCAGAGCAACACTTCTAAGGGAAGGATGGGGTCTTAGAGAGAGTGGACCAGGAGGGGTAGCAGACATCAGAGGACATACTTGTGGGATTCCTGCTCTATCAGACAGAGAGAAAGAGGCTCCTGGAGAAAGTAGGGTCCACAGAGACGGGGAGAAAACCTCTGCATAAGGCTAAGAGAGGAGCAACTTTTCAGAAGAAGGCTGATGGAGTCTGCCCAAAATATCTTGGAGAACAAGGAGAAAAAATAATGCTCATTTATACTTCCCAAAGGTATAGTTTCAGTGGCATAATTAAGTAGCTTATCAAGGGAAGGAGAGGACTGTATGCAAATCCTGACTTTCTGTGGCTGAGTTTGATCTGGCATGGACAGTGTAGAAGAGGCTTTGGAGGCAGACAGTCCAAGTTCAAAGCTTAGTTTGGACACTTTCTAGTTGCATGATCTAGGGTAAGTTATTTGATCTTCCTGTCAGTTTTCCTGGCTTCTGAAATGAGTGTATTAATGCAATATTCTTCCTGTGAGAAGACAGTGAATGCAAAGGGTCTGACGTTCTTGTTAGGATGACAGTGAAGGCTTAGGAGCAGGAGTGCCAACTAAAAGCTCCGTGACTTCAGGGAATCCTGAAGTCTAGTGGTTCAGACAAATAAACACATCAAGGGCTGTAACACGGGCAGTGTGAGAGCACCGAGAGAAGGATGAGCAGCTTGCAAGCAGGGCAAGAAAGCAGAGCCAAACTGCAGCACAGCCCAGGCGTTAGAGGCAGGCCACATCTATTAAAACCCCAATTCCATCACTCTAGGTCCATGACCTCGATGTGACACGCACTGCAAATTTGTCCCCAATATCTATGATCTCATTCTCATATCACACACATTTTTTTAAAGTATGTACATGGCTGCTCTGCTAAAGATGAAAATTCCCAGCCTCCCTTGTTACTATAAGTGGGTGTGTGACAAAGTTTTGACCCATGGGGAATGAAAAAAGGAATATGGGCAATTTCTAGGTCAGGTGCTTAAAAGAAGGAATATGCTTTCCTATGTGCCCTTTATTTATTTTGCCCTTTCTCAATGGCTGGAATCTGGATGTGATGGCTGGAATGGCCTCACCTATCATGGGCCATATAGCAAAAATTGTGAGTTAATGGTAATAAATCAAAAAGACAGAAATAGTCTGGATCTGTTATCATGTAGGATTTTCAACCCTTTCTGGGCAGGTTATATTTGGACTGTCAAAGAAGAGTGAAAAATTTTTCCCTATTTTTTAGTCACTGATATTTTGGTTCTGTTATTGTAACTGTAATTGTGCCCTAAAAAATATACTTGTGCACACTTAAAAATGAGGATAATAATGCTTAATTCATAGATTTGTGAGAATTGAGCCCTCCTCACTGCATAAAAAGCACCAGAACCTACATGCCTTATGTACTTAATGAATGTTTGCTGAATACATGAACACACAAGTAGTGTATATGTGGAGAATTGCCACAGGATGATGTATATATGGCAAGGGAGGGGGTAGAGGAAGTTACACTGTGGGCTACCTTGTAGATAGATGTTAAGGGATTTGAACTTTATTCTTCAGATAGTTATTGAACCTTTATTTCTCAATGGGAAGAGTAGCAAAGTCATATCGAAGGGTGAGTAGATACAGAGATGCCACTAACTGGGGGGCTATCTGTGCAGTCAATTTACAACAGTCTGTCCTCCTGTCTCAATACTTCACATGTCTCAATAGCTGCAAAATACTCAGAACCTTCTAAGACTAACAAATCTCAATCATTCAAGGTATCAAAATCAATATAAGTAGCTCTTTGAATGTGGCTCTTTTTGATCAGGAGGCTCATGAAATATATATACAAGTTTCCAACATAAATGATGATGTAGAAGCAGGACAACTGTCATAAATACTCCTTTTCAAAAAGAGAAATAATGGGAGACTAGCAGTAACTGGTCCGTTGCAATTCTGAAATCTCAATGCGCAAATGTGACCAGTCCCTCGACTCCGAGGCTGGGGGATGTTCCCTGCTCAGACCTTGGTTCTGGTTCTTGCGACTGGTTCCTTGGTCTGTCTTTCTGAAAAGTTCTCACTCCCTCCTCTGGGCTCCTACTTCTGCTCTTTGAGATGTTTTTCTTTTCCCATTACTGTTCTTGGCTGCGTCTAAAGAATAGCAATTGTTGGTAAACAACTGGCTTTCTTAAGCTGCTTCTGCCTGTGCAAAGTTGGAGGCTCAGAGCCCTCTGATCATTTTAAACAATCTCAGTTCCCTTGAATCCAGGATGGCAGCACTATTGCCTACCCAACGTCCTTATAATGTAGGGGGAATATAATTAATCTGATTATTTTATTCACTTCATTGAAAAAGCCAACACCCAGAACTGCTTTATAGATATGGCTCTTAGGCTAAATTTACTGATAAGTTAGGGATAAGGCTTTTGTGAGATTATGCCATTAATAGATTAATATTTTAGAAGTCCTTTGGTCTATATAAGATAGTTTACCTTAATTATTTCAGAGGTTTTAACAAGTGGTCATGCAACTGTACCCCTGATTTGACCTGTGCTCTCAGGCTATATTTTACATTGAGGATATCTTGTGACCTAAAGAGACTGGAAATGAGTGCCTATTGTATTTTTCAATCCAGCAAGTCATTCTGCTTATAAATTGGTCAGTTCTTTCTTTACCTTATCTCTTTCCTATGTACATTGCCATAAGCAGCTAGAAGCAACCAGCTAACATTTTCAGCATTCTGCCTGGGGAATCCACTTAGCCAAATCCAAGCATTTGTTAGATATATTTTTATCTTTATACATATGTAATATATATATATATGTTTATGTATATATGCATACTTACTTACACAGACACATATACACATATGAGATTGTTGCAAGTGAAAGCTTTTTCAATGACAGCATTGTTGAGGAATAATTCACGTATAATTTTATATTGTACAATCCTGTGGTTGTGCCACAATCACCAATATCTAATTTTATAAGGTTTTTGTCACCCCAAAAAGAAACCCTAGGTCCATTAGCACTCACTCCCCATTACTCCTTCAGCCTCTGGCAAACGTTAATCTAGTTTCTATTTCTACTGATTGGCCTATTCTGGACATCTCATATAAATGGAATTATATACTATGTGGCCTTTTATGACTGTCTTCTTTTACTTAGGATAATGTGCAGGGGTGACAGTTTTACAAATGGTTTTGCTACTATATAGCACAAATCATCATTTTTCTAGCTTTGTAAGCAATTTTCTCACCCTTCCTCCAGCCTTTGATAACTGTGTGGTTACTGCTGTGCCATCCTCCATTCACTCACTGGCTCTAAAATCACTGCTGTTCACTTCGGATTTTGTTCTCATCTGTGTTTCACTTCATGTACCCATTTCCATCATTATTTATTATCCCAATAAAGTATCAAAAACAATCAAATGTCAGTGTCAGGCAATAGTCATTATTAAGTTTTGTTCATGAATCCACACATCAGTTGGATGGTCCTTCTGGCCTTGAGTGGCTCATTTATATATCTGCTGTCAACTGCAAGTCAGACAGTGAGTCGGGGGCTGGCTCACTATAGGCTTATCTGGCATGACCTGGCTAGGTCACCTGGGTTCCCCTTCCTGTGGTCTCCAGCCTAGCTCATTCACATGGTGGCTGGGCAGGGTTCCAAAAGAGAACTGAATCACATTGGGTCTCTCAAGACCTAGGCTCAGAATTGGCACAGTGACACTTCTGTCATCTTCTATTTTCAAAAGCAAATCACAAGGCCAGCTCAGAATCAGAGGTGGGGAAATAGAATCCTCCTCTAATGGAGGAGCTGTAAAGTGACATTGTAAAGGGAGGACATTAATTTGGGCCATCATTGCAATCAATCACAGCTGTTATTCTTCTTACTGATACCAAATAGCCACAGCCAGGCCACTCAGATTGCTGGAGTTCTGTAGCTTTTCCCCAACTCAATTTAGTAAATGTTCATTAAGGGCCTGTTGCTTGGTGAGCACTGTATAGACTAAGAGGGGAAACAGACATGTAAGCCAACAAATACAAGCCAATGTTATAAACTCAACAGTGTGTTCAAGACAGAAAATGAAGTGATACATTGCACCAGGGACTTCAGGGGAGGTTGGTAGAGAAGTCCATATTGAAGTGGAGTATTGCAGGAGAAGAGGAGATTGCCTAGAGTGGAATACATCATTCAAGGGAAGGAAAGTGTATGGACAAAGGTATGAAGCATAAATGCATATGGTGTGAATTCCAAAGACTTTACAATCCTTGAGTATATGTGCTGGGAGGGAGAAAGCAGAGACAGGCAATGAAGGAGATAATGAGGTAATGAATTGGCTATGCAGCAGATTCTCTCTGATGCTTAGGAATTATTCATTGTTGAGGAGGTAACTGGGAGCCAGTAGAGCAGAAAAATGACAAATTTTCTTTTCAGAAAGATAACTAGTGTTTGGCACTTTGGATGATGAGCTCCAGGAAGGAGAGAACGCAGAGTCACAAACACTAGTTAAGAGGCTATTGGAACAGTCCGTCTGCAGAATGAGGTTGACCTGCACCAAGACAACTGTGGTGGAAACCAGGGAGGAGGTAAGATTAAAGGGATGCATAAGGAGTAGGACTTGATGATCTAGTGAGGAAGAGGAGGAAGGAAAGGAACAATAGAGGATGATGTCCAGGTCTGTTGTCCACTGTGTTAGTACTCTGAGTTGTTTAAACTTGTTAATCAACTGTCACATGTCCCCAGAGTAAGCATTTTTAAGAACAAACTTATCAACCTAAAACCTCAATCCTATCAATAAGCTTACAAGTATTCTTCTAGCATTGAAACTTTTTTAAACTTTTAATTTTGAGATGATTGTTGATTCACAGGCTGTTGTATGAAATAACAGAGCTCCTGGATACTTTTCAACCAGTTTCCCCCTCATGGTAATTAGGTAACCACATTGATAACCACAGTATCAAAATTAACAAGTTGACACTGACAGACTCCACCGGCCATATTCAGATTTCACCAGTCTTACCAGTCTTACATGCACCTACATTGTGTGCATTTCGTTCAACGCAGTTTTATCCTGTGTGTAGATTTGGGTCACCACTACCACTGTCAAGATACAGAACAGTTCTAGCCCAGGAATCCCTGGGCTATCCTTTATTCCCTCTCTTTCTCACTCCATGGCTGCTGGCTACTATTAATATGTTCTTTATTTCTATAATTTGGCTCTTACAAGAATGTTAAATAAATGGAATCATATAATATATAACCCTCTGATAAAGACCTTGCAATATGCATAGTTCTTGAGATCCATCCAGGGAAGTGCAGTTCAAATCTCCTACTCCATGGTACAGATTTACTACAGTTTGTTCACCCATAGATTGACATATGGGTTGTTTTTAGATTTTGGTTTTTAGGAATAAAGTTGCCACAAACATTTGTGTATAGGTTTTGTGTGAATATAAGTTTCAATGACTCTGTCCCAGTTGTACAATTTTGGGTCTTATGACAAGCCCATATTTAGTTTTATAAGAAACAGCCACACTCTTTACCAGACGGGCTGTAGCAATTTACCTTCCCAACAATGCATGGAGGAGCCAGTTTTTGTATTTCTTATTTTAGCCTTTCTAATAAGTGTGTAGTGATATCTCATTGTGGTTTTCATTGCGTTCCCCTAATGACTACTGATATGGACTGTCTTTTCATGTGCTTATTTGCCATCTGTATATCTCTTATGCAAAGGGTCTGTTTATGTTTTTTGCCCATTTTCTAATTTGATTGTGATAGTCTAGAATTTTTTTTAACTCCAAGCCTCTTGTGAATTCACCTAACCAGAAAACAAGTCTAAATTTTATCTTGTGATTCAGATTTTTCTGTGTAAGAGAATCAAAAGTGATTAAACTTCTAAATATTCTGTTGAGATGGCTTACTCATGCTCTGTGTAAGTCATTTCATTGTACAAACCAACGGGACTGGTCCTGCATGCTAGTTTTCCCTCAGAACCACTGGTTGTTTCCTAGTCTCTTGTGTTTATATACAGGTGCTGGGGAACAACTAAGTACTTAGGCTGGTATTACAGGACTTGTGCCTAAGCAAAAATGTCTGGTTTTAGGCCCAACAAAAGCTTGTTATTTGTGCATCTTCAAGAGAAACTATTGCCCAAGCCCTTAGGGTGGTGTCTTGTCAGGTAGGGAGCAGAGGCTGGTGGGACAGTTGTCTGTGCTTGATAGAAAACTACAAATTTTCTTACTCAGAAAGACCAACTTTCAAGATCTGATATGCTTGTTCTGTAAAATGTATCCTAGATGTGTTTCTTATCCCACAATTTCAAGAGACAGACATAAATTTTAACCCTCTTAAATAAGGGGCAAGTGCTGAATCAGAATTTATACAAATGAAAGATCAAGCCTGAGTAATTATTAACTTAGGAGAATAGGGAGAATTACCTGAATTACTTTTGCTAGAAATTGTAAGAGAACATTTCTCCACTTTCTCCACACAAACTTATAGTGATATCATTTTTCACATATTTCCTCCCTTGTGTAGGCTACAACCAAAATAATTATGTAAGACCTTGCAATTAAATTTTTTGAAACAAAACAATCAGAGACTATGCATTGAAACATCCATAACGATTCTTATGAAAAGAATAAACACATATTTTTAAATGCTACTAGAAAAAAAAGTACTCCATAGAGCAATATGTTAGGTAAGTTGCAATAAATATCAAATTCAGAAATCAGCTTGTGTCAAGAAAAAATGATTGAAGAGAACCACATGCACTGATATATGGACTCGTCTAGAGAGTGCTTGAAGAAGGGAATCAAAGCAATAAATAAATAATAATTTACATTATTTTGCCTCTTTGGTAGATGATTAATTGATTAAAGGGAAGACAGGGTTAAGTAATTCAAGCACTGAACATCAATCAGAGACGAGATTCTAGCTCGTGAGGAGCCAACTGGTTCTGAGAGCTCAAAAGATTGTTTCATGTTGTTTTACCTGAGTAAATCATTTCTATTTTTAGAAGTTCTGGAATTGCTGGGTCCACATGAGCATTTGCTCCCTGGAAAAGCCATCTGGGAATGGATCCAGGTATCAGGAGCAGGTTGGTACTCTTGATGAACCACATGGGATGGGTGGGTGGCAAGCCCTATTGGTGGCAAAATGACAGATAACCAGATGAAGAGAGGTTAGGTAAAGGTATGCATTGAGTATGAGATCTCAGTAACATTTATCATTGCATTCACTGAGTTCATCTTTGCATTGATGATTTCAAAGATGAATTCTTCATTCATTTTTGCCCTACATGTATTCATAGTTTAGCTCTGCACGAAGTACCTGCAATACAGAAATGAAGAATCCCTGCCCTCAAAAAGTACAAAGCTCACACGAGAGGGAGGCAACTGACCACCAGATATGACAGGATATAAGTATTGTGCTGGCAGCAAGGACATGGTATTGTGTACAGAGGCCCCTGGTGGGAGGTTGGTAGAGGCAAAGACAGAGGACCTATATGAACTGAATACTAGGTGGGTCTGAAGAGTGAAATGGGAATTTGCTTGGCAGACAGACTGGGGGAAAAGATTGTGCCAGGTGGGGTGAGGTGTAGAGTGCAAGTGGCACCAATAGCCAAGCTTCTAGCAGTTTGCCATGCTGGGAGTCCAGGGGACATGTGGACGGGGGCAGGAGGTGAGGGCTGCAGGGGTAGGTGAGGGCCAAGTAATGACAGTTATTGATGGGTTTGATGTAGGCTAGCCACATGAGAAATGCAGAACTAGGGAAAAGTGTTGCTATATGCTGAGACCATTTGCTTGCATTGTGTTTCAGAGATTGTTAAATATATATCCATTTTATAGTAATATAACTATGTTATATTTATATTATGTATATAAAAATACCAGATTTCTCCTCCAGAGCTCAGATTATTTTCTGGGCACAGGGTGACAAAGAGACCATTCTTTAAATGTCAGTTTAAAGACCAAGGTTATCATCTGGCAGGTGACCACCTACAGCATTATCCCCCACTGAGTCATTGCAGCTGAGTGGGAGTGTTGATGAAGAATACAGGTGCCGATTGTCCCCCCATTCACAGATGCTGTGACCCCCCCAAATGAATCCTGTCCTTGTTCATGTATCTTATTTCTGCACTGGGGTAGGATTGAATTGGAGATTGGCCAATAATGATGGAGATTTAAACCATGCGATAGGAGTTACAGCTGACAAATCTGGGAAGGTTTTGCAGGGACAGATGAAGTCTCTCAGGAAATACTGATATTTTTAAATATTGGAAGGATTTTTCATATAAAAAGGAAATACTAGACTTTGCTATATGGCCATAAAGTGTAGATTGCCCCTTCATTGGGTGAAGCTATAGGAAACATTTATTTGGTGCACAATAAAAATTATGGTGCCTATGACTTGGTGAAAGACTAACATGTGCCAGATAGTATGCTAGAATCTCTAATCCACTCAGCAACCTGTAAACTGTGTGTTTTTATTCTTACTGTGCTGATAAGCATCCTCAGGTTTATTTGAGATTCAAACCTGTCTGACTTCTTTTTCCATTGCATCAAGGTTCTCTTGGGAAGAACTATTTTGTAATATGTTCCATCTCCCACCCCACCCCACAAAGCTACCTGAGGTGAAATGGACTACATGCCAGGCAAATGGTTCTCTATCCATCCAGCCATCACTGCCATGGGTAGTGAGATGGGGATTCAAGCATCACTTGGACTATTAGATATGTGGCGATCAAGCCCTGTTTAAATGAGAGCTCTTCGGATTCTTTTTCATTTTATAAGTGAGTTGGATATTTATACTATATGACACGTGTCTTAGTTTCCTATTGCTGCTGTAACAAGATACCATAGACTCAGTGGCTTAAAACAACACAGTGTTTTTCTCTTACTCTCTGGAAGTCAGGGCCCACATTCACTGGGCTGACATCAAGATGTCAGCAGGGCTGGCTCCTGGCACCTCAGAAAGGAGAGTCTGTTTTCTTGCCTTTTCCCACCTCTAGTGGCCACCTGCATTCCTTGGCTAGTGGCTTTTCATTGTCAGAGCATGTCACTCCAATCTCTGCCTCCATCATCACTCGCCTCTTCCTCCACAGGCAAATCTGCATCTGCTTCCCTCTTACAAGGACTCTCATGATGACACCTAGCCCACCCAGATAACCAGAATAATTTTCCATCGCAAGATCTTTAATTTGATCACACCGGCAACATAAAATTACCTTTTATTATGTAAGGTAACATTCACAGGCTCTGGGAGTAAGGACATAAACATCTCTAGGGGGCTGCTTTTCAGCCTGCCACAGTATGGAGGCTAAAGTGCAGATGTAGCTAGGATGGTGAACTCTTCTCAGACTGAGGAAAATTCACTGAAGGAATGAACTGCAACCTGCATATGTCCTTCAGATACTGAACAGAATGCATTGAAGTTGTTCTCTAGCACACACGTTACTGATAAAACAAAGAACAGCTCCACAGGGGGACCACCAAAAGCACTCTTACTCATCTTTTCTCACAAAGGATGGTAGCATTTTAAAATCCAGATAAATAAAATATGTGCCCAGCATCAAAGACCCAGGAGACAGATGAAATGTTAAAGTACGAAAATAACCAAGAAAAACTAATCACAAATCAGACAAAGAGCAAGCATTACCATTGTTTTGCATTATCTGAAACTGTCAGGCCACTGGACCTGGGGGATGTGGGGAAAGGGGTGCCTAGAGAATTCTATATCAACACTGGAAATGGGTTTGTTACACTGCTGCTCCATCTGGCAAAAAAGGGCACATCTTGGAGTCCAACACCCGCTAATATAGTTTACCTCACACCAATGCCAGCGTTTCCCGAATCCCATGGTAGCTGACTTCTCCAGGGAGCTATTTGAGCTCTTCGATTCACCATGTAGGGGTCTCTGAAAATTGAATTCATGCAACAAGAATCTGTTGAGTATCTAAGTAGGTAGGCATTACCATATAAGGCACTAAGAGAGATACAAAAATAAGTGTAAGGCAAATCTTGTCCCTGAAGAACTTTAAGACACAAAAGCTCACCAAAACAATCTAAATAATAGTGGCTCATAATATTATCTTGGTCTCTGTGTCCTAAGACCAACTCCTGCTTTTCATTTATGCATCAAATTGAACAAAGCCATACACAGATTACAGGTATTTGTTGCCCAATTGTTGTACATTATCTGCTATAGATAAGATGGAAGAATATAAAAATGAACTGATTGAGCACTAGAGCAAAGCAAACAATTTATCGAGCTTTTTCAGTGCTAATCTTGGGTTTGCATGGATGAACAGAGCCAGGTTCCTGTCTTCAAGGCCATACAGGACATTCTGTGCTACCAAGGAGTTTATAATCCAGACAGAAGGACTGGAAATGTGCATAAAACCATTAATTCAAATTAGAAACTAAGCTATGGGCACTGAGTGGAACATTTTATGAGTAGGCTCATAATATTGATAAAAGATATCTCTAGATCTTTGTAAGTACTCCAGATTTGGAAATACTCTTCATAAAATGTATTTCTTTTCCTTTCTAAAATTCAATAAAATATAACTGAAAAATGCAGCATCCTCATTCAAAACTTAAAACCATGTAAGTGCACACTAAAACCTAGATTGTGTTATTAAAATTAATTCTACAACTAAAATGAGCTCTGCTATGTTATGTGTAGAGACCATAATAGCAAGATTATGATTTTCTTAAACCTGAAAGAGAGGAAGTTTTTGGTCACTTTTGGTAGTAACTGACTCAATGATAAATAAAGCACAATAAAATCAGCAGTATTAGGGGTCATCTAGTTTTACTAACTAGGTTAGTTATGCCTCAAGGAAATCACAAGTTCCTGAAAAGTTTGACTCTTCTAAACAGTTCATAAAAATGACTAAGTGATGAATGTTAAATTTCCAATGGATCTACAGTGCTTGAGCAATTCAAAGGAGAATGAAAGGTGTGAGGGTGAGAGCATTTGGTGAAGTGTTTGCCCAGGGAGGGGGATGGGCTGAGGCTTAAAGGGCTTGCAGAGGCTTTTACAGGGCATTCCAGTGTGGGATAGAGCTTGGGCAAAGGCATCTAGCTCCCTCATTGAACCACAGGTCTTATTTTGGTGAGCAGTTGGAAGTAAGGTTGGATTGTGGTCAAGCTGGTACAGGTAGGTAGGGCTTTGACATGCCTCCCATCCATTTTAAACATCAAGAGATGAGAGATTAAACACTAAAATAGAAAATTACAAGGGGTAATCTGAAGTACTATTAGATATTTACATTAGCCAAAAATGAAACATACAAAGTGGTAAGCAGGGTCTAAGCCATAGGTGGGGATGGAGTCCAGGTCAGGCAGCTAGGATAATTAAGTTCCTACAGGGTAAAAGAGACCTAAAAAAATTTAAGAGATGGGGACCAGAGCCAGGTGCTGAGGTGGAGCTCTCCATGCTCTTTAAAACATACTGGAAAAATTGTTATCAGCTGCTGCCTGGGGGCTACAGATGATGACAATTGGAAATCCAGGGATGTAGGAGAATAGAGGCAGAGTCTCAGGAGTGGAACCAGGTTGTCTACTCCTGGTGTCTACTCACCAGGTTGTCACTCCATCTGTGATCTCTCTCCTCCCAAAGTACCCAAATGACCCTGATACTTTTGTGAGTTCTGGTTCTGTGCTTGGAAACCAGCTGAAACATTGTTAGACCAGGAAGGATGAGGACATGAGGGTGAACAAGGCAGAAAAAAAGAAAGAGATCAATTCAACAAGATAAACCAGTGAAACAAAATTTTAAATCACATGGAGGAAACCTAATGCTAAAAACAGTAGACAAAGGAACAAAAACAAGAAACAATCAGTACAAGAAATCAGTATAGATGAAGACTGAACAAAGACTTACATGCAGAGTGCTTAATGAGATCAATGCAGTTCTATAGACACAAAATATGATTAGGAAACAAGAGAAGGAAGAAATAAAACTAGGCTATAAATAATTAGAGTTTTTGGGGAATCAAAAGTTACGTGTGGATTTTTAACAGTGAAAGGCATTGGCATCCTCAACCCCCACATTGTTCAAGTGTCAATTGTACATAAAAGAACAAAGGAGTCAGAACAATCATGCATCTCTGTACACATAATAAAATAGCCTTTTCCAAAACAGCAAAAACTTACAGAAATCAGGCAGTGGGGGACCAAATACTCGTATACCTTTGAATTCACAAAGAGTTTTTGCTTTTGGTTTAATAGATAAAATGAAGCCGTGTGTGTCCTTGAGCAAATATGAGGTACTGGCAGCAGGATTTGGGGTGGTTATTATGATGAGCCAAGCAATACAAACAAGAGTAAGGAAGCCCTGGAGGGGTAGTGCCCATCTACCAGGTAGGTGTAGTGATGAGACCTTGATCTAAGGTGGCAAGAGAAGAAATGTTTAAAAACAAAGGAAGATAGAGTCTAAAAAGCAGCCACAGACCAGATAACTGGACCTGAAAAGGACAGGAGACTAATCCAAAGTTGTAGGAAACTAAAGAATGGTGGTGCCACTTGTGGGGAAATGGGGTGGTAGGAAGTGGGCCAGTTTTCAGGGAACATTGATACAGTTCTTCATTTGTTGAGTTTTGGGTAATGTCCATGAGATTGTGGTTCATCTGACATGGAAAATTGGTTGACTGTTTTGTGAAGGGGACACTTAAAAAGCCAGCCTGGTTGTTCCTTGGTGCCCTTTTCCTCATATCTGTAGGATGTCCCCTAATGCCCTCACTTAAAGTTAGTGCTGCAGAGATGGGTCACGGAAGGAAGGGAGTAGGAAGGAGATTCCAGTGGTCCATGGCTTTTGACTGAGAAGATTTTGCACTCGTGAGCATGAAGGTAGGAGGGAGATCAGGGAGCTCACTGGCCCTCCGACTCAAAATAGACAGTGAGTTACTTCCAGTTCATTGTTACTCTATCTCCTGTTATACTTTAAAGTCATGATCACAGGATTTTATTTTGTTTCATTTTGAGTGTTTTTGTCACCTAAGTTTACTATTTTTGAATTTCTTTATCTATTTCTGTAGAAATCATTGTTTTGGATGGATGAGAAATACTGTCCCCCCAAAAGTCCAGTCATGCAACTGAGGTTTTATACTTCTCTCGGAGAGAGCATGAGCTAAGCCTGGATAGCCACACTCCATGAGGAAGCAGAGGGAGAGGTCCTACAGCTCGTACAGCAACTGGAGAAGGTAGGACTTGGGACGTGAGAGAGGTGGGAGTCACAGAGAAAATCAGGGCTTAGGAGGAATGTCGAGGAATACTACAGAGAGGGTTAACTAGCAAAACCAGCACAAGCAACCTCATGAGGGTAACTGCTGCTTGAAGGGAAAAGGAGGAAGGAGAGATAGCAAGGATGGGAAACACTGGCTTAAGAAGTTGAGGTTTCCGGCATGGGTAGAATTAATCAGTTAATTGCTCTAAGGTTTCAGAGAGAGAAACTGGTTGACTGAGGAAGGAACAGCCCTGTGAAGGGTTAACAAGAAGGCAGAGAGGAAATCGTGAGACGGGCTAAAAGCTGATTCATCATCAGGATGAGGTTCCCAGGAGAAGTCATGCTTATCCACACTGGCACACCAGTCCTGGGAACTTCAGTTATTAAAACTCTGACCGTGACTCACAAACATTTTAGCTGTGATTCAGACTCCAGAGTTGAGAAAGTATACACTAAACTTTCGCAATGGCGCCATTTCTGACTTATTCTGGAGGACAAGATGAGCACTGAGCTGGCAGCAATACCGATAAGGAGGCCAAGGATGAGAGGTGTTAGCATGTCATTGACAGATTATTCACCAGAGATGACCCACTTGGGTGGACAGCTGGACAGGAGCAAGGCTTTGTCATAGATTCCTGCACTGATTTGGGGTGAAACTGGAGGTGGGTATGACAAAGGGAAGCTGGAGCAAATCTTTGTCCTGAAATCGTTTTCTGGTAAGGAGGGGGAATACCTACAGAGAGGTTGCATAGCTGCACACTGACAGTGTGCAATCAAAAATCTGTATATATTCAGAAAACATTTTATTTTTAATATTTTGCTCAGACTCCACATTCCAAGTGAGCACTAGGCCTAGTGGTCCCCAAGGGAAGTAATGCTTTGTGACCTCCTGTGGTGGGGAAGGCTGTATTTATTTTCTGTTGACCAGAGTCTGAAAGGAGCAGGCATGTGAGGGAGGATCTAGAAACACAGGGACAGCTAATGAAGATAAATGAGAGTGAATAAAAAAGCATGCCAAAGTATCCTGAAATGAAAAGAAAGCTTATCTTAGGGACAGATAATGTTCCATATATCATCTGGCATCTGATTTAAGAAGAAATATGTGGCAGATTCCTATTTACAACAAACCGACACCAGGGAGATACCTATAAGAGGAAAGGAAGCAAATTTCATGGAAAAACTAGAAGAAAATACCAGTGTAAATGTCAGCCATGTAGCCAGTGCATTGAAGGCTATATAACAGGGGCAGAAGGAATGTGCTCTTTCTGTGGATTTCTTGTCAGTTTTTAATTTACAGGTAATGGAACTTCTTAGGTATTTTTGTTCAGTGTCATAAACTTTGAAAATCTGTCTCCACCCCTCCCCCCACCAAAAAAAGCATCAATATTACAGAACATAATAAGTAAAAATCTTTATTAAACCTTTCTGTACTAAAGCTTTTATTTAATTTTGAATAACTATATAGGGTCACCCATACAACTGGGCCAATTCTGTTTAAGCTCAAAGGCAGGTGAATGATGAGAACAATGTTAAGATTCTAAAATAAGATAAAGGCAATAAAGAATATGAGCAGTGGAAAGCAATTTAGGGAGTAACAGTGGCAGCTTCCAGAATGACACACGGGAGGCCCCAAACTGCACCCTAAAAGAAAGCAGGTTAGCTGATGGCTTAGTGCGCTCAGCAGTAACAGTAGGACAGAGCCGAGCTCCTGCAAGTACTTCTGATAATTGGCCAGTGTCTTTTGTCCACATGGAGGTTACTGAACTTCTGATGTCCATTTCAAACTGGACATAGTACTGGCTAGTCAGAAGCAGTTAGACTAATGAGAGGTGAGATGACACCTAAATGCATACAAAGCTGTGGCATGAGTGGAAGGCCAAAAATGGCCCCCATACTGAGTCTGAATCAAAAGAAGGCACATAACAGGAAAAAGCATCCTCATTCTGACTTCCCAAGCCATGTAAGTTCATAGGTTGCTATTCAAGTTTGCACATATGAGAAAAAGATTGATGGTAGGTGTACAGAGATGATAGATATAGATAGGTAGGTAATATATAGAGAAAGATAAAATATATAGAGAAATATATAGAGAAAGATAATATATAAAGATACATAGATATGGATGGATGGATGGATGGATGCATGAATGGATGGAGAGATACATGGAGATATATATATATATCATATATATATCATATATACTGAATTTTACATTTAATAAATAGTCATTAGCATTTTAATATTAACTGAGTGAATGGGAAATTTGTAGAATATGGATCTGAGAATCTTTGCATGCATCATCCAGCTAAGTGGCAAAGGATTCCTCCCTTAGAGGAAAATCAGGAGCACATTTAAGATGAGTACAGGAGTCAACTGGTAAAACACGTGGGAGAGATACACCAATCTTGCTTGTACAGCTTTAGGTGACTCAGTAAGAGGGTTGTCAGAGAAGAAGCTGAAAGATTCTCAAAAATAGATGCTGTATATGTGTAGCTATTGGTGGTCTAAAGTCAGTTAAACAAAATCCAGGTTGTACAAGTTTGAAAATGAAGAAAATGAGAATGAAAAGGAAATACTCTGAAAGAGGGACCTGTAGGAATGCCGGGGAAGTTAGATCAGAATTGGGAAAGGACATTCATTGCCCAAAGCAAATAGACACTAGCAGTGGACCCAGTATTTGCATAGCACTGGGTTCACTTTGCATCTGAGGAAGAGAATCTCTGGCCTCTGGACCTGGTGGGTGCAAATCCCCTGCTCTTTCTGCCGTGCTCTCCAGAACCTGGTCTGCATTTCCACATTAGTGCTGTAGAGCATATCTCGGTCCACAATCAACCTTAGCATATTCCATTTACACCACATGGAGAAATAAAATGTATTTCTAATTGGTTTTCTAATAAGTACTAATTAGTTCAGGCCTTTGTGATCCATAAAGAGATAAAGAGTGAGCTTGTATCCTTCCATCACAGTGCTAAAGCTGCAGCTGGCAAAGCATCATGCTGCTTTCCCTGCCTATCTTTGGGAAGAAATTGCAATTACCTCAATGAAAAATCTCATTTAGATTTTGCTAATATGTATTAAAATCTAAGAGGTGAAACAGAGCAAGCAACTGTGACAGTCTCCAGGAGTGGTTGGAGGGGATCAGCCTGGGGCAACATTAAGACAATAACTGATTTTTCCAGGAAGTAACGTTTAAACTGAGAATTAAGTTGTGACATTTGTACAGCGTCAGCCATTTTAATGCATATTTGTACTGACAGACCCCAAAGGTGATATCTAAGAGTTGAAAGTCAAAGGGAAAAAGTTAATGCATCATATTGATTATTAAGGATGAACGGGTTTAAATTGGACTGGAGGTAATATGGGTCTTCAGAGATACAGAAATCAAGAGGATCTTCCAGCTGAAGAGTTAGTGCAAACTCCACAGAAGAGGTAGCAGGGACCAAGGGAAAAACTTTAGAAAGAGGGCTGCTCGTTCCACTTTCCTTGTGCTTTTATTAGGCACCAATCCAACTCCACCAAAGTTAGGTAAACTGGTCCCAGGATCTCAAGTACCTTCTCCATAAAGGGAGCCATAGAGACACTGCCTGGTTTTCAGTGCATGAAAACTCCCTGGGAATCCTCTGAGATGGTCTTCCTCTTGCTTCTGCTTTTACCTGCAAATGTCCCATGTTGGCCTGACAGTAGTTTCCACGACACAACATTTCCTCAGAGTTATTCTAGGCAGCCCGACTTCCTATTTCCTGTTCAAGGTCATCAAGTGTTCTTAAAGAAATAGTAACAATGATACCTTCTGGCACAGCTCCTTGTGACTCAATGCAAGAAATGTTTAGAAATCATTTGTTATGTAGTAACAAAACATAATCCATCCTTGTTATCTGGAACCAAATTGCTCTGGAAGAGGATACAGGCCATATAGCATAGTGCTCAAGCTTTAAGTCACATGTGTTAACATGAAATTAATCTGGAAGTTAAGGATGCTATAAACTGCGTCTTTGAGAATCAGTTGCTAATGGCAGCACAGGAATGAAAGTGTGTGGCAGAAAGTGAGGTAAGAAGGGTTCATGCAAATACAGTGAAATGCTGATTTTTATATTGAAAAATGAAAAATCAGTCTGCAATCTAAGTCAGCAAACTCATGAATGGAGCACATCAGAGGGAGTAGGGCATGGGAGAGGGGTTGAGAAAATAAAATATTCTGATAATAAAATTTTTTATTCTCAGGAATGAAGAGAAGCAGGAGCATTAGGAGGGTAGGAAGCTGGGGTTGTGTACAGGTTGAGCCGGAAATTATTTCAGCCGAAACTAAAGTCAGAGTGGAAGTGAGAAAGAAAATGTTCAATTTGTAAGATTTCTGTTCAGGAAGTGCAGCAAAGGTCCCATGGGGATAAATGTGGCCAGAGAAGGAAATGGAGGAATAATAGACGATTACAGGCTCCTGAGTCTGGGAAGCAGGGAGGTGTTATTGACAGTCATGAAGGGAAAGGAGGCGTCTGAAAAAGGAAACAAACAGAGTTCATTTTTAGGTTGGTTATTTGATGCAGGAGGAGAAATATTTACAAAGTCAAGACTAGAGGGAGGATGTGTCCAGGAAATACAGGGCAGAGGGGATTGCTACCCCCCGGGGGTGACTCCACTTACTCCCCAAATGAAGAAGTGTCTTAAGGGCCAAATTTAGCAGGCACTGTAAACATAGGAACATGAATATGATTGCCTGAGAGTTTATTCAACGGCCTCACCTTCCAGATTGTGCTGTTTCCTGTGCATCTACATTTTTGTACCTTTCAGGGCATTTGTCTGAATCGTGAAGTTTGTAAAATCTGCAGTTTGTAGATTGAAAGAAAGAAGCTGGGATATGGTTAACGAGAGGGTGGGGGATGAAAAAACTCTTGGGTAAAGCAAAAGGGAAAAGTCAGAATTTTCATGTATCAAAGTGAATGAAACTTTATAAATAATTAAAAGGGAGGCAGAATAGAAGTCAGATAAGGTTTTGACAAGACAAACACAAGACTGATTCTGAAAGTACAGAGGAAGTGGTAAAAACAGTGTGACAGAGGACAGGCTGTGAAGAAATGGAAGCAGAGTGGGTGGTAAGGGACCGAGGAAAAGGACAAGTGTTCTGGAAGAAATTGGGGACAGTGTCTCGGGAATCAGAGGCAAATGTTTGGGATAAATGTCACCCAGATGGCCATGGCCACCTGTCCTTTTCCTAGAGAAACAGAGGCAAACCCCATTCTTCTCAGCAGTTAAAGGCAGAATCAGGGTCTGAGGATTCCTCAAGAAGGGAGTATCTGAGGCTGATTTGTGCAGTAAGGTTAGAGGTTAAGGTGAACAGGAATTGACACATGAAGTGATCAATAACATGGAAGTGAACATAACATATGGCAGGAGCGTTAGGAGGGTAGGAACGCCACGTAAACCCACAAAGACCCAGATCTGCACAAAGGTATTGCTGAGACTGCATCCAAAATTTTTGAGATTGAAGAAAAGAACCATGTGGGCCTCATGCAGCTTGGATAACCTGGATTCTAAGTAGATTCCATGGATACTGAAGAGACAGGAAAGCAAATATTGAAGGCTATCAGC
Organism: Manis javanica; assembly: GCF_040802235.1. Lineage (NCBI taxonomy): Eukaryota > Metazoa > Chordata > Mammalia > Pholidota > Manidae > Manis > Manis javanica. The sequence goes on along the minus strand of NC_133157.1, from coordinate 100,014,698 downwards.
ACACACGCATGGAAAAAGGCTAGAAGGTGGTGGTGATTTCTTGAATAGCATTCATTTTCTACTTTCCTCATGCTGCATTATTTTAAACTTGAATTGTTTTGTGATAAAAAAGATACATATTTAGTTTTGTCTTTAAGAAAGCCAGCTAACTTTGAAAATCAAGACAAATGGAGGATTAAAACATTTTAAGGTCCAAATATGTAAGCTGATAATCCTGTAAAAAATCTTTTTTCATGTAGTTCCATGAAAGGTGTGGCATTTTTGCCAGTAGGTCAAGAACTTTAAGGCAATGTGATTTCAAAATACTAAGAACAATTACCTATTTATTTTTAAAGTACTCAGTAGATAATTGCTGGATAGAGGGAATTGTGAATAGAGTTGAATTTTGCAGGTATACACTCTACAGAGAGGTAAGAGCTGGTGTCGACTACTAGAAAATCACATGGAACCTTATCTCCTTTGGTGCGATTTAATGGTTCTTGGAGGCCAGTGTTCATGACAGACTTCCATGCAGGAAGGTCTCTGTGTGTGATCTCTTTGAGCAAACAGGCCTTCTGGTTTCTAGGCTGGACTCAATTTCAAGCCTAATATCAAATCACCCCACAAACCATTGCAATGTCCCAGCAATTTCAGCATTTCTGACTTCCACTCTGTACATGACTCAGACTGCTCTGAGTATATGGAAGTGGCACCAAGTCCTCTGCGGGCCACGTGCTTGAAGTTCTGGCTACAGAATGCGGCAACTGAGACACGGATCACACATCAGTGCTCGCCTTAGTCTCCCAGTTCCCTCACCTACTTCTTCTAGACTCAGAACAGGGTAGAGAGAACCAATTGCAATTTATATGTGTTCTGCAGGGGTTAGACAGGCCTCCCTCTCTTGGTGGTGTGGACCGAGCCTGCTACATCTGGCTGGCGACTCTGATGACGGGGTCAACAGCAGACTGCCTGGGAGTGGGTGAAGAGCAGTGGGTGGAGCTGATCAAAAGGACAAAAATGGGGACAATCTTACATACATTAGCAGAATTCTAAAGGGACCCAGGCCCTCTTCTTGGGGCCTCCCACTTCTTTGACTACACGGGGCTCCTTCTTGCTCTCGGGACTGGGTACACCTGAATAGTTGTCACCAGGAAGATGCTCCAGAGGTTGCCTGGTTCTACAGGTGCCCCATGGTGTTTGTGAGTGAGGAGGGGGAAAGGCAGCTCTGGTCCCCCGGCCATAGTGACTCTTCTGTACCGTATGGCTTCTTGCCCTTGTGTGCGTGTGTGTATGTGCTTTCCTGCTTATATCCACAAATAAAATGTCCTCTCTCAGCTGTAGAGCCGGGGTTTTTTTCTGATTAATTCATACTGTGGCCTCTCTGTAATGGTGTTTCATCTTTTGCTTAGAACAGCAGGTATGAGTTGAGCTAATGTGGGGTGGAAGGGAGTTAGCCAAGTCTCCACGGGCTGTCCAAGGATCCCCCGACCCCTTTACAAATGGCTTACGTTTTCAGTGGATTTCTTTTGATTTTGTTTATGCCTCACCAAGGTAGAATATTTTGTATGCCACTCAGAATTTCATGAAACAGCCCACACTGGCCTGGAGTCTAAGTAACACCTTCCAGAGAATTCAGGAGCATCCAGTTATTCCTGCCACCACAGCCTGCCTGGTCATTTGCCACCATCAGAACAAAGCGTTACATCTGTTTCTCTTGCCTCACAAGGCTGCTACTCCAACCTCACTGCAGGCTTTATCATAGGCTGCTCTTCCTCTAACACCTTCTACACAATAAATTGCATCTATTTAAATATCTAGATCCCTTTGGAAACAGAGCCTGCTTCTGACACACACGAAAAGGATTTTCAGGCACCCAACCTGCAGGTAGTAATTTTAATAGCTACTAATATGAATTAATAATTCTAATAACCTCATTTCAGATGTGTTATCGGGACACTGGAGAGGGTTGCCATGGCTGCTGTATTTTATTGCTCACAGCTGTGCAAACTCATTTTGGCCAGCAAAATTCTCCTGTCTTACCTCTCCTTACATTGGTTTTCACAATCTCAAACAGTGTGGATTAAAACAAAACAATACAAAACTTGAAGGAAAGTTGTATTCTTAAAGCTCTAAGTACATAGTATTGACAAGTAATAATAAGGGATCCCAGTGCTTTCAAAAAGAAGCATGTGGTCATATATTCATGAAATCAAATCATTGCTTTGGCACACTTATCAATATCAATGTCCAATTTATAATTTGTCAGTAATTCTAAAACACCTTCTTTAAGTGCTTTGGGGGCATAAACAGTATTCCTTAATAAACTGCCCTGTTAGCATTGCATCCTACAAGGTTCTATGAAGTACATTAATTAATTCATAGTCTCAGATGGTAGCCTACAACAAACAAGTAAATTTTTAGCTAAGTGTGCAGGGCATGTGCTGGGCACTGTGTGAGCACAGGTAACCCCACGTAAATCCCATCTGACCTTGTCTTGTGTGAGCTCACAGCTGGGCAGATAAGATCTGTACCTAATAATCTTAATAAGACAGTTAACAGAACTTCATTTATTAAGCACTTGTTAATTGCCTACTACTGTGACAGTATTTTATATATACTTTCTCATTTAATCCTCACAGTGAAATCCTACAAGGTCATCATATTAGTGGTTTTAAACCATGCCACACATTCAATACGCCTGCTAACAGGTGGGGTCTATATTCTCTCCCCTTGAATCTTCACAGGCTTATGACTGCTCTGACCAGTACAACTAACTTATGTGAGACTACATGACTTCCAAGATGTTTTAAAAGGCCATGCGTTTTGCCTTAGTCTCTAGAACATTTGCTTTTGGAGTCCAAGAAATCAGCATCTCGTAAGAAGTCGATACCCAGATGTCACCATGCTGTGAGGAAGCTCAGGGCATATCTAGGTGCACTGGCTCAGAGTGCTAGTCAAGCCAACCCTCGATTCCTTAGCCCAGGAACTTCCAGGTGATTCTGGCAGCCTGGAGATTGCATTTTTCTAGCAGGGGCCCAGACACAGTGAAGCAGAGATAAACCATTCTCACTCTGTCTTGACTGAATTCCTGATCTACAGAATCCATGAGCATAATTAAATGTTTGTCTAATCCCTAAGTTTTGGGGTGGTTTGCTGTGCTGCAATAGATAACCAGAACACTAGGAAAGCTTAGAAACTAAACAGACTATGGCACACAGCAAATAGTAGGCCTGGGATTCAAAACTGGGTCTGTTTGACCCCACATAGCATGATCTTTTTACCATGAAATTATAAGCACTGTAAGAAAAATCTGAAAACAATGTTATAAAATATGAAACACAAGTATTTTTCTTTCTGCCCATGGTCATTACTGTGGACTCACTGTGGGCTTGCCAATCCTAAACACAGAAAAGCTGTGGAAAACATGTTGTGATCTTTAATTAAAGTATATTTTTTAAACCCACCCCATGTTACTACCAAATTTTCATGTATCTGATTTGAAAAGTGGCCAGCTCATTGCCTTTAACTTTCATCTGAACCCATATGGTGATCTGGAACTCAGTGTGAAACCCTCATGCTCAGCCCACTGCAGATACTCCATTGGAAGCCAATCACAGGAACGGTTGAACAGCTTCCTTTCTTTGTTGCCTTTTAAATGCTGTCCTCTTGGTTTTACAAACCTTGGCTGTTTAGATTTTAGATTTTAGAACTGCAAAAGAAACGCAAATCGGAAGAAGTTAGACCATGCTGCCATGCTGTCAGTGCTGAGAGGTCTCTTCACAGCCATTGGGAAGGTTGTGGTCCAAAAGCTTGAATTTCATTTTCTGATCTGCCTTTGCCTCTCTGCCCCACTTAGGCCCCATTAAAAAAGAAAAAAAAATGGTAAGGCTAACATTATATTCACGTAGAGGTTTGTAGGACTTATAAACATGCTTAATGAAATCGTGTGGGGTAAATTGCAGAATTTCCAGAATCTCCCACCTTGCCTTAGCCATTCACATTCAATAGGTGTTTACCACTGAAGCCTTCCCTCAGCCTTCTGGGGCAATCAGTGGAGAAAGAACCATTCTCTCCTCTCCTCCATTCCTGGCAGATAGTTTGTCTGGCGTCTGCCTGTCACCAAGGACCCACCAATGGAGTTCTTCCTGGAAGGGGTGGGCAGGAAGTACAGACAGCGCTGTGGGGGCAAGGTGTGAGCGAAGGCCAGTGGAGACAGACAGGACAGGCCTAGCTAGCAAATTTGAGCAAGCTGTGAGTAATAAAAAGCCTTTCTCCAAACCTACTCTTTCTGTTGACTTATTTTGGTTTCACCAGTTTCATAGGGAATTCCTACCAGGTCAGGCCCTTCCCCTCCAGAGCTACAAATGGGGATAATTTAATAAAAACCCCAAATCTCACTGGAGCTGAACTCTAGGCAACACACATGTGCACTTTGAAAACTCTTACAGGAAGGACTGAAATTTAACATCAACTCCATTTTCCGGGAACAGGTCAACTAACTCTGTGAAGCCTTTATAACGAGAGGTCTCAGAGCAAGGTCACAGGTGATAGAATTGCTTGTGCAATTAGTCGCCAAATGCACCTGGAAGCCTTTGGGAATAAAGGACTTTCCTTGCTGAGAAGTCTTATTTATTGTTAGTTATAGTTTCTCTTATCAGCTTCTCTGGTGTCTACAAAGAGCAAGGGAAAAATTATGAATGCTTTTGTAAAACAAATGTCCCACCAGTTAACAGTAGCACCAAGGAAGCTGATGGAGTGACACAACAGATGCCTTTGTCCACCAAGTCTGCACAGCACCTCCTGCATGGGACACCCAGGTGTATTACACAGACCTTTGGAGCTGGTCTTAGGAGACAGTGGGTGAGAGCTCCATGTTTGGCATTCCACCTCGAAGCCAAAGTATTACATTTCATCTGGAATTTGCATCCCTGAGCTTCCCTGGACAGGGTGATTGACTGTGATGTATCATGTTGGCCTTTCTCTGGCGCAGTGGTTATGTGAACCAGCAAGTAACAGGACACTGAATTGTAAACTGTTGGGATGGTCCTGAGACCATGCAGTGTCATGCTTCTCAGTGTGACAAGCTGGCTTCTTTTAGATGGCAAGGGACTGTGTGTAACACTTCTTAACTGACCCTTTGTGGTTGTTATGATACACAGGTTTCACAGAGAAAGAAAAAAAAATGCCACCATACTTTAAAAGAATATCAAACGTGACATTAAATATTGCCAGTTAAATTTTTTTCTATAGGGCTGTCTTCTTCATGGAGCTTGTGGTATAATTCTCCGCAGGTTATAAAAGTACATAATAACTTTTGACAAATATAGATACACATATTTCCCCACTAGCAATAAGTGGATTAGATGATATTTCAGATCTAGACAACCGTAATTAAATTACTTTTAACTTTACTGGCCTCTGTGAATTGATCTCTCTTTGACCTTCAGAACCCATCAGAATAAATGAAAAGAAAACATTCTCATATTTTTTCACATTAAAACTTTTACATGAGCCTTCATATTTGTATTCTACATAGATAATATGTCAACTGCAACCAGCCAATGTTTGCTTTTCTTTGTTTTTTTAAAAACCTGTAGTAATATAAATTAACATTATGTCAGAAAATACATTGGGTTACTGCAAATAAAGGTCATTTAAATTACATCTTTTAATGTTTTCACATTCATTTAAGAAAGAGAAAATATGTTTTAAATGAACATCTTTCCTAGACAGGAGTGTAAATATATTGATGCCTTTATCTTTTTAAAAGTACAGAGTAAAAGTACTGTCCAACGTAATGAACAAAAAGACATTTTCCTTAAATGGGCAAAGTAGTGGAGGTTTTCTTTACAATACCAGACCCTACAAGTTGTCTTTCATATGAAAGAAACGTTTTTTGCTCTTTATGAGGTGTCTTTGTGGTAAACACTGTAAAGGAACCTTTTTGCCATTTGTGCAAAGACAATGTTACACACTTTAAAAAAGATGTTGAATGCATTATGCTGTTTGCTTACAAAATGGAATTTCACTACAAGATAACCAAAGTGTCCTTTCTTAGATATGTATAGAATTCAAAAATTACAAGTAATCTAGACTACTGGAACTAACAAAAGCTTTTATTTTTTTCTTTCACTGCCCTTCCTTTTCTTTGCCTTATAGAAGACAATTTATGATTCTCTTAAATTAGTAAGCTTTCCTTGAGCATTTAAAATATAATCCTGCTTGTGAACATTTATGTACAAACTCCTCAGGGTCACCCCAATTATATAATTCCAAATATCCCTACCATAGAAATAATACTTTAAACTTCTCATCTGATAGGAATATCCACACATTTCAAGCCACCAGAAGCAGGATTTATGTCTAATTCAGTTATTTTGTGTTCTCCACAGTGGTTAGTACAAAGCTGTGCACGTAGGAGATACTCAACAAATGTTTGAATTAACTTGGACTATTGTATTGACCAATGCGATGGGTGATTGGTACTTTTTTTATTATAATCATAGATAAATAACACACAAAACATCATATGCTGGCCTGGGACTTTGTTGTTTTTCTGAGTAAATATTCATCTACCTGATTAATTACATGGTGGACAGTCTTTTTAATGAAAATATATAATCAACTTGATTAGCTACCTGATGGTTCCTATTGACCACAGGCATTTTGATAGGGTTTTGGCATCACCATTAGGTAACCGGTCTCCTTTATCTCTAGTCCTCTAAGGATACATTTCCTAGTTCTATTTTTTTCTGTCTACTAGAAAAGTCCTTTTGGCTAAGCATGCACACACACACACACACACACACACACACACACACCACTGAAAGTTTCTCAAGACAGCCTATATACAATTTTAACTATCAATTCAAGAGCTTCTACATAGGACAAAGGTTGACTGAAGAAGAAAAGACATATTTTACTTTCTGATTGTTTGATTTGGCATCTTCCATCATGCTAATCTTCAAAAACTATCAAATTCTCCAAAATAAATTTCAACAAAGAAACACCTCCCCTCTCTGGCTCTTTCCCAAGGCTGATAGTTTCAGAAGTCTGGCTATTCCTTACATTATTAAGGTGGCTTCTGTTGAAAAGGGCTGTGTATTTCACATGAAGTCAAAGAAACTGGCAACCAGAGAGGTTAAATAAAAATTATGATAATGTGGGCAAAGTCTGAGTCAACAGACTCAAAATTGTTTTGTCAGTAGCTTTCAGTTCATCCAAGAATCAAAGTAGGCTTTACAACAGCAGTCATTCTTTCTTACCCTAATGAAAATCTTGACATAGAGGTATTTTGCAACCTTTCCCTCTTTCCCATAATGTTGCTTTCAGTTATTCTGTGCTTGTGGCTAGAAGAACCAAAGCCAAAATAAAACCTAAATTACGTAAATTTTGTATGATACAATTTCCCCAAAATTATACCCCAAAGATCACTTAAAGGGCCATACCATCACTGTTGAAAAAATTACATTGCATAACACCTTAACTTCCTTTTCATATTCATGTTGTCTAATTATACCCTGTGTAGTTAATTTAATACCCCCTTTTTTTCTCTGTCCTCCAATCTGAGGAACCGGGCCTGCCTCCTATGACCTCCTCTCTTTCCCCTTCTGAAAACCAATTGAAAACATTGTTGCTTGCTGCTGAAGGGGAATTCATCCATTTGACATAAAATTACACAGAAATTCCCAAGTAGAGGATATAAGACATCTCCTGTGATGTCAAGGGAGTTTCTACAGATGGCAAGCCTAAGAAACAGCAGCCAGTTCTTGACCACAACCCAGACTCAGCTGTGTTGTTAATAAGAGATCTGAGTACAGGGCAAGCTTCCTTTCAGTACAACTTTTCTGGAGGAGATACTTCTACTGTACACTCTTGTCTCTCTCCTTATTCACTTGAATAATCACTAGCAGCAACAGAAACCTAATTACCCACATCTTCCTCTCTGTATTCTTGGGTAAGAATGGTACATGTCCTTCCTTATGAATGCACTACCTTCTTGACAGTAACTGGTGCAAACTTATGAACAGAAATTCTGAGCAGAGGCTGGAAACCTATGCAGCTGGCCCTGGGCTCAACTCAGTGGCATGTTTCACCTGTCCTTCTGCACTTCCCTTTAAGCTGCACATGAAGCCAGGGCAGGCTTCCCTAAAATGTACCCAAGGGACATTCACACCATCTGGCAGCACTGAGAATGTCTCCCTAAGCTCTAGGGTGCTCTCCTCACTAGCTTACACCAATTGTAAATTATTATCCATAAAATAATGGTAGGAGAGACAAGGGCAGCCTCAGGATCCGCTGTACAGCCTCCATTAGCAAATGAGATTGGCTTTCCTATTCATGTGAAAAGTTCAAGGAGGCAATCTTGTTAAACAGCCATTTTGCATAAAGAAATAATATGCCATAATGGACCTTTTCAAATAACTTTGATGTTTTCCAGAACAATTTATTAATACCACACTTTGGAGGAATAAGGGATGAAGTCTCACTAGCGGGTACAATCGGCAGTGGTTGGGCAGTTGGTGATGGCTCCATAGATTTCACAGATTCTGTCTGGGACACGCTTCGGTCTTCTGCTGGAAGTGCCTATTTCCCCCCACTGCCCCTCCCATTTTATCTTGGCAACGTTTACATCAGAGAAGCAGAGTCCTGATGTTGAGTTCTCTATAAGTAACAACCCCAGCAATAGTAATTAACTATGATGTGACCTCTCCTCCTTTCCATTCCCCCGTTTAGTACCCCCTGACCTTCTTAACACCAGGAACATGGGGTGGGGGGGGGGAAGGAGGGTGACAGTGTCATGCCCCAGGTTTGCAAGAGGTTAAGTTAATAATTTAGCTATTTGAAGTAGTTTCCACAAGCAAGACCCAGAATTTGGCTTCTTGGCTGCATTTGTACCTGCCTATGAACACCTGTGTGCCGCACTCACCCCAACCACTGCTTAACAAACTCCTTCACAGAATTTGCCAATTGTACTTGCTTCTAACTGTACCACTCAGCCTTCTGTCCCACACTTTTGGGAAATGCACATGGAATAAATGCCTCTCAAGCACTTTCCATTTCTCTGTTTTGGGTATGTTCTCAGAAATGATTACTTCTTGTTATACTAATTAATAATACCATATTTTTGTAAGTACATTCTGCAGAGTATGTATCTTGTAGGTTGTTAAAGGGGCCCCTTGTGGAACAAACTCTGGAAAAATAAAGTTTTCTTTACCATGGAAATTTAATATATTACAACTCATTTAATATATTTTCTTGTTTCGTGACTCTTCTCTAGAGTTGTATTGCATTTTTCAAACTCACTTGAATTTTGTCAGGGAACATCTTTTGTGCATGCTTTGTGCACCATCAGGAATTACAGAGGGACAATTGATTTTTTTCTTTAGTTTTGACTAGCTTATGTAATCTAAGGTGGCTTGAGAAGCAGTAAGTAGGGAATGAGATAGTAAAAGTTCTGCGTTCTAGAGATTCTCTCTTTTCCCAGTGTTGATGAGGCACACTGCCACACTGGAGGGGCTCATGGAACAGGGCACGGAGAACAGCTTCCCCACCAAGGCAGCGGGGAGCCTCAAGCAGGCAGCCCTCTGGAGCCTGAACCCTGCCCACCACCTTCCCTGGCTGCTGTGCCAGGGGAACTGCAGATCCTGGACCTGCACCTTGACTACAGCCTATGAGGCACCAGGAAGCAGAGAACCTGCCAGGCCTGACCCACAGAGACTGTAAGATAATAAGAATGTTAAGGCACTAGGTTTTGCAGATAATTTATTATGAAGCAATAAGTAACATAAATTTTGGCCTAGAGTTTAGGATAATGTGAACCAGTGTCTCAGTGGGATTAGTGTAGAAAATTATAATTGAGGATATGAGTCCTAGGCAGAATTTTAAAGGAAAAAAACAGGTTACTTTTGTTAGGAGAAGAGAGCATATTCCACTTACCAAGAAAAGAATGTTCCAAGGGCTTATAATGTCCATCATTGCAGAGAACGCTTTCTGAGAAATATTCTTATTTATTATATGGCTGGCACTATAGGGAGTAGAAGAATGAGTAATTTTTCTTGTCCTCAAGGAACTTTGTCTCTAGAAGAAAAGCAAAGAAATAACTGAGCATTTATTTCAGAAGCGGCAGTGAAATAAAAGTATAGCATGCTATAGAAGCTTCACTTCCTTATGCGCGCATGGGACAGATTAGTTCCGATGGACTGGAAGGAGACAAGCAAGGAAGTGTACTTGCAGGAAATGCCAATTGAATTGGCCTTGAGGAATAGGAAATAAAATACTAGTATTTTAATAGATGGAAAGGGTGAGTGAAAGCATTCCCCGGGGGAAGAGGACAGCGGAAGAAAAAGTTCAGAAGAAGTACAGGACAAGTGCAGTGTGTTCAGCAAGTACATGAGGGACATTAAAAAGGGTACCTCTGAAAACAGAACTGAAACAGAATTTGAATATTCAAGTGGTTTCTGTATGTGCTGGGTGGATTTCCATTTCAACAAATTGTATCAAAGGAATGACAATTTGGTTAGCAGAACAAAAAAAGCAGTCTTCATTTCCAACCTTTTGTTCTCAGCTCTAAGTTGGCCATGGGGAGTAACCATATCCCTTCAGTTAAGCTTGACCACCCCCTTTAAAAATGACCTCAAGAGGTCCATGGGTTTAGGCCCAGGACTTAAGATAACATGGAATTGGAACCATTCAAGCAAAAGACCACCAAACCCTAATCACCCCCAGCTAGGATTCCACATTGTCCCTTGGAAACTTCTCATGTTTGAGACTAACAGCCAGGTGGCTTGAGTTGACTCTGCATTTCCCAGTGGTTAATTACCCGCTCTTAAATTGCGAAGATACTTAAGTCTTTTCTGAAAAGTTCTGAGTTCCTTTGATTTTTCTTCGTAGGTCCTTTTTCTAAGTCATTAATAATTGTCATGTTCTCCTCTGGACCTAGTCCAAATGTTCAATGTCTCTTTAGTAGTAAAGACCCTATCTTGGCAGAGCACATTAATAAAGGGGCAAAATGACGGGTGGAGCTAAAGAACAACTTGGCTTTCACATTTCTCACCAGACATTACGTGATGTTTACTTCCTAATGTCAGGACCATGTCACAGGCCCACATTTATTCTGTGCATCATGACTTCCAGAGCTAAGAGATGTTTTGGCTCTAATGAACAGGTCACTAAACTTTTCTTCTGGGTCATAGAATTTAGGAGTTATTGCCCTTCAGATGGGTTATATTGTACCAAGTAGCCAATGTGATTAGAATTTTAATGTTTGAACTTTGAAAATGAAGCAGCGGTAAGGCTGCCTTCTACTCGTAAAGTAGTGAGAACCAACCCAAGAACCTTCAAAGGCATTGTCCTCGGTGACCTCACAAAAACACCCTGCTGGGGATGCTGAATGGGTCCTAATTCTATCATTGGTTCTGCCACTGAGAAAACTAAGGTTTGATATGGTAATTCATTTACGTAAGTAAATTCTAAATGGTGAACTTCTAAAAATCTAATCTAAACAAACCCTTACAGGGTTTACCTCTTCAAACAAATGGTTTACCTCTCGTTTCTCCACTCAGTTGTCAAAATATATAAGCCCTAAATCATTAATAATAAAATTCAATTTAGTTGAAGTATAGTAGAGAAAATTTAGACCCTACTACTTAAATTGGGTTATCTGGCTGAGACTTGAATTATCAGGTTGTGATTGGAGGGTTGGTAAGTTGCTTCTGTGCATGTATGTGCAGGGCAGCCAACAAGTGTCTGGCCACTGTTAGCAGGGTCACAACACTCAGCTAGCAACATAAAAGAAGGTGCTGGCAGAACTGCTGTCTTTTCTCAGAACACCACCTCTCTCTTAGGTGGAATCCTGTCCCCTTAATACCTAATAATACATATTAATAATGCATATCATGCTCAGTGATGAGCAAAGAGATCTCTAAGACTGCTCTCTCTTGAAGTAGGGGACCTTCCTTTTCCCCAAGTTGACAGTAAATGAGAGTACATCTTGCCATCAATCAGTCGGTCTATCATATATCTATATCTATATCTATCTATCATTTGTCTATCTGCCTACCTACTCCTAGGACTATATTTTTGGTGGAGAGGTCCTACTTTGCCAGAAGAACCTGTTTTTATCTCCACCTTTAGAAATAAAAAATTTATTTTTAACCAAACTAAAAAAGTAAGATTGCACAACTGGTTAATGGCTGAGAAGGCCTAGAGAGGCCTAGAGTGCACATGTCTTACCTCCAGTGTTCCATTAAACCACACAATTGGTAGTGAAAGTGAACTGGGAACTCTCGTGCTTGGGATCCACATTACTACATGATTATACTGTTTTGTCATCATTAAATTATGGACGTCATTGAGTGGTAGGAATCAGGAATTGCACAAAACCAGTCAGCAAATTGTATTCTAAGTATTCCCTTTGGAATCAATTAAAGAACATCTTTAACAAATTAGCCCTTTTGTTTCATCATTAGAAAGGAATACATAAACAGACAATTTAGGCAATGAAGTATTTTTTGCTCACATTAATTATTGCAAATTAGCTAGAGAATCTGTAATAAATTGCAAAGTTTGGCACCTTATGAACTTATTAAAGTGAAAGCTTTCCTCATAGCCTTTAAATTATTTATTTTCATGGCCTAAAATTATAATTTAATAGTTTTATTGGCATGTGATAGTTTTTAAATTACAAGAATATAGTCATCTCACTAGTTACATATATAACTGAAAATTGCATACAGCATGTTAGAGCAATATAAAGTAATGAACAAATGCTCAAATCAGATTGCTTATAGTTTTTCAGCTCTTTTGCAAAAGAGATAAAAAGCCTCTTTCCCCAATAAACCACTAATTTATACCAAAGGACTTCTAAGAAAACTAGCCATTTTATTACTTCCATTTGATTTTGTGAAAATTTCATTTTGTATTGATTTTTTTCCTTTTCCTCATTCTTGCAGTTGAGCCAAACTCTTGATTTCCTCTGTGACAGAAAGAGGAAACAAAGAGTGCATTCCACATTTCCTCTCATTCCTCAACTCTCCTTCACAGGACTACCTCTTGAAAGAAATATCTGTAGTGATCTCTGCCTCCCACCTCATTTCAGCATCCAACCCTCTCCAATCAGCCTTCTAGTCCCATCATCCTCTGAAAGTGCTTTTCTTTCACCAATGGTCATTGCTTTTTCCTTTTCTAACTTGACTTCTCACTATCTTTCAAAACACTTGAACATTCCCACATTGTAAAACACTGTTCTGCTCTTGGTTTCCGTGACACTGTGCTTCGCTCCCCTGCCTCAGCTGCTGCAGCTGCTGCTTCTTAGTCTCCTCTACTTGCTCCTCTTCCTCTGTTCAACAGCCAGATCAAAATCCCAGGCTCCTTCTCTTCTATGTCTCTCCTTCTTCCATAGGTAATCTTACCAAGTCGCTTTGCTGTCGCTATCATATATATGACAGTGAATCTCAAATCTACAACTTTTGTCCTAATCTCTAGTTATATGACTTCTACATTTAAATGACTCATAAGCTCTCAACTTGGTGTTCAAAACAGAATTCTTGATTTCTTACTATGAACACATTCCCAGCCTGCCCCTTGCCAGCAAAATATTCTGGCATCTACAAGCTGCTTAAGTTTAGAACCTAGGTGTCATCCTTGACCTCTTCTATTCTCCCACTCCCTGTTTTCAGTCCATCACCAGATCTGTCAGCTTTACTCCCAGGACCTATGCCAAACCCATCTACTTCTGCTCATCTCCCACTACCCCACCTCTCCCTAAGCCATTATCATCTCTCAGCTGAAACACTGCTGGACCCTCTTTAGTGGCTTCCTTAATTCTGCTCTTGACCCCCTTCAATCCATTATCTACATAGCAGCCAGAGAAACTGGGTAAACCATATAGTCTAATCCTGTTTTAAAATTCTCCATTGGATTTCCCTGCACTGAAAGTAAAATCCAGTATCTGTATGTTGGCATTTGAAAGTCACCTGATCTGGCCCTGACTGCCTTTATGAGCACTGCTGGCAACCCTTCCTCTACTCTCTGCAGCCACACTCTTGGTGGGAGCTCTGTTAGCCTGTGTGCATGGATGAGAGAATGCAGTGGAGCAAAGCCCCTAAGTGCTCCATGATGAACATTTTTTAAGCTACTAAAATTTTGAGGTTGTTTATTGCTACAGCATAACCTAGTCTGTTTTAGCTGGTAAAAGGAATCATTTGTATATTCATTTATAAAACACATATTTCTTGGCCTGTGTAGTATATGTCAGACATTATTTTTGGAACCATGAATATAACTGGGGATAGACAAAGTCCCTCCTCTCATGGGGTTTACATTCTAATGGGGAAGAATAACAGAAACAAATAAATAAATGAATAGGATACTTCGGTATAATGAAATGAGCAGGGCATGTCCAGCCATTCTTCAAACTCAACTCAAGGATTACAAACCCAGATTACCATGGGCAGATATCATAAACAGAGGCAGATTACAGCTCCAATAGGCTACAGAATGTATCCAAAACAACTGTGAAGTTAAAATTCTTTGAATGAAAGATGATAAGTGAAATTAAAGAACAATCTAGCAATTAAAAAAATTATTTAAAGAATTCTCATATTTAAAGAAAAACATCAGAACTCACATTAAAAAGTCATAGAACATTCTGTGTAAGACAAATGAGAGAAAAAATATCATATTTAAAACACAATGCAGAATAATTTAAAACTCTAGTCAAATGTAATACCTAAACTTTCAAAATAAAAGATTACCTAGAAATGAGCAAGAATCATAATGACATCAGACTTTTCAATAGCCACATTGGAAGAAAGAAGATAATGGAGTAACAGTTTCACAATCTAAAGGAAAAGAATTTGAACCTCAAATTTGTTTTTAATCTAACTAAGCCATTATTTGAATGCAAGGGAAAAATGATAAACTTTTTAGATATTTTACAACTCTAAATGTTTAATTGCATTCTGAAAGAACTTTGGAGTACTTAAACTAGGAAGTAGAGAAATGAATCAATGAAAAAACAATGAAATATTGGCAACAAGGCAAGGGCAAAATTTTAATTTTATTATTTATTAAGTAAATAATGACTATTAAGAAAAACTGTAACCTGTAAATATGAAACCAAAACAGTAAGCAGAATAAATTGATTGACAAGGGAAGAGTAGAGTTCTAGTCCTAACAAAAAATACATAAGACATGTATAAAGAAAATGTTTAAACTCTGTTGAAGGATATTAAACAATATTTAAACAAATGAAGAAATGTCACATACTTTAAGATGGGGAGACTTAATATTTTAAAGATGTTAATTTTCCCCAAATAAGTGTATATGTTCAATATCTTCCCTTTAATATCCCAGTAAAAGCTTTAATAGAATTAGACCAAATATTTAAAATGTATGTAAAAAAATAAATAGCTATAAATAATACTAAAAAAGAAGCACTTCATGGTTTTTTCATTCTACTTAATATTAAGAGATATTTCAAATTCATAACAGTAAAATAATTTAGTGCTGAGAAATTATCAGACAACTAGAGCAATGGATCAGAAACTAATCCATATATATAGAAACCTAATATATGATAGTAGCAAAACTATAAACCATTGAGAAATATCAATATTTAAATAAATTGTGCAGGGGAAATTAGCTCACTATGTGTACAAAAATCAAAATACATGCCTATCCCACACTGTACACCAAAATACATTTCAGATGGTTTCATGTTTTAAGCATGAAAAACAAATACACATCTATTGACATTGTTTGGGGAGAATTGTTTCTTCAATAACATGCAAAAATCACACATCATAAAGGGAAATTGGTGGAATTCATTGAATAAATATAAAATATTTCTATTCAACAAAGGTGATAAACCACTAATTTATACCAAAGGATTTCTAAGAGACTGACAGATGTTTCCAATTTACATTACTATTAAAGAATTAGTATATAAGGTATACATGAAACTATGTCAAAACGAAAGAATGAACTCAATGGAAGTGAAAGTCAAAAGGCTTATGAGATACTCAACTGTACTATGAAGGAGAGAAATGCAAATTAAAGCAACAGTGAAATCCACACAGTAAGCATTAGTTTGGTAAGCTGGACAATATCAAGTGTTAACAGCAGATAAAGGGAATTAAGGCAGAGGCAAACCTTGGCCCACTTGCTGGTAGGAACACAAATAGATGTAGCACAGTAATTTCAAAGTGTTTTATGAATTTGAATGTGCTAATACCACCAACCCAGTGGTTCTCCAAAGTATGTATCTTCATAAAGCCCTCATAAAGATTTATAAAGGAACATACATCTGGATTCTTGTAACTATGTTGTTTGGGATACAGATACGGAACAAAACTTCAACATTTATGAATAAGATAATGGATAACTATGTGAGATATGCAAATGATGGAATACAATATACTGGCTAAAGTGAATGAACTACGTCTCTGTGTATCTTCATGGATATATCTTAAAAGCATAGTGTTAGGTAAAAAAAGAAGCAAAATATGTAGTTTAATAGCTTAATAGCATGGGGGCCTTTGAAAGATGGGAATGGAAGCAAAAATTACAATAAAGCAAAAGAAATCCTATACATGAACTAATGATGGATGACCATGAACTCACAATTGCTTGTGTGCCTTCAGTCCAGAGCTGGGCTGCCAGAGGATGTGGGGCAGAAAGTCAAGCAGAGAAAACTCGGTAATGGGACAATATGAATGAGCCTGGGGTGGGTGGGGCTGGAAAGATCAGCTCATCATAGATGATATGTATGCTGAAACATGAGTGATGAGCAGAATCACACCTGTCAGGCAGTGATCTTAGAGGCTGGCAGATGGTTAAGGTGCCAAGACAAGAACAGATAGGTGTGTTGAAATATGAAAAACAGAAGAGCAGGTCAGGTAAGCTAGTGGGTGGGAAATGGGGGTATAAGGGATTGGAGAAGCCAATGAAATCATGAGTGTCTTTGAAGACCATTGGGAGAGGTTTAGAACCTGTTTTAAATGAAATGGGACATAAAAGGAGAACTTTAAGCAGGACTGACATGACATGATTTATATCTTCAAAAGCTCTCTTCAGCTTATGAGCAAAGAATGCATTTTGGTTGGGGGCAAGAATGGAATCACAGAGGAAAGAAAGGTCCTTTTTGCAGCAGGCAAATCATTTGGGTCAGTCTTGACCACAGTAACACTTAACAATAGCCTAACTGTTGGCATTAGGTTCATTTAAATATAGAACTGCATTTGGGCAACTATGAGAATTACTGATGGAGGTCAGACTGTAAATGTTATGATACTACCTCACAAACAAGGAGAGAAAGGAGGGAAGGAGGGTCTGAGTGGGGTCATTTCTTTATTTTTATAATAAGAAATCAATAATAATAAATGTGACCTCCATTAGTTAATCCTTTAAAAAAATTTTATTTTAATGTAACTTTATACGGAACATTTAAGAATAATGTCTTTTAGAGAAAAAACATTATCTGAAATTGACTAATTTCTCCAATTTTACTTCGATTCATTTTTCCTCTAATAAATTTTATTCAAGTTAATTTTATTATTTGCTTATGTAATCATCCCTTTTCTGTTTACATGTATGTAAATACATGTACAGGTGCACATATGTGCATGTCTAGAATGGTGTGAAGAAGGTTGGGCCTGTGTAGTAGCCTAGGGATGGCTTTTTTCTCTCTCATTCCTTATCTATAATTTCTCAAATTTTAAAATAACAATCAAGTTCCACTTCTCCAAAAACAAGTGATTTCAATACTCTAAAGTTTAGACTAATTGAAAAGGGAGGAAAGGAGGAAAAAATTCTAGTTCATATAATTTTCTAAGTAAAAATGACATATTGCACATCACTTTTAGGACAGTGTCTTTCACTTAGTACATGCTTAATGAAAGATAACAAAGATTATCAAGAGCTTTATTTCCCAGACTTCCAAGCAGAGTCTCTGCTGCCTCCTTTGATTTCTTTGCCACAGTGAAAATCAAGGCAGCAGCTAATGCCATTTGCTTACTGTCAATTGTAAAACTAAAAATATGTAGCCTTCTCTTCCTCTTGTAAGGACACTAGTCCTGTGGGTTAGGGGCTCCACCCTTATGACTTCTCTTAAACTTAATTACTTCTGTAAGGAACCCATACAGTCACTGTAGACTTAGGGCTTCAACGCATGAATTTTGAGAAGACACAATGCCGTTCACAGCAACTCCCAACTTTTTAAAAGCTGTATTTGTTTTGTTTTAAAACTAGCATTCACAGATACTAGCTTAATTTTTAAAAACTACTTTCTATTGGAAATAAGAGTATGACTCTTGAATGTATACTATTGACAGAAACCTTAAAATGCTTCTTACTAAATCCACCCTTTCTCCATCTAGGCCATCCTGGAGCGATCGACCTGCTTTTAGCACATCTAGCATGATGATTCCAACTACAGGCTCCTGGGTGGCTCACTAACATCTCTTTCAGACATTCAATCAAACTTGAATTATGGATACAATGAAATCATCAATTAATTTTTTTTGTATCTGGCCATATTCAAAGCACCTGCACATGCATCTTTTGTTTGACCATTTCAGCATTTGTGAAGTAGAGAGAAAATCTTGTTCTAATTTTATATAGGAGGAGAGGTTAAGTGATTGAACAACAATAAAGAGCAAACTAGGAACAGAAGCAGCAGTAAAACCCATTTTTAAAAACAAGTGGCTTTTGTTTTTTCCTGTGCAACATTTCAACAGTTAAATAGGTACTTAGAAATCATTGTTTCTATAATAAGTTATCGAAGAAGTTAATATGAGAAAATAAAAAAATAAGTAAGATGTTATTTTCTCTCCTCAAGGGGCTTACATTAGCTTCCATGATATTTTCTGCAATCCAAACAAAACATCCCTGCATGAAGGCAGCTATGCCCTTCTATTCCTCCTTAAATCAACTTTCTCTAGGAGTATCCCATAATTTTGAGTTATGGTTTAACATTCATTTATTGCAAGGATTATAATTAAAGTGAAATTAATCTCTGACAAAGCCATGTCTACACTGATCCACTAAATCAAAAATTTTGAGGGTATATTTTACTTTTATTACTTCTTTAATAACTAACTTCTGGTTAATCAAACAAGTACTGTAATAAATCCATGTGAGTCATTGATGATAACATTAGATTGACTTTTTCTTTACAGTATTTTGAGTCATGGCATGATTTTGATATTCATACCTCCTCTGGGGTTTTGGTGTTTATAGTACCACCTTGACTAACAAAATTTTGAAAAATATTTCTAAGTAGCATAGCAAATTAACAATCAGCCTTTCCATAGTTCACATACTGCATTATCATTCTGATCTCCAAAGATGAAGCAGTTTTTCTCTTGTTTAAATTACTTTCAAAATATTTACTGAAACATTCCTTAAAGATTTTTTTCATTCAATGAAAACTCATAAAAATTCATTTATTCTGCTGACAGAAGCTTATTTTCAGTATAAGAGCTTATCTTTTCAGAAGCAAACTGTTGAATCATTGATATTTCTCTTCATGACATCTCCTAAATTGCAGATGATTTAGCTTCAGTATATCTTTAATGATAGAAATCACATATAAATTGGGTTTAAAATTTCCAAGGATAGTTTTGAGGATTACAGTGTATTTGGTCATTAGAGAGTCTGAAAATACCAAATTGACCAGGTCAGATTTGATGGGTTTCGATGGCTGTTTCATTACAGCCTATGTGCAGAAACTTACACATGTTCAAATGGCCTTGCTCCAATGTGGGGAACTGCTTTAGGCTATTCAAAGTCCATGAGATAGCTGATTATGCTTGTATTAAGTAAAAAAAAAAAAAAATCAACAAGGATTACAAGAAACCCTGTCCAAGTAGAGTTTGACTTTTCCATGTTCCTAAAAGCAGACTATAGCTTCTGATGAATTACCGATTATGCTTACCGCTGCTTGAATCAAGTCAGAAGCAATTTAGCTGCTGCTTCACCAACATGTCTCTGCCACTGCATTGATGCATAGAAAGTTTTGAATCTCCTGCAATGATTTTCCTACTTGGGTGAAGCCCATCTGGCCATGCCCAGCCAGCCCTACCTATCTACAAATATTCAGGCTTCTTCATATGGACTACACAACACAGATAAAGCAATCAAAATCTGTTAGTGGTGGGATGATCTGTCTGGTATTTTCAGCCATCTTAATAATTAGGTAGCATCTGAATCAATCATTGAATGACTCAAATTGGTCAGTAATGTGACCAGGATTTCCTGATGATTGGTTTGGTGCTTTGATTTCTAGGACCTATTACAGAAATAGTGAAGTTTTGACTTGGTTCTCCAAAATATTAATATAGCATAGCTGTAGGAAATAATTCCTATCAACATAACCATGCCAGTGATAAGGGTGAGAAGTCATTCACTCAACACATAAGGACAACCATTCTGATAGAGTTTGGGGAACATTTTTTGTTTTATAAATAAGAAAAAGTTTTCATGAGAAAGAAGTTATGTTTATTCCAGCAATAAAAATATTATTCAGATATAAATAGATTTATCACTAAAAAATAATATGCCTACTTGTCTCACTGCTCTCCACCACCATGTATAGCCTAAGAGACCAAGACCTAAAAGAGTGAACTATTAAAATTTATATTAAAGTGCATATTATTAGACAATTAGGTAAAATTAAATGGAAGTGCTTGACAATACAGATTAAAAAGGAATTTAGAGTGTAGAAAGCTCTAAAATATAAGGCATAGCAAGAAAATTATGAAATGATTATTAATTAATCATAAAATACTATTTGAATGCTTTTTATTCTGTGAAATTTTTCATCTGACAAAAGGCATAGCCACCTCTTCACACAGGATTTCTTCAATGCCTGAAGATAAATATCTGCCAGTAGCCTTTAAACAGTGCTTGTCATGTTTGCATTTATGAAGCAGACTCATCCATAAATTAAGTTTTCCTAAACTGTAGCTATGAATTAGAGTCCCATGAAATGTGCTATTGCTCACACACTCTGGTGGGATGTTGCTATCAGTTCAATTGTTTTAATGATAAATTTCCTTTAGAAAATGGAAGAATCTGTTGACAGACAAAAACAGGGACTAACAATGGACTATTTAGACTTGCAAATGATGGAATATTTAATTATTCCAAAATAGCACTCCCCAGTTAGGGTATGATCATTAAATCCATCATCCTTCAGTTTATATGCATGCAACATTTATCATGTCTTCCTCAAACAGGAGTCAGTCATCTAAATATAGATTTTTAGACCATCCATTTTAGCATGACATTTTATCAAAAGCCTGGAATTTCATTTATTTTCTGTAACAAAGATAAAGTGTTTGTAAACGATGTGATAAGACCATAAAGGAAAGGAAAGTGAAATCCAGTTTCATACAGAGATAAATACAAACTATAAAGATGCTACCACTATAGAAAGAGAAAAATGAGAGACAGTTTGTCAACAATAGCATTCCAGGTAAGAGTCTATGTTCTCCAGATATGATTTTTAAAAGTACATGGCCAGTTTTAGTTCTCTGAATTTGTTTGCAAATTAATTTGTGTTTAGACTCAAGACAGAGGTAGCAAGATCAAGACAAAATTGTACTCAGTATATTTGAATTCTGTCAGTATTCAAATACAGGAAAAAATATGTATCTTCCACTTGAGAGATACATGTATCAGAAAACAATGTTTTATGAAATTATGAAATAATTTTTTTCTGCAGACTCATTTTTCAGGAGATATGTTGTGGATAGATATTCATTATTTGAAGTCCGATTGGAGACACGTTATGTTTGGACCCAGCCAAAGATGTCATGCGAAGATAACCACAAATAAAAACACAGTAATTGTCTTAGAAATGTCCCTTCTTCTCAAGGAAAGCTTGTGGTATGAGAAATGCTTGGGAGGGATTTATAAGCCAAGTTACCCAGCAAGGACCTTGATGGGGGGAATTTATTTAGCTCAACATTACTAACTACCCCTCTTGTCAATCACCATTTTATAACCCAGGAAACTAAGGTCTAGAGAAGGTAAGTGACTGGCCCAAGGCCACATACTGATGTCACAGTCCTTTGACATGACTGGTGTAAAACCTTTGTGTTCAAGTTACTGAAAATGTTATTTTAGTCCATTACTCTGCCAATGGAAAATGTGTGTGTCTGCACATATGTGCATACGTGCCACTGAAAAAGGGTATCTATGCCTTTTAACCACACTATGAACTTGGGAATTAAGTGTCTAATAGCTTGCCCTAAATAATTGGACCAACTTTAGAAAAAGTTTCAACTAGTTTTCTTGAATAGTTTTGGACATCCTATAAAAGGTATAGAAAGGCTTCATTTTTTCTTTAAAATAGTTGTGAAAGGTATGCATATGTACAGAAAGAATGTTCAAGAGATCCTTATTTAAAATACAGCTAAAAACTGCAATAACTTACTAGAACTAACAGTAAACCCTCTCTTATACTCATACTTGGCCTTTTCAAACCAGAAAGACTTACCCGATTTCCCTGATTCTCTGTCCCATCCAGTCCTCCTGTCCCTGAGCCTTGCTGTTTCCTACACATTTGAGGCCAGCTCTGCATCAATGATGGTGGGGGACAAGAATGGAGAAAAATACTTAAGATGCTAAGGGATAGTATTGGCACTGACTGTGTTGAACTTCTTTTCTTGTTGTATCTACAGCACAGAAATAGGCAATCAAAGGCCTATGGAACTTTCTTCAAAACTTAACTGACATCGGACCTTGCTAATGGCCAGTAAACACTGATTTATCCACTTCAACCTAGCAGAAGAGGCCTAGTTTATTATTTTTGAGGGAAAAAAAAGGTAGGTAGCTCCATTATTGCCCAGGAAGAAATAGGGAAATGGAAGATGCATCTTTTTTCTTACAAAGGAATTCGAAATCAATATGGATAGATGGCATGAACTTTTAAATACTATGGTGATTTAGCTGATTCCTAAATAAGGAATTTATATAATAAATAAATAACAGGGGTACTGTTAATGATGTAAGCACAACCCACCCCTTTTCTCATAAATTGGCTGGCAAAACAGAGGAGACAGTAGATTTAAACCAGGAAGTCAGAGAAAATGCTACAGGAAACCACAGCTGACTTCATAATGCATCTTATTTATGAGACAGCTACAGAGGTAAATAAATATCAATTGTGTTTAATATTGCCACATGTCTATAAAAGGGAACTCCCATAATTTTGATCAGTGTTTTGCATACATATGGACTGCAAGATCAAGCTTGATATGTGTGATTTCTTACAATAATCGGTATATGAATCTTCCTTTCGTTGGCATGCAGCGCTCTGGGAAAGATGTCACATTTACACTCTTGCCTTACATAAAATGTGTGTAATATCAATGCCAAACTTCCAGCACCTGCTTCATCTTTCTTTCCTCTGCCCAGTTTAAATATCTTATAACAATACCGTCATGTTTACCATTCTTTTCATACATATGGTTTTGAAATGTGGGACCTTGGAAAGTTTCATGGGAGAAATCCTTTGCTCGTAAAAGCAGGTGACAGCAAACCTACCCATCTACAGAAACAGTTGGGTGGAAAAGGAAAAAAGAAAGTTCCACCAGACATATCACAGAACTAAGAGCTGAAATACCTAAAAATGGACCCAGCAAAGCATGATCTTTTTCCTAGAAGAAATCCTGTCACATCTAGCTCCCTTTATAATGTACCTTCTTTCATCCCTCAGCATCTCCCAATCTCCTCCCCTTCAATTGACTCAACTTTCCATTTTCTACCATTTCTCTGCAAGGGGTTTAGAATCTATTCCTTTGCTTCTCATAATTCTACTCCAATTCCATTTCCACTCCATTTTCCCTTTGCTCACATCCCTCTCTCACCCCGTTTAATGGCAGGCCACAGTAAAGGTAAAACAGGTCAGTGAGAAGGTAGTTTTACCTGGATGTGCTTCTACTATTCCCTTCTTTGAGTTTCCCCACCTCCTTGGCCATTTGCTTAATGTCATCCAGCTGTACTTCTCCCATACTGGGGTGGTGACATACAGAGGAAAATGGGTCACTACATGGTCCAGCACAGTATGAATAAGGAGTGGGAAGTTGAAGATAAAGTATGTGAAGGAATTCAGAAAACAGAGGGACAAATTGTCCTAACAGTGATCTGTCCCTCTTAGCATCAACCCACACAGGCAGGTCAAAGTGAAGATCAAGGCAGCAGCTAATGCCGGTTCTTGGAAGCTGGAAGAGGGCAGTCACCCAAGATATGTGTAGGTTGACAGGTACAAAGGATACAAAGCTAGAGGAGAGTCAGTTCAGAGACTGGAGATGGTGAACCTGAGAATGTTCTAGCACCAGAGAGACTTCGTGGATATTCTTAAATCAGTTAGGGGTTTGTAAATTAAAGCATAAAGGGTTAAATTAGGGGGCTACATTCTGTTCAGATCTGCAGAAAGAAGAAGATGGAGGGAGTCAGTGGCTTTTGAGGTGCTCATGTTCCTCACTTCTAGGATGTCTCTTTTGGCTTTAAAGAGATGGAACTCAGAAGAATCCAACTTCTGACAAATCTGTGTGTTTCCTTTCCCCTCTGAAAGTAAGGACAGTTCTTGTTCTTCCAAACTTAAAGATATTATTTTTCCTTTTCTTAAACTCCTTTTAAAAATCAAGGAAATTAACTCCAGGCAAAGAAAAAGTACATACATACATATATATAAAAGCATTATATATATATGTATATTACATATGATATGTACATATGTATGTATGTGCACATAAATATTCTTAAACTCTTTCATATTTTTTGTATTGCTGTGTATGCAGCAATACATGTATTGCTGTGTATGTAGCAATACATACTACATACACAATAATATGCAATATATATATATACTATATATGTACATATATGTACAGCATATATATTAGACTTGAAGAATTTGGGGACTTAATAGAGGAAAATTAAAGATTCAAAAGCAAGGACTGTTCAGAAAAAACAAGCTACATGGTCATTAAGCAATTTACTCCACAGAATGTTAAGACGTTACCATTAACACAGAAAATCTAGGGCACTGGCATTGTTCATATCAGGTGCTCTTGAAAATTGAAGGGTTTGGGAACAGAATAATAGAAAACAGCTGGTATATGATAAAAATCTCATAGAATCAGAGAGAAATACAACCAAGAAGAAAAACTGCCCTTAAAAAAAATTACAAGGAAATTTTACAAATATTTACATGGTTTTCTTTATCTTTTCTTTAAAAACCATTTGTTTCAGAATACTAAGGCAATATTTTTAGACTGTGCTACATGGAAGACATATTTTCATATTTTCATGAGGGTAAAGTAGCTTGTGTATGCATCTTCTAGGCATTTAGCTACAAATACCAATAATAAGTTTGTTTCATTCAGTGTAGTCTTCAAAACATGGACCTGTGTTTATAGATTAAGATTAAATCAAAGAGGGACTTGGGTAATTGTTAGGCCATAATGACCTCTCTCTTTCCTGAAAATGAAACAAATTCAACAGTCATTCCTTTTAACTAAGCCCTTGAAGGAGAGGTTACATTAGTGTTTGTGGAGACTGTTAAACTGTAGCAAGAATTACCTATTTGTTTCTGGGTTACTTTGCTTTAATATTTTAATGAAAGTATAAATTTTGGGGCTAATTAACCTAAGAGAAAGTTCCAGCAAGTTTTCTTAAATATTGTAGGACTTTCTATGAAAAGCTTCAGAAAATCTTCAGACAAATGTTTTAACACATGCCCAATTTGCATCAAAATACCTCATGATTCTCAATAATGTCATCTTCCACTCAGAATCACTTCCGAGTAAGATAGGGTAACAGGAACTGGATTTGCCCTCCTGCCTAAAACTACAAAAAAACAAAGCCAGAAATAGACAAAACATAAAAACAATATTTTCCAAGACATTGAATGCCAGACAACAAAAGACAGAGACCCCTCATGGCCAGCACACAAATGAGGCAAGCCTGGGACTGCCCTGTCTTCTGCCCCATCTTACCTGCAGACCACTGTGTAGGGAAGGGAGCCCAGGCAGAATCTGGCAGTCTCACTGAAGTGAAGAGATGGAACTGAGAGTCCAGGGGGTCCAAGGCAGCTAGAATTCACAGCCCCCTTACTGCTAGCAGAGAGCTCTGGAGACGTGCCGAGGTCTTCTCTCCAGTGTTTCTCTGAGCTCTGACCAGATTATGCATGTGAGGAAACTATCTGAGCTGGTGCAAAAGCACCTGACATGATTGGAAGAGATGGAATGGAATCATTCAAAAATATGCAGTTGATCAAAAACAGCATAAAAAAGAGAGAGAAGGGCACAAAGAAAAGGTGGGACAAATAGAAGGCAAATAGCAAGATAATGGTGTACATTTCTCCATATTGATAATTATTACACTGAATATAAATGGTTTAAATATTCAAGTAGAAAGGCAGGGGACATTAAATTACAGAAAAAGCAAGACCCAACTAAGAAACACACATATAAGAAACACATTTTATATGTGTTTGCCTTTAAGAAACACATTTTAAATATAAAGGCACAGATAGTTTTTAAGAGTAAACAATTACTAAAATATACTGTGCAAAAAGTAATCTTTTAAAAGTTAGAGTGGCTATACTAGTATTGGACAAGGAATATTAACAGGGATAGTAAAAGGTCATTTCATAATAATAAAAGGGTCAGTTAACCAAGAGGATACCAATCCCAAATATTTATGCATGTAATGAGAGCACTTCATATTTCATAAAGCAAAAACTAGTAGAGCTATTAGGAGAACTAGATAAGTTTACATTAATAATCAGATATTTTTGAACTCTTAATAATTCATAGAACAAGTAGACAGAAAAACAGTTATTATATAGGATATTTGAATAACACTACAACCAATTGATCTAAGTGACATCTACAGAACACTTCAGCCAACAACTTAAAATAATTATTTTAAGTACATTTGGTATACTTACCAAGATAAATCATATTCTGTTATTAAAAAGTCTCCATAGATTTAAAAGGATCCAAATAACATAAAGCGTGTTTTCTGACCAAATTGAAAAGAAATTAGAAACCTCTAACAAAAAGATGTTTGGAAAATAGATAATTGGCAACTAAATATATCTATTCAATAAATTGGATTTGTTGTTAGAAAAAACCTTCCCACAAAGTTCCAGGCTCAGATAGTTTCATTTGCAAATTCTACGAAACATTTAAGGAAGAAACAATACCAGTTCTAAAAAGGCTTTCAGAAAAGGCAAGATTTTGGGCTCAATGTGTTTTGTAAGGCCAGCATTGTTACTTGGACACAAAAAAGCCAACAAAGACATTGTGAGAAAGCTAAGTACAATATCACTAAAGAACATATAGGCAATATTCTGAACAGAATTTTAGCAAATCAAATCTAGCAATATATTAAAGTAACAATATATTATGACCAAATGGGATTTATCTCAGGAATGCTAATTTAACATTTAAAAAAATTAATGTGATTCATCATATTAGTATACTAGAAAAGATGAAACAAATCATCATCTCAATGGACACAGAGAAAGTGCTTGATAAAAATTCAACATTCATTCCTGATTTAAAAAACAAACAAACAAAACCTCTCAGCAAACTAAGAGTAGAACAGAAAAGAACTTCCTCAGCCCAATAAAGGACATTTCCAAGAAACATATAATTACTATCTTCCTTCAGTAAATGTTTAAAAAATTAATGAACAATCAGCATGAGTGATGGTGCATTGGAAAGGTTCTTTGAGGAAGTAGGGCTGAGGACAGTGGCCCGATTTCATTTTGTCCCCACTGAATTTTTTAGTTTCTAGCATTGTGATTTATGAAATGCTTTATCTGGTATAACTGGTCTGCACCCATTGTCTTCAGCCTCCTCCACCCTTCACTTTGCTCTCCTCAGCCTAACTGTAGAGGGATTTTGCCTTCCAGGCAACACAGACATAAAGCTTCTTGAAATCCCTCTTTATCAGTTGCTTTCTAAATTATCACTAGGAATGCAGTTTAATTTTTATTGTCATGAATGGTTTGGGTATACAGTCATGCTGAACGCCAGGAAGCCTTAGAATCTGAATCACTGAAGGAACTGTTTTGACTGCTTTTGGACATAATTTCACTAGTATCCTGAATGTGGCCTCCTGAGTCATCACCCTTAAATTTCTGAGCTGATCTGCACTTTGGGACAGTAATAGTTGAAATTCTGGACTTCATATACATAGGTCCTTTCATCTTTAAAGTGCTTGGCAAAGATTAACTAATTAACCCTCCGGTTATCAAGAAAAAATCACTTCTCCATTTTTAAAATGAGGGAGTAAAGAAAAAAAAAGGAAGTTCATGGCTTATTAAATTGAAGCAAGAGACTATGGGAATTAAACCTAGAACCCGCTAACCTCTAGATCTTGAGTCATGCTTAGGTGGTATTAACTTCATTTTTAAAGAATTCTTTAAAGTACTTCTTCTGGTTCTTATGCCAAAACAAGAATATCTATGCACAACCACAATTCTGTCAGCAACAAGAACTACCTAAAAGTAACAGTGCCTACAAATGTCTAGCTAAAGGCCCTTCTTGTGCTTTTGGGCTCCAACCATTTGCACAGTAAGAAACAAATAGAGGTTATTTGAATGCCTGGTCAGACTCTGCCAAAGGTTCTTTGTTTGTTAAGCCTTAATTGAATATTTCCCCACCTTCAAATGAGCTCACCCTGATAATCTGGGAAGTCTTTCATTTTTGCTGCCTCCTTTATGAATTAACCTGGCAGTCACAAATGAAGAGCTAGTATTGTTACTGCTCTTATGTAAAATTTCATAAACTACACTGCTTAATTAGCAACAAAGAGCATTTGCTAAACACTTTTTGTGAGCTTATATTATAACTGGGAAGGAAATCTGGTAACTGTTGTATTCATTTGCTTGATCTTCCAAATGTGGCAACAATTGCACCCCAAGTTGTTGAGGACAAAGCAAGTGGAAAAGAGGCACCCACTGATTCCTGCGAACAGCGGCAAGCGTCTGTCTGAATTGGGCCTTGAATATACTTGTGGCTTCCTTCCCCACTGGCAGTAAATTTCAATGCTTGCACCAAATGACTATTAATGGCATCATTGCTGTAAAGGCAGCACACTTTGTGATGTGCAGCCCGACCCAGGTCTGACTTAAAATAGGCCACCTTCACTAGGAGCACTTATAGCGCTGTTTCAAAGTGTTTGGTAAATATTAGAGACCTTTCTCAATGGTTTTGCAAGGTATCAGGAAAATGGTTAAGAACCAAGTTGTTAGTTGGGAAATCTAACTCAGTAAACCTCCTACTGAAGCCAGAATAATTAGCAGCCAATCAGAGACATGTCTGGTGCCTTTTCACTTACGTGCTCAACAAATATGTATCAAGTGTTCATTATATTCTTATAGAGTACAGACATAATCACTGCCCTCCTAGAGCTTCCAGCCTGATGAGAATATGAACATAACCAAGCAATTATAAACAAAGCAAATGTCCCATTGAATAAAGATTGTTCCAGTAACACTTAGGGGAGTCACCTATTTCCAGTTTGGGGCATCAGGGAAAGCATGGGACATAACTGACTCCTAAACTGAGATCTGAAAGGCAGGTAGGGGTCAGCTAGTTGGAGAGGCAGAAAGAGGAAGAGGAGTGCCACAAGCCAGGGGACTAGTGTGCATGTAAGCCTGGAAGCAAGCAAGAATGTGGGGCCACTGGGGAGGTGACAGATTGTTGTTCTGACAGGATAGGGTGGGAAGACAGGAAGCAGGAGATGAGGCTGTAGATGCACTGAAACTGGGTTTTGCTGTTTTTCTAAACCACGTTAAGGACTTTGGACTTTTCCTGAGAGTACTGGGGAAAAACATTCAAGGATTTAAGCAATGGCTTATCATAATTGGTTTAGTGTTTTTTAAAAATACATGACTTATAGAGCAGAGTGGAGAAATGATTGATGGGGCCTAAGCCTAGAAGCAGAGGCCATTAGGAAACTGATATAGAAATCCAGACATGTATTGATGGCAACCTAGATTGGAAAAGCAGCCTTGAGATGGAGGTAAAGGTGGTGTATAAGGTGCAAGAATTAGGACTTCTAGATTGTTGAATATAGCAAGTAAAAGCAGTTGAGGAATCAAAGGTGGCTAATGTTGGTACTATTTGTTGATATTAGGAGCAGAGGGAAAAGTAGGTGGGATGAAAATAGAAATTTCATTTGGTGCCATGGTCTAAACTCTATTGGAATTGCTTAGTAGACAGCTGGCTTTATTGGTCTGAACTCAGGGGAAAGATACAGATGGAAGGTATAAGTTTGAAAGTCATTAACCCGTAGATGGTAGATGAACCAGGAGAATTGTCCAGGGAGAGTACAGAGAGGGATACAAAAGAGCCTTGGATAAAAACCCCAAAGAACACCATCATATAAGGGACAAAGAGGATCTTGAAGGAAGACCAAGAAATAGAGAAATAGGAAGAAAACCAAGAGATAAGAATATGACAGAAGCTAAGGCAACAATATTCAAGGAGGAAGAGAAAGTGGATAAATAAGGAACTGAAATGTAGGAACTGGATTTAGGAACATGGTTGCTGACGTCTTTAGGGAGGACATTGCACTACTACGGTGGAATGGTTATCATAGAAACCCTATTTCTGTGAGATAAGAAGTAAATAGGGGGTGAGAAAATATAGAAGAGATGTGTAGACCACACTTGAGAAATCGGGAAAAGGAGAAGAGGATTAGGGAAAGCTGAAAGGAGAAGAGGGATGGCTAGATGGTAATTTTACGGTGGGAAAGCTTTCACTTCTCAGAGAAAGGGCCCAGGACAAAATGAGAAGAAAGGTACAGAATGCAGAACACATAATTCATGGAGCATCAGGACTTGTATCACTGGTACTCACAATTTTAAAGGTCTTTCTGGACCACAAATCAAACATCAAAATGCACCTGAAGCTCACATTAAGTACATTTTGCACAGTGAAAACACTAAAGAAGTTTCATAATTTTGCTTTCAGAATCAGTTATCTATGGATAACTCAATTCATAATTCAGTATGATCTAACAACAATCAATGTGCATTCAGGCATATAGGGAAATGGAGAACATTCAACTCACAAATTATTTTCAAATGTAGTGAAACATTCCTGAATGACCTAATATGCATTTTATACACATTCTATTACTTATTACATTTGATTTTCATTATTCACATTTTGAATTCAATATTTTTTTTCTGGATGCAAACATGTCTCTGGGTACTTCAATAGTTCACAAGTCCCAGGAAATATACCTATACTGCTTGATGGCTGAAATAGTCTAAGGAACAAGGTTCCTGAGGAGGCAGGAGGGGACACGGTAAAGAGCAGAAGGGGAAAGGACGAGTCCTGAAAAGAGTCTTCCTCCTGTGTATAGGAGATAAGGACCTAAAAGAACAGGTGGAGAGGCAAGTTGACAAAATTCCCATCTCATGCTCTCTGTTTACTCTAGGGAGTAGAAACTGAATTGCTGTCATGCGTGTGCATACATGTCTTAATGAGAAGTGGGGGCATCAACACTCCTTCTGGGAGCTCTCCTAGTAGCCAACACTTGAACATTTTTCCTGCTGATAGTGTTTGGAACTTGATGGCTCTTGCCCATTCCCCTTCCATCGGGGCGCCAAGCCTGTGGGGCTGGTTATGAACAGATACACAGAAACCCTGCCCCTCTGTGCAAACTCATCAAAGCAGCACCTCTTGCCCTAGTCCTTCAAGTCAGGGCACAAAGGGCTGGTCAGGGCATTCTTCTTTCCCTTGGCCACAACTGCACTCCACTCCACGTTAAGACCTTAAAGCCTTCTTCAAAAGAAAGAGGAGAAAATATCATAATGTGAATTTTAGTGCTTCCTTTTTTTCTCTTTTCATCTTTATTGTAAAATACTACATATATTCTATAGGATAAAGAAAATATAGGTAAAATTTTAAAAATACCATCATTGTTATAGCAACCATCTTAATATGTTGCTATTTCTTAAAAAAAGAGCAAAATATCATTATAGAAGCTGTTTTATAACTGACTTTTTGTTTTGAGTAAAATATTGTGAAGGTCAATTAAGCCTACTTTTGCAACTTACACTTTATAGCTACAGTGTATTCTATTTGTTTAGCCATTTTCTCATTGCTGGATATTTGTTTCCAAAATTTCATTATTATAAAGAATGCTGGGATGATTATCCTTATACAATATGTGTATGCATTGTTAATCATACTTACCAAGAATAAACTTTAGTTGTGGAGTTGCTAGTTATAAGAGTTGGTATCTTTTCAGGCTTTGGGTGCATATTCACTTCGAGGCTACTTTAACATTATCCCTGTACTCTGAAGATCCGTAGGGTCCTGGTGTATATTTTCATCAAGAAGTCAGAGGTGACTCTGTGAATTTTGGACCAAGCTTGGAAAATCAAAGGTCAAAAATCTAACCTTCTAAAAAATGTCTGCCTCTTTAAAAATTTGTATCACTTCTGTTCTTAAAAGTACTGCCACAAAGTGGTGTCAAATTCCAAAACTGTTCGCACTGATGCCAAACAATCCATTTTAATAATGGGATGCTCAGTGCTGTGGGCATGCACTGAAGGTCAATCTGTAGTGAGAATGAGGTCTTCTCCCCTGAAGCATCAGTGCCGCCTTACTTACCTAGGAAACGTCGGGGAAACATTTGACGTTCAGTGCCAGTATGGAACCTGAGAGCATCAGCTGGACACTATTATTAAAATCTCCTAATTACTTAAAAAGCCATTTGGGATAGTTGAGTAGGTTTGCTTTCTTTCATGAATGTCCCTGTGCAGGCTATACAGCAGTTAGGAAGTTATAGCTTCACTGCTTTTGGCCAAAGGCCATTAAAGTACTTCCAGCTGGAGGGAGAGAAAACAGGTTTAAAGTGTTCTTCAGAAAGGTTATAAGCTTGCAGACAGGACAGAATTAGAGGACAATTTTACCAACACACAGTGCTTTGGTACTGGTTTTTTGAAGACAATGTCCTATCAATGCCCTAGCATGTCAAATTGACTGTGATGTCTAAAACAGTTTTAGAGCTGGCTTTGGAAGGAGCTGGTAGGGACACAAGAGAAAGGTTATGGTATGAAGTTGAAGGTCCATGTTGTACAATTAGTAACTCATCTCTTATGGAATGGATCTTGATAACATATGGGATAAATTACCCTAATAAACCCCTGGAATTATTCAAAATGCTTGTGACAAAAGTCTGGAGTAATGAGAAACTAGTGCAGGTCATAATTTGGTGTAATAAATGCCATTTGAGTTAAGATTTTTGCATTGTATAAATTTGTCTAAGCCTTATAAAGGATTATACCTTTATTTCTTATAATTGATTTAACATAGCAAAATTAGAATATAGCAGTTTTAAGAAGAAAGTCTCTTGAAGGTCACAGCAATGTGAAGAGGCTGGCTGTGTAGAGTGTCAGCTGAATAACCCATGGGGACTGAAGGAATAGGACTGGATTTCTTCCACAGAGCAGGCCTGGCAAATTCCCATGAAATTAGGTCACCAGGCAAATGTTCCAGGGCTGGCAACATACTTAGGATTCTCAATCTCACTTCTTCTTCTTTTTTTTTTTAAAGACTCTTTGGCACTGAGAGATTCTGCTAAGACAGTATCTAAAGTAACAGAATGGCTGAAGGGACACAAGATGAATGTTAAATATGTAGAATATATAGAGTTTAGAGAAAGCCCAGAGAATTCAGAGAGCAGCTTAGCTATGGAGGGTAAAGGGTGAAATCAGAAGTTTATCAATCCACCAACAAATATTTATTGAGAATATACAAGACACCTGATGCCATAGTAACTACAGATGGTGAAAAGTGCAAGACCTAGGGTGGGTATCTGTCTCCAGTTCATTTGGAAATCTCGTAACAGCCTAAACAGGTTTACTACATCAAATTATCCATAAGGTCCATTTGGTTGCACATTTATTTGGAAGGTGACTTAAAGGTAGAAGAAGTTTGAAGCCTTCAAACTTGAAATCAGTGGCCAGTGTATTGAATTACTAGGTTTGTAACCTTATCACATCTCAAATCTCTAGTTCTGTTTTTAGAGACACATTTTCTAGTACATTCAATTCAATAAATGTCAATTTTAAACGCTTTTGGAAACCCAACATTACGTAACTTTTTCTAGGCAATGTCACAGATATAAAAACTTCCTTCTCATTGTCACATGTTTGTTTTAAAACTTAAGAGATACTCTATAGCTGTATTAGCTGGTTATTCCATGTACACTAGTAATGATACAACCACCTCAGGAAGACTGAAGGCTTCCTGGAGGAATTGAATGTTGATATTACCTGCTCAGGGTCAGAGGGTATCCCCTTTCCTCTCTGTTCTGTGGTCATTAACATCAAATTGCTTGGGAAGGTGACCTATGCATTTCCAACTATATGGATGAAAATTGTCTCACATAATAAAAATAGAAAAAGGTAATAAAAACTTACTCCCTGTTGCAGCAGTGAGTGCACAAGCAGCCTCTATCGCTCGACTATTCAGTTGATGGTTTTCTAGTCATTAGTTATTCATGGAAAAGCCTGTACATGTGAAAATACTTATCATCTGCCCCAGTGACCTGTGGTCAATGCATTACAAAATCAACAGTAACTCCATGATTTCTTAAAAAAAGAGAATTTTGAAAGCTGACAAACCTTTAGTGAGACTCACAAAGAAAAAAAGAGAGGACTCAATAAAATCAGAAATGAAAGAGATGATACAACTAATACCACAGAAATACAAAGGTCATAAAAAACTACTACAGTTATATGCCAACAAATCGGACAATGGAGAAAATAAGTGCCTGGAAATAAATGACCTTCCAAAATTGAATCATGAAGCAATGGGAAGTCTGAACAGACTGATTGTTAGTAGGACATTGAATCAAAAACCTTCCAACAAACAAAGTCCAGAACCAGATGGCCTCACTGGTGAATTCCAGTAAACATCCAAAGAAGAATTTATACCAATCCTCAAACTCTTCCAAAAAATAGGAGTAAACATTTCCAAAATCATTATACAATCCATATAAATATATTTTACATATGTATATACATATACATACATATATAAAATATGGCAATATATTATATATAAAAAATGGAATACTATTCAACCATAAAAAGAATGAAATCCTGCTATTTCTACAAAAGGGATGGAACTTGAGGGCATTATGCTAGGTGAATAAGTCAAACAGAGAAAGACAAACACTATATGATTTCACTTATATGTGAAATCTAAAAAAAATCAAACAAAACCAAAAATCAACTTCATAGATTCAGAGAACAGGCAGGGGATAGGGACAGGCAGCATGGATGAAGGAGGTCAAATGTGTAAACTTCTAGTTATAAGATAAATAAGTCATGGGTATATGTAATGTACAGCATAGGAACTCTAGTTAAAATATTGTATTACATATTCTAAAGTTCCTAAGAGAATAGATCTTAAAAGTTCTCACCAAAAGAAAAAAATGCTCTAACTATGTATAGTGATGGGTGTTAACTAGACTTACTGTGGTGATTGTTTTGCAATATATACAAATATTGAGTCATTATATTGTACACCTGAATCTAATATCATGTTATATTTCAATTATACCTCAAAAAATAAAAACCCACTAATGAGATGCCACTACATACCTATTAGAATGGCTAAAATCCAAAACACTGAAAATACCAAATGCTAGAAAGGATGTGGAGCAACAGGGGCTCTCATTCATTGATGGTAGTATAATCATACAAATATCATGCAACCTAGTGAATGTGCTCCTAATATTTACCTAAATGAGTTGAAAACTATGTCCACACAATAATCTGCATATGAGTGTTTATAACAGCTTTATTTATGTTGCCAAAAGTTGGAAGCAACCAAGATATCCTTAACTAGGCTAATGGGTCTATAAATTGTGGTACATCCACATGATGGAACATTATTCAGCAATAAGAAGAAATGAGCTATCAAATCACAAAGAGACAAAGAGGAAACTTAAATGCCTTTTTTTCTAGATGAAAGAGACCCATTTGAAAAAACTATAGTGCTATATAATTCCAACAATATGACATTCAGGAAAAGGCAGAACTGTAGAGACAATGAAAAGATCAGTGGCTGAGGGATTTAGGGGGAGGAGGAAGGGATAAGTGAAACACAGGACATTTTTAGGGCAGGGAATGGATATGGATACATAACATTATGCATTTGTCAAAATCCCTTAGAACTGTATAACATAAAAAAAGAACCCTAATGTAAATGATGGGATTTACTTAATAGTAATGTATCCGTATTGATTCATCAGTTATAACAAGTGTACCACACTAATGTAAGATGTTAATAGGTGAAATTATGTGCAGGGAAGAGGGGTTGTATGCATAGTTTCACACACTTTTTCTGTACACTAAAAACTGCTCTAAAAATAAAATCTGTTAAATATTTTAAAAACGGGAAAAGGAAAGATACTCTTACACTCAGATCCTAAACTATTTTCTTTTATAAGTAACAAGAAGTAGTAGACATTAGCTACTCTTGGTTAAAAGTTTGAAAACTTGCAGCTAC
Source organism: Manis javanica (assembly GCF_040802235.1). Taxonomy (NCBI): domain Eukaryota; kingdom Metazoa; phylum Chordata; class Mammalia; order Pholidota; family Manidae; genus Manis; species Manis javanica. The sequence goes on along the minus strand of NC_133157.1, from coordinate 99,978,144 downwards.
CGAAATAGTCTTACAGTGGCTAAGATACGACAATTTTACTCCTTTAGTTTCATTACATTGACAGCAGATTTTTAAAAAATTAATTAACTTATTTTTATTTTGATATCATTGATGTACAATTACTTGAATAACATTATGGTTACTAGACTCCCCCTACTATCAAGTCCCCCCCATATACCCCATTACAGTCACTGTCCCTCAGCATAGTAAGTTGCTATAGAATCATTACTTGTATTCTCTGTATATACTGCTTTCCCCATGTCCCCACCCCACTACACTATGTGTGCTAATCGTAATGCCCCGTTTCCCCCCTTATCCCTCCCTTACCACCTACCCTCCCCAGTCCCTTTCCCTTTAGTAACTGTTAGTCCATTCTTGGGTTCTGTGAGTCTGCTGCTGTTTTGTTCCTTCAGTTTTTTCTTTGTTGTTATACTCCACAGATGAGTGAAATCATTTGGTACTTGTCTTTCTCCGCCTGGCTTATTTCACTGAGCATAATACCCTCTAGCTCCATCCATGTTGTTGCAAATGGTAGGATTTGTTTTCTTCTTATGGCTGAATAATATTCCATTGTATATATGTACCACATCTTCTTTATCCATTCATCTACTGATGGACACTTAGGTTGCTTCCATTTCTTGGCTATTATAAATAGTGCTGCGATAAACATAGGAGTGCATATGTCTTTTTCAAACTGGGCTGCCATTGACAGCAGATTTTTTCATTTCTTATGGATTTTTAATTATTCCTTTCTATCAGACAGTTTGAAAAATTCTAAATACCACATTGCATACCTGATTATTTTTATGACGAGCTTTATGTCACATGTGACTGACTGCTTATCTACAATATGCAGAAATACCAATTTTATTTGGAAATAACTAAAAGGATCTGTTAAATAATAGAGCAAATATGAATCATTTTATGCCTAATTATAAAAATAATGAGTAAAATATCAAAGAAATTTGTTTGGGGAATTGTAATTTAAAAAAAAAAGCTCTACTAATTTTCCTAATAGAACTTTGGAGGTAATTGTATTTCCAATTTTGTGGGGAAATTGTTTCATTATTACTAATGTGTTTAATTCTCAAAAGTTAGTTGTGATTTCTTTTGTAAGCTTGTTTGGAAAATACAGGCAAAATTATACAATTATTTTGTGAATTTTGTGACCTCTCCAAGAAAGCAAAAATAAACAGAAGGACTAATTTCAGATAAGGACAAAGACATCTAGCTTATTTTGTTCTACCATTAAGCAATCTTTGGCAAATTGATATTCTGGAACTTGATTTTCCTCTCTAACCCTTCATCCCCTCTTCCACTTATAACCATTGAACTTAATGGGGTTTAGGAAAATTAAAATATTAGATTCCACTATGACTCAAAGTAATGAAAACCTTTCTCCAAGGTCTCAGTTGAGCTTAAGAAAATAAAGACTGGTATGTAAAATCCTTGCATCCATGACACTGGGCTGTTCCATGGGTATTTAGAGAGGCTCCAGGAGCATTTTAACCAGCCTCATCCAAAAGTAGGCAATGGTTTGAGGCCCAGGTGCTCTGTGTTTAGTCCGAGCACTGTTGCTAATTCACTTATTAAGTTGAATGCTTTGGACGTTCGAAGAGATTGTGTTGTCTCTTTTAAGATCCTGTCAGTTCAAAGGTTCTAGGTTGTAAAAGTGGGCAAAATAGGAAGCCTACAGTAAGGATCAAGTTTAGGGATAAGGGTGTCTCAGAATGTAGTACATATATGTCTTAGGGACAAAGACAAGTTTTCCTCTGGATTCCTCACTGATTAAAGCATACATAAGTGAAAAATAGACTCTTTCATGGAAATTACACTAATAAATTATATAATTGTATAAAAAATTCCAAGCAGTGCGCACAGCAACAATTTCTCAACTCTGTTCTATAAAGTGACAAAAATCCGTACATACTGTTCATACCTGAAAGATTCAGCATTTACCCTTAGGAGCATACAAGTCAGAAATTCTACACAGCTGGATGACTACATACTTCCCGTAGCAATCCCAGACTCTGTCGTCTTCTGATTGTACGACTTTGTGTCCTTTTACCGTGCATCAGGAGGAAGCAAGTATAGTCTCCCAACTTGGGAAAGGGCTGGGACTCAAGAAGTCTAATAAATATATTCAGCACTTACCATATTATGGAATTAACAATTTACCAAATTAAAGGAAAGGGCTTCCTATGCACTTGTTGTATTTTATTTTCTAATAATAACTAAATATTTGGGTAGAGCTATTTGTACTTGTACATCTCCAATGTTCTGAGTACACAAATATTTGGGAATTCAGGATTGAATTCAGCAATGAAGTACTTAGCCTTAGAAGAAAAGCTAACTGATTAACTTAAAACTTGGGTCCATAGTTTAGCCTTGTTAAGTCCATACAGCCTGATGAGATCAAAATTAAATCTAGGAAATCTCATTTCTGTATTTTAGCTGCCATTTTCTACTATTTCCAGCAGAAGTTCTAAATGTGTAGTTTTCCCTCCTTGAGGAAAATTCCTACTTTTTTCCTAGATAGACTTTCTGCCTCATGATAGGAAAGCTCAAAATAAACTACATGAGAAAATGAAAATGTGTTTCTATCTTCTGACCTGATACAGTCCTTTGTCCAGGTAGATGCATATTAAGTGTTTGATAAAGTTACTAAGTTAATGAATTAATGAGAGAATTAAGAATTTTGAGATCTTAGCAGAATGTAAATATATAGAGCTTGCAAATGTCCTTGTGATTATCAGTTTGATCCTTTATAAAATGCTCTAAGTTTGGGTTAATTGGGTCCATTCAAAGCCTGGCTCCTCAGCATAACCCTACTGGATAATTATAAATTCCATAAAAAATCTGAAAACATCTTCGCTACCAACTCAGATTGGTTCTGTCAGACCTGAAGTTTTCTGAATTCCTGGCATGGCAAATTCTCATCAAATGCTAGCAAAACAATATCTGGAGAAAAGTGTTCTATTAGGTTCATGAAATGAGAATGGCATTTTTTTTTTCCTTCGGTTCTTCCTAGAATAATTTATTATAGCTACAGAGCATCCCCTTCCCCCAAGGTCATGTCTAAAGAAGTTCAAGTTCAGGCTTGTCTCTCAGCATCTTTCAATGAACTCTTCTGAAGTGAAAGATGTTATTATGGTGGAATCTACTTTGCAAGAAATAAACTTTGAATCAAAGGAAAGCTCTATCTTTTTCACCTCAGATACGTCCAGTCATACCTTGGAAACCCTGGGGCCAGTTCCTAGTAATTCTGCCAGCGTCTTGACATGTCATCCAGGCCCCGACCTAGCAGGGACAAAGGGATCTATTTATATACTTTCACTACCTTTTTTCTTTCCCCCTCTTGTTCCCACACACCTAAGGACTCAGCAGTCATTATCTGCTTCCCAGTTCCTCTTTCTTAGGGAAAAAGCCAGTGAAGAGTTGCTGGGCGGAGGGAGGAAGATCATTCTTTCATTTTCAGGCTGAGGATCCTCAGCCTTATTGGGAGACCAAGAAAATATCACAGGAACTCTTCCTACTTTAAAACTCTTCCTGTGGAGCGAATTAATAGCTTTCACATAAATAAATGACTCAAGATTACTTTATCTCCCAAAAAGAGTTTATTCATAAAAATGAGAATGATGTTTATTTTCCCTATGAAAACAAATAACACTGGGTTACAAGAATCCTATACAGTGGGTGGGTAAACACTTATTCATTTATTTGACAAATGTTTATGAGCACTTACTATGCACCAGACATGGTTCTAGTTTCTGGGGAGACAGGAGTGAATGATACCAAAAAGTCCCTGTTACCAACAGAGAGACATTTAAAAACACAGAAATAGTTTAATGTAATTTCAGCTGATGCTATGCAGAAAAAGACAAGGAGAGGTAAAGCAGAGGGTTAAGATGTGCATTTGTCTGAGAGGCAACATCCAAGTGAGGCATGAATGGCATAAAGAGAAACATCAGGAACAAAGGCCCTGAAGGGGACGGGTGGCAGAGATGAGAATCAAGAAGTATCGTGCCCCAACGAAGTGGGTCTTTTAAGCCAAGTTGAATTTGAATTTTATTCTAAGCATAATGGCAAGGTATTGCAGACTTTGACAGGGAGTGATATAATCTGATTTCTATTTTAAAAGATCAGTTTGGCTATTTTGTATGGGGAAAGAGGTGGCTGGGAGCTGGTGGTGAGGGTTTTTCAGCCATCCAAGTGAGCGAGAAATGGTGATGAAAAGCCATGTAAACAAGTAATGTCATTAGAAATCTTTCCTCTGAGTTTGATGGGTGTGGATATTCCCTCATAAATTCTGTCCCCAAGTCACACTATCTCCATCTAAGAAGTAAGAATCCACAACAAAAGTATTCTGCAACCATGTCTCAGACAGTTGGGTGTGAAGATCATTTTCTTCTCACTAAGTCTAGTTAGACTACAAGGATGTGTGTGTGAACTCGTGAAATGCAGAAAAAAAAGCAGGCAAATTATGTGAGCCAAATGAAGAGACATGATAACAGAAGGGGAATTGTCGGTCAGCAATTGGAAAAGATAAACCCAGGCGAGGAGGAAAGACAGTGGTCTGGGGATTTGGACACCCCAAAGAACCCTGAGCACGCCTGGTAAAAATGTAGATGGTTGAGCAAAAGAAACATACACAAAATAAAATATTCCATTGAGCTGTATAGTGATTTATCACATTTCAACACCAAAATCTAGAGACTATGGCCAGAAGAAGAATTTTTGTAGCATTTTTTGACAGTATAGGAAATACAACTAGAACATCACAATATTAGAATTGCCAAGAAATTTTCATGTACATAAAGGAACAGTATTGTCTAGTTTGGGACCATTGAATAAAATTGGAGATACACAGATATCTGAACTGTACAGTGTTCTTCCTTAAAAATGGACAATTTTCTATCAGTTCGGTCCACCAGATACAATCTTGGTGAAATTAGAGAAGGAACTTTCATCTCTATTTTGTAAATAGGAAAAGAAACAGGATGGATAGAAGGATTTCTTCCAATTCCATACAGACAAGACGAAGCCTAGAACATGCACATCTATTTCCTCCCGTTTGGAGCTACTACAGTAAAGTCTGGTCATCCAACAAGTGTCTGCAAGTCACTGTATCCTTTCTTTTTTTCACGTTGTTCCACTTAGCAAAGGAATGAGTTTCCTTGGCAAGGAAAGTGGAACTAAAGGAAAAAGTGTTTATTTGCCAAAAGAAAAAGAATTTTTACAGCAGCAAATATCTACACACAAACACAAACACACAAATCCTTCATCTCTTAGAAGCAGTCTATTTTTATCATACTTTTTCTACTTTTAGTGTTTATGTGGCTCATTAAAGAACCAGATAAGAAGTAGAAAATGAAGCAGAAGAAAAAAGATTAATAGGTATTGAAAGGCTTAGTTCTGAAGGATGGAGACTGAAAGATAATTCCATAGCAATCTGCAAACCTAACAGCTTATGCAGAGGCTGGTGGTCAGTTGCTTCCATTGTCATATAATGGAACGTCTTCTCGTCTCTGGTGCAAGTATGCCCACCTAACTTCATGAGAAACACAAGAATGGATTTAAACTTCATAATGATAATTTGTGGTTAATTGTAACTAAAATTTCTGGGGAATAAAACAACTGCTGAATGCTAGATGATTTATACCAAATGAAGGCTTTAAAAAGTAAATTTTCTCTTCCTCTGAGGCCCATTTCAGCACTATTCTCTAACCCCATCATTCCTGTCTTTCTGTCCCTGGATATGTTGTCACATGAACTCTTTCCCTTTTCCTCTGTTTTCAAAGCCCTAACTTATTTCAAGGCATAGCTCAGACCCTACCCTGTTGAAACTCAATGATATTTACCTTTAATGAACTTACTCAATAAAGGTGAACTTTGGAACTGATAGATATACCAGTCGTACTTTGAACTGTTACAAAGGATTTCAATTCTTAGTATTTTCTTCCTTTTGTCAGGCATGGATTAGAATCATGATGTACAGGAAATCTCTGATTAGTGAGAAAAACTAGTCCACTACTGAGCACATATACCTTCATGAGATTTTGTTGTTTTCTACCTGTCTTGTCCATGGAGTAACTCCTGGATATGAAATTTGGGATCTTCAAGTTTCTCAGCTTATATCTCTGACAAATGTCTAAGATCTACTCCAGTTAAAGTCTGTATTGTATAATGTCACGCAGGGTTCAAAAAGGGTCTAATTTGAATACTCCTTTCTAGGAATTCTAGAATATCATGGCATGCCTTTTGTTCTTCAATTTACACACAAAATCATTTCAGCCCCCTGAGTAATGGATTTAAATTTCATTGTCACAGTTCCTGGTTAGTTGAAGCAAAACCTTCTGGGGGAAAAAAATGTTTTGGAGAATTTAGAATTGGAAGAAATAATGGGTCTAATAATTATACCAAAACTACAGTTTGAAGAAGGCACATTGAAAGTGCCCTCATACTAGAGTATGAAGTAGGATTCCAGTTCTGATCCCAGAGTGAGCCAGTGGGAATGAGTTCCACCTGGCTAAAGTTATGGAGAAAGGGCAGGGAGGAAGGTGTTGGTGCACGGAAAGTGGGATCACACCATAGAAAATTCCATGCTCTATGAAAATTTAGCTCAAGTCCTTTAAAAAAAGATCTTTAACACATTAAGAAGTACTGTTCAGAGGCCATGCAAATTGTTGCAATTATTGTTAAGGTAGATGTTCTAAGAGATATATTGAGTATTGAGAAATAGTATATTCAGAATTAGGAGAAAACCGACCAATTTTACAAAAGTACTGAACTGGCTCAAAGACAAAGCAACGATAATAAAGGTAATAATGATAGTACTCATCATTAATGGAGTTCTCTGTATGGGTCAACACTATGCACATTCTCTCACCTAATCCCTATAACTACTGTTTGAGGAAGGTATCAGTAAGTTGTTTTACAGAGCAGGAAACTGAAGCATAGGGAATTTAAACAATTTACCAGGAATCACCCAGGACATATGTAGCAGGGTCAGAATTCAAGCCTGCACTTATGTGATGTCAGAGCTCCTCTTCTTAATCCCTATGGTCTATATCTTTTACACAATGGTACAAAGCAGAGAAAGTTTCTTGTATTAAGGAATAAAGCCCATGTAAATCTTGCTTATAAAAAGAGACTTAAAGTTGGCCATCTGATGACAGGTGTGGGGTAGGGAGGAGTAGAAGTCTGGTGGGTTTAAGATAAGAATTCTAAGGGTCTCCTAGGTTACAACAGAACCCAACCTTGGATTTCCCAGCTATAGAAGTTGTCTGGAAAGCATCTTCCTTCCATTATATTTTTCTCTAACCATCCAACATGCGGCATGAATCTAGTTATAAATTCTCACTTTCAGGGTGAGAACTCAGTCTATAATAATGATATTTAAGAATGCTTTCTATTTAATTGATAGATTCTCATTCCTCTAAGATGAGAATTTTCATTATGGTCCTATGGAAATGGAAGGCAGAAGATTTAATGGACTTTTCAGTTCCCAAAGAACAAGAGTTTTAGTTATATCCTCATTTGTAAAAGACATATTAAGGAAGAGACTCTTAAAATAAATTTCCTAGACAGCAAATGTTTTTCTCTTGGCTAGCTAGAACCTTTATCTTTACTTTCAATTCTAAACTGTTCTAGCAAACCTGACATAATCAACTCATGGCCCAAACCTGCAAACCATGCATATGTAGATTTGTGTAAATACCCATGCAAATCAAGCAGAGCCATTGGGCTTCTGGGAGGAGCCCGTGGTACAGCAGAGGTCAAATATCCTTTGCTTAGAGCTCAATTCTACTTGTAGATTTTCATAGGACAATGGCAGTGCCTAAACACAGAAGTCTTTAAACACTGTGATAACCCTACACTTGAGTAGTTTTCAGTCATTACTAGGAAAGGGTGACCTGATTCAGAGAAAAATGAAGAGCAGAATGAAAGCACTAATATTTCTCTTATTTAAGTTTGATACTTAGTCTCTGCCTGCCCCTGCTTCCCTGATTTTTTCACATGTCTGTGAAGGGACGTCAGCTGGCATGGACAATTTTTATTTTTAGTTGGCTTTGATTTGAATACTGAATCTCCCTAACTTACCTAAAAGGCAGGATAGTCCAAGGCCACTGTCCTCAGAAAGGTCTCAGTGACTAGGAGCCATCTGTCTTGAATGTTGGGCACCTGCCCTGAGGCACTGCACTACCAACACTACTTAATTACCAAAGGCTCTGGCCACCCAGCATCTGCACCACCACCACCACCGGTATCTCTAGGTGCTATGGAATTGTAATTCCAGGGTAGCCAGCAGAAAAGGTGTTGACTTTGGAATATCCTTGTGGGAACTTGCTAGATACTCTTGGCTACCATGGGCCATGCTATTCCTAGTGCCTCTGTCACACAGCAGAAGAGAGGGTCTGTGAGAAGAGGTGGGTTGTCATACCCAATGAGCCAAAATGCCCTCTGCCACCCATATGTGTGCATCAGCTATTGAACTCACATCCAGAGGTTTTATCCACCTTTACTACAGAGTTCAATTAACTGTGCTAAGCAGTTAGACTTAGAGCTTCCCCAATACCTCTTGCCCAGAAACAAGTCTCATGCAGAGAAGCTTCAACAGTTCCAAATGCTGGCTCCCCCAAATCTGCTGCTACTCCCAGTCCTGCCTCCTTGTCTCCCAAACACTTTGCCTTACTGCCTGACAGTGAGCATTTTCCTATTCTTGTAACATGCTTCCAGGACTGTGGTCAATGGCAGATACCAGGTCATTAAACACATTCACAGCTGAATAGCTAAAGAAAATACATGATAGTTTTAATTAATTCTTTGCAATTGAGCCCTATGTTCCTCAGATAAGATTATTACTTCTATGTTTCCCTGCTTTCACATCTACAAAACTGAAATCAAAATGCCAATTTTCTTTAATGAAATGGGCTGGAAAATAAGAAAGATAAAAACCTGAAAGCATTTATAAATAACTATTTTTGTTGAGAAAAGGAAATTAGTTTAAAATTAATGAAATTCCATAAGGAGTTTCTGTAAAAACATCATCTATCAGGATAAGAGCTGTGAGCTCTAGTGATGACAAAATGGGAAAATATTAAAAGAGGTAGGACTGGACAGCTAAAAAGTCAGAGATAGAGTTTGCTCTATTTTGTACAGAGAGCCAAGGCCTTGGGGGAAGGGGGGGTGAGTGCGGGAGCTTTTTTTTTAAATGAGACAAGAAAAGGCAAATGAAGTATGGTGTGGATAAGGAGAATGGATCCAGCCTCCAGTTTGCCGAACAACTAATTTCACTTAGACTAAATAATTCTCACCTGTGGTTAGGTATTAAACCATGTATGCAGTACCAATATTTGAAAGAGAAAATTGTTCTCCCTTCTAATTAAAAGGCATTATATCCTCAGTTGGCTCTGTTGTCCAAGAATCCATTAATCAAAGAAGCCATTATGTCTCTCCTTACATTAATTCCATTATTGTATCACGTGAGTTATGTTCAAACATTTATTGCCCAATAATTTTCAGAGAAAAATGTAATAACATGGGTGGAGATATCATTAATGTGAAGAGATTTTTTTGGCACAGGAGTTAATGAAGTGCATGAACTAACCCTCCAACTCTAATTATAACGAACTTTGCAAATTCCAAGGCTAATGGGTAAGTTCCAAATGCTGTAAATGAGATTTCTGGATTCAGGCAGCACTCTGTGAATGTCAATTTAGTCCTACACTTTTGCAAGGATAATATCAAGTAAACAAAACCAGGATCACTCTCATCTTGCAGAACAGTCAAGGCTATTTCTTCCATGCCCATTCATTTTTTTAGCAACAACTTCCATTATAAGGAAATCTTTAATTACTTTCAGGAATAGGTAGTGGACCATTCCCTTTTCAAATCTCAAGTGGAAAGACAAAATATCGTTGCAAAAATAACTCTAACAAGACTTCATAGGTTATTATAAGAGAATTTATCATGTGTGCCTCCTTGCATCACTGTGCTTGTCAAACTGCAGTTACAAGATACATGGTGATAGTAGTGGTATAATATTTGCTTTAGGAATTTGGAGCAATTGTAAAGACATTGTACTACCTACACTTAACACTTGGATCCAGACTCTTGAAATGCCAGAGGCTGACTGCCAATCTGAGGCAGAAAAGAAAGACTAAAAATGAGAAAATTTGAATTTGGGCTCAGTCAGCCACAACATCTTCATGTTTGAAGTGACTTGCAAAGTTATGTAGACCAGACAAGCTTTCCCAGTCAGACTGAGGTGAGGCTGGAAACTGAGAATCCCATTGTCCCAGCCATGGAAACTGTAGGATACCAGGAGCTCAGGTCCACAGCGAGCAGTGTTGATGTTTTTAGCAACAGAAGGCCAACAGAACATATTGTAAGTAAAATGAGGTGCAAAGTCCCAATGTATAAAACATACACAATGGAGAAGAGAAGCTTAGGATGAAGGCAGAGTGGGTGGAGAGCCGCCGCGCCTAGGCTCTGCTCGCTGACACCACTGCAGTCTTCCTGTGGGGACTTTCAGATGCTCAGGTCTCTGGGGAACTGCAGGAGTTAGGGCTGTTCTGGCTGCAAAATAAGAAACTCAACTGAGTAAGAATGAGATCAAGCAAAATGATAATGGTGCTGACAAAAATTATCTCAAAGGCCCAGAGGAACTGGGCTTGAGGGAGGGATTAGAACAGGATGGCTGGTCATCATATCTTTCTGTTTTTCCCTTGAACATGCAGCTGCACTTTCAAGTTCCAGCTGGATTCATCCAGTTTTGGTAGGGACCATCAGCTGTGATGGGGGCAGGGGCGGTGTAGGTTGCTGGAGGAGGACACAGCCACGCAGCAGGCTGACGGCTGTCTGTGAGCTGGGTGTCAGGTCCCAGAGGAGAAGAGCTGGTTAGGCTGTCCAGCAGTTTTGAAAACCACTGAGATTATACTCTAGAAGGGGAGATGTACCCACACTGGGATAGGATAGGAGCTTGGAGGCCAACAGAGTTACAGGAAATACAACTAATAGGCTGGGCCTCTGCACACAATACTGAGATCCGTAACTGCCAGTGGTCGGAGCAGCAAAGGCAGTGTGGTTTGGTCCCTGAGAAGTCCACAGTGTTCGGGGCATGTCCAAGGCCCTGGGCAGGCAAAGTGATGGAAACATGGGGCAGACACCCTGGGAAACCAGGCAGGCAATCAGCAAAGGGGCCTTTGGAAGCACGTTCCCAGGCCCTAACTCGCTGCTGAGGTTCAGTCTGAGCTCCAGGTGCTGTGGGTAAGAGGAAAGCAGAGCCCTAATTTGGAAGAACTGGGAGCCAGGAAAGTAGCCTTGAAATAAACATGGATTGAAGAAGACAAGCCCAATTCCTAGTGTACCTCAAGGTCAGGGGAAGAGAACAGCAGGACTGTTGAGATGGTAAGACCCAGGAGCTACTGAGCTAGGCCTTGAGACACTCCTGAACTGGTCAGGGCTGCTTTCTGAGTGGGGGCAGGAGTCAGTGCACATGGCATCGCTGGGAGAGAACAAGACAGGGTCATTAGACCTTCCCACTGGCTCTGGATGGTATTTGTGGGGAGGGCACATCCCAGTGCCTCCTGCTTGGTGGTGGTAGTATCTTATTTAGTCCCTCCTAACAGGGTGAGTGATCCATGAGAGAAGAAGACTATCTAGCTCCAGCAGCACATAGTGCCTGAGCCAAAATAAAGAGAGATGTGTTGAAAATATGTATTCTCTGATAATAAATGAACACAATTGATATATACCTTCTAAACTAACATTTGTGATGTATGTAGTCTTAGGGTATATAAAGATTTCTAAAGAAAGATCTCATGAAATAATTTCAAGAGTTGCTCATATGTATTCCTTTGTGACATTTTTCATGCATAGAAGGATCAATACTTTAAGCTTGTCTACACCTCAGTGGGGTTCATGTTTTACTCATTTACTTAATTTGCTGAAGATTTTAGCATTGCAAGGAGGACATGAAAACATTTAGAAGAAGAACTCAGGGTTTTAACTTCAAACACTGACTCCTGATGCTTCTGCCAAGAGATAACAAAATATTTGTCTCTGAGATAGTTAACCTCTCTTCCATACGCAATCTATAACACACTGCATTGGCAAGCTTTATGATTATCTAAAGAGGATGGAAATCTTTTTGTTTAGATTTCCGGCTTTTCTCAACAAAGATGAGAAACACCAGGAACATACACCATTCTTCGACAAATTAGCTTACCTTGAGACTATTTTTCATCTAATTTAAGGGTAAATGTCAGAGAAGTGTTTCACTGTACTGGAGTGAAGAAGCTAAGTTCCAAACATAGACAAAAAATGCAGTTTGTAACCCTGGTGGGTGGAGGCTTTTATTTGCACGGAGCTCTCCCGGTCTCTAGGATTCAGGAACAGACACCCCTGCTTGTAACCCTAGGGAGATAGAGTTAGCATCTTCTTTGGTTTTTCCAATTCTCTTCTTTCCTCCAAGGACTCTGGATGCATTACATAGAAAAGCAGCCCATGACTTTTCTGACATGTTTTGCCCAAGTAGGAGTTATACACATGTGCCAATCATTGGTGAAAGGTGATTACTTATTCAGCAGAGAGGATCTTTGAAGAACAGTGGGACATGGTTCCATATAAATGACACGTTTTATCTGTTTTTCAAATAATTCATGGAAAATACTGACATAAAGTGCCAATTATTTTTTTCCTCATGAATAGGGCTGGCAGTCTTATTGTATACTTTTAAAGTCACTAACAATTTGATCACATCTTTTTTTTAATTCCCTGGGGAAAATGATGTATTTTCTTTGCTCTAAAGATTAAAATTCAATTCGACTTCATATTTTGTGAAAGGGACTCTTAAAGACATTGCATTCTCATATCCATCTAGATATCATTACAGGCCGTAAATTGGTGATTGATGTCTACTAGGACAACCTCCAGAGATTGTGTGCTAGTTAAAATAATAAAGTGCTCCTTATCCTCTGGATGCATTCGAGAGAATAGCAGGCGGTCATTGTTTACTGTGCTAAAGTGAACCACTCCATTTGAGACAGCTCATTTTGGACCCAAGCTTAATGCCATGCCTGAGTGATTCTACTTCTAACAAAGCCGCCAACAGATTCATTCGCATTGTTTAATTTGAATGAGAATTAGCTGCTGCTCCGTGCAAGCCCGGGACCCATTATAAAATGGTTTGCTAGACGTGTTTATAGAAGGCTAGTGGCTGCAGAATTTGTAGTGGGGTGGGACTGATGGCCAATGGAAGATGCTCCTCATTCCCAAACTTACTGCTCTACATTAGAATCAAGCAGGCATGGCAAGGGCAGAAGGGAGAAGTGGTAACATCTGGCTTGCTCCAGGGCAGCTGTGTCACCTAGACTCCCAGGGAAGGACACAGACTTAGGGAAAACAGTGGCCCATATATTTTCACTAAAAGAAGAGCATGCCACTATGTGGGTAATTGACCCAGAGCCCTTTAAAGAGCCTTGTATCAGCATGAGCCCAGTGCCTGTTTGTGCCATAGCCACTGAAGGTTCAGTTGAGAGTAAAAAACATACAAAAAACAAAACCTGAGATTTTCAAGACACTGTTCTCTGAAGCATTCTCCTGGATACAGTTGTATAAGACTCTTAGGGATGAGTAGTAACTGATTCCTGGATCCTGGGCAAGTTTAGCCACCGGCAACATAGGCCATTCTAGCCTTGTGCCTTAAAATGTGTATTTTATAATGTGATCTAGGGAAGCAGAGTTCAAATACACAAGTGTCAAGAGTTCTTTGGAAGGGACTCATTGGGGTCCCGGTGTAAGCATTAAGGCAAAAGCATGAACCAAAATGCCTGCTTCTAATCAACTACCCCTCATCCAAGCATGAGCTCATTTTACATATTTATTTGTGATATTGTTCTTGTGTTTCTTTTCAGGACACATTCAATGTCAAATTTTTCTTTAAAGAAAATAGATCATTTGTTTAAGCTCAAATGAGAGTCACAGAGTTCAGGGTGGTCACAAAAAATTATGACTGAAGTACAAGTATTCATGGTATTAATGTAATTGATACTGTTACTAGAAGAAAAAATAGATGCCATAACTCAGGGCCACCACAGCAATCCTTATTTGCTTGTTAATTTATTGTTACTTCAAGACTTTTTTTCTTGGCTCAGTCAGTGCAGCCTGGTAAATCTATACTTTGTTTCTCATGGCGTTTATCTGCTCACTCAATCATTTTTACCAATGAGGGTGGGCCTTCTCAAGGCTCAGTGGAAGATGTATGCAGACAAGCTTTCTCTCCTCTATGATTATTTTACCTTGGATAATGCATTACACCTTAAATGGGAGCCTACCCATTTCCTTTAGGAAACAATTCTCTACCTTTTGGAGGTCTTCTATGCTCTAGTTTAAAGAGTCTTTACTATGCTTATCTTCTTTTCTAAGACTTATTATCTAATCTCTGTTCATTTTTTTATTAAGGTATCATTGATACACAATCTTATGAAGGTTCACATGAACAACATTGTGGTTTCAACATTCACCCATATTATCGAGTCCCCCACACCACACCGCAGTCAGTGTTCATCAGTGTAGCAAGATGCCACAGAGTCACTACTTGTCCTCTCTGTGCTACACTGTCTTCCCCATGACCCCACACACCATGTGTGCCAGTCATTATGCTCCTCAATCCCTTTCTCCCTCCCTCCCCACCAGACTTCCCTCACCCCTCCCCTTTGGCAACTGCTAGTCTCACCTTGGAGTCTGTGAGTCTGCTGCTGTTTTGTTCCTTCACTTTTGCTTCAATTGTTTTACTCCACAAATGAGTGAAATCATTTGATACTTGTCTTTCTTTGCCTGGCTTATTTCCTGACCATATACCCTTTAGCTCCATCCTTGTTGTTGCAAATGGTAGGATTTGTTTTCTTTTTCTTATGGCTGAATAATATTCCATTATGTATATGTACCACATCTTCTTTATCCATTCATCTACTGATGGACACTTAGGTTGCCTCCATTTCTTGGCTATTGTAAATAGTGCTGCAATAAACATAGGGTTGCATATGTCTTATTGAATCTGGGTTCTTGTTTTCTTTGGGTAAATTCCTGGGAGTGGAATTCCCGGGTCAAATGGTATTTCTATTTTTACTCTTTTGAGGAACTTCCATATTGCTTTCCACAATGGTTGAACTAATTTACATTCCCACCACCAGTGTAGGAGGGTTTCCCTTTCTCCACAGCCTCATCAACATTTGTTTTCCTTGTCTTTTTCATGTTGGCCATCCTAGCTAATGTGAGGTGATACCTCATTATGTTTTTTATTTGCATTTCTCTGATTAGCGATGTGGAGCATCATGTCATGTGTCTGTTGGCCATCTGAATTTCTTCTTTGGAGAAGTGTCCAGATCCTTGGCACAATTTTTAATTAGATTATCTGCTTTTTGGTTGTTGAGGCATGTGAGTTCTTTATATATTTTAGATGTTAACTCCTTATAGAATATGTCATTTGCTGAATATATTTTCCCATACTGTAGGATGCCTTTTTGTTCTGCTGATGGTGTCCTTTGCTGTACATAAGCTTTTTGGTTTGATGTAGTCCCATTTGTTCATTTTTGTTTTTGTTTCCCTTGCCCAAGAGATGTGTTCAGAAAAAAAAAATTGCTCATGTTTATATTCAAGAGATTTTTGCCTATGTTTTTTTTCTAAGAGTTTTATGGCTTCATGACCTATATTCAGGTCTTTGATCCATTTTGAGTTTACTTTTGTGTATGGAGTTAGACAATAATCCAGTTTCCTTCTCTTACATGTAGCTGTCCCATTTTGCCAACACCAGCTGAAGAGACTCTTGTTTCCCCATTGTATATCCATGGATCCTTTCTCATATATTAATTGACCATATATGCTTGGGTTTATATCTGGGCTCTATATTCTGTTTCATTGATCTATAGGTCTGTTCTTGTGACAGTACCAAATTGTCTTGATTACTGTAGCTTTGTAGTAGAGCTTGAAGTTGGGGTGCATAATTCCCCCAGCTTTATTCTTCCTTCTCAGGATTGCTTTGGCTATTTGGGGTCTTTTGTGGTCCCATATGAATTATAGAACTATTTGTTCCAGTTTGTTGAAGAATGCTGTTGGTATTTTGATAGGGATTGCATTGAATCTGTAGATTGCTTTAGGCAGAATGGCCATTTTGACAATATTAATTCTTCCTACCCATGAGCATGGGATGTATTTCCATTTATCTATGTTCTTCTTTAATTTATCTTAAGAGTGTCTTGTAGTTTTCAGGATATAGTTCTTTCACTTCCTTGGTTAGGTTTATTCCTAGGTATTTTATTCTTTTTGATGCAGTTGTGAATGGAATTGTTTTTTTGATTTCTCTTGCTGCTAGTTCATCGTTAGTGTATAGGAATGCAACAGATTTCTGTGTATTAATTTTGTATCCCACAACTTTGCTGAATTCAATTATTAGCTCTAGTAGTTTTGAGGCAGATTCTTTAGGGTTTTTTTAATATATATAATATCATGTCATCTGCAAACAGTGACAGTTTAACTTCTCCCTTACCAATCTGGATACCTTTTATTTCTTTGTGTTGTCTGCTGTGGCTAGGACCTCCAGCACTATGTTGAGTTAAAGGGGGCATAGTGGGCATCTGTGTCTTGTTCCTGATATTAAAAGAAAAGCTTTCAGCTTGTTGCTGTTGAGTATGATGTTGGCTGTGAAATTTTTATACATGGCCTTTATTATGTTGAGGTACTTGCCCTCTATACCCATTTTGTTGAGAGTTTTTATCATGAATGGATGTTGAATTTTGTTGAACGCTTTTTCAGCATCTATGGAGATTATCCTGTGGTTTTGATCTTCTTTTTGCTGATGTGGTGGATGATGTTGATGGATTTTCAAATATTGTACCATCCGTGCATCCCTGGAATAAATCCTATTTGATGCATGATCTTTTTGATGTATTTTTGAATTTGATTTGCTAATATTTTGTTGAATATTTTTGCATCTATGCTCATCAGGGATATTGGTGTGTAATTTTTGTGTGTGTGGCGTCTCTGTCTGTTTTGGAATTAGAGTTATGCTTGCCTCATTAAAATGAGTTTGGAAGTATTCCCTCCTCTTCTACTTTTTGGAAAACTTTAAGGAGGATGTTTGATCAAATTCAGCTGTGAAGCCATCTGGTCCAGGGGTTTTTTTCTTAGGTAGTTTTTTGATTACCAATTCAATTTCTTTTCTGGTAATTGGTCTGTTCAGATTTTCTGTTTCTTCCTGGATCAGTCTTGGATGGTTGTAGTTTTCTAGAAAGTTGTCCATTTCTTCTAGGTTATCCAATTTGTTAGCATATAATTCTTCATAGTATTCTCTAATAATTCTTTGTATATCTGTGGTGTCCATAGTGATGTTTCCTTTCTCATTTTTGATTCTGTTTATGTGTGCAGGCTCTCTTTTTTTCTTGATATGTCTAGTTAGAGGTTTATCTATTTTGTTGATTTTCCTAAAGAACCACTTCCTGCTTTCATTGATTCTTTCTTTTGTTTTTTTTCTTCTTGATTTCATTTATTTCTTCTCCGATATTTATGATATCCCTCCTTCTACTGACTTTGGGCTTCATTTGTTCTTCCTTTTCTAGTTTTACTAATTGTGAGTTTAGACTGTTCCTTTGGGATTGTTTTTCTTTCTTGAGATAGGCCTGTATTACAATATACTTTCCTCTTAGAACTGCTTTAGCTGCTTCCCACAGATTTTTTCTGGGGTGAGTTAATTGTGTTCATTTGTCTCCATATGCTGCTTGATCTCTGTTTTTATTTGCTCATTGATCTGTTGATTATTTAGGAGCATGTTTTTAAGACCCATGTGTTTGTGGGATTTTTTTGTTTTCTTTGCATAATTTAATTCTAGTTTCATACTTTTGTAGTCTGAGAAGCTGGTTGGAACTACTTCAATCCTTCTGAATTTACTGAGGTTCTTTTTGTGGCCTAATATGTAATCTATTCTTGAAAATGTCCATGTGCACATGAGAAGACTGCATATACTGTTGCTTTGGGGTGGAGTGTTCTGTAGATGTCTGTTAGGTCTATCTGTTCTAATGTGTTGTTCAGTGCCTCTGTCTCCTTACTTATTTTCTGTAGAGGTCTCAGCCGCGGCCGAGGTCAGACCCCAGCCCTTCTAAGATGGCGCTCACATCCGGTAATGGCACATCCCACGCATCCGTTCTGCCGAGTAGGAGAATCCCCCTCCCAGACCTTATAAGTAGTTCTGTGCTCATGCACACTGCATGATTTCCACCCTGTCGCCAATAGAGTTAAAGGTCACGCATGCTCTCCCCTTTGATTGGTCTAGGAAACATATATATAGCGGTAGTTAGTAGTAGGAAAAAAGAGAAACCAGCAGAACCAGAAGCTAGCCAGCCAGCCTGCAGAGATGAGAGGAATGAAATTAGAGAGAAACTAAAAGAGCTCTAACTCATACTTGCCTGCATGCAAGCTGCAATCTTTCTGTAACACCGTCTGTGAGAAGATATTAAAGCTGATTGAAACCGAACCAGGTCTCCTGTGACCGCGTCAACTCGACCCATGGGAAGTGGGCGCGATAGCTGGTGCCGAAACCCGGGAACCTCTCCAAGCTCCACGCGTAAGTCAGAGCTTTCTTCGTGAGACACAACCACCCGGCAGAACTGGCGACTGCGGACAGCGTAGAGCTTCTTGCTCTACAATGGTTCCAGTGGACTCCATTCGGAAAGATCGCCAGAGAAGCCGCCGGAGAGGAGGAGGGTGAGTGGACCAACGAGCAAAATGAAAGTAGGGTTAGAAAAGGCGAGAGTGAGCAGCTGTGGTGGGTGTTCCTGTCTTGTCTGATTGTCATAGTGTTCTTTGTTGTACTGTTTTGTATTGTCATGTATGGAATGAAAGGGCGCCGGTGAAAGTTCGCGAGGTAGGGACGAAGCAATAAAAGTTCGCGGGATAGCGACGGATGCAATAAAAGTTCGCGGGATAGCGACAAGACTACCCCTTACCCATTTAAAAATTTACCAATCTCCCTGTAAAAAATGGGCTCTGAAGTGTCTAGACTCAGAGCAGAGGAGCCTTTAAGGGCGCTCCTGAGAGCAAATGGAACCCCATTGAAAACGAAAACAGGTAACACTTCTACCCTCCATCACAGAAGGAGTTAATCCAAAGGGATTACTCCCCAACCACATTTGGCAAATGGATGTCACTCATATCCCAGAATTTGGAAAGATGAAATATGTCCATGTGTCTGTAGACACCTGTTCAGGCATCATTTTTGCCTCTTGTCATACAGGAGAAAAATCTAGAGATGTCATCTCTCACTGCCTCCAGGAATTCTCAGCCTGGGGAAAACCCAAACAATTAAAAACTGACAGTGGGCTAGCATATACATCCAAACCATTCCTCAACTTCTTAAAAACACTGAATATCACCCACACCACAGGAATCCCCTACAACCCTCAAGGACAGGTTATGGTGGAACGCACACACCTCACCCTCAAGAATGCATTATATAAACAAAAAGGGGGAATAGGGGAAGACTTCAGATCCGCAAAAGACAAACTAAATCTTATTTTATTCGTAAAAAATTTCTTAATATTGGACAAAAACGGCCGCAATGCCACCGAATGCCATACACAGCAGAATCAGCTAAAAGATTTACCAAAAATCCTATGGAAAGATGTATTAGAAGGGAAATGGAAAGGCCTGGATCCAGTACTAATCTGGACCCGAGGCTCTGTTTGTTTTTCCACAGGACCAGAAAAACCCCATCTAGGTACCTGAATGGCTGACATGCAAGCTTGAGAGCCATGAAGTCAGAGAACGGAGCTGCGCTGATCCTGATCCTGGCGGGAATCACATCACAAACCATGGCGGAGATGAGCGAATTATGGGGAATAGTGAAAACATGGCCAGTACCACTCCCTCTCATTACCAAGGAGAGCGTCTCAGATGGAAAACTCCACTGCAACCAGAGTAAATGCTTCCTGACCAAATGCTGGGATGCGGACAAGTACCCAATAATGCTGGTAATGCGTGTTCCAACATACATCCTTATGCCAGTGAGGGAGCAAGAAGCAAACATCCCAGTACTACTTAGGTATCGGAGAGACTTTGGAGTTTCAGCAAGCCATCGCTATTGCAGTAGCAGCTTCAGTAGCCGCCGCAGCCACAGCCACTGCAGCCCTGACTATCTCCATCCCTACAGCCAAGATATTGAATGGTCTGTCAAAGGACACTGCGACAGCCCTGACACAGAACACACACTTGAAGAATGGCATCGTCCTAGTGAACCAACGAGTGGATTTGTTGCAAGAACAAACAGACTTATTAGCACTAACCTGGCACCTCGGGTGCATCCATTCCTATACCGGACTTTGCGTTTCTAGCATCCCCTTTAATAACCTTTCCCGAGCAGCCAACCTGTCTAGACACTTAGGACAACTATTAGCTACAAATTGGTCTAGTGAGCTTGAAGAACTTATTGCACAGCTAAGGCTAGAAATAATGAATGTTAGCTCCAATGTAGTACAGACTATAACTATAGTAGAGTTAGCTAATACAGCATTTAATTTAGTAAAGGCCTGGTTGGGAACAGCAACCCTAGGAATACTGATGGTTTTGGGGCTCCTCCTGCTTGGCAGAACGATATGCTCGATGCAGCTCAGGCAGCAGCGTGACAAGAGAGTGTTGCTTCAGGCCATGGCCGCCATAGAAGAGGGTGCCTCCCCCAGAAAATGGTTGGAGATGCTGGACTCATAGCCATTGACGGGTAAGATCAAAGGCCATGCATATCGACCTAAGACAGGGAGCAGACCATTAGATGTCTGTCACCCAATGACGGGTAAGAATGCAAAAGGACCTCTGACGACCTAAGACAGGCAGAGTCCCTTTAAACCCCACCTCTTTTCATTTTTGTTTAAGAGAAAAGGGGGAGATGTAGAGGTCCGAGCCATGGCTGAGGTCGGACCCCAGCCCTTCTAAGATTGCGCTCACATCCGGTAATGGCACATCCCACGCATCCGCTCTGCCGAGTAGGAGAATCCCCCTCCCAGACCTTATAAGTAGTTCCGTGCTCATGCACACTGCATGATTTCTGCCCTGTCGCCAATAGAGTTAAAGGTCACGCATGCTCTCCCCTTTGATTGGTCTAGGAAACATATATATAGCGGTAGTTAGGAGTAGGGAGGAGGAGAAGCCAGCAGAACCAGAAGTCAGCGAGCCATCCTGCAGAGACTAGAGGAATAAGCTAGAGAGAAACTAAAAGAGCTCTTACTCATACTTGCCTGCGTGCAAGCTGCAACCTTTCTGTAACACCGCCTGTGAGAAGAAATTAAAGCTGATTGAAACCGAACCAGGTCTCCTGTGATCGCGTCGACTCGACCCACGGGAAGCGGGTGCAATAATTTTCTGTGTGGTTGATCTGTCCTTTGGAGTGAGTGGGTGTTGAAGTTTCCTAAAATGAATTCATTGCATTCTATTTCCCCCTTTAATTCTGTTAGTATTTGTTGCACATATTTGGGTGCTCCTATGTTGGGTACATAGAGATTTATAATGGTTATATGCTCTTTTTGGACTGACTCCTTTATTATTATGTAATGTCCTTCTTTGTCTCTTGTGACTTTCTTTGTATTGAAGTCTGTTGTCTGATACAAGTATTGCACCTCCTGCTTTTTCCTCCCTTAGTAGCATGACATATCTTTTTCCATCCCTTCACTTTTAGTCTATGTGTGTCTTTGAGTTTGAAGTGAGTGTCTTGTAGGCAGCATATAGATGGATCTTCCTTTTTTATCCATTCTGTAACTCTATGTCTTTTGATTGGGCATTAAGAACATTTACATTTAGGATGATTATCCATAGTTATGTACTTTTTTGCCATTGCAGGCTTTAGCTTCATGGTTATCCAAGGTTCAAGGGCAGCTTGTTTACTATCTAACAGTCTAAATTAACTCACCCTATTTCAATCAAAATCTAAAGGTTCTTTTCTTTTTTACATTCTTTTTCTTCCTCCTTCACTCTTTATATATCAGGTATTATATTCTGTTCTCTTTGTATATCCCTTGATTGACTTTGTGGGTAGTTGATTTAATTTTGTATTTGCTTTGTAATTATTGGTGTACTTCCTTTACTGTGGTTTTATTTTCTCTCATGACAGCTATTTAGCTTTAGGAGCCCTTCCATCTATAACAGTCCCTGCAAAATACACTGTAGAGGCTGCTTGTAGGAGGTAAATTTCCTCAACTTTTGCTTATCTGTATATTGTTTAATCTCTGCTTCAAATTTAAATGATAATCTTTCCAGGTAGAGTATTCTTGGTTCAAGGCCCTTCTGTTGCATTGCATTAAATATGTCATGCTACTCCCTTCTGGCCTGTAAGGTTCCTGCTGAAAAGTCTGGTCATAGCCTTGTGGGTTTTCCTTTTTATGTGATCTTTTTTCTCTTTTTGGCTGCTTTTAATACTCTGTCCTTGTCCTTAATCTTTGTCATTTTAATTATTATATATCTTGGTGTTGTCTTCCTTAGGTCCCTTGTGTTAGGAGATCTGTATACTTCCATGGCCTGATAGACTATTTCCTTCCCCAGATTGGGAAACAGTGTCTCTTCATTTGATTTCCTTGGGACTCTTATACCAGCTATACGATAATTCTATTATAGCTTGAAGAATCTCCCAAGTTGCAGTCCACTGGTGATGGATTTGGATTGAGAAATATTTTGTATTTCCTGGAAATACTGTATGCTTGTTTTATGATTCTCATTTTCTGAGAGTCTGGCTAACTTAGGTAGGAAACATTTAGTCAGTGTTAGCTGAAAACAACATAAAGGTGATCCTCCTAGAGAAAGTAAAAAATATGCCAAATATAATAGAAAAGACAGTTTTAGCTCCTCCAAAAGGAAGGTGCGCATCTACTATTTCCCTGCAAAGTCTACACTGGAGGCAAACTCTCTGCCAGGTATTTTGGTATAGTCTTCTTTTCATTATTGTACCTATTGGATGATGTTATGCTTCACAGACCAGGTAGGATGTAAGAACCCCAAATCTTCAGAATCCAGTCCTGTGGAAAACTGGGATTTTAACAGGTGAAAAGTCAAGAGTCACCAAGGTACCAGGGTATAACAAGACAGAAACTTGGCAGCTGGTAGAAAATTCAGGAGTCTAGCACCAGGTTCTGATATCAAAGCAAAACAGAGGGTCAGAAACCTGTGGACATCTAGAACTCCACTCATGAGCCATGTGGGACAAGGTTTGCCTCTGCCCCAAACCCTATATCTAGTTTTTGCTGGGGTAAGAGTCACTCTCAATTATATACCCAGTCCAAGACCAGAAAATAAGAGCCGATGATAACTCCTAACACCTTCTCATTTCATTCCATTAGCATCTCACACCAGACCAACTATATCAGAATTTATTGGGAGAAAATCTATGTATCAGCACTTCAAAAAAATCTTCAGCTAGTTCTAATGGGTATCTGGGCTTGGAAATAAGTGCCCTATTTAAAAAAGAGCAAAGACAAAAAAGCAAAACAAATAAATCTTTTTTTACCACTGATTACAAATATAAGTTGGCATTGTATTCTATTTTATTATGTAAAGGTGTGTTTGATTTCAAAGTTGATGGGAAAAGGGCTTCCATGTAACTTAGGAATCAAACAGTAGATGATATTCAGACAGCCTGCTCATTAACCTCCTAACATTCAACACTATGTTGAGATCACAGCCTTCCATTTGATGACAGTCTCTCCTGTTCTTCTACTGCTATGTGGTCTCCTGAACTGTGTTCCTCCAATGTAGAATTTTTAAAAATCATCTCTAGATTTTCCCTTGTAAAATGTAAATCTTAGAAAATCAAATTCCAATGGAATGATCTGGTTTGGATCAAAGTAACCAAATCATTAATCTGGATCTTTCTCCAAAACTGGAGCCAACCCAAGTCTGAGCCATGATATATATATAACAGGCCAGATATTTAGAGGGATATTAATTCTTCCCTATTGTTGATGTGTTTGTGCTGACAGAGGAGACAGAGACCAATGGCAGAATACTGAAAGGCAGTTTTAGGTATTTTTAGCCTGATTAAAATAAGGAATGATTTAAAACTGTTTCAAACAGCTCTTCCCACAGAATTCTGCAAAGCCTCCAGCCTGATCTCTGGGTGGGAGAAGCTCAGCCAAAGGATGTAAATGTTGAGGAACCTCTTCCATTTGGACTGACCCACCAGGTCTAAACAACATTTTTTGTGTGTGATAGAAACACAGAACCCAGATGGGAATTGTCTTTCAGAATCTTAGATGGGAAACTGCACAGGTTCCCATGGTCAGCTTGAAGACATTAAAAATCACACTGCAGTTGGCAAAGGACTGCTTACCTTCTCAAGGACACTCTCAGGTGACAGCCAGCAATCACAGCATGTTCTGAGTCATGGGACAATGCTCATGCGAGCCAAGCTTTCACCCCTCTAAGGCACACATCAGTTCTGGCTTTTGTGACTCCCACAGCCAGAGTGGAGGGACTTGGTTAGCCAGGAGTTCTGGCCTTCTTACAATGCTTATCCTGCCATTTCTCCATTGAATTCCCGAGGAAGCCCAGACTGGTGAGCAGTGTGGGTGCTGATAAGGCAGAAACACAGCCTTTCACGGGCCCTTGGATCTTGCAGGGTAACTTGGACAGCACACGCCATTTTGGCACCTTTGATTGTCTGACTCATTTCCTCTGCCCAGAGGAGAAATGAGCACTGCTTGGACAAGGCATTGTAACTGTTCATAGCCAAGCTTTACTGACAAACCCAAAACCATTCTCAGATGGAGTTCTTTCACTGCTGACTTTAGTGCCGTCTGAGTTCTGTTTCAGTCACTTGGCTAACTCAGTGCCTTATATGTAAAAATGATGCTGATCTCCATACCTTCCCCTGTTCTTGGGCTTCGCAGGCACAGGTAGAGTTCAGGTGAAATGTCCAATGCTGTGTCAGGGACACAGTGTATTCAAACCTAATTTTATTCAGTGTTTGTTAACACCCTTTGCCTATTAATACTTCACACTTGGCAAAGCAGATGGAAAAGCTGAGCAGAATTCTACAGAAAGAAACTGGACTTACCCAACCCTGTATCTCATCTTAGAGCTCTGCTGTCTCTGAGTCTCTTAACTACCCTGTTACCGGAAGCCTTCAGGGGTTACCCCGCATGTACTGGATCCCTTAACCAGTAACATGTCTCTGGCTGTGAATTCATGTTTTGTTTAATGATGGCCCAAAATTGATCCTAAATGCCACTTTTTCCTTTCTAAATGGATTTTTCTCCCTTCTAAATAGACACTCTACCCTGTAAACTTGCATGCCAGTTGCCCATATGTAATGTGTTCTCTTCTTTTAAGAATTAAAAAAAAGTTTGTTTTTTCATCTTAGAGTGGATGACATCCCTTGGGGACAGAAAAACCCAACTAGAGATTGCCACTAGGGTGACTGAATTGTAGCTCCATGGACACATTTGACATAACCAGGCACTCTCTCTGCTACACTGAGGGTAGAGAAATTATGCCTGGAGACTCAGAAATCATACTCCAATGTTCAAATCCCAGCTTCACTATTTTATGACCATGGCCAAATTACTTAACCTCCCAAATTAGTTATTTCATTTAAAAAAATTATAAAATACTCCCTACCATGAGGATTAGTTGAGATTAAGTATGTCAAGTGCTTGGTATCCTGTGTGTGGCAAGGGGTAAGTATGGCTCAATAAATATAAGCTATTATCATTATATTTATTTAATCTCCACAGGATGCTGCAAAGCTCATGGCATTTTCAGGATTAAATCAGATTCTAAAAATGTAGCTTCTTGATTCTCATTATGACATTTAAATTGGTTCTTTGAGCTTTGGGGAAGATCTCTTAGCATTCTTAACATGAAGGAGATTCTTTTTACAGTCCTTTTAACACCAAGGTAGTTGAGGGTAAAAACAAGAGTTCTTCATTATACTAGAATCTGCCAGGTAGTGTCAAGGGTCTTGCACTAAGATGAGGTAGCAGCCATAAGCTACTCAGTTAGTGTTTGGGGGCTTTTCTGACCTGGTGAGAGTGCCCGGCTGCAGTGAAGGGCTGATGATGACATTACAGCTGCATTAACTGTGTCCTCCTACTTCTGCCCAAGGTTGCCCTATGGGGATTGTACATGTCAGGATGCTGTGTTTCACAGTTAATGGAAATAGCAAAAGAGATGGAGTGAGTGAGCTTAATTGATTTTGCCCAAGTTATGGAAGGTGAGGGTGGGGGATAGGAAGGGGACGGGAATGGCTTTCTAGAGATGAGTAAGCTTAAGGCTATCAAAAAGAGATGAGGAATGTAAACAGTTTTCATTGTTCACCAAAGAAGACTTCAGCAAGGAGCTCCTCTGCAAAAGCAACAAAACAAGATTAGAGGAAGGCCAAAGGTGGTTCTTACCAAGATAAATGAGCTAAGACATCTTGTCTTGGAAACATTTAGGTCTTTCTTGGCAAGCGACACCCTCCCATCTTGCTGTTTTCTCCTTCTCTTTTTCAAGCTCTCATTTATTATAAACAGAGATTATTCCCAGATATGAATCTGTTTTGCCAGGATACCTCCTAAAATCTTTGTCCCTCTCCATTTTTCACCTTTAATTTTTTTAAACCACAGGTATGTAATAGAAATTTTATTTCTGAGAGTAACTGATTTATCTGTGCCGACATCATCAGAATGTCACAACATGGATTTGACTTCATGTCCAAGATGATTAAAAATACATATTTCTTATCCTTAAACACAGGAAGTCATGTTTTTCTTTTAGAAAAGGAACTCACCCCTGAAAGACTTGAGCTCTGTTCGAAATTCCCAGCATATGATTCTAAGGAACATCTAAGAGTCTGTTCTTTTATTTCACCATAACAGTCCCACAGTATATGCATTAAAAGCAGAAATGCCCAATATACAGAATGAAAAACCTGTAAATTTGATTACTTTCTAAATGTTTCAAAGTACCCAGAAACCTCTGGACCAAAGTTTTTTCCCCTCTCCTTAAAGCAAAAAAGGAAAGCAAAACAAAAACACTCATTCACTTATGTCTTTGCATCTTAAACAAAATGAATGAATAGCTTTTAAACCCTTTGCACTAGAAAAGGAAAGTGCTTCCAGCTTGACAACTTAAATGATAAGTTGCAGTCCAATGTGTTTTGAAATAGACCAAACATAAATCCATCTTCAATAGGGAGTTTTAATTGCAAGCCACACTGACCCTTCACTCCAATGGTGCCACCCACACACAGCTTGCAGTAATGAAGACTGACAAATTGTCATAGCTGGATGTTGACTTTCAATAAGCTGCCCTCATGGCCTTAGCCACATGAAACATTGGGAAGGAGACACATTTTTTAGGTTCCACGCCCAGCTGCTGGACCAAGGCCCCCTCCACGGTGGGGTCGGGCATCTCAGTGAAGAGCTATAGAGAGGGGGGCAAAACCTATTTGAGCAGTGGGAAGCCCAGGGAAACACCGCTGAAAATTAAACTGATCTGAATTAAAGCACAGCAGGGGGAGGAAGGAAAGAAAAAGAGACTTTCTCATGGAGAACCCCCTCTGGTCATGGCCTGCTTGGGAACTAAGTCATAGAATCTTCTTGTTGTTGTAGGAGGGGTTGCAAGCCTCATCCAGAACTCTGATGATTTTCTCTGAAGAAAAGTAAACCAGAAAACAAGTTTCTAGTTTAGAGTGTGTTGTTGAGTGGAGATTGTGATATTGAGACCATTCCAGGAAAGGAAGTTTGAAGGCCAAAATTAAAATAGCAAATTTGTTCCTTGCAATTTGACTTCAGAATCCCCTCAAGGATCCTTCCTTGGGAAGCCTTATTTTTCATTTGAGAGATGTTGTGCACCATATGGATTTTTTGTTTTTTTTTTGGTTTACATACTGCATTTGCCAAGAATGTCTTGTGAGACACAGCACCTCATTTTCCATGGGGTCCCAAGAGATAACAAGGTACCTTCAAAGCTCTCTGTATTTGCTTGGTAAATGTAAACATGAGGAATAAAACAACACTATTTAGCAAATAAAGTGATACTCTCCTAACTTTTAAGCTGTGCAAATCATAATTACAGCAATCTCAATAATTATTATCACTTAATGTTCAAAGAGCACCAACCCTCATTTAGACATAAAGTAAAATTGGAATTCAGCCTTGACATTAGTCTATTAAGACTGAGTGCTTTCACAGAATGCATATACATGTTTGAACATTTTGACTTCATTTATAGGTGAATTCAATCAATGTGCCAGTTCCCACTGAACTTAGAGGCCAATTGACTAGATTAATTGAACAGCTTGACCTACTGTGTTGTCACTTTGTCAACTTAGCCATTGCAAAGATAATGGGAGCAGGGAGTTAACGACAGGACACGAGAAAGGAGAGTATCTAAAGTAGTTGTGATTCCTATTTGTTGCTGGTGTGTTTTAGATATGGGCTGTTCTCAGAGAAATGACATTCACTAAAGTGGACTTAAAATGGTGTGGTAGAAGTGCTGAATTTGAGAGGAACACACTCACCCTTCCACTGACAAGCTCCTCTAGGCTGCCTTGGCTCCACTCTTCATTGCTGGCAGTCTTAGAATAACAGACTGTCTCACGATCTTTCAGCATCTCTCTTTGGCACTCATATATACTGGTTATTGCAATCCGAATCTGGAAGACTCAAGTTGTCTGGATGCTGGTCAGCGAAGAAACTGTCTTCACTTACTAAATAGTCTTAAAGTTAAGAACAATTACTCCTGCTATCTGCTTTCATCTGCTGAATCATGGAAATCTCATCCCTCCTCAACATCCTCGCAGTGACAGAACACAGAGAAGGCACAGGAACCCAGCCCTTTGAAGATCATGTATTGTGTTCATATAGGGTTTTTTGTTTATTTTTTTTGTAATTTGTAATTAGAGTACTCTAATTTACATGTTTCCTGAGGAAATACTAAATACACGTATATGCACATACACACATATATGCATACACACAGAACAACAGCCTTTAAAGCTGTCTATATAAATCAAAAGTGCAAATTGTCTTCACAGTACACTGTTAAAATATCCAGGAAACAATTGTATTTGGCACAGTAACTGAAAGAAGAAGTGGAAATGGGTCAAGGGAGGGGCAAGGTGGCAGCAGCATCTTAGCCGAACAGGACACACAAACTTGAAATGCCTGGAGCAAGCTCTCTCCCAGGACTTTACAGTTACTGATTTCAGTCTGCCAATTCCTGTCTCCATTTGTTGGTTTTCGTAACTACTTGTTTCATTAAAGGAGATGAAGTGGACAACTATCTAACAAAAATAGTGGCTCAGACTAAAGGAACCTATAAATGGTAGAGTTCTAATAAGTGGTAATTACAGTCACCATCACTTCCAAGCACTAACCATATGCTGGATCCCATAGCAAGAGCTTTATATTTCGACCTCAACTAATCCTCACTGCCTGACAATTTTTCTTAAGAGTATTGGCTGTTGGGCCAGATGACCTTGTATCCATATCTTAGCTGTGCTATTTAACTAGCAGCACAAACATGGAAAAGTTATTTAAATCTCTCAAAGCCTCTATGTATTTAATTGTGATCAGGTACTGACTGATGTGATGTGAACATCAACTGACAGTTTCTGGGGGTGACTTTATAAATGAGCATTCCTGGGTGTTGAGTTTCTATTATGACATCATAGTGCGTGTGAATGCTACCTAACTGGGGCTTGCCTGGCCTTTCCCAATTGTCTCTATAGCCCAAATACCCCCATCAAATTCCTTTAATCTTCTTGTAGAGCTTATTTCTAAGGTATTGACTCACCTTCACTATTTTTTTCTGAATCATCAAATTCTCCTTAATTCATTTTAGTTCAGCTTAAGCAAAACAGCTCCCCAAAGAGGCCTGTCTGAAGTTGAGTTAGGTTAGTGTGTGCTTCTTGCATACTACATACCTGCCCTCTAATTCCCAGCATACACCCATGAAGCAGCATGCCCTCGATTTCCAGTGGAGAAATTGAAGCAGAGACAAGACAGATACCTTGTGCTGGCATCGCACAAACCCAGAAGCAGTTAGCTTTCCCTTCCTCAGTCTAATTTTCATGAAACCCCAATATTCTGTCTCTGCTTGTTTTCTTAAGGAAACAATGGCATTGTGCTCTTTGTAAGATTAGAATGAGTAAGATGTTGGCTTTTGTTTTAAAAGGACATAAATAGTGTTTGAATTTTTATGTAGCTCAGGGTGTCTCGGCCTCGGAGTGCTGTGAATGTAACAATTAGAACCACATTGAAATCAAAATAAAGTACAAATGGAGTTTTGCAGGCAAAACTGCTCAGTTTAGGTTTTTGGTGAGGACTATTTTCTGGTACATTTGGGACTTTTAAACAGATATCATCAAAATAACTTAGAATAAAAGGAAATTAATTCCTTAGTCATGTTATATTGGTGGCCATTGAGATTGAGCAATGAAGAACAAAAAGTGAATAAGGTAAAGGATTCTGGGAGAGTATGTCTGGATTCAATTCCTTAACGACATTTTATATCTGTCCCTTGCATTCCAGCATGTGGTGTATGACATCCACTTACATGGTAATTTACTTAGGAAAACCCTACACTCATATTAGAGTTTATTTTTGAATGAGAAAGATGAAAATAAAACATCCAAGATATCAGCAGAGGTCTTGACTCTTTCTTGGTCTTATAAATATCTTAAGTTGGAAGAAGAAACCCCAGAAGATGATGATTTCATTTAGACATCAAAGGAAAGCTGTGCTGACCAGCTTTCTTCTGCGTCTCTGCAATGAGTCTCTATAACTGTTTCCCAGCATGTAGGTTCTTGTCCCTGCCGCAGACTGAGCTTCTGCCTTTGGAATCTGGCTTTTCCTATCCTTGGTGGCACAGCTCTCTGGAGGGAAGTGCCTGTGTGGTGCTTTCCCTAGGAGGGTAAAAGCAGCAGCTTCCCATTTTAGAGGAAGTATTTTGGTGTTTTCATCAAATCTGTCAGGGACAAAGCCCTAGACGTGAAATCCTTCCTCTGCAAGCCAGATAATATTTACCCACCTCTGGTATTTCTGACTTCCCTTTGAAGATAGTGAATGTGGTTCCTTGAGAAGCAAGCTTGTCCTCAGAGAAGCCCAGAGCCCCATAGAGGTCAATCAAAAGGCTGAAAGTTCAGCTTCCAACTCTTATGAGCCCTTTGCCCTTGTGTCCAGCCTCTCAGCTGCAGATTCTTGGTGATGTGGAGACTTGATCACCATATCAGCACACGGGTCATCAAATGTGTGACCCCGGGGTGAAAACTTCCATGTCATGCTACTGCTCCCTCAGCCAGGCCAGCCCCCCAAGCACTGCTTTTCAATTTATATTTATATTCTCTTTCACTCTTTCCTGTTCATTCACACAAGGCAGTTGACAATGGTAATAAATGTGGCTGTACTTGAGGCCGGGCTGTGACAGGCTCCATAAGCAGTGGGCTGATTTGCTGCTTTGGGGTCGAAGGCTCAGACTTTCATGAAACAAAAATATTATATTCAGGGTAATGATTTATGGCTTTGACTCCTGTTTGATTGTAGACCATAAATACTAGCAAACGGTACTTAGAGCATCTCTAGAGGACATTAGGAACATATTCAAGTTTATTTTGTACAGCCATTACTGATTCTGTATGGGTATGAACACTATTTGAAAGATGTTATTTTTCCCCAAATAAGTCTTTGGAGATGATAATGTCTGACAATGATTTCATGCTAACCTTATCCATGTAACTGTAACGTGCTCAAAGAAATCCGATGACAGATCAACTAGTGAGGCCGAAGCTGCTGCCAATCGATACTCCGACAAGGATGTCATCTTTTATTTTTTTATCCTGTAATAACCGAGCTTCCCAGCCTCAAATGCACAGGCTGTGACTGGCATTATCCCAACAAAACTGAGAAACTACCAAGTCCCTTCAGTGTAAACTTGCTGACTGGGCTCACAGCATGAACCTTGCTCACATCTCTTTGATTTCCTTGAGTGCCTAATTTCTCAGTGGTAAAGTAAGGAGCACCTGCTTCACCAGATAGCTTGGGCCTTGATCACATCATTTCTAACTGCCTACCTTTCTGGGGTAGTCTCGTCTCTATTCTCACCCTGGAGTAGGTGAGAATGCCCATTTGACCATCGCAAAGCCCTGGAGCCACGTGAATACAATACTCTTAGCTACTTAGAACTGAAGCCTACACCAGCCAGAGGAAGAGGAGTTCCTTGTGAATAGGAGGCTTCCTGTATGTTACCAAAACATTTCAATCCCAGGAGGAGTTTATTTATACTCTCTATACTGAGTGCCCATTGAATTAATTTAAAGATCTGAATTATACTTTTCCATGATACAGATTTGATCCCTACCTAGAAAAGGAAAAGTCCTTTCTAAAAACTTCTAGTGAGTTGTAGAAGTTGGATCCAAAAGAGACTGTTTGAAATGCTACCAAAGGAACTTCTCACAGCTCAAAGGGGTGTGACTTAGGAGCCACTTTCCATTCACTATTACAGTAGAAGGTCATTTTTCCTTCCCCGTCTTATTTGAGAGACTTTCCAGAAAGTCTAACTTTTTATTTTGGCAGTGATCATGCTAGGTGCTTTTTTAATGGGTACTATTCTTGCTAAATTATAGATGAGTTTGATAGTAAGACACATGCCATTATCTGAGTTATTTATTCATGGGATGTCATCTGTAATACACCCACACTAGTTTATCTCAAAGTTCAGTATTGATCAATTGCTTTAATCAGTTGTACCAAGGGATGCTAAAAGATTCAGCAATCACAGCTTTGAGTATCAACATCTCTCTCTGGGTCTTTGCCAGGCTCAGAGTGAAAACTGTGGCTAATTTCAAACTCTGGGTAACAAGAGCACTAAGTAGAAGTGGACGGGTGGCTCCTTGCATTGAAACGGGTGGATGTGTATCATTCCTCCAACCACATACACATGAAGTCATCACTTCGACTATTCATTGTATTTTTGTTCACATATTTTGTTCAGTTTTGATATTAGTTGTAAGGTCTGTAGAGATCCAGTGCTGCCTTCTTGTAATGATAGCCACATATCTTTTCTGGTTTTGCTTTCAAAGCAGGGAATGAACTCTGCTGGCTCCCCAGAAACACATGGCCAAGACCTCCATACATAATCAGCATTCTGTCTAGAGGCAATTAAAGATGATATAGTTGGGGCTCTATTTTTATTTATACTGTGTAATGAGGCTCCAAATTAAAAAAGTTATATCCTAATCTCCATTAATGCAAGGAGTCACAGTCTTGTGAGTGCAGTGGTCCATATTAGGTGACAAATTTATCATTTTTATACCCTTTCTCAATGCCAAGATTCAGCATTTCCTGAGGACAAATCCTGATGCAAATAGCAGGAGATCGACCCCCCTCTCTTCTCATCCTACTGTGGAAGTGGGTTTCATTTGAGCAATAAGACCTGACAGACTGTGCATTTGTGGGCAATTACAGCACACCTTAGGAGGTATTAGAAAGCATAAGGTCAAAGACGGGCACTTTAATTTCCTAAGAAGAGCAATAATAACCTGAAACACACAGCTTGGGCACCTTATTACAATTGTAAGATGGAATACATTAAAATAAGGAAAACAAGAACAAAGACGTGGCTGGAAATTGGTAGGTGGGGTATGAAATCAATGTCGAAGGACCTTGAGTCTTTGTGCTTGGATTTCTAAAGGCATTTCCAAATGGTTATCCCTTCCCAGAGCATTGCCCCTTTCTCTTGCAGTCAGAGGCTGATTGTCTACAAAGAGCTTTTGACTTGTTTCTTTACATTTTATAACAAAGCTGGTAAGAGCCGGAAATTCTTTGTTTGAGAAGAAGACTTGGCCAAGGCTGGTGGCCAGTGGGGTCTGCATGGGGTTTTAGACTTAGGTCGGAGGTTTGAATGGGACAGTGACACATGGGGAGGGACGGAGCCCTTTTGCATCAGTAGAGTACTATCAAGTAACTGCTGAGAAATTCAAGATATATAAAATAAAAGATAAAAATATAAAGAAAAGCCCTGTGGTAGGCTGAAAAATGGCCTAGTATCCAAAAGATATCCATACCTGGAACCTGTGAATGTACCTCATATGGCAAAAAAAAAAGTGTCTTTGCCGATGTGGTTAAGTTGGGGATCTGGAGACCGATCACCCTGGAATGTCCAGGTGGGCCCTAAATGCAATCATGTTTCCTTATAAGAGGGAGATTCTATGCTTAGACACTCAGGAGGAAGGCGATGTGGCCACAGGGCACAGGGCATAGACTGGAGTAAGGAAGCCACAAGCCAGGGAGGCTGTCTGCCTCTAGAAGCAGGATGAGGCAAGGAGCTGAGATCAGAAGGGAGCACAGCCCTGCCGACACCCTGATTCGGACCCAGTCATTCTGATTCAGACTTCTGGCCACCAGCACTGTGAGGGAACACATTTTTGTTGGTGTAAGCCTCCCTGTTTGTGGTAACTTGCTACAGCAGACACAGGAAGCTTATCCAAATCCCAGTAGGCATGGGGCTTCCACTCTCTCAGGCCCCACCTCTCCCATGATCATCCTTCAAGGTTACATTATTGATTTAATTTTATGTAATACCCTGTTTTCAAATAATCCCTAAGAATAAAACGACTTGACCACTCAGTGGCTGCCTCCCCTGGTAGAGCTGTCAGAAGGAATTTCAGACACAGGGAATCTCAGAAGCTTCCAAGCACACATTCTGTAAGCCCACAACTGCCTCACCCTTGACCCTTCAACCCCCATAGCCAATATCCTTCCCTTTCCAGGCCCACTTTGTCAGAGTCTTCCTTGGGGTCCCATACATTGTCTGCTCCTCCCTCAGACACTTATCTCTTTGAACCCTCTTGGGCCATTTGCTGGAGATACCTGTTTCCATAGCCACCTCCCCAGAGAGGGCATGACTCCTATAGAGGGAAGAACCTCTCTACCCCTCACGGTGCCTGGACCCTGCTCTGCACAAGGAAGGGGCGGTATTTCTTTGAGTATGTTGTCCTTGACCGAGGAGCACAAGGCCTAATGGGCCTGGGTTCCCACCTGGGCCTGGGGTATCTGGAGTACTGGATGTGGTGGGGAAGTGAGAGCTGGGGCAGCTCCACGGGTCCGAACTGTGAGACATCAGGGCCCGAGACCTCCAACAGGTAGGAGATGCTAAGGGTCAGGATGCATGCAGAAGCAGCACAGTACTTAAAGGGTTCTGACATGTGCAAGGAAAGTTGGGTGACGCACAGTTTGTGTCACTGGATCAGGCCACTTGAAGAAAGGAGGTAAAAAGCCACGGATGAATCTACATGGATGAACATATGGCATGCCTTGTTGCACAGGCTGAGTAGAACATGCCTTCCCACCTCTGTCCACGTGGGCCACATCTCAGTAAAGTCAAAGTCACTGGGCACAGAACCCATTAGCTTCCACTTATTGGAGACTGGGAGCCAGATCTGAGCTATCTACAGTCTCCTCAGTCCAGCTCAGGCAATTTTTGAAACAAATCACTTAATTATTTCACTACCTATCATCAATTAAAGGATACAGGCTTATTTCATAAATAATCTTCCCACTGTAACTTAGGTAAAAAAGTTCATAGATTCCTGCCCTAAACTAAACACTCAATTCAAAATTAAAGTGGGCTAATCTCAGAGCACTCCAGTACATTTCATTATAGGAAAGATTCTCCTTCCCTCCTCTGTCTCCCATGTATTCTAAGACTCTTGAAGAAGCCATTGGATCCTTGGGTACAGAAATCTGACTAATTCCCATTTGGTGGGAGACCACACAGTTGGCTGGGCTTCCAACCACAGAGTTGGCATTCCTACTTGGCAGTTGGTAGGCACTTCCCCATTCAGGACTCATGCAATTAGCTATTTAAGATCTAGGAAAAATCTCTTTTCCAGGAACACATTCCTTAAGGTGTTTTGTTTAGTAGCCTTTTTGGAAGCCACAGGAAAACAGGGATTTTTATTTGTTTATTTTTTAAGCCTGTGATGAAAAAAAAAATCCAGAAATAACCAGGGCTTTCATGTGTAGATTTTTTAAGTGTAGATCCCTCATTCACATTTAGGTAATGACTGGGACAGTTATAGAAGAGAGCTAACTAATATGAAAAATGATTCTAATAGCTGATAATTATTGAGCCTTTGCTCTGCACCAGAGATACAGATGATCTCTCATAACAGCCATGTGAAATCGGTACTACTGCTGATCCCAGTGTTACGGATGAAGAACCTGGGATCAGTGAGGTCTCTAGCTTTGCCAAGGTCACACACAGCACATTGGTGGTGGAGTCGGGGCCAGAGCCCAGCAATGGGTCTCAGGAGTATGTGCTCTCTGGGATGCACAGGATAAAAGGATTTATACTTTTGTGACAGGTATAAATCTGAATTTATAAACTTGGGTGGTTTACCATTTTAATCTCTCCAAGCCCTTTCCCCCCTGGGCTAGAGGACATAAAACTCACCCATTCTTGGAGCTTCTTCATCAGCTTCAGCAGGTTTGAGCAAGGTTTGGGGATCTGACTGGAGACACATCAAGACATTGGGTGGGTCTTGTTTCCGCTGTGTGTCTGGTGGCTGCCCAGAGGTATGTGGCCCCAGGCCATGTGACGATCTGCCCTGTGGTTTTTGTGTCAAGCTTGGTGCCAGGAGTCAAGAAGTGTCACACTCCCACCTCCGCGGAGGCTCCTTCAACCTCACGATGCTGCCAAGAGCAGAGAGCTGGTCCTCACCTCCTGGACTTGGGAAATCTGGGTTTCTCATAGGAAATCAACCTCTGTCCTCCCCTCTCTAACTCCCTTTCTTTTTTTTCCCAATATATTCACACTAGGCTCTTTCTTGAGTCACTGCCCTTCTTGCTGGTCTTAGAATTCTGACAGATTTGCTTTCTCTCCAGCTGCAAATCCCCAGCAGGCACAGATCCTGATATCCACTTGAACAGGAGAAGAAGGTACAGGCAGAATTCAGAGGGAAAACTTAAGGAAATATTGCAGAACATGTCCTTGCCACACCTCCCTTTACTTATTTCCACTTGTGGCATATGCCTGCTGCTTGCTTATGCAAACACAAGCATACCCACGTGAACATGATCTCCTATTCCTTTGATATTAATAATGGTTTTCTTCTCCTACCAGTTAAGGCTTAGCCTACCTAGGCTTTGTCTTTGACAATACTGATGTTGTTATGGAAATACATTACATATTCCTTTATTAAAATTCCCGGCACTCTACATCACAGCTGATGCCCCTGAGGCAGTAGGCAGTGTATAGGGGACTTAACCAACTTTTTCCTATATGTCATTTCATGCCCACAGTACTGTTTAATATCTCTTATACTTTATGAATGATCTTGGAAGATCTGATTGAAATTTACATTAATCTACTCCAGTTGTTTGAATCTTTAGAAAGATTACTAAAGGAATATTTAAGTGCTTTGTTCCATGGAAATTAGGAACACTGGATTACAATGTAAATGTATTTATGCAGAAAGTGGGGGTGGGACCTCTAGGGAAGATACACTGTTTACTGTCCACATTGGTTTCAATATTGCCACGTGTGGATTTTTTATGTATACATATTGTTTATATTGTACCTTGTGTACATAATTTGCTACTAATAAATCCGGACTAGCAGTGCACAGAGGACACATGTAGGGATGTTTTCTCGGTAGGCCTCATCTTCAGGAATCATTTTATTTCCACAGTTTAGTGCCTCCTTACTAGAATAGAGCACTCCATAATTTTTTCTAAAGAATCTATCAGTCTTGATCCAATGTGCTAGGTGATAAATGACTGAAAGTTGGCCACAGAGGGGAAGTAAGCCATGAGTCATGCTGTTTCCTAGTAACCAGTCAGTAAATAGCTTCCAGCAAGTATTTTAAACCCCAAAGCACACTTACCTTTGGTATTATCCTTGGACAGACTATCCTAATCTATGTCTGTGATCTCATCTTTCTTTCAGAATTTCCAAGAAGAGTGAAATAAATGAGATCATGCTTGCATATGCCTATTACCTCCTTCAAAACCCAAATGAAGACATACCTATGCAAAGGGGCCTTTCCCCACAATTGCTTGTCCTTGATTTCCTCTTTCTGTATTTTGTTTGTCCATTAATGTTATGAAGCAGTTTTTACTATATATTACTGTTTGTTTGCAGACATGATCGTCTACATAACTGTTTAATCAGTTTGTACTAATACATAGTTTCCGTAATTTACAACAAACGTAGGCAAAACTTCAGAATAGAATGCTGCAGGGAATTATCCTCATCACAAATCCCATACACTCAGGTGGCTTTAAACTAATTAATTTAAATTTATTAAGATTAATACATAAATTTTCCCTGAATGAGAGGTAGACAAATGGAGAATTATGCCCTTCTTCACCTGTTAGACTGCTTCCAAAAAACATTAAGGGTCAGATCCTGTAGAGTAGGAGTCCTTATTAAGGATATGGAGGAAGGCAAGGAGTTAGTTTTGGAACATGATGTCTCCAAAGATGTGCCTGTACAAGCTGATGTAGAAGGTGCTTTGGACAGGCAGCAGCCAAAGAGCCCCAGGAACTAGCAAAGGAGGGAGATAAAAGGAGGTATTAGGCAGGGACACAAAGGACCACCACAACTCACCTTAGAACAACCTCTGATGTGTGCTTGCAAGTCTCTGAATTAAACTGTAAGGTCTTTATAGGTATGATTTATTTTGGTGCCTTTTTCTTAAACTCTGTACAGAGTAAGTGCACAGGAAATGTTTGCTGAACAAATATACTTCCATTTTAGGTAAAAAGAATACAATTGTCAAGATTTGGAAGCAATCTAAGTGTCCATCAATAGATGAATGGATAAATAAGATGGAATACAGGTATACAATGGAATATTATACAGCCATAAAAAATCCTGTCATTTGCAACAACATGGGTGGACCTAGAAGGTATTATGCTAAGTGAAATAAGCCAGGTAGAAACAGACAAATACCATACAATTTCACTTGTATGTGGAATCTAAAAACAAAACAAAATGAAACAAAATGAACAAACCAACAGTAGACTCACTGACACTGAGAAGGCACTGGAGGTTACCATGGGGGAGGATCTGTGAGGGAAGGGGTGAAGAAGGTGAAGGGGATAAAGAGGCAGAAACTCTCAATTATAATATAAATTAGTCATGGGGATGAAAGTATAGCATAGAGAATATAGTCGATAGTTCCGTAACATCTTTCTATGTTGACAAATAGTAATTGCCCCAAACTGTTGAATAACTATGTTATATATGTGAAACCAATATAATATTGTATATCATCTATACCTCAATAAAGAAAGTGAACAAAATATAAATAGATTCATAAACACAGAGAAGGGACTGCTGGTTGTCATAGAGAAGGGGTTTGGGGCTGGGTGAAATAGGTGGAGGGGATAAAGAGTCACAAAAATCTAAGTACCCAATTCATGGGCATGTAAGTAGGGCATAAGGAATATAGTCAATAATATTGTAATATCTTTGAATGTTGACAAATGGGAACTACACTTATTGGGGTGAGCATTCAATAAATAATGTAGATAAGTGTCGTATTACTATGTCATACACCTGAAACCAATATAATACTGTATATCAACTATATTTCAATTTAAAAAAAGAATAGGCAATTCTCAGATGTACTAAAAGGACTAACCAGAATGTTCAGCAGGGTTATAAGTAGCTCTGCGATTTTACCAAGAAAGCTTTTGGATTTTGGAAAAACTGTCCCAAAAGTTAGGTTTTCTTGTATAAACCAAAAATTCTTAATTCTTCTTAAAGTCATCTCTTTATCTTGCAAAATTTTATTAATGGGGTAAAGCTTTAATGTGGCCAAGAACTTTGGTTAAGGTCATACATATGGGTCAGTGGGCATGCTGGAAGGTGATATTGATGCCATCAGATATCCCCCCTCTGGATGAACCTATCTTGTTCCAAGCTTTGGAAGGTAATTATACGGTTCTTGGCTTCTAATTTTTACTCCCAGTTATAAGGAACTGTTGCAATGTGGAAGAAACTGCTTTTCTCAGTTTAACTTGGTCTTTCTAATGAATCAAGCAGTCACCTAGTTGAATACATGTTTTACATTTTAAACATAATTAGAGCTTTTCAATAAATGATATTTTTCATCATTCTAAAAATTCCCTGAGTTGGATATCTGTTCTACACCTGCCATCTGGGGGGCTTAGAAAGGCTGAGTAAATCGCCCAGTGTCACAACACTAATAAAACACAGAGCTGAGTTTTGAACCAAAGATTTTCTAATCCTGAAGTGTTTTTACCACTCTGCTATATGGTTCTCTTCTGAGAGCCTTAAGCCTGAAACGGGTTTGAAGAGAAATATTTCATGTTTATTCATTTGGTAAAAAAGTAGTTGTAGAATTATTTGACAATCATAAATTTATAGCTCTGCTAGGAATATCAGAAAACATTTAATTGTGTGGTTTTTAAACTGTACTTCTCAGATTTCCCAGAGATGCTCAGAGGCTGCCCAAGGGGAGGCAAAGGTGGCTGGAGGTGCCCAAGGAGACAGAGCTCTGGAATTTCAGCCCTCTTTCCAGAAAAGGAAGCATCCATCTAGTTTGTTTATATTGCAGGTACAAATAAGATTTCATTTATGGTAAAGAAATAGGTTTATCCTTCTGGAGAATAAAATCGTTGACAATCCCTAAGCTAGCCTAAGTCTTTCATTCCATAGATGAGAAAACAGACCTAGGAGCAATTTACCAAAGTAATTCTGTTAAAATCATAGCATCTCTGAGGTGGGAGCACTCTTGAGGGTCATCTGGTCAACAACTGGCAGTGGTGGCCTCCCTGACCTGTGTTCAGCCACACTGGATACAGACTCCTCATAGCTGGGAGGTTGTGGCCCACCCAATCATTCCATCTTTCTGGTTCTTAGAAAATATTTCCTTATAATAAGCTAAAACCTGTCCTTCCAAATCCCTTGGAACCGAGTAGCATAATTAAAGACATTCTTACACATGACAACGCTTCAGATATTTGAAGACACTGAGCACATCCCCATTGAGTCTGTCACCTCCTGGCCCACATCTCCGTTTCTTTAACTATTCATCAGACAACATGGTTTCTTTCAAGTCTGTTTGCCCCACTTCAAAACAGTGTTAATTTGTTTATATCCCCTTGAAAAAGCCATGTGCAGAATTGAACATAATACTTCAATAATATTTTAATTTGTTCATTAACTCTTTTTTAAAATTCCATTCTCTACATAATAGCAGGTTAACTCCCTTAAGGTGGGTGAGGATTGATAGACAAGAGAAATAATGTGGGGATACTATTATCTACAGGTTGGTTTTGCCCACGCAGACAAATTTGTGCACACACTTTCCCCTCTCTTTCTTAAAAGGAATTCCTTGCACTAGTCAGTATCACCCCAGTGAACTGGTGCTGCCAGTTCCTTCCTGCAGCAAGCTTTTATTCCTCGCCATTAGCTATATGTGCTCTGCAGAAGGAGAGCTGGCAACAAACAATCAACTGATTATGGGGATCCCCTGAGTCCTATTTAGATCACTCTTCTCAAGTCACATGAATAATGGCAACTAACCTGTCTACATATTAGATCAAGCCACAGCAAGTTCATTTAAGAGCATGAACCTATTTTAAATAACTTCACAGATACATTTGCACATAAGATGTTAAAGGAGAAAACAGTTATAACACATGAAAAGCATTTTCTAAATTCTATAAAATGCATTATATTGGCCCTTACTTACCTCTGCTAATGGAGGAAACTGTCATGTATATAATCCAAAATGGCAAGCAAAATGCCATTAAACAATAGTTCTGGAATATACTGGAATTTACATTTCCAAAGCAATAGCAAAATACTTTTCTACCAAGAGATGTTTTCATAAAGTATTTCAAACTCAGAAAATGGAAATGCTGAAATGTTTCCTTGAGTTCACTGTGCCTAATTCTGATCCTTTTGTATGACAAGGGAGTCAACTTGAAATGGAACATTCTTTAGAAATAATCTACCAAAGAAAAATCCATACATGTTTAAACTAGAGATGATTGTTTCCTACGGTTTAGTGCTGTTTTTGAGCTGCTGTAATTGGTTTACTCTTCATTCTCACATTGCTTTTCATTCAAGGAATTAAATGTGCTTTATGTGTTATCATCTTATTTACTGTCCCCACTGCCCTGGTAAATATAATTAGCTCTATTTTGGCTTTGGGGAAATTGAAGCTTTAGGATTGTGAAGGAGGAAATCAGGAGAGGAAAAGGGTAAATCTCTTTTTACCCAGAGACTATTCAGCAAGATGTAGAATTCTTGAGCATTTCAGTTGGAGAAGATTCAAGGATCATATAGTTAACCCCCTCATTTTAAAGTGGGGGCAGTGACAGTAAACCATGTCAGTGTTCTATTTAGTGAACTTAAATATTTTTCAGCATTTCCATTTCCTGAGTTTGAAATGAGAATACTCACACTAACTTTTTCTAATAACAGGATTCTCACAGCCGTTAATGGGAGTGTGCCAAGATGAGTGAATCTGTCTGTCCATCTGACATGTAGCTAATGCATGCATCAGTGGTACGGCAGGAGAGGTGGGCTGGGCAGGGAGCCTGGGCTCATCCTTCTGTAACACTAACCCCACTTTCAGTAAACAGCTCTCCAACATCTTTGTGCACCTCACTGTCTTCATCTCTAAAATTAGGAGTTGGATGAAATCTTCGAAGTGTTCTTAGAGATTTAATGTGCCACAATTCCCATGTTCTTTGTATAATTTTTTTGAATGCATAATAGATACGTATGTCATAGAGATGCAAATTCACAAATTTACATAAAGAGAGGAAGGAAGCTGAAATTAAACATGGAAGATCACATTATATTTGACTAGATTTCAAAGCTAAGTGATCTCTAAAGAGGAAGATGTTGATTTGATATTTTTTAATGTTGTACTTTCTAGTAGACAATAAATTCTGAAGCAACTGGTTTTCCTTGGGGTATGTTCATTTTCTGCTTCCTTCATGAGGTTTTAGGAGTTTATGTTTTTCAAATAAGCATCACTTTCTCCCAGTTTGGTGTGCTGTGACTACCCTTGCTCATGAGAGTGGTTGGACACATCAACTGTTGCAAGTAAAGGAAGAAAAGGGCTGAGGTGTATGTCGTTGAATAAGTTTCTGTCTTGGAGTTTGCTTGGAGCCTAGAGCTGTAATTCTCAGCTGGCAGTACACAGCATTCCTCTAGTAACTGAATATGTCATTACAAACAGAGATTTATGAGCCCCAACTCTAAAGAAACAGAAGGCAGGATGAATTGTGAGAAGTTCCAGGTCTGCAAACACTTTCTTCGATAATTAGCGTAAGGTAGGGAGGAGGGAGAAATTAACCTCACTAAACTCCCATTTTATACAACCCGAATAATACAGTGCTAACATCTGACTGCACATAAAAATTCATCTTAAGGTGATCCAGTTTAAAATCCATTTTTAAATTCAGCCTGAAGGGCTTCAAGTGAAAGGGTTGAAGGGCTGTAAATGCACAGTGCTGAGCAGGTGGCCCTTCTGCAAGGCAGCCTGGATGAGTTAATAGGGCCTTTCCAGCACTGATGGATACATCTCTGAGATGGCCCACAGGTAAATATGAAATGGTTTTCTGTTTCAAGAGGGAAAAGTAGAGTTCAGCTGCATGGACACAGCTTCTGTGCTTCCCTGATGCAAACACAGAAAAGCTGATGTTCAGAAGCAGTGGTGTCCCCA
Organism: Manis javanica; assembly: GCF_040802235.1. Classification (NCBI taxonomy): domain Eukaryota; kingdom Metazoa; phylum Chordata; class Mammalia; order Pholidota; family Manidae; genus Manis; species Manis javanica. Next base: position 99,934,412 of record NC_133157.1, on the reverse strand, counting down.
CAGCCTATCACTGTGTAAGCATGAGTCTGCAGGCCACCTAAGGTAAGGATTGCACCTTTTTTTTAGCATGCCACTCAGAAATATTCCATTACCTATAAAATTGCAGCCAAATATTCAACCCATGTACATTTGCCCCCTCTCATGAAGAAGTTGTAGGAGGAGGGTGTCTTGGGCAAAAGGCAATAGGAATCCACTAATCCACCAATGAATATTTATCCACCATGTGAAAGAGATTATTATGAGATCTGGTAAGGAATAATAACTAAATAATATGAAGGATGCTTCTGGCTCACAAGGATCTTCCAATTTTTCATAGATACAAGACAAATAATCTTAAAGTTTGTACAGAACCACACAATATCCCAAACAGCCCAAGTTAACTTAAGAAGGAAGACAAAGCTGGAGACATCATACTCTCTAATTTTAAATTATATTACGAGGCTGTAGTAACCAAAACAGTATGGTGCTAATAAAAAAACATACATATAGATCACATACATATAGATCAATGGAACAGAACAGACAGACCACAAATAAACCCATGCTTATATGGTCAACTAATTTATGACAAAGGAGCCAAGAATATACAATGGAGAAAAGACAGTCCCTTCATTAAATGTTGTTGGGAAAACTGGGCAGCTACACACAAAAGACTTTTGCTACATGCAAAAGAATGAAGCTAGATTACTATTTTATACGATACACACACATTAACTCAAAATGGACTAAAGACTTGAATATAAGACCTGAAACCATAAAACCCCAAGAAGAAAACATAGGCAAGTCCACTCCCTGACATTAGTCTTGGTGGTGATTTTTGATATGACACCAAAATAAAGGCAACAAAAGGAAAAATAAACAAATGACACTATATCAAACCAAGAAGTTTCTGCATAGCAAAAGAAGCCATCAGCAAACAAAAAGGACACCTGGATAGGAGAATATATTTGCAAATCATATATCTGATAGTTTAAAATAAAAAGTGTATAAAGAACTCATATAACTCAGTAGCGAAAAAAAAATCTTACTAAAATAAGGGCAGAAGATCTGAATAGGCATTTTCCCAAAGACACACAAATGGCAACTGATACATGAAAAGATGCTCTACATCACTAATCATCAGGGAAATGCAAACTAAAACCACAAGTGAGCTATTACTTCACAAGTTCACAGCTGTTAGAATGGCTATTATCAAAAACAAAACAAAACAAAACAAAAAAAACAAGAATTAACAAGTATTGGTGAGGACATGGAGAAAAAGAAACCCTTGTGCACTGATGGTAGGAATGTAAATTGATGCAGCCTCACTGTGGTAACCAGCATGGAGGTTCCTCAAAAAATTAAAAGAGCACTACCACATGATCCTAATATCACTGCTCCCATTTTATAGACAAGACATTAAGGCTTAGAGGCATTAAGTGAGTGGAGCCAGAAGTGAACCCCAGTCCTTCTGACTATATACCCCATGCTTTCTCTATTATATTTTTTTCCATGTTCCTGTATCTTCTTGAGGTGTGCTTTCATTATCTATCATATTAGGGGACTAGTCTTGATAAGGTCCATGTTAGCATCAAAGTACTATGAATCTATCATTCTAAATATACAGAGAAGGAAAAAACAACAGAAAAGGCAGTTCAGGAAGCCCGGAGGCTGGGGAGCTACATGAAGATCAGGAAGGTAATGTCGAGGAGGAAGTCTGGCACAGAATAAGTGGACTCGGGCTCTCTTCCTTGTCCTTTCCTTTAACTAGGGTCTGAGAAGTCCATACCAGACTATCTGGAGATCAATACCCTGACCCCATCAAACGTAAGGGTTGACCTCAGCTCCTCAGGATTGCCTCAGAAGGCAGGCCTCCTCCCGCCAGACCTGCTGCCAAACCCCTACCCCCAGCTTCCCAGAACTGGCTGGAACCGAGGGGCCTCTCTGAATCAGAGATGGCCAGAAGTCACTGGGGCCTTGCTTCAAGCATATTTCATCTCCCCAGCAGACGACTGGAAAGAATGAGAAATCCTAATGAGAGGCCTACTGAGTAAAGAAGGTGTGAAGCAGAGAGTGAAGTGTGAATCTGAAAATATAGGGAAAAAGAGGAATGCAGAAAAGAAAGTCTCTCAGGAAGACCAAAGCATAAGACAACAAAAAAGCATATGTCTATAAACTTTCATAAACTTGTCAAAATTATCAATTTGTTCATGGTAAAAGGTGGGTACAGTCAGAAGTGAGAGCTAGAGGCAAAGCAGATAATGCTAACAAAAAGGGACAAAATGCCCCCCCCCTTTGAATAGGGAAGTCCTCACCATGGCCTGTCCAAGATATATCACATTTCTTAAACCAAAAGAAAACGATTCATTATGTTTGCATAGACTTTGTGTGTGTTCTGAGGAACTTCTGACCACTCAAGCAATAAAAAATGAACAAATTACCCCATAGTCCTGGGTAATTCTCCACTACACTTGCCACATGTCAAATATGTCTTTTTGAAATGTCTGGATTCTACTGACAGGGAGACCTAGAAAAATCCAGGGGTAGAAGCTTATCAAGGCTCTTGAGATGGAGCACTAAAGCCTCTGAAAGGGTATATAGAATTATCTAGACAACTAAATCAAAATGTAGAACTCATCCATGACTTATCCTCTAAATGTTTTAAACTGCCAGGGGAAATGAAACTAGAGACAATAGTTGTTCACCTGACATGGACTCAGCACATCTCCCTTCAGTGATGTCAGAAGTTGGGTACCGATGCTGAGTGTGCAGTGGGATGGAACAACGTTTCTCCAGGACTCACCTGAATATAATGAACTCTGAGGATGTGGCCTCACTTCATTAATGCAAACACATGCCGTAAGCTGTGTGTATTTTCCTTCTTTTTTTTCTGGTACAACTTTCCTTTTTCTCATTTTCCTTAATGGACATTTGCTTTGTCAGACTTAGATTATGGTGGAGTTATAAATATAGAAATGAAATATTGATTATTTGGCTCAACTCATCAGCAACTTGTGTGAGATCACACACCACAGAGTAGCAGACTGAGGGGCCAGGGGAGGCAAGCACTTTCAGGAACTCTTGAATGGCTCTTTGGCTGAAATTCATTTTCAAGAAGTGTTTTCTCACTAGACTATTTCTGGAACCAGAAATAAGATTTAGGATAGATGTTTTTCCCATGAAAATGAGGGCCCTGTCATTCTGCAAATCTCCTCCTTCTCACTCACAGGGCACCACAGGCATGCAGAATATGGGCGTTTGCCCAAGCAGTGGCTGGGGGAGGCCCACTGCCACCCAGGCATCCACACAGCTCTCAGCTGGGAATAGCTAGCAGGCAGCAGAAGAACAACCAGGGCTTATTTTGATTCCAGGCAGGATGCAAGAAATGCATTCCCTAGACGTTAGGTCAATACAAGCACCAACCTAAGCAAAGCAAGAGAAAGACATTTCTCAAGAGCAAGCAGACACTGATTCCCCTAAGCTTGTTCTTGCGCTCAAACTCGATTGTATTTTTGATGGGAGAGACTGGTGGATGCCATCTTGACCAAGGTATAAGAAGCCAGTATTTAGACAAACTGACATCAAGAGATTCCTGATATGATTCATTGAATGGGACACAATATCACATGTATGGTATTCCTGCCAAAAATTCATAACCAGAATCTAAACATGAGGAAATGTCAGCAAACCCAAATTGAAGGACATTCTACGAACTAATGGACTTGCCTTCCTTGAAAGGACAAGATCAAAAAAGGACAAAGGACACAGGATGCAGACACATTCCCCATTAAGGATACTAAGGAGTCATAAAAACTACTAGATGAAATACATGACTTTGAATTGATGAAATTTGCATACAGACTGTGGATTAGACAATGGCATTATATCAGTGGCACATTACTGGACTTTGATACTTGTACTGTGGTTATGTAGGAGAATGTTTTCTGTCCTTAGGAAATAAACAATGTAGTTACAAAATGGACATGATGTCTCCAACTTAGTTTTTAATGATTCAAGAAAAATAAATCTTTATCTATCTAGAGAGAAGAAAAAATAGAGGATGATAGAGCAGATGGGACAAAATGTAAAAAATTAATAAGTCTGGGTAAAGAGTATAAGGGAGCTTTTCATAATATTCTTAAAGCTTTTCTAGAAGTTTGAAAATATTTTTAAAATTTTCCAAAAAAGTGTCCCCAGTATTGAATCTATAAGATTCAGGGCTATAATTATCAGCTTTTGCTTCAACAGTAAGACCTAAAATCCACCACCAAGATTCCTCTGGACTGGAGGAAGAAGCACTCTCCACTCTGTCTCATTACTTGGCAGAGAGCATGGAGCAGCCGTTGGAGACTCTGAACAGTAAATAGCAGCTGAGAGATTGGAGAACATGTCTTAATTTGAAGTACCACTGAACTGGTGGTGACTTAACCATTTTGTTTCATGTATTCCCTTGTCTCAACTCAATGCAACCTGAAACCTAGAAGTGGGCCTCAGGATGCAGACACAGAGAGCTCCAGAGGAAGACCTCTAGTTATGCTGCCAGGAACATGATGGGAAACTCTTAACTATTAAACAGCGTGGAGGAAGTCCTATTGTTCTTTTTACCTTGTATATTTGTATTTTTTCTCTGTTCCCTCGCACCCTCATTCCAAATTCCAGTCTATTTGCAGAGGTAGCTGCAGTGATGGGGTCATTCAAGGATCTGAAACTCTGAAGGAGGCAACTGTCATCCTGATTGTATTTTTCTTCTTTGTGTCTTGCTGTTCACCTCTTGGCCCAGGATGCAGGCATGGTCACAGGAAGTGCATGCTACAGTGAGGTATGTTAAGCCCACAATTTCTGGTTTGAGGACTGAAAAGGGGTGCCCCAGGGAACTGGAAGGTACTGGGTGGTAATGGAAAGGAAGAAAGTTAGGAAAGCAAACTTTTCAAGTTGTTTGTGAACTCTGCTCTCCCTTGAGATGCTCAGATCTGGATCTTAACCTAAACTGCACAGAACCAGGGTGACTGTGAGAGCCGATGTAATCAGGAGACCATCAGCCATGTCCCAGACTGGCCTGTAGGTGGTACACATGTGGGGCAGGTCTAAGTAGCACTGCAGCAGTTCTGAAAACCCAACTGATGTTGAAATGACAACACACGTAAAAATAGTTATAACTGAACCAAATCAGACTGTTCATCTGGCAGAACAAAAATGTCAAAGTTCTTCATAGCATTTAATTAAGATCCAGAGCCTCATAATATTTTATTCATAATGCTTATGATAAAGTTCAAAATAATGTGACATAGGAGCAGGAAAATATCAACTCACATGGAAAAAGACATTTTATAGATGTCAGCAAGGAGATGACACAGATGTTGTGTTCTCTGACAAAGGCTTTAATGCAGCTACTATAAAAAATGCTTGAAGAAGCGATCACAGATATTTCTTGAAACAAAGTTCAAATGGAAAGTATCATCAAAGAAAGAAAAAGTATAGGGGACCACATGGAAATTTTAGAACTGTCAAATACAATAAACAATAAAAGAAATCACAAGATCAGCTCAACAGCAGAATGGATATGATGGAGTAAAAATTCAGTGCATGTGATGATAGAATACATGCCACCCAATCTGAACAACAGAGAAAAAGTTTGAAAAGTTGGAAAAGGGTCAGGGATGTGAAACCATTCCAAAAGTTCTAATATGCATGTCATTAGAATTCTAGAGGGGTAAAAATGAGATTCAGAAAAATATATCTGAAGAACTAATAGCAAAATAATTCCAAAATTTGGTGAAAAATATAAACATATCAATTGAGGAAATGCAGTGAATACTACATGAGATATAGCAAAGAATTCTACACCTGGATGTATCATTTTAAAACTGCTGAGAACTAAAGACAAAGAAAAAAACATGTAAGTAACCAGTAAAAAACAGTAATTACACATAGGGAAACAACAAGGCAAATGACTACAGATTTTTCATCAGAAATGAAGGTGGCCACATTAGAGTGAAGAAACTGTCTCTATTTACAGATGATATTACTTTGGAGGAAATCTCAAGGGACTCACACAAAAATATTCCTAGAACTAATGAATAAGTTTGTCAAGATTTCAGGATACATAGTCAACAGAAAAATCAATCATATTTCTACATGAAAGCAGCATACAACTGAAACTGAAATAAATAAAATGTATTATGTACAATAGCTCTAAAAAAGAAAAGTATTAGCTGTAAATCCACCAAAGCACATAAGAACCTGGATGCAGAAAACATAAAAGGCCAGGAAAAAAAGTCAAAGACCTAAATAAATGGAGAGGTCTATCTTGGTCATGGATTGGAAGGCTCAACATGGCAAAGATGAATTGATGTTCAGATTTAATGTAATTCCTATCAAAATCCCAGCAGGATATTTTGTAAACATGAACGAGCTGATATTAATATGTATATGGAAATGAAAAGAAATTAGAATAATCAAAATGCTTTTGAAAAAGGAAAGCAAAGAGATAGTGGTGTGAGAGGAGAGACAGAGGCTTCCTCCTAAAACCATATACAATTAGAAAATATAGTTGGTACAACTAATCCTGAGAGAGCAACAGGAAAGAGGGTGGCGCCAGACTGCATACACCTGCACACAAGAGCAGACCTCACGGAACAGGGTAACATACCAAAGCTGTGGCCCGGCAGGACCCAAGCTTTTCTCCCACCCCAGCTCACTGGCAGGAGGAAGAGAAATGGAGCAGGGAGGGAGTAGAAGGCCTGAGATTGTTGAATGCCTAGCTCCTGAGATCTGCTCTGGGAGCACAAACATACATTTCATGGTGCTTTCATGATACTTGCATGATTATGGGGTTGGAAAGCTAATACAGGCAGAATTCCTGGAGAGATTGAGATTCCAGCCACTTGTGGAAAGCAGGGATCCATATCCGGCTGCTCTGGGACAAAAGCTTATACCTGTGTGCTCGGCCCACTGGCTCAGACAGTGGAGACAGGCATACCAGCCAGGAAGCAGGAAACAACTCTTTCCTCCTCCAGGCACTAATATCACTTCACTGTGACCCCCGACATTGCTTCAGGGACTGAGCAGCTCCAGAGTAGAGCTCCTGGACACTAGAGGGCATCATATACAAATATGAAACACCAAAGGAACCTGGTAAAGAGTAAAATCAATATAACTCCAGAGAAATATTTAAATGACACAGACCTTATGACTCTTCCTGAAAGGAAGTTCAAACTAAAAATCATTAACATCCTAATGAAGGTATGGAAAGATATTCAAGAACTCAGGAATGAATTCAGGTCAGAGATCCAATCATTGAAGAGCATGATGGAGGGTATTAAAAGCAGGTTGGATATGGTGGAGGAGACGATAAATGAAATAGAAACTAGAGAAGAGGAATACAAAGAAGCTGAGGAACAGAGAGAAAATAGGATCTCTAAGAATGAAAGAATATTGAGAGAACTGTGTGACCAATCCAAATGGAATAATATTCACATTATAGGGGTACCAGAAGAAGAGAGAGAGAAAGGGATAGAAACTGTCTTTGAGGAGGTAGTTGCTGGAGATTTCCCCAATCTGGGGAAGGAGATAGTCTCTCAAGCCATGGAGATCCACAGATCTCCCAACACAAGCGGCCCAGGGAAGACAACACTAAAATGTATGGTAATTAAAATGGCAAAGATCAAGGATAAGGACAGACTATTAAAAGCAGCCAGAGAGAGAAATAAGATCACACACAAAGGAAAGCCCATGAGGCTAACATCAGACTTCTCAGCAGAAACCTTACAGGCCAGAGGGAGTGGCATGATGTATTTAATGCCATGAAGCAGAAGGGCCCGAAACCAAAATTACTTTATCTGGCAAGATTATCATTTAAATTTGAAGGAGGGACTAAACAATTTCTAGATGAGCAAAAGCTGAGAGAATTTACCTCCCACAAACCATCTCTGCAGTCTATTTTGGAGGGAATGCAATAGATGGAAGCGTTCCTAAGGTTTAATAGCTGTCACCAGAGGTAATAAAACCACAGTAAATAAAGTAGAACAGCTAATTACTAAGCAAATGTAAAGTTAAATTAACTATCCCCAAAGTCAATCAAGGGATAGACAAAGAATACAGAATATGCTACCTAATATATAAAGAATGGAGAAGGAAGAAAAAGGAGGAGGAAAAGAAAAGAACCTTTAGATTGTGTTTGTAACAGCATATTAAGTAAATTAAATTAGACTCTCAGATAGTAAGCAAATTAATCTTGAACCTTTGATAACCATGAATCTAAAGCCTGCAATGGCCATAAGTACATACATATTGATAATCACCCTAAATGTAAATGGACTGAGTGTACTAATCAGAAGACAGAGAGTCACTGAATGGATAAAAAACAAGACCCATATATGTGCTGGCTACAAGAGACTCACTTTAAACACAAAGACATACACAGACTAAAAGTGAAGGGATGGAAAAAGATATTTCATGCAACTAACAGAGAGAAAAAAGCAGGAGTTGCAGTACTTGTATCAGACAAAATAGACTTCAAAACACAGAAACTCACAAGAGACAAAGAAAGACTTTACATAATGATAAAGGGGTCAATCTAACAAAAAGATATAACCATTATAAATATCTATGCTCCCAACATAGGAACACCTACATATGTGAAACAAATACTAACAGAAATAAAAGGGGAAATAGAATACAATGCATTCATTCTAGGAGACTTCAACACTTCACTCACTCTGAAGGACAGATCAATCAGACAGAAGATAAGTAAGGACACAGTGGCACTGAACAACACAATAGAACAGATGGACCTAACAGACATCTACAGAACTCTACACTAAAAAGCAACAGAATACACATTCTTCTCAAGTGCACATGGAACATTTCCAAGAATAGATCATAAACTAGGCCACAAAAAGAGCATCAGTATATTCAAAAAGATTGAAATTGTACCAACCAGTTTCTCAGATCACAAAGGTATGAAACGAGAAATAAATTACTCAAAGAAAATGAAAAATTCCACAAACACATGGAGGCTTCACAACATGCTCCTAAATAACCAATGCATCAATGGCCAAATAAAAACAGAGATCAAACAATATTTGGAGACAAATGACAACAATAATTCAACAGCACAAAATCTGTGGGATGCAGCCAAGGAAAGTATATTGCAATGCAGGCCTGCCTCAAGAAAGAAGAACAATCCCATATAAACAGTCTAAACTCACAATTAATGAAACTAGAAAAAAAGAACAACAAATGAGGCCCAAAGTCAGTAGAAGGAGGGACATAATAAAAATTAGAGCAGAAATAAATAAAATTGAGAAGAATAAAACAATTGAAAGAATCAGTGAAAGCAAGAGCTGGTTCTTCAAGAAAATAAACAAAATAGATAAACCCCTAGCCAGACTTATCAAGAAAAAAATAGTCTACACACATAAACAGAATCAGAAATGAGAAAGGAAAAATCACTACGGACACCACAGAAATACAAAGAATTATTAGAGAATACTATGAAAAATTATATGCTAACAAACTGGATAACCTAGAAGAAATGGACAACAGTGCAGAAAAATACAACCTTCCAAGGCTGACTAAAAATAGAAATACCATTTGACCCCAGAATCCCACTCCTTGGAATTTACCCAAAGAATACAGCTTCTCAGATTCAAAAAGACATATGCACCCCTATGTTTATCGCAGCACTTTTTATGATAGCCAAGATATGGAAGCAACCTAAGTGTCCATTTGTAGATGAATGGATAAAGAAGATGTGGTACATATATACAATGGAATACTATTCATCCATAAGAAAGAAACAAATCCTACCATTTGCAACAACATGGATGGAGCTGGAGGGTATTATGCTCAGTGAAATAAGCTGGGTGGAGAAAGACAAGGGCCAAACAATTTCCCTCATTTGTGGGGTATAACAATGAAGCAAAACTGAAGGATCAAAATGGCAGCAGACTTAGAGACTCCAAGAATGAACTAGTGGTTACCAAAGGGAAGGGGTGTTGGAGGGTGGGAGGCGGGAGGGAGGGAGAAGGGGATTGAGAGGTATTATGTTTAGTACACATGGTGTGGGGTATCACGGGGAGAACAGTGTAGCACAGATAAGGGACATAGTGGATCTCTGGCAACTTGCTGCACTGATGGGTAGTGACTGCATTGGGGTATGAGTGGGGACTTGATAATATGGGTAAATGTAGTAACCACATTGTTTTTTCATGTGAAACCTTCATGAGAGTGTATATCAATCATACGTTAATAAAAAAATTTTTTGAAAAAGAAAAAGAAAAGCAAAGTTGAAGGAGTCATACTAGCTGGATTTAAGACTGATTTTAGGAAGCCATAGTAATCAAGGCAGTGTGGTATTGTTGGAAGAATAGACACATTGATTAGTGGAACAGGATTGAGAGTCCAGAAATAGACACATACAAATATGGCTTATTGATTTTTGAGAAAGGTACAAGGGCAATTAGATAAGAAAAGCACATTCTTCCCAATAAATACCTTTGGAAAAACTGGACATTCATTTGCAAAAAACAAAAATGAAGTTTGACCTAACCTTTAGATTGTATTAGAAAATTAACCCCCAAAAGGGATCATAGATCTAAAAGTAAAATGCAAAACTAGAAAACATTTAGAAGAAAACATAGAAGAAGTCTTCAGGATCTGGAGTTAGGCAAAGCACTTTTACATATGCCCACAAAATCTGATCCATTAAATAAATATTTGATAACTTTATTTTTTCAAAATTAAAAAGATGTACACTGTGCATATAGTTCAACTGTAAGAAAATAAATAATCTAATTTTAAGAATAGACAAAATACTTAGGCACTTCACCAAAGGGGAGGTAAGAATGGCAAGTATGACATGAAAAAGATGCTTACTATCATTAATTATTAGGCAAAGGCAATTAAAACCACAATAAGTTAGCATTAAATGCCTTTAGAATGTCTAAAATAATACCAAGTACTGATAAGGATACTGAGCTTCTGGAATTCTCATATACTGCTGGCTGGAAGGAGATGGGCCAGCTACTCTGAAAAACACTTTCTGCATAAACTTCTTATAAAGTAGACACATACTTACCATTATGATCCAGCAATCCACGTCTAATTATTTTACCCAGAAGAAATGAAATCATGTTCACAGAAAACCTGTGCCCAAATTTTACGGCATTTGTATTCATAATTGCCACAGACTGGAAACAACTCAAATTTCCTTCAACAGGTGAATGGGTAAATTGTGGTATACCCATATAATGGACTCTTATTAAGTATTAAAAGGAATATACTATTGACACATGCAACAACTTTGAAGAATATTAAAGGCATTATGGGGATAGAAAGATGCTAGTCTCAAAGGCTTTTCCATTTATATAATATTCTTAAAAAGACAGACTCTATGACAGAGACTATATCAGTGGTTGCCAGAGTTAGTGGGTGGGTCTGTGACCACTAGTGTGACGTACAAAGTATGAGCAGGTTTAGGGGAGACTAATGTAAGTATTCTGTTTCCTCATTGTGATGGGGGTTATGTGAGTCTCTACACATGTTCAAATTCATAGAACCATGCCCAAAAAGTCAATTTTGTTGCATGTAATTTAAAAATTAAATTAAAAGGAAAAAAATCAACTATAACTTACTTAAAAATAAGTTTACCTTCTAAATGGAAAAAGAAAATTAAAATGTATCATGAAGGATCAGCTGCTATGACATAGGTGCAATTCCTTTTGTTGTCTTATTGCTTTGGGCAGTTTTGAGAAAAACATGCAACAGCAAGAATTATGTCATTTTGGAACTCAGCAACTGCTACCACTTCTCAGTTATACTGGGAACAATCTTCCAGCAGCCTGTGAAGGAGGAAACTATCCTGCTCAATGAGGGTGGGTCTTCTGCTGGCTTGGAGTAGTGGTTCCTATGGAAGAAAGGACTTCCTGGGGTTATAGAGGTTGGATGTGTTTCAGTGGAAGTCAATGATGAGGTGGGCCATTGCCAGGGAGGGGCAGCTTCCAACTTTCCAAGAGTCTCTGCATGAATGTGAGGTAGGGCCGGGACATGGGACTAGCATCATGATTAATTTTTCCTGCCTTTGATGAAATGTCAAGATATAAATAGCATACTAAGAACAGGGGGCCCCATTTTTAGTTTAAGATTCCATTTTAAAAATCAGGGAGGTAGGAGGTAAGATTCCTCATATATTTTATGGTAAATAGCTAACAACCAACCCTATCTTAAGGCAGGATGAGCATCCTAAATGATATGACCCCACTGCTTAAGGGCTTGTTAAGCACTGTCTTGGAGAAGGACAGGATCAGTAATTCCTTGTGTAAAGTTTATCTTACTGAAAATATAGAGGACTGATTATAGATGATAACATAATGTTTCTCACCAGACATAGACATCATGAGACCACATGTCTAGCTTATTCCCCACTGGCCCTTTATCCCATTTTTGAAATCCTTAAACGACATGAATCCTAAGCCTTTAAGGATGCCTCCTCTCTGAGGCTGCCCACACTTACTTTTCTTTGAGTGTGTACTTTACCTTAAAACAGGCCTTCTCGCTGCTCAACTTAGTGCATTTTTTTCTCTGTGCCCTCCCAAGCCTCTTAGGAGATTAAAGACATCCCTTTTCCTAGTTGTAAGCATCTTTGTTACCTTGCTATTTCATTCAATTTTCCAGACTTAGGCACAAGTCTTCATTCTGTCTGTTCTTCTTGAGATAAGTAGGGAAGGGCTACAGAGATCTCTGCTTTGGTCTTGCAAGTTGCCATTGCCTGGGTGACCCTGACCGACAGCAGCTCTATGATCACTCTCTCTTGCAGTCTCCCTGAAAATCTTTCTTTTTGCTTTGGGCAGTTGTCAGAACATAATCTCACTCCACCCAGTGCTCCGCAGCTCCCCCAAATTCTGGGGTGGTGAGGACTTGGTTTCCACACTGTGCAGATTCAAGCAGACACTGGGTGTCAGGTGACCCCGGCTTCAGGAGTTGGTGAGGGATCTGCCCTATGCTTAGCGGGAGCTCAATGAGCTTTCTTTTCCTCCCTCTGCTCTTCTTTGTTCTTTACAGCCTGCCGGCTGCTGGTATTCACTGCTACTTTTGCTTTAATGAATTGCTTCCTTTCCTACACTCCTCAGACTTGTTTGTGGATTCTTTCTTGATCAGAGTTAAGAACCTCCCCCCTGTCCAGGTTGAGGTTTCACCTAATATGCAGGAATATACCTCCCCAGATGCAGCTGTTCAACAACTGTATTATCTTAATAAGTTCACCGTGGTATAGGATGTGACCCTCCCAATTTGGAGGTCAGAGATTTGATTTTGTCATCACCTCTGAGATGACTGGATGCAGAGAATGTAGTGAAGGTCCTTCATGTCACCTATGCACACTTAAAATTGTAAGCTGATTCTTAGAATCAACCAACTCCCTTTGCTGGATTCATGCTCAGCAAGCAGCCTTCTGGTGGTTTATTCAGTACACATTTCTCAAGCACTTTCAATGTGACAAACATTCCAGTAGGTGCTGGGCATACAAAGATAAATAATGCATATCTGCTGCTTAGAGCAGCTCATATATTTTGCTGCAGGCTAGAGAATGTGCTGGCCAGCTGACAGGCATTCCAGGCCCTGTGGTGATGATTTCCCACACTGTGATTTAACAAGATAAGGGGAGGTGCAGTCAGACATTCTCTGGTGAATTTGCTTAACAAAAATCATTTTCCCTGAATTTTACTACATTGACAAAGCAGTGATGCAGCCCCAGGACTGGACCCTAAACCAACTACTCCAAACAGTAACTGCCCACCTGTGAGATTCTTGTATCTTAGCATAAATCTCAACACTCATGATCCATCTTAGAACCTAAAAGAGGGGTTGTTTTTGCACTGAACCCACACTCAACAGTTTAACTCCAACTCTTATCTATCATTGTTTACCACCTTATATCACTTGTAATACAGCACAGCATTCTCAACACGCTGCAAACAGGTCAGGAACGGAGTTTTGGCCATGCTTTTATTTTATTGCTCCTCCTGTCCTCAGCAGCTAATTAAATGATTTGAAAATGATATTGCAAAAGAATTGTAATTTATATCTATCAAAAATAGGGGATGGAGGGAGGGAGACACGCTTAGGTCACTTGGGATTTCTTTAAATGATTCTTAAGTAAAGCATATTTTTAACAGACAAGTACAACAAATACACATTCAGTGGAAAAGATGGGTTCTAATTCTGGTTGCCATTTGTTACCTATGTTATCTTTGTAAGACAATTATCATCTCCAACCTCAGTTTTCTCAACCATTAAATGAAATGACTTGGCTTGAGAATTCCTAAATCATTCTGGTATCTGTCGATTCCAGTATTCATCAGGACAAAAATCCTCTCTTCAGAGCCCTCTCCATTTTTGTTCTCTAAGGGGGGTTTCACATTTGCTTTAACACTTAAAAGGACTTTGTGAAAGCTACCAGTATGAAAAAAGATTGCCCATAAACATAGTATCATATATGTTTCCTATTAGGGCATCTGACATTCCACATGTTTTCAAAGGTAATTGGAAATACTGGGGACAATTTGAGGGTCATTATTGTGTTAGCCAAGAAAATAGCTAATGATGAGTTTAGTTACCGGTTTATTCAGCCGACCATAGAACCCATTAGCTCAATTAAGTAAATCAAATAGGAAAAAACATTTAGACTTAAAAGCCACCCACCACTACCTGCTCTTTGTCTGTGAGGCTTCTATTTCATGGTGAATTTAAATTGTTTGTTCCTTCTCCAAAGAAGAAAATGACCAGATCATCTGATTTAGATCACTTAGCACATGTAATTTTTTAACAAAAATCACATTAAGTAGCAATTTTTAAGAAAGCAGGTAAGACTAGAAATCTGTGAAAATAGGATTCGAGTTTCTCTGGAGTGGTTTATTTCACTGTACTTGAGGCAGGTGTGGGAAGCAATGCATAGTCTTTTTTTTCCTTAGGGACTTTTTTCAATCCTGGAATGATCTGTAGTTTCAGATTTATGAGAAGACAAGGGACTAGCATTGAGATGAACATTTATGATCCTGAACATGTTAATTCTAGCTGTTTACAGCATTCAGAAACTGAGTAGGCACTTTAGCTTTCAAAGACCAAGCCCTCAAAATCATGCTGACTTTAACTTGCATTTTTTTGTTATTTAAGTGGGCAGTTCAATTGTTTGAAGTGACTTGTGGACAGGAAAGAATACCATTGCTCATATTATTTAATATGTATTAGGCCATTGTATTGCTGGGAAGGGTTGGTCCGTTGCATGAATGCTCAAAATTGCTACAATGAATATTTCATCCAATTATAAATTCAGAACTGATGTCATCACTGGTATGCCAGTAAATGTTTGACAACCAGCTTTCCAGCACTGGTTTTCAGGGAATTGATCATGGTCTAGACTCTCCCCTTAAGGTTGACTGGTACCAAGCTACGAATGTGATGTCATCTGAATTGCATAACTGCTAGACTCTCAAAAATTGGCTCTAACGAGCCAGAACAAATGGCTCTAGCACACTACCGGATACAATTGAAGGTAAAATGTAAAGGAAAATAATGGTTGACATGTAATTAGAATTCCAAAAACAATTTGAGACAACACACCTTCATCCTAAATTGGGAGGGAATGTTGGGTCATCCTCTTTTTCAGAATACCCTTTTGGAAAAAGGCTGGGCTTTAGGAAATCTGCATTCTGAATATCAACTGCTGCATGATCACGGGCAGGTCATTCAATTTCCCTGGGATTCATATATAAAAGAGGCAGATTTTGTAACTGAGAGGTCTAAGTTCTCTTCTACATCTGCTGCTCTGTGCTCAATTAAGTCCAAAAGTCAAGTTGGGCGCAGATCATTAAACTGGGCATTGATAACCATGGGGTCCTGCAACACAGGTGACCCCTAAGCAGACAGAGGTGTAGGATTTCCCCTCTCCCGAAGAGATCCCACGTAAGGGTAGGGGCAGATAACACGCTCTCCCAGGTTGTCTCCTCCCTTCTGCCAATGATTTCCTGCTCATCTCAGCCCACCCAAGGCTGTGTTTAATTCTGCTTTTGCTGTTAGGGGCCAAAAAAAGTGAACTTTTCCCCCTAGTCCCCTATCCCCTTTTGCCTGAATGGACTGAGCTAATCACATATATATCCTTTCACATTCATGCTGAAATACTCATCTCTGGGAGCAACACAAGAATATCAAATTTGTAAAAACAACATGTGTGATTCAGGTCCTTTAGTATAATAACCTAGTGCAACTAGTCACTTACTGCTGCTATTCAGTTGTACCTTAATATTCATTATTTTTATGATATTTATCCATTTAAACACCAGCTCCATCATAACCAGTCAATAAATACCTGTTGAATGAAGAAACAAACGAATGGCTGAAGTTGTATCTATCCGAACAGATTAGATGGCCCTTCCTATTCATTTTAAGTTGAGTGCTATGATATGTTTTTTCTTTACATTCTCTGTTTATTTCTAGAGAATGGCAAATAGCTTCTTGCACTGCAGCAGGGGAGTTGGAAGGAAAATCATCCTCTTTACCTGTCAGCTACCTTCCAGAAACCCGTGAGCTAAGAGACTAAGGAAGCAGGAAACATGTCATGCGATTGCGAACAGTTGGTAGAGCAGCAAGCGCATAAGAGCAGTGGCATTTGTCTCTATTTCTACGCTCTGATCTGAAGCTTGTACAACAGATGTACTGGGGGCTGAAGAATGGTGGTGCTCATTCGTGGAGGTGGGAAATGCTAGAAAAATGCACAGGCCACAACTAACAGGGAAAGCACAGTGCCACAGGCAGATGAATCTGTTGGATGGTTTTCCTTCAGCAGCATTTTTAACCATTTGCAATGCTAGAAGCAATGGCAAGCATTGCTGATTTAATATTTCTTTATAAGGTTAGCATGCCAGAGCCAGACTGTACAGAACTTTTGGAAAATAATGTAATTTTATGTTTCTTTCGAAGTAAAATTTAACCTCCAACTCGACCAAATTATCATCCCAGAAACTCTTTAGATTGTTGCTGTTAATCATAAAAAATGGCAGAGTATTAAAATTCTAATTTACTTGATAACTTTTAAATCTTTAATCAATCTGATGACCTTTCTATATGTATAGTATTTACCTTTTCTCATTCCTGGTTTTATTTTATTTATTTATTTGATTGTATTTTTATTTGGGTTCTCCTTTCTCTTATATAAACCCACCCATTATATTATAGCTTTCATGTTCCTCTAAGTAAAAACAAATATTAGGAAGTTATAGGAATAACCATAATTTTAACATACGACATATATTCTTCCCAAGATCTTATGGTGTATTTCCATAATCAAGATTGTTAAAAAAAAGAAAAACCCTCACAAAGGGGTAATTTACTTACAATGATCAAATCAGAGTTAGTTCTTGCCTTCATATTTTAATAAATGTGTCTTTTTAGTTTAAATGGGTTTTTTTGGTATTTATTTCATCAACAAAAGGTTGACATTACATAGATTTTTACTTCCCAACATTAAAAAATAATGGTGAGCTTTAGAAGATGCAATATTCTGATTTTTTTCAAAAGTTTGGGGAGAAACATGCATGCAAAATGTCTGTTTCTAATTACACAAACTATTTAAGAAAAATAATTAAGTCAGCCGAGAGTTTTCCTTTCATTATTTATGACAAACTAGCTCATCTTTTCCCTTTCATTATTTACAGGACCTCTAATAACTGGTCTGATTGACTGTATACATTTGCAGTGGGATGCTTTTGACTTGAATATTTAGAACTCGTGTCTAAAAGCATCACATATTTCACCAATAGGAGTTTTATATTTTTCCTATAATATAGTACTATGGAAAGCAATTTCCCCCATTTTCATTTTCTGCTTACTCCCACAAAATAATGCAAGTCAGGTCATTAGGTATTGATAATATTGTCAATTATGAGAATAAAATTAGTAATAAAGTATACATGCCTGATCTCAAATTATATATTTCATTTTAGAAGAATGCTTCATCAATGAGAAACCTAATATTGCTGCTCATAACTTGGACTCCAAGTATGCTGAAAGGATTATGGTATACAGTGTTTAGTTGATTAGGACTTAAAAAAATTATCATCTTATCTAATATCTGCTATTGATTAAATGCTCTTAAAGTTTTAGCACTGTAGCTGGTGGAGTCCAAATCACCAAGGATATTACCATTGTAACCTGCAAGGCAAGTCCTTGCCCCCTCCACACAGTGAGTTCCCTTAGAAGAGAGCAATGCTATAGACAGGACATTTCAAAGATCCTTCACTATTGTGAACTGAAAAGGCATTAGGCTGGCAACAATCAGTAGCATTCTTTGGGTTTGGCCTTAGGGCACAGCCTTCTCTCATCTGCACACAAGTTTACTAACTGCAAGAGTAGGGGGTTAGGACTGCTTCTACCTTGTAGCCATGAATTAATTTCCAAATGCTGATATGAGTTTGTTTTCCCTTTTATGCATGATATTTGGGAACACATTTGGAAACATTACTCTGTGTGCCACGTGTATCCACTCAGGACAATCTCTTGTTCACAAAATGGAGTAAATGTTTACGTATGTTGTTCATCCTTTACTTCTCTTGGTGTGTGGACACTAAATTGTCTCTAAATTGGTACAGATTACTCAACTCATGGAAACCAAAATAAATGGCCAGAGAATAATAAAGATTATGTCTTTAAGAAAACCAACTTTGTATCAGTCGGTAATTATACAAATTTATTTTTATCTGAAAAGAGTGTTAGAGATCTTAAAAGAAGTATAGGAGTGAAGAAGGTGAGTCAAATTGGTATAGAGTAAAAACATGGAACTTGGGATCAGAAGATCTGGGGAGGTCAACTGTTTCATGAACAAGGTAAGTTTCACTTTAGCTATATGACTTCTATTGGTCATTTTCCTGGAAGTCACAGTGACCTTCCAATAGACAGAGTGTCCAACAGGGCTCAAGCTTTTACAAGTACAGGGCAGGGGGAGATTGATTCAAGATGGCAGTTGTGAGAGGTGAGAAAGAGAACTCTTCCCAAAACCACATATAATATGAAAATATAGTTAATACAACTAATCCTAAAAGGGCAACAGGAAAGAAGACTGCAAGACATTGCACACACCTAGAGAAGAGAGCAGAATTCATGAAACAGGGTAATGTACCAAAGCTTGATCAGGTGGGACCCAAGCCCTTCCCCCACCGCAGCTCACCAGCAGGAGGAAGAGAAATGGAGCAGGGAGGGGGTGGAAGTCTAGGACTGCTGAACACCCAGGCCTGGAGAGAGGCTTTGGAGCACAAACATACATTACATGGTGCTCTGGAGATTAGTGGGGTTAGAAAGCTAAGACAGGCAGAATACTTGAGAGACTGAAATTTCAGCTGTTTGTAGAGGATAAGGATCCACATCTGGCTGCTCTGGGACAAAGGAAAGGCAGGAGGTCTGAGAGGCTTCTTAGCAGCAAAAGATATGTTGAAGGGGTGGGATTTGCATACAGCTTGCTGCGTGGGAGAAGGGATAGATGGACAAGGTTGTCTGGGCATGCTCTGCTCAGCAGGTTGGGAACTTTCAGGAGCTTCAGGCGTTCCATCCCCCTGGCTGGCTACTCAGCCCCAGGGCCCTCCATTGTGGTACACAGCCTGCTGCACATTCCTTCTGGCCTGCCAGCACCAGCTGGAAAACTGGCAGTCACTGCACTCATGTCAGGCCACCCAGAGGGAGACCCCACCTACTACAGCTACAGATGCAAAGCACAGAGGCTTACAGCTGTGTGCTCAGACCACTGGCTTTGGCACTGGAGGGACGCACTGCAGCTGGGAAGCAGGAAACAGCTCTTTCCTCTCCCGAGAAAGCAGCACAGCTCCCCTGCAACCCCTGACCTCAGTCCAGGAGATGAGCAGCTCCAGAAACTAGAGATTCTCAGCACTAGAGGGCACCGCATAGAAATATGAAATGTCAAAGGAACCTGGTTCAGACCAAAATCTCACAAACCCCAGAAAAAGGGGCAAATGAAACTGAAATCACTAATCTTCCTGATTCCAATCAAAATAAAAATCAAACATGCTCATGGAGGTACAGAAAAATATTCAAGAACTCAGGAATGAATTTAGAACAGAGATTCAATCATTAAAAAATTCCATATCTGAAATGAAACATACAATGGGGGAATTTAAAAGCAGATTAGATGTAGTAGAAGAGATGGTAAATGGAATAGAAATTAGAGAAGAGGAATACAAAGAAGCTGAGGCACAGAGAGGAAAAAGGATCTCTAAGAATGAGAGAATATTAAGAGAAATGTGTGACCAATCCAAATGGAACAATATTTGCATTGTAGGGGTACCAGAAGAAGAAGAAGAGAGAAAAACGTTTAGAAAGTGTCATTGAGGATGTAATTGCTGAAAACTTCCACAATCTGGGGAAGGAGATAGTCTATCAGACCATGGAGGTAAACAGATCTCCCAACACAAGGGACCCAAGGAAGACAACACCAAGACATATAATAATTAAAATGGGAAAGATCAAGGACAAGGATAGACTTTTAAAAGCAGCTAGAGGGAGAAAAAGATAACATATAAAGGAAAACCCATCAAGCTACCATATTTCTCAATAGAAACCTTACAGGCCAGAAGGGAGTGGAATGATATATTTAATACAATAAAACAGAAGGGCCTTGAACCAAGAATATTCTGCCCGGCAAGGTTATCATTTAAATTTGAGGGAGGGATTAAACAATTTTCAGATAAGCAAAAGCTGAGAGAATTTACCTCCCACAAACCACCTCTACAGTGCATTTTGAAAGGACTGCTATAGCTGGAAGTATTCTTAAGGCTAAATAGCTGTCACAGGAGAAATAAAACCACAGCAAAGTAGAAAAATTAATTACTAAACAGATGCAAAATCAAATCAACTACCCTCAAAGTCAATCAAGGGACAAAGAGTACAGAATATGAAACTTAATATATAAAGAATGGAGGAGAAATAAAAAGGAGGGAAAAAAAGAACCTATAGGTTGTGTTTGTAATAGCACACTAAGTAAGTTAAATTAGACTGTTAGATAATAAGGGAATTACCCTTGAACCTTTGGTAACCACGAATCTAAAGCCTGCAATGGCAATAACTACATACCTATCAATAATCACCCTAAATGTAAATGGTCTGAATGCACCAATCAAAAGACATAGAGTCACTGAATGGATAAAAAAACAAGACCTGTCTATATATGCTGCCTACAAGAGACTCACCTCAAACCCAAAGACATATACAGACTGAAAGGAAAGGGATAGAAAAAGATATTTCATGCAACTAATAGGGAGAAAAAAGCAGGAGTTGCAGTACTTGTTTCAGACAAAATAGACTTAAAAACAAAGAAAGTAAAAAGAGACAAAGAAGGACATTGCATAATGTCCTCAGTCCAACAAGAGGATATAACTATTATAAATATCTATGCACCAACACAGGAGCACCTACATATGTGAAACAAATACTAACAGAATTAAAGGGGAAAATAGAATGCAATACATTCATTTTAGGAGACTTCAACACACCACTCACTCCAAAGAACAGATCAACTACACAGAAAATAGGTAAGGAGACAGAGGCACTGAACAATGTATTAGAACAGATGGACATAACAGACATCTAAAGAATACTCCATCCAGAAGTAACAGAATACATATTCTTCTCAAGTGCACATGGAACATTTTCAAGAATAGATTACATATTAGGCCACAAAAAGAGCCTCAGTAAATTAAGAAGGATTGAAGTTGTACCAACCAGCTTCTTAGACCACAGAGGTATGAAACTAGAAATAAATTACGCAAAGAAAATGAAAAAGCCCACAAACACATGGAGGCTTAATAACATGCTCTTAAATAATCAATGAATCAATGACCAAATAAAAACAGAGATCAAGCAATATATGGAGACAAATGATAACAGTAATTCAACACCACAAGATCTGTTGGGTGCAGTGAAGTCCATATAAGAAAGAAAGTATATTGCAATAAAGGCCTACCTTAGGAAAGAAAGACAATAACAAATGAACAGTCTAAACTCACAACTAATGAAACTAGAAAAAGAAGAACAAATGAGGCCCAAAGTCAGTAGAAGGAGGGAAATAATAAAGATTACAGCAGAAACAAATAAAATTGAGAAGAATAAAACAATAGAAAGAATCAAGGAAAGCAGGAGCTGGTTCTTTCAGAAAATGAACAAAATAGATAAACCCATAGCCAGACTTATCAGGAAATAAAGAGGGTCTACACACATAAACAGAATCAGAAATGAGAAAGGAAAAATCACTACGGACACCACAGGAATACAAAGAATTATTAGAGAATACCATGAAAAATTATATGCTAACAAACTGGATAACCTAGAAGAAATGGACAACAGTGTAGAAAAATATAACCTTCCAAGGCTGATCAAGGAAGAAACAGAAAATCTGAATAGACCAATTACCAGCAAGAAATTGAATTGGTAATCAAAACACTACATAAGAACAAAACCGCTGGACCAGATGGCTTCAGCGCTGAACTTTATCAAACATTTAGTGAAGAGGTAATACCCTTCCTCCTTAAAGTTTTCCAAAAAGTAGAAGAGGATGGAATACTCCCAAACTCATTCTATGAGGCCAGAATCACTCTAATACCAAAATGAGGCAAAGATACCACAAAAAAAGAAAATTAAAGACCAATATCCCTGATGAACATACATGCAAAAATATTCAACATTATGTTAGCAAACTGATTTCAAAAATACATCAAAAAGATCATCCTTCATGATCAAGTAGGATTTACTCCAGCAAGGATGGTACAACTTTTGAAAATCCAACAACACATTCCACCACATCAACAAAAAGAAGAACAAAAACCACATGATCATCTCCATAGATGCTGAAACAGTGTTCGACAAAATTCAACATCTGTTTATGATAAAAAGTCTCAACAAAATGGGTATAGAGTGCAAGTACCAAAACATAGTAAAGGCTATATATGACAAACCCACAGCCAACATTATATTTAACAGCAAGAAGCTGAAAGCTTTTCCTTTAAGATCGGAAAGAAGACAAGGATGCCCACTACCCTGACTTTTATTCAACATAGTTCTGGAGGTCCTAGATAAAGCAATCAGACAACACAAAGAAATAAAAGGCATCCATATTAGCAAGGAAGAAGTTAAACTGTCCCTGTTTACAGATGACATAATATTGTACATAACAAACCCGAAAGAATCTACTCCAAAACTACTAGATCTAATATCTGAATTCAGAAAACATGCAGGGTACAAAATTAATACACAGAAATCTGTTGCATTCCTAAACACTAATGATGAACTAGCAGAAAGAGAAATTAAGAAAACAATTCCATTCACAACTGCATCAAAAAGAATAAAATATCTAGGAATAAACCTAACCAAGTAAGTGAAAGACCTATACTCTGAAAACTACAAGACACTCATGAGAGAAATTAAAGAAGATACCAATAAATGGAAACACATCCCGTGCTCATGGATAGGAAGAATTAATATTGTCAAAACAGCCATCCTGCCTAAATCAATCTATAGATTCAATGCAATTCCTATCAAAATACCAACAGCATTCTTCAATGAACTAGAAAAAATCATCCTAAAATTCATATGGAACCACAAAAGACCCTGAATAGCCAAAGCAATCCTGAGAAGGAAGAATAAAGCAGGGGGAATTATGCTCCCCATCTTCAAGCTCTACTACAAAGCCACAGTAATCAAGAAAATTTTGTACTGGCACAAGAACAGACCCATAGACCAATGGAACAAACTAGAGAGCCCAGATATAACCCAAGCATATGTGGTTAATTAATATATGGTAAAGGAGCCATGGATATACAATGGGGAAATGACAGCCTGTTCAACAGCTGGTGTTGGCAAAACTGGACAGCTATGTGCAAGAGAATGAAACTGGATCATTGTCTAACCCCATACACAAAAGTAAACTCAAAATGGATTAAAGACCTGAATATAAATCACGAAACCATAAAACTCTTAGAAGAAAACATAGGCAAAAATCTCTCGAATATAAACATAAGAAACTTTTTCCTGAATGCATCTCCTCAGGCAAGGGAAACAAAATAAAAAATCAACAAATGGGACTAAATCATGCTATAAAGCTTCTGTACAGCAAAGGGTACCATCAACAGAACAAAAAGGCATCCTACAGTATGGGAGAGTATATTTGTGAATGACATATCCAACAAGGGGTTAACATCCAAAATACATAAAGAAATTACATTCCTGAACACCCAAAAAGCAAATTACCCTATTAAAAAATGGGTGGAGGATATGAACAGGCACTTCCCCAAAGAAATTCAAATGGCCAACAGGCACATGAAAAGATTCTCCACATCACTAATTATTAGGGAAATGCTAATTAAAACCACAATGAGATATCACCTCACACCAGTGAGGATGGCCAACATAGAAGACTAAGAAAAACAAATGCTGGCGAGGATGCGGAGAAAGGGGAACTCTCCTATACTGCTGGTGGGAATGTAAAGTAGTTCAACCATTCTGAAAAGCAGTATGGAGGTTCCTCAAAAAACTTAATATAGGCATACCATTTGACCCTGGAATTCCACTCCCAGGAATTTACCCAAAGAATGTAGCATCTCAGTTTCAAAAAGACATATGAACCCCTATGTTTATCACAGCACTATTTACAATAGCCAAGAAATGGAAGCAACGTAAGTGCCCATCAGTAGATGAATGGATAAAGAAGATATGGTTCATATACATGATGGAATATTATTCAGTCATAAGATGAAAACAAATTGTACCATTTGCAACAATGTGGACAGAGCTAGAGGATATTATGCTTAGTGAAATAAGCCAGGCAGAGAAAGACAAGTATCAAATGATTTCACTCATCTGTGGAGCATAAGAACAAATCAAAAACTGAAGGAACAAACCAGCAGCAGACTCACAGAACCCAAGAATGGACAAATAGTTACCAAAGGGAAGGGGACTGGGGAAGGTTAGTTGGAAGGGAGGGAGAAGGGGAATAAGAGGCATTCCAATTAGCACAGATCATGTAGCGGGGTGCACAGGGAAAGCTGTATAGCACAGAGAAGACAAGTAGTCACTCTATAGCATCTTACTACACTGATGGACAGTGACTGTAATGGGGTATATGTGGTGGGAATTTGATAATGGGGGAAATCTAGTAACCACAATGTTGCTCATGTAATTGTATATTAATGATACCAAAAAACAAAAAAAGAGTACAGGGCAGGGATCTCAAGTTCTTGGGAGTTATAAGCACCACTGTTTCTTAATTTTTATATGTCTCTCACATAGAAATGCTTTTCAACACATTTAAAAAAAATGCAAACTGGACTCAAAGGAAATAAATATGTAATAAAAGGAATCCATTGGAATTGAGAGAGGAAGTTGAGGGAATATTATTTTTTTACTTTGATTATGGAGTATGTATTATTTTTACAGTGAGACTATAGTCAAGTATAATTTGTGTAATAAAAACAATATTAAAGAGAAGAAAGTAATTCCATACATGAAAGAATACTGATTATTTATATGCCTTTACCTCTTTCACTGTACATTGAGCTAATAGTATGAAAAAATAGAGAAACAGGAAAAAAGAGCACAGTCATATGTGTTATCCCATCCCTACAAATTAATCTTGTCTTAATCATTTTATATTATGCCTTAGACAATTAGATCCATCCTGAGATGTTTCCAAACAAAAACTGGAAATATCTGCTATAGAAAAAAAAGTAAAATAAAAATTCAGAGCATATCTAAACAAAGGAGATGTTCTTGATGGAACAGAAAAGTTTGGAACATGTCTTTCCTCTTGGATAGACCTCCTAAGAACACTCCTTGTTTATATGAAAAGTTTATTTGATTATTGACTGAGATTCCTCAAAGACACCAAAATACTTCCTTTTGATCAGTTAGGTCAAAGACCTGAAGACATCCAATAAAACTGTCGTTACTTTTGTTCTTAGAAAGATGGTAGAATTCCAGGGAAATTTTAGTCTTGCTGTGGTAGTTAAGATAAAGCAGAGAGCTTAAAAATCTAAGGCATACTGATATTTTTCGCTTCCAAACACCTAATAGCCTGTTTATAAATATTTGTTGAAGGAGGAATATACAAGAGAATAAGAAAGGGAGGGAGGAAGGCTGATAGATGCCAATACTTACTCTAATTACTTTGAATGGAAACAACAATTTAGAAGTAGCCTTATTACCACCCTCAAAGTAAGCAAAGTTCTTAGGTCGGGATTTTTGATTATACACACTAAAAACATATCTTGCATTTACTTGTGCCAAAAAGAACCCAAGCGTATATCAATAAATGCAGATGAAGCAATATAAAGAGATGAAAAGCCAAATAACTATGTGATATATTCTAGATAGTTTAAATGCATATTGATGTTGAGTTCATTCTTTTTTATCACAACATACGGCATTTTTGAGGTCTTACAGTCATATATGTCTACCCTAGACTAAACAATCTCATGATTTTTCAGGCAGTGAACAAGAAAAGGAAAAAGGAAGAGAAGGCTTGTGAGAGAAAAAGCTGTGGTTGGAGGCATAGTTAGTGATAACTCAAGGTAATAGATAAGACAATACAGGTAACTTTGCTATTACAGAAAGATTAAAGAACTCTATACATCATGATAAGTAATAACGAGTACACTTAAGAATCGTTAGCCAGGAAAATCTGCTGTTGTCCGCAATCCAGTAAATGATACCAAATGAACTCTTTCAGTGTAAATAACTATAAAATTGAACAAAATATATGAGGTGATTGTTTCAGGAATTGGAAAACACTCAGTGCAAGCCTGCTATCCCTGAGAGAAGACAAACTTACAATCATGCCAGCTCTCTGCCTAGGGAAAATTTCCTGACTTCGGTACAGGGGGCTGAGTCCAAGCAAAGCATGATGATCTTCCTGAGCAGAGAAAGTGGAAATCAAGTTTAAGGCATTTAAAGTCAATAGAATTTGGGGAGGCAGAGCACTGGGAAGAGCAGCTGTGTTATGGAGTATATCCCAGAAGTCTTCATGTGGTTTCCCCAAAAGTCCTTGACTGAGGGTTTAGCTGGATGCAAAAGATGAGACAATGAATGACTTACTAGAGAGCCACAGTGGCTGGAGTTCTGATCCAGTAGAATGGAAAGACCTTGCTAATACTTTGGCACTCAGCTGACATAGCAGAAAAGCCACTCATTTTAAGAGTAAGAATCATACTCCAGAGTAAGGCCTACTCCAGACCTGATCCAAAAAAGTCTAAGGGAGGGAGGAAGTCTACACAAGTTGAACTTGATTAGTTGGTAATCGGACTGCCTACCAGAGTAAATATCAACAGTTTCCAGGAGGAATATAACAGAATCCTTAGCTTCTAACATGTATCATCCATGCAGTTGTGAATATAATAAAAATTATTAGAAATGAAAAAAAATAGAAAAATGTGACCAATAGTCAAGAAGAAGCAGAAAATGGATCTCAAGCTGAGCCTGATGTTGGAGTTAGTATATAAAACTTTAAAACTTGCATGATAAATATACACAAGGATTAAAGAATATATGTATTGTCTTAATAATGAATTGTTAAGGAATCTCAGAGCATAACATCCAAGAGTTTCAGACAATATTAAATAGTCTAAAATATACATAATTGAAATCCTAGAAGAAGAGAAAGAGAATGGAGCTGAAAGAATATTTGAAGAAATAATAGAGGAGTTTCTAAAATGAATAACAAATGCCAAACCACAGATTCAAGAAACTCTGAGAATACCAAGCAGGATAAATATAAAAATAAACACATACACAAAACCAACTAGACATACCCCATTCAAACTGCTGAAAACAGAAAGTAAGAAAAATTTGAAGGCAGCCAGAAAAAAGGAAAAGACATATTACTTATAGAGGGGCAAGGATAAGAATTACAGCACACTTATTATCAGAAAACATGCAAGAGGACAGTGGTGTGGCATGTTTTAAGTGCTGAAAGGAAAGTGTCAAGCCAGAATTCTATATCCAGAGAAAAGAGCCATCAGAAATAAACTTGTAACAAAGACCTTCTCCAGTGGAAAAAATGAGGGAATGAAAGGCATTGGTAGTAGACCTACTTCATGAGAAATGTTAAAGAAGCCTCTTCAGGCAAAAGGAATATGAAAAACCTCAGAAATTTGGATCTAGACAGAGAAATGAAGATATTTAGAGATGGAATGAATGGAAGTAAAGTGTAAATTTTTTCTTGTTATTAATCTTTAAAGGAGAATGAGTAACAAAATATTCATAGCAAAAGTAAAAGTAAACTTTATAATACTGCAAAAGATGAGAGAGAGGGATTGGAAATACACTGTTATAAAGTGCATGCCCTAGATGTGAGCACTATAATTTATTTGAAGCTAGACACAAATTATTTATTATAAATCTCAAGACACCACTGACAATTATTTTAGAGAAATGAGAGAATTCAATAGAGATGAAATTGAATTATAATTGCTTAATTAAACCTGTAGAAGGCAGAAAAAGAAGAAAATAAAACCAAAGAACAAATAGAAATCAGATATCAAGGTGGCTGATTTCAACCCAACCTTTTCAAAAATCATTTAATGTTAAAGGAGGAGGAGCTGGACTTTCAGTCCTGATTCTGGCTTCAGGTTTCAGGTAAAATATTGTGGTGGTGTCTGTTTTATTACCCAAGTTCATCTCTCCACAGAAGAACAGGCCCCCTGTATTAAGCTGTGTCTCCTCTCCTAGGAGACCCTGCAGAGTGCAAAGCAAGATGTCAGGAGTGGAATTCAAGGTTTGGGGATTCTAGCTCAACAAGACTATCAGCGGCCAATGCCAAATGTTGTAGTGCAGGATTATACCAGGGCCCACATATTCAGGGAAGAGGGAACTGCCTGGGGTCCAAGGAGGCTCTGCAGAGAAGCAGGACTTGAGTTCTATCCAGAATTTGCATGGCTGTAGGTGGGTGGCATTGAAGGGGAACATTGTGGGATTTTAAAATGGGGCACAGGAGCTTTTGATTTTGCCTAAACTTTCAATTCTGCTGAATACTGCAGTGGCTGCTGCTGATCCTACTTCATCCATTTAGAATTTCAGGCTCTTCTCTATTTGCTGTTAGAAAGGTAGAGTCTGAACATAGTCATTAAAAAGTCTTCTGTGGCGGTTTGATCACTTGTCTGCAATCTTTGAAATGATTTTAAATCAATCACGGTGATTTTGGAGGGAGGTAGAGCCCTTGAATTGTTCTAATACTTACCCAGAGGTACAGCCTATCCTTTTGTTAAATGTATCTTTACTGATAATTATGGAACCATTTATGTTTTCTAATCAAACAAATTAAACACTTATTTTTGCTTTCCACAACTCACTCAATTTGTTAATAATCATGTTGTCATATTTTTCCAGACTTGGCACCAAAACTTTATTCATTCTTCTTAGAAATTCTGTCACCAACCTACTATAAAAACTGTCATTATCTCTCAAAGTCACAGTGCTGACATCTGTTAAGTAAAGGTTTATTTTACACTTCAGGAGTCAATCTGCACAGCTGACTAAACTCCTTCAGAATGTTACAGCTTGCTCTTGTCAAATATTTGGGAAAATAAAATTTGCTTTTACAAAAATATTCGGTTTTCATAGAAAAGAAAATACTCTTCATTTTTAAAAAAAATCCTTTTCTTTCTTTCCCTGAAAAAGAAAAAAATACATTTTCTTATCAATTGATTTTTAGAAAACAATACATAAATAAAGGAAACTGGAATAACTTCTGTGTGTTTGGTATCAAGCGACAGACACACCAATTTCTTTCTTCTAACATCCCTGAAGGTTAAATCGGTCATTTAAGTTCCAGGTAAATTATTAGAAAGAAAATTCCAGCAACATGGTTGGCCTTGAGGAGGAGAAAAGAGACTATGGCTGCCTTCTCCCTCGCCCTTTGGGATTCCCTCCAGCATCTCTCTATAGCCCCTGCCTGGTAGATTTGGATTTAAACCATGGTCTTCTGTGCTAAGGATCCTCTCTGACTCCTAACAATCAATGGGACAAATTCCTGCTTGCCTTCTAATGCTCCTGGAGACAAAATGAGGTATGAACACCTAATAGAGTATCTGCTTTATGCTGGACTTTGTGCTGAGAACTTTTCATGGCCTACTCCATTTAACTCTTACGATAATCCTGCAAAGTCAGTATAGTCTATGGGTCTCAAGTCAAAGCTTATGTTTTGATCCTCAATCTTTGCTGTTTCCCAGCAGAGTACATAATACCATGCTTGATCCTTTTACTAATATCCCTTTTTTGTTGTTGTTTGGCATCTTACAAGGCCAAACTTCAAGTTTTTCTCTACTGACAGGGCATGTCTTTGCAGCCACACACATTTGTGAACCTGTAAATATCTAACCTCAGCTTTGTGCTTCGGTATTTCCAGATGGTCTGTTCTGGGGATGCCACCTGATTTCTCATGCAGATCTACCATCTCATGTGAATAATGGTGGGTAGGAAGAGTTTATGAGAATTTCTATAGCTGAGTTTACACATAAAGCTCAAACAGTTTGCTGCTGTTTCTGATACAGAAACCATGAAATCAACTCTCTTGCTTCCCATATCCCAGGTTTTGCACTCACTGCATGGAGTAATATACATGAAATTAGAAGATCTGCTTCCATACCTGTTTTACCATTAATTAGGTGGTTCATATTGGGAAAAAAAAATCACTTGGATTCTTCCAACCCCATTCTCTTTTTGGTGAAAAAAGGAGAGATGATAGTACCTACCTCCCTGGTTGCTATAAAAACCAGATGAGTGACATGGAAGTGCTTTGAAAACCACAAAGGACTTCTGTAGGTTTTTATGTAACAAGAAATATATTCTTGCTAGATGTTGGGATAAACCCCAGCAAAGCTTCTGTTTCTCTTAAGTGAAAAACCAACCTCCTTACCACTGTTCACCAATCAAGGTTCTGGAAACCTTGCAAGACACTTAGATAGAGGGAGCTCTTTGGAAGATGACAGCAGTCTCACAGAACCCCTGGGTGGCTTGGAAAATAGGAAGACCCCTGCTATGAATGGATTCTACCCTCTTCCTTTGATTTAGTATTTATTGCTCCAGATTCAGAGATCCAGAGAATGAGTGATGGATGAATGTAGGAACCATGACTGTGCTTGGATGCCAGAGGATGGGGGAAGGAAGAACTCCCTCCTTCATGCTCCACAGAGAAGACCATAGCTGTGGTCACCACAGATGTCATGCCCAGGGGGTGATGTCCCCTAAATGGAAAGAGGAGCTGAGAACTAGATGATGAAAACAAAACAAAACCAGCACGAACCCATGCCCACAGTCTCCAGTATGGCCCGGTCCTGCTTTACTCATTAGCCTTACTTGGCACCGCCAACACCCGCCTCGCACCTCAAGTCCTACTCGCTGGTGTTCTTTTCCTTTTTCTGTGCCAAGTTCATTTCCACCACAAGGCCTCTCAACTGCTTTATCTGGCACTCACCATCATTTTTTCCTTTGGCTGACCCCTTCTCAGCCTTCAAGTTTCAGCCTCAATGAAGCCTCTGTGGACAAAGTCTTCCGGGCACCACCCTTGTGGCCAAGTCTAGGTCAGACCCACCCCCACAACCACCTTGTATATTTCAATGTAAACTTGTACTTCTTCTACACTGTACTGATAATTACATATTTGTTGGCATTATTTTGTCAATGTCTGTATCACCCACTAGATTAGAAGCTTCATGAGTATAAGGCCTTTATCTCATTCACACATGTACCCCAGTTTCCAGTAAGCACTCAATAAATATTTATTGGCTAAGTTAATAGGCAAGTGCATGAGGTCCTAGTTACCAGACAACCAAGACCCTCAAGCATTTCCATTTTCCCCTGAATTAGCAGGCACGACCCTCTCCTCCCTTGTGCTGTGAGATCCTAAAGGACATGACCCCTCTTGACAATTCTAGGAACATTGGATAAACAGATCAGCAGATGGATGTGTGCAGGACTTGTAGTGGAAAAACTCTTCCTACCATTCGCCTCTGATCCTCTCTGGAATGTCTTAGATTAAATTCCTTTTGTGCCTTCAAGCCAGGAGAAAAAGTGAGCACAAGCATCTTCTTTTATCGCTCAATAGATAGAGACTAGGTTTTCTGTTGGGGCCTACAGGGGTTAAAAGTAATTTTAAAACTTTATTTTCCTCTCTCAACATGCATACCATACAGTTAGAAAGACAGATCGATGACAGATGAAGAATTAAACAATAAAGGTTGAAGACAATAATATAAGACACTAGTAAAGGAGATGTTACGTGATGGTCTATCATTAATTGCCAATAGAGTATAAACAAGAACACTATTCATTCTGCAGAGAGTGAGGTCTCAGCCTTTAGCATGGCCCTTTTTTCCACACCTGACTACCATTCACACAGATCTTCACACACTTCCCAAAGGAATTGCACCTTTTAAAAAACACCTCTCTCCACCCTCCTTCTTCCAGCCCCTCCCTGCCCTCTCCACTTTCCCAAGCACACATTGAGTTGCACATTCTGGAAACAATTACTTCCTTGTGCTCTAGGTTTTAGACTATAACTCTCGGTCTTTCCCTAGAAACTCTGCACGTGAACCATTGTCAATGGAGAGGCCCATAGCTGCTACTCCATCTAAGATAATTGCAAAGGGAGGCGCAGATGTGGATGGTGACTGGTTAAGAGTGCCCATTATTTGGTTTGGCTAGACAATTCATTCATAACAAACTGCAGAAGTTGTCATTTTTTCTCTCCTTTTTTGTCACTTAGTCCACCACCCCTAGATGTTATCATTTTTCATCTCTCTTTGTAGCAGGAAATGGACCCATCATTAAGAATCTTTGATTATCTCTGTGCACATTGGACACTCAGCATGGGGATCATGGTTAGAAGCTTGTGTCAAGTTCAATATAGGTGACCAGCTTGAATTCTGGCTTGGCTGCCTTCCCGCTGTGTCCTTAACCTCTTTAAACCTCAGCTTTCTCATCAGTAAAATGGGTACCATAAAATGACTTGCCTTATAGGCTTATTGTGAAGATTAAAAGAGGGCATGCACGAGACAGTTTGGCACAGTACTTGGCACAGAGGTGGTGCTCCAGAGGCTCCAACAGTCCTTATTACAGCAGCCCATACCTCTCTGGCTGCCTTAGGTGGTGTGTGTGCGAGTATATTTCTCCTGGTTTCTTTGTGCCCCTCCTCTCTTTCCCACCACATATTTCAGAAAGAAAGTTTGTGACTTGGACAGAAGAATGCTGTGAAACTGTCCCTTTGTCCTGAGGCCTTTGTGGGAACCAGCCCCAGTGTAGCCTTCAGAGCCAGCTGCACCCAATGCCTGCTGATCTGAGCTCAGCATGGTTCCCCTGATTGCTGCTAGAACATGGGTACCATGCGGAGTCACCGTGGGGACTGAAAAGCAGCAGGAGCCAGAGCATGAAGGGTAAATACCGCAGGGTGAGCATTGGGCTGCAGAGGCAGTGTAGCTGCAAGATTGCTGTGGGAGTGCCCCAGTCAGGGCACAGGACGTGGCCATGCTGGCTCCTTGCCAGCTTCATCTCTGGAGGCTCTGTGGGCTGAGGGGGGCCTTTCTCTCTCCTCACGCTCTTGCCAATCCAGGGTCATAGCAATTGTCTAGAACAATTACTCTGCTGTTTCAGTAATCAGCAGCCTGAATGGTGCTCACCTCAATGAGATTAGAAAAAAATTCCCAACTATACAGTGGACTGATGGACCGCACAGAGCCTGTGTGAGCCTTTCATCAGGAAAACAATTT
Organism: Manis javanica; assembly: GCF_040802235.1. NCBI lineage: Eukaryota > Metazoa > Chordata > Mammalia > Pholidota > Manidae > Manis > Manis javanica. Next base: position 99,900,630 of record NC_133157.1, on the reverse strand, counting down.
CCTGGGCAAAGCGGCATCCAGGACAACAAACACTATGTCATTTTTGGGCAATTAGAGATGGCTGCTCTCCTTTCTCCATGCATGTTAAATTGTGTGTGTACAACATAGGGCAGAAACACTGAGTGCAAAGGAGAAAAGAAGATCCTGCTTTTAATTAGCTTCTCCTCTGCCATTAGCTATGTCTCCCCTCCATCCTTGGTCCTCTAATCACTTCTTACTATGGGAATGAACATATATGTCCCTTAGTTCTGCTAACAGACACCTGTGTGCACAAGGAACCAGACCACCCCTGCCCCTCCCTTCCTGCCAATCGAGATGTTTAAGCTTCAAATTTTAATTTGGCCCCTGGGTCTGAGGCCCAATTTTGAATGAGTTGGCATGGGGTGGGTTCTGGTGGTGTACTTTTTAATTGCATTATTCTGGGTGATGAAAATCTTTTCATTCTTCAAGCATAAAGCGCAAGCTGCACGGGGTGCATGCTTCCCCACCGTGACTTTGAGTCAGGGCCCAGTTCCCTCCCAGGGCCACTTTGTCAGCTGTTCTAAGATCTTTTGTCATCTCAGTGCTATTAATTGCCCTTGAGCAACACCATGCTTTTTAACTCAGAATTTCCTAGAACAGCAGGAGGGAAGATGGAATGACCATAAAAGGGAGTTAGTGTTAATTGCTAAGTATAGGTAGAAGGTTTGTTGATGTTTAAGACGGTTCTTTACATTTTGTGACCTGGAAATAACGAAGCAGAGATTGGATAAAGAATGGCAGTCCAAGGTCCTTCTCCATAAGCCAGAGGCATGGAAATGAATGCACTTTCCTTTCTTTCCATGTTTTATTAGGTCTAATTGCTCCACAATCAAAGTATCCCAAAGATCTCACTTGAATCAGAAATGCAGAAGATGCCTGTGGGGGCTGCACAGGGCTTGTCCCAATTCAGACTTAGGAGGCAAAGAAACAAAAATTCAACCTGAGAGAGAGAAACGAAATTTTAAGTAGGTATGCTAGAAGATTTTAAATATTATCTACACTGCTGATGACAGGCCAAACAATAAAGTCTTAAGGACTGCCTACCCTTTCAGGAGTTTGGAATAAACATTTGAAGGATTGGACCCTTGACGCAGACTTTAAAAGTGTCAGGATAGATGTTTAGCATCCATAGGTAAGTTCATTGACCATTCCTGGTAGCAAAAGAAAAAAGTTGTTTTCCTTTATGCACAGAATTATCATTTATACCATTTTCACCTTTAAAATGGTGTCTCAGTCATGTCCAAAATTATATTCTTACACGAATTTTTTTTAAAAAAATTTGTTGTAGGCAATGTTAAACAAAGCAAAAAACCTCTGTCTTGTGGCACGTGGGTTGTCTTCTTCCCACTGTCCTTCAACAGTGGGAGGCAAAACTCAAAGACGTGTGGCTTTTTGTACTCACTGTACTCCATTCTCAGCTCTTGGTCGCAGTCCCCCCACTACACCCTTGGATGAGAAGGGATAGCCTCCCACCAGGCACTCCCTGACAAAAGCCCACATTTTGAAGTTCACAGTGTTTTCTCTGAGATCCCACTCACCATCCTGGCTCTAAATCTGCAGGAAACTCCACAGGAAGCCGGACTCAACCATGCAGACTTAGAAAGGATGGGTCACCTCACTGTCTTTGAACTGTAAAGCCCTTTGGATAATTCCAAATGGTGGGAGGTGTGTTGATAGTAAACCCACTTTAGGCTTCCCGTTTCAGCCACCCTCCTCTCTGAGTGTTCCAGCACTTAAATCGCAGGAGGGGAGTCCACAGCTCCAAAGTGGCGGGAACCACAGTGTGGCAGGTGCAAACTTGCATTTAAAAAGCTGAAGTGCAGACAGCCAGGACCTCCCAGAGGACCTGGGGATCATGACTTGAGACCCTCTAAGCAAGGTTCTTTCTGATACCTGTAAGTTTTCCCAAACTAATCCACATACCCAAAGCTCAACACTTTATCCAAAAATTCCTGGCACCAAGGCATGCCTCTTTTCCCAAGCCAGTTCTCTGATGTGGATAAAGACATACTTACATCACAGTTGCTTAGAATTTATAAGAAATGGGCAACCCAAGGTTTTATTTCTTTTTTCAGTTCTCCTGTATTGTTAAAAACTCACACATTGTTATACCCTATGTGTACCCACTCTGAAAAGGCATGGCTCTGTGGCATTGTGAGAAATACAATATATAGTTCTAAGGTGTTACCTAGAACCCTTTACCACTCAAAGTTGGAGGGGCTGGCATTTTGTGGCTCAGACCAGCGTATCACTTGTTGAAGGCAAGTTATTTCTGGTCACTGTATTCCTTTTCCAAAGTAGGTGAGAAGACTTTAACATTATCAGGGGCCTAAGAACTGTGAGAAATGGTTCTTTCCTGGGAAAGTCAGCCAATAAGCTGAGAATGACAATGACAGTTTTGCCATCCCCTAGGAAGCCTAGAAATAACCATCAACTGGTCCCAGACACTGCCAGTCATTCAGACTGCTGGGGACTTACTGGAATGCCAAGATTCTATCTTGAGTATGGACAGTCTGACTGTTGCACAGTGGTAAGATCCAGGGCATAGGAGCAAGGTAGAGCTGGGTTCTCATTCTAGCATTGCCATGTCCCCACTGGGTGACTGTAACTACATGATATACCTACTCTAAGTCTCCTTTTTTCTAGTATATAATGGGAAGAATGGTACCTGCATGGTAGGGCTGATTTAGAGGTTTAAGTAAGATCAATGTTTTTAGTATTTACTGAGCACATAATAGGTACTCAGTAAATGTTAGCCAGGATTGTATTATTAGGCAATCTGTGTCAGGACATTGTAACAGTGTCATACCTAAGGTACAGTGTCATACCTAAAATTAGGGTGACACTTTGGACAGTGAGAGGGAGCACTTTTCATAACTACACTGGGATGAAGTTGTGACCCGGGACAGCCCCAGACTTCAGTCATCCTCACTCAAATCATATCCTTCTTTCACAGAGGTCTTGCCTGATGCTTTGGAAGTGTCCCGCTTTACAAATGAGGGCTGCTTTCAGCATGACCTCCCCTTCCTTGGCTCAGACAGGCCTGATTAGAATTATTCACTCTCCACTCTTTTCCCCTGGGCTCACTCTAAGAAAGCCCAGCCGCCCAGCCAGCTGACAGAACAGTACGCTCTAAATGCTGCAACATCTATATAGCTAATGCAATGGGCAAAACCAGTCATGGTGTCTGGCCACCAGCTCCTTGTATCAAGATAAGACCTTCTTCAGTGGAGAATTCTAGCCACAGTAGCACTCCTAGCCATCCAAACACACCAGCCCCTCTCTCTTAGCTGCTGTGCCACTTAAAGCTGCAAATAACAAAGACCCTTCACAGAGAGATCAATGTCAGCTTGCAGCAGAGCCACTTGAGAGCAGGCAGGAACAAAGATTCTCTGGTGTTCTGAAACTTCTCTGATTTCCAGGGAAAGGTACCCGAACACTTTGCTTATGAACGTTTCCACACCTGCCCACCTGTCCCTTCCGAATACACACTTCTATTTTTTTGAAGTTGATTTTTACTGGGGAAAAATATCTGCAGTTTGATTAAGGCTTCTTTGTTCTTAGCCGTACCACATTTACTGTTTATAAGGTAGAGAATAAAGGAAAAAAGTCTCTATTTTCCCAGAGAGATCCTTACAGACTTAGAAATAGTAACTTAAAATAAAACCTTATTATTTAAACTCAAAATTGTTGGATTAGGAGAGAGTTTATAAAATCTCCTGTTTTATTTCCACCCTTCTGGAAGGATAACCATCCACAGCTTTTCTTTGTCCCTATGTTGCATTCTCTCTTTCCTCTCCCATGTTCCTTCAACTTGAATATGGAGTCACTGATGTCCCATCTTACCTGCTCCGTGGTATTTTCTGTGCTGATTAATGACAATAAAATGACACAAATAATCGATGCTTATATGGTACTTTATCACTTTTAAAGAAAGTGCTTACATTTAGTCTGCCCAAGACCCAGTCAGGTGGGTCATTGGAGCTACTGCACATACATGTGGGTCATGAATATCAAACAGCACAAAAGGCCAGGCAGTGTGCTTGGGTTGTATGAACCATCAAGGGCGGTGACCAGGAGCATCCACATGTCTGATTCTTCCAGGAAGAGGGGGTCATGGAGTAGCTGCAATCTCGTCAGTTCCCTGAGTACTTCTCATTGGGTTGCCCCAGGGCATCCAAGCCTTGGCATTTTGGCTTCCAAAACAGGTGGGTGAACCATGGAGCTGCACTAGGATGGGCTGTAGAAGGGCTGGGACAGTGACTCTGCTTGCCCATGGTCACAGTTCCTGGAACTACCTTTCCCATGTCATCACTCTCCCCTTTAAAGGTCATGAACACACCCACTTCTATCCCCCCTTCTCTAGTCTGGCCTCACTACTGCCCACCTGTCGGGCTTGCTGCTGTCCACAGGGAGAACTCCGTGTCAGGTGTGTCCATGGTCCACAACACCGTGTAGAAGCCCACTTGTAGCATCAGTCTGGAGAGCCAACTGCCTCCTCCATCTCTCACCAAGCTGCAGAGGTGCAACTTCTGAAAGTTCAGTTGACTCTGGAACAAACAACACAGGGATTGGGATCAAAATTCCATGTAAAACATTTGACTCCCTCAACACTTAACTACTAATAGCCTGCTGTTGACCAGAAGCTACTGATCACATAAAGAGTTGATAACACATATTTTGTATGTTCTATGTTCTATGCTCTATTCTTACAATAAAGTAAGCTAGAGAAATGAAAATGTCTTTTCAAACTGTCATAGGTCTCCAAACGATTTTCCAGTATATTTATTGAAAAAAAATCTGTGTATTACTGGACTTGCACAGTTCAAACCTGTGTTGTTCAAGTATCAAATGTAAATGGATTTTTCAAATGATCACTTGCGTTTTAGATTAAATTTCCAAACTAGAAGTCTGCTTCCTCATTATGCCAGCATCCTTCTCTTTGGAATCACTATTCCCTTAGGTCACCTTTCCAAGAGCCCCTGTGGCATTCCCCATGCTGGGTGTGCTTCCCAGGGCTCATGCAGCACCGAAAGCCACCCAACTGCAGTACTGAGATTGTTGGTTTTCTCTTCTGTCTTCCCCAGGAGACAGTGAGCTTTCCTGCAGGCAAGGTCTGCAATTGCTTCATCTTTCTAGTTCAGACACTTAGCACGTGGCAAATACATATTTTTAGAATAAATCAGTAAGTTTAGTGAGCTAATCAAAGCAGCCTAGAGAAAAGTGAGAGTGGAACTGAACACATTCTTGGATTGCACGTAACACCATGACTCATGCGTGTCCCATTCAGATTATTGTATTTACCTGAATCAGAGGTTAAAATGAATCCCTCAGCCTCAAGGTTACCTCTGTCCCATACTGTCTTTATACTACTGAAGCATCTCGCCTCAACCAACAACCTTGAAAGACTATTTTAAAAGGGGGTTTGGTGGGTACATGTGAATTTTGCAGAAAATTCTTACTTAATGGAAAAGGTGGAAGAGTCACACACAAAAAAGGAGCTACCTTTTTCTAATATGCACCACTCTGATTTCTTTGGGCCCATGAGCACAGAACAGGACACCTGTCTTTGCTGGCTGGAGATTTTGGCTCACATTGGCAATCAAGCTGTTCCAGCTGACGTGTCTGCTGCAGGACTCAGTGCAGTGGCTCTGGGTATGACCCTTAATCAACCAGGGCCAAGTATTGATGAGCGATTCCTGGCTTGATCACCAGTGTCTGCTGCTATACATTCTTATTACTCATCTCCTCTTGCATTTCAGTTATTTTAGACAGGTCCTGCTTTGCATGACTGATCATTGTTTTTACTTCCATGAGGTGTGGGTGGGTGGGAAGCAAACCACAGCAAAAGAGCATGGCAGGGAGTTTCTCTGCAAAAGATTCATGTATTACCTTTGTGTTATGGCTTCTGAAAACCCAAATTCTTAAGTGTTCTGAGGTTAAAAGCTTCCTATTTGGCACAGAGCTGAAGGATGGTGATTTAGCTGGTGTTATTTTACAAGCACACTTTTACAGTCGGCCATCTATAGATTAATGAGTCTTTAATTGTCACTGGGGAAGGTCATTGTTAGAGTAGTAGATTCTGGATCCTGACAGAGCTCATTTGAGAAATGAAATTGAGGAGTGATACTTAAAATGTACAGGCCACCTCTTCCCCAGAGAGGGTCTTGGCTAGGGGTGAGCTGAGGGAGGACTAGCTGCGTCATCAGGTTCGGGAAGTTGTGATAGGTTGCTTCCAGGTCACTTGAGAAAAATGGATGCAAAAATAAGGATGAGGTCAGAACTTCCACACTTTGCCTTTATTTCCTTGACTTTCTCTCCTAATACATAGGTTCAGATGGAAAGGCATTTTGAATTCAGTCAATTTAATAACAATATTCTATTAATTGTATGATTATAGCTTCCATTTACTGAACACTTGTTATGTGCTGGTCATAATATGGGTAGCCCAATGAGCTGTGTACTATTATTATCTCTATTTCACAGATAAGGAAACTGTAGCTCAGAGCTAGTTGTTACCTGCTTAAGGTCTCACTGCCTAATACATGGCAGAGCCTGCATGAAAACTGTCTGTATGATGCCAAAGACAGCACTGTGTACTCTGACATTACATTGTCTTTCTTGTTTATAGCATAAGGCCTTGTTCTAAGTTATACATCATGTTAGCATTACTGCCGTGATAAAAATCAAGTCTCCAGCCCAAGGCTGTCATTCTGTTAGAGTCCTGTAGCATTGTAACCTGACAGGGCAACCACACAATCACAGAGCTTCAATATCCTGAGAAACTTCCAATTTCCTATAATTTCTTTTATTTTTTAACAAGAATTCATTTTTATTCTATACCTAAAAATATGCTTTTATAGGGTTTTCTTTGTTTTATCATTAAATTCACAACCTGAAAGTCTCTTTTATAAAGATCATATATCTTAACCTTCGGTTGGAAAACACAGTCACCTAAAAGTTGCTGTACTGTTGGTTTGGGAGAAGAGCATGTGAGATGTATGACTAAGCCACGCTCTAGGGAATCAGAGGCAACAAACGTGAGTGGAGGGACTCTGGGAAGGCTGACCCAATGTGGCTGGCTGGCCCGCCTGCTGTCCTGCCTGAGAGTCGGACCTTCCTGGCATTGGAGTCACTTCTTTGGGTTAAGGCTTCAATCACCAATTAAAACAGATCTATGTTATTATTGTTTATTGTCTATAAGTACATTAACTTTGTTGCATTGAACTAGATAGTCAGTTGTCTGGGAAGAGGTCGAAGAGATGGGATATAAAGGAGGTAGGTTTTGGTGTAAGAAGCAGAATTTAGGAAAAGAATCAAGGCAGTGGAGCTCAGTACCTGTCACAGGTAGTCCAGGTAGAAAAATGCCCAATGGGGCACTTTAAATTGAGGTAAGTAAATACAGGAGGCATAGAATTTATCAGGAAAAAAAAAAAAAGAATGGTTCTCTTACTAGCTAAGACACTTTTAGGAAACACTCATCAGTATTTCAGATAGTTGGTGGATGACATAGTCCCAAATACTCTAGGTGGAGAACTTGAGAAAGGAGAAAGCAGTTTAAGTGGGAGATAAGGGGCTTGAAGACAAACCTTGCTGATAAGTTCATGAAATACTGACTCTGACCCCAGGTAATAGCTCCTTTTGCACATGTCCCAGAAGAATTCAGACTACATGGCTCCTGCATGAGAACGGTAGTGGGCATTAAACTATTGACCCTTTGAGCATATAAAGGACACTCCACTCTCTGGGCCCCAGCTGGCCCTTTGTCAGCAAAGGAGGGGTGTCTGTAGGGCATGCTGCGACTCCCTCTACAGGTTTGCCCTGGCATTCTCGCACAGCTCAGCATTTACCTAGGCTGTTTGGTGGGCACTTCAGAGGGAAGCAGATAAGAAAGGGCCATAGATGTCACCATACTCCGTTTGTACCCATATCCACCACCATCACACCCACCTTAACTTGTGATTTAACTAGCTACACAACAAGCAACCCCACATTCCCCTCAGTTCTGTCTTCGTTTACTTTAAGATGTAGATGAACACAATTCAAACCAGAAATTAGGTCCCAAGAGTGCCTTGCTGCTAAATTGGTTGGATAAGTGGCAAGTGCTGCAAATCAGCCCTTCATGAATTTAGAATTTGAGAATCATGGTGATTATCACTTGATGGGAGAAGAGGGAGAGGATGAGATAGGAAACCAGGTAACCTATCCCTGACCTCCTATTGTTGAGTAATCAAGGCCAATCATAGACTCTTGGTGGGAAGAAGAAGGCTTTGCTAATCATGGTGTGCAGAAGATTGTATTTTGGCAGAGGAGAGCCTCTTTAGCACACATTTTGCTATTGTGCAGGCTCAGGGGAAATCATGTAATGAAGAGAGTTGTTGCTCACAGAAAGTGAGTGGCAGCGTCTGTGCTCTGTCCCCTCCCACCTCAGATGCCAGGAAACCACTTCCATTTTCCTAGGTCAGCTAGGGGTAGGCGGCCGGCTTGAGTGCCCCTTCCTTAAGTGAGCCCAGCCAGTCAGCCTTCACGTGGCCATCCTGGTTAATACCTACCCCCTTGGGAACCATGTAAGTTTTTGCTCCCCTAACTGCTCACATTTCACCTGCTAGAAATTTATTTCAAGTATTTTCTTGAACATAAGGTCACTCTCAAGCCAGAGGCTATTTCTAGGTCCAAATTTCTGGGCCTGTTTTAAGAGTCAAATGGAGAATTTGTTCTTTCTTCTACAGCAACCATCAAAGAAGCATGCAACTCCTACCTCTCTGTGGGAGGATTCACCCCCAGAAGATGGCAGATCTTGAGCAGCAAATTCTTCTACCCCAGATTACTGTAGTGGTTCCCTACTCCCCACTGGCACAGGCTGTGGATATTCAAACCAGATTTACTAGACCCCTAATTTTAATAAAGATAATTGCAAAAGTATCTTTTTGCTATAAACAGCATCACTACAAATAAACACTACAAATATTTCAAACATCTTATGAAAGTAAATACTATACCTGTTTTTTAAGGTAGTCCATGTTGAAGATCCCACTTAGATGATGGAGTTTGGTTGGTTCTCAGCTGCAATGGGAGAACACAGAGACATGGAAAGAAAATAGACTGGGTGGCTTTATTCAGGCTTCCTCGCTTACTGGGTGGAAGGATGAACTGAAGTAAGGAGAGAATATGAGAAGCAGAATGCAGGAAGCAAAAGAGCTGGGGAGCCAGCCCTAGCAGAAGACAGTCACTGACAGCTCCTCTCTCCCCGGCATCTTTGTCCAGCCCTGTGTGAGATAAGCTATGCCTAGGAATTCAGCGGCAGAGCACAACACCTATTTCTAGTCATTCTTGAGCCTTCCCTACGGAAGGACTTCACTCTTCCATGGGAGTCCTTCACTCCTGGCCTTTCACAATTTCAGATAATTACCAAGAAAAAGGCAAAACGGTTTGGATCTCAGTTTCACAGGTTGCAAGAGGCACTCGTTTAAGAATTCAAGGCACTCCTCCTAGCTGCCTCCCAAACGAATTTGAAAGTTTCTTCATGTCAAAGGTCATGTGATACACTTCTATGTGAATATATCCCAACATTCATTCTTTCATGTAACAGAGGTACCCTTTTGGAAAATGCTGGCTTACTTTCTCTTTTGCTTGTCTGTGTATTCCTTCAACATGAAGCAGTGTGAGCCCAGGCAAGAGGGGGAAGCACCATGGTTCAGCAGAGGCTCTGAGCTGGTGCTCCGGGGCTCCTGGGTTCCCCCTGAGCCGGGGGCTGGAGGCCTGCTGAGGGGCCTGGGAGACTCCCCAGCTGGGCCGAGGAGAGACCGAACATGTGTCAGAAACTCAGCAGATCCTGTACCACCATAATTTGCTGAGGAAAGGCCAAATTTCCAGGGCCCTAATCAAAGTAACCAGAAATTGGTCACTAGTTCATCAGCCAGAGTGACCCAGAGCTCCTCTGGAACATGGACCCTTGCTGCCAGCCGTGCAGACTGGCTTCAGGTCAGAGGTTCCGTTCCTTCCTCCAGTGACAACTCAGGCCAGCCTCCTCCTCTGCCCTGCATAGCATCTCAGAGGTGAGCCAAGAGGCAGGGCACCCACCTGCAAGATTGGACAATTCTACCAAAAAAGGCTCAGTTAAATCTCAAAAGAAAAATGTCAATTGCTGTTTCTGTCCAATATTTCAACTGAAGTTTTTTCTTTCTAATACTTAGCAGTGGGGCTCCCAGCTGAGAAAGATAATATCAGTTAGAGATCTAGTGAAGAATCTGTTACTTTCTTTCCACATCCCACTCATAGTAAGACCAGTTTTGTGGTTGTACTTTTTCCTTCCTTCGCTTATGTATTTAACAGCTGGTTATTAAACATCTCCTACTGCTGAGAATGGTGCAGGGCATTCAGGGTACTAGTTGAACTTGGGAGAAATGACCAGTGTTTTGTTTTGGTCTAGGGGAGCAACGGCTGCCTAGCCCTACTATCAGAGTAGAGAGGTCTTTAAATAAGACTATATCCTGGGAGTATAGTGCTGGGAAGGATGCACACTGCTTCTAAGAAATGTACCTGAAGGAGCTGAATGCTTTTAAAGTGCTACCTCCCTGGTAAAACAGCTTTTATTCTACTTAGAATAACTGGCTGGAGGCTATTGCTGCTGACAACTTTCTCTGCAGAAGGAAAGAATATGCGCAAGAAGGAGATGGAATGAAATATGGAGCTCAAACAGTGGTTTGCTGGAATATTTGTCAGTGATATCTATGAGTCAAAAATACCATTATGAAGACATTCTGAAAGGTAATGGAAGAATCAGATAGGTTATGGAGACCTAACCAGTTGTGAAGATTTTCTAAACTCCACTGTAAAACCGATGCATCCGGACATAGGAGAAATTACAAAATGTGTCACTGATGATTGGTACAAGAGGAAATATAAAAAAATAAAAAATGAAACATAGAGAAATAATTTACATATTTATAAATATAACCCCAAAAATGCATACTAAAGCAAACTCAAGGAACTATTTTCATCTGAATTAGCAAAAAAATTATACCAGAAATCTACTTTAAAAGTTGTTTTATATATTCACTTCCTTTGGCATTGTAAACTTTTTTGGGAAAAGCAGTATGATAAAGAATAGAGGAACAAAGGTGGTCATAAATTTTGACCTAGTAATTTCATTCCTTCAACTTCATCCTAAGAAAACAATTCAGCAGAAGCAAAAGCTCTTTTAAAGAAGAACATTCTCTATAACATCATCAACATGAAGGGAGAATCAAGGACACAATCTGAATGCCCAATAATGGGACAATGTGGCACATTACACAATGAATTAATATGCAGTTACTTAAAGAAATACCTTAAATGTGTGAATAATGGGATGAAGCATTACTGAAAGAAAAAAATGGTGTTAAAGATGCTACTATGGTTGCCACCACATACAACGTGAGCACTTGTAATAAGGAAAAACAATAGCAGTTCTGTTGGGATGACATAATTATGATACTTTTTTATTTTCTTTAACATTGTTACATCTAATTTCTAATGAAAAAGTATCCACATGTAATCTAAAGTCTCCATCAAATAGAATATGGTCATGCATCATCTCATAAATCTCACAACTAAATAGTCACCTGAGTGATAGCTGCACTTCAGAGACTGGAAATGGCTTTTAACCAAGATCTATAACAAGTATGCTGAGTGGTTTGAGGTGTGTCAGAATAGAAGCAGCTCATAGAGAAAAATCATTGCTTCTTCCAGGAACCACATTAGCCAGATCCATATCATTCAGCACATCACACGTGGCCTTCGGCTTCCCAGAACTCCAGCTTCTGGTGGAAATACTCTACAAAAAATCATGGAAAAACCAAACCAACAAGGCCAGACTGAAAGGTTTTTAATTAGATCAGAAGAGTTGAGTGTGGTCTGGGTTTCACATGAAACGTTTTATTTTTTTCATCTATTTTCTCACTCAGATACGACTGCAGTTAGTGTCTCTAGGATACATTCAGCCTGGTTTTATTTAATGTTATTTTGTTATTTTATTTCTTGTGATATAAATGTGATTCCTTATAAGATTTACAGATTAATTCCTGGTCCTTTGAAAAGCAATCTTTTTAAAATCTTAAGAGTAGGGTCCATAAGCAATCAGGGTCCTTCACCTAAGCTCACTCACAAAAAAAAAGTCTCCAATGTTTTTGTTCAAGTAAAGAAAGACAAAGAACTGAAAAGGGCCAGGAAGCTGGGCCACCCTTTGGTTTGAGCTCAGCAGTTTTGATCCCAAGACTTCCTGAGAGGAGAGAGGGCACAACCCACCAAGCAGGGAGGCAGAGTGCAGCCGATGCTTATATTGCTATGATTTCCCTGAGAGGGCTCCCTGGGTGTGATTCCTCTGCTTTCCACAGGAAACACGGGGACCCTGACTCCACCATTGTAATAAATATGATTGCATTATGAAATCTCTCCTCCACGAAAGGAGCTTTTTCCCTGACACCCCTGTTGAACCTCCAGGACCTCAGGCAGCTTCTGCAGCCAGGGTAATGTTGCACAATGTCATCTGCAGGTTCCTTCACCCATCAGGAGCTCCCATGAGTAGAGTAAAGAGTTGCTTTGCATTGTAGCTCATTAGTCCAAATGAACAGTTTTCCTTAGTTTGTTACTAAGTAATGGGCATGAAATTTAATGAAGTTTTCACATCTGATGTATTAATGAGGACATTAATTAGTTAATTAGTTAATTAATGACAAATTAGTCTAAAAATTTGTAACCATTGAACTTACATCATCCTCTATATTTTGCCTTCTGACAATCATGTGAAAATCCCAAGGATGTCAGATTGTATGCCTCTATTATTAGGCCTGAGAATGATTCTTCCTGTGGAATTACACCCTCCATGGAGGAGGGGTGCCAATAATGTGGTTTCGAAATTGGATCGTAAAGATGCAAAGGGAAAAGCTGTATCAAACCTGCTGTTTGCTGCAAACCAACATCACATTGTCTGGGCATTTTTGAGCCTCTGAAATTTGGCCAGACAATGTAGCTCTCATGCTGAAAAACCTAAGGCTTGGAAAATTTTTGTCCTTTTCAGGCCAATGTCCATTTCCTTAGCTCCAGAAGAGAGAGTTCCATCAATGTGTATTTCCACTCTGTTCCTTATAAATTACCAACATCTGTTTCTTCAACAATTTGAAAAATGTAAATTACTTTTAAATTACCATAGAATTCCAATTTGATTTATATATATCAGAATAAAAGGGCTGGAAGTTTTTAGGGGGCATAATACAGGTCTGATAACCAGGGGAGGGAATTCTGGCATTCTAGCCCTTTTTTGTGCAGCATGGCTTAGACTGGTGTGTAAGTGCCTCTCTTAGAACCAGGGTTCCTAAGTGAGCCCTAAAATGGCCATAATCCAGAACATCCTATGAAGCTTCAAATATAATGAAGACATACTGTGATTTCAGTCACAGCCCTTATGATTCTTTGATTCCATGACCCTTTACTTCATCACCAGGGTCAGCTATGTTCAGACCAAAGGTCCTTTACAGTTCTAAATAGAATTCTTAACCTGTAAGAGAAGTAATAATAATTATCTTTTTTCCAAGGCTGCTATCTTATCAGTGTTCAGGAGTAATTAAAATAAAAACTGGAGTCTTTCTGTTCACCCACATAAGGGATTCCACTGGGTATGATTTCACCATCAGGTGGGTTCCTAAGCATTTCCCTCTTTCTCCAGCACATAGCTCTGCAAATTGTCCCCGCATCTTTTACTGTCTTCTAAGGAACTGACAAGCCTCTCCCTGTTGGCTTCATTTCTAAGGCTCTTTTCTAAGTTACTAAATGTCTTTAGATATTCAATAAAGCAGAATCAACTCAATTTTCTATGGAAACATGTCAGTGTAATTGAGAGAATAGAGAACAGTCTTTGTCCTAAGTATTGTCTATTATTATTACTGCTTAATATTGTAACTAAGCAAAATAGGATTTTGAAAAAAGGCAGTTCCCTGGGTAGGGAAAAAGGAACAGGCAAACTCTCAATAAAACTTACAGAAGACACTGTAACTGAAAACTCAGGCTAGAAATAGGGAACAGGATGCCGTCCAGGAAGATAGCCAAACTTCCAGCCAGAGAAGTGTTCTGCTAGTTACAAGAGAACTTCACGTGCTGTCCCTCAGGGATGATACAGCCGCTACTAAAGCCATGCCATTTTAAAAAAAGAAAAAAGAAAAGCTACATCATGATTAATAGAATCAAGCCCAGATGCTAACTTTCAGAAATGCGTAGGGGAGTCCAGCTTTTCAAACTTCCTCATGCAATTATTCATAAAACAGGATGGTAATAATTGCACATACCCAAGATCTTTGGGGCCATAATTTGAAATTATCTGCTATCAACCAGAAATTTCTTCATAATTTCTTCTTTCACTTTAAAAAGCTTTGAGTTATGCATCCTACCCCATAACATACCCATGTTCATTTTAATATAAAAATAATGTTTTAAATTGACATTTGTGTATCCCTGGAACACTACTGGCATATAAGTGTCTCAATTTAACAAGTACCAAGTGTACAAAATAATTTTGACCTGTATAAAGCACTTGAAAATCTTAATAAAATGCAGATTCTGACTCTGTATGTCCAGATTTTGTGTATCTAACGGCTCCCAGGTGATTCCTATACAATGGTCCAAGAGGTGCATTTTGAGCAGTGAGCCTATATGAATCAGCAGGTTGCAGTGCAATCTCTGCCTAGAAGCTTCATCATCTCCTGGGAACTTGCTAGAAATGCAGACACTTGGCTCCCTGCACCCCACCTCCATTCAGATCTACTGGACCAGAAATTCTGAGGGTGGGGTCCAGGAATCTATGTTTTTTAACAAGTCCTCCAAGAGATTCTGCTTTAGACTAATTAACCAGAGTAGTAAGAATTAAGTCAGCCAAGAGTAGAAATTATAGATGTTTAGGTCCTTAGAAACCTATAATACATAGATGTCTTCAAGATCCATGCAGATGGTTTAAATCCAGAAAAAGGAATTTCCTAGACCTCATTCAGGAGCCAAGAATCAGAGCCAAACTCCCTACAAACACATTGCATAGTAAAGGACCAGAGGAAGCAACTGGCAGATGTGCCTGGAGAGAAGATAAAGAAGAAGGTTCAAAGAGAAAATGAAAGTCTACCAGAACAACTTCATCCATGCAAGATTGGACTTTAGATATTTGAGTTCAGCATTCAAGGCCAAGAAAGAGGATTATTTCTCCAGAACCAATGTGCCACCAGATTGTAATTAACCTGAAGTAGAGAACATTGGTTTCTACACATTAGCAGTTGTTGTTTAGGATAGCTTTGTTTCATGTGTTTTATAGCCTTCATCACTTTCCTGGGGAAAATGCCAAACTTTGTCTTCTAAAGAATTTGTATAAACTTATGCTTCTAATGGGAAAGAGGTATGTCCAAGTCCATATAGAAGTAGCTATCACAAGAGTACCAGAGATCAGGTCTGGGGGATCCACAGCCCCAAAATGGGCTGCCTTGTTGCAAGAAAAACCTGGAATTTCTTTCAACTTGGGCCAAAGCCCAAGCCTGGAGTCCCACAGTGAACTTGGTATTGGCACTCACAAATGAGGTGTTTTCTGCAGAGATATGAGGTGTGGCTTGTGATTTTATCATCACACTTCATATCAAAGAGTGAGTGACAAAGTGATTGTTCCCACAATTATTTTTCATTGCTTTTGTTCTGTTCTTTTCGGTGTTTTATTTCCTAAATTTTTAGGGATATCCTTTAATTCATAAACAGCCTCTACAGAGCATAGCTTTGAAAGGTGCTCCCAAGCCTACAGTGGCTCCAGCTCTTCCGCTGCCCATCTGCAGGTTGTTCCGACTTCTCTGAAAGGATGTCGGCAGGCTTGGCCTATCTGCGGTACTATACCCACAGCTCTGGCCTTAGTGGGGGAGGATGTAGAAAGCAGGTCATGGGGCTGCTGCAGGTCCTAGTGAGCTGCAAGGATTAGGGGGCTTTCTTCTTGTCTGGCCCTGTTTCTTCTCTTCATCCTCTCTCTGTCTTCTTTACTGACTATCTCCTCTCCCTACATTCTTTTGGAAAAGAAAGGTGGAGGTAAAGGCAATTTCTCTGAGAAAATTTAGACAAAAATATTTACATAGAAACACACATATGAACATGTTGTAGGATCACCCTGAAGCTGACATACTCCATTCAAAGAATATAAAGATTTCTTAAGTCAAAAAGGTTAACACCTAAGACCCAACAGAATATTCAGAATGGGAACATTCAATAATGAAGCATCTACCTATCAAATTGTCAGCCGGCAGACACCAAAGTCTATAAGGGGACCAATAGTACATATGTCCCCACAGTCAGTTTCTCAACAGCTTTCTTGTTCTGCTAACATTTGCTATATTCTCTATACTTGGATATTTAGAGAGATAAGGCCTTCAAGTTATGATGAACAGCTTTGAATTGAAGCATGAATCAGACACCCTAAGGAGCTGACCTGGTTTGCCAAATACAAATATTATGAAGATAAAAATTGAGAAACACAATTTGTTTTATTGTTGTATTTTTCAAAGGAAAAACTCATTAACCAGAATAGAATATATGATTCCTAATAATCACAACATGATGCATAACACTTATTGAACAATTACTTAAGGGAAAGGCCCCAGGCTAGTGCCTTAAGCTACATGATACAATTCAATCCTCACGGGGTACTTACATGGCAGAGGTGGTAACAGGACAGAAATAATTGAATTTCAGTCAGTTCCCCTGGAATAAATGAAATCAGTTAGTCTCCAGTTTTGCATCACTCCCTCCGTTGCACGCTCAGAATATGTTCTGAGTCTCTGGCTAGCCGAGGCCAGGGTATATATCTGTTCTTTGGTTATACTGTGGAAGTGAGAATAAGGAGTTGGGAGAGAGTCTCCATGGACACAGCTGTCTCTCTAGCAGGAAGGCAATGAACCACTAAGGCTGCCCCAGGTTAACTGGCTGTTTAGAGGTAACTCCTCAGGGAAAATCAGAGTGGTATTAAAAAGACAAAATATTGGGTGCTCAGAAAAGGAAAAATGTCCACATTGGAAACACCAAAACACACCCAAAGAAGTGAAATGCTTTGTTCAAATTTGTCTGACCATAAAATGTTCACCCCTTGAACAAGAAGACAGAACATCTGAAGCCCAGTGTAGGTTCTATTATTTGCTACTTTGAAACTATTTTGAACTTAACTGCTTAGAAATATAAAGGAACAAAGAAGAGTATCAATGTGTTTTAGGAGCCAAACTGATTAAATTAAAACATACCTTCCCCTCCATAAGCAGAAAATACTTTAGATAAACCAGAAAACCAAAATAACAAGCTTGTGTTTCCAAGAAATAAGTAAAGTAACAAATGGTGAAGACTTTGAAAGGCTCATCCTGATCTGGTTTTAAATCCTACCTCTGCCTTGTAGTACCTTGTGAGTCTGAATTATGTGATGCAGTTAAAGCAGCTAGCATGAAGCTTTTCCTTTGATAATCATTCTTTGGAAACATTTTATTTGGATGAACAAGTTTTTCTTTTGAAAATGCAGCAATTGAAGATGATATTCATGATCTTAGGCTAAACAAAAAAATCCTAAATTTTCTTAAATAAAACACATCAGCACTCATCATAAAAGAAAAACATAATAAATGGAAATACATGAAAAATTAAGAACTTACCCTTATCAAAAGAATCAATAATGAGAAGTAAAGCCAAGAGTGGGGGAAGATATTTATAATACATATAAATGACAAAGAGCCTATATCCAACATATATAAAGAATGCCTTATATTTGTTATCAATGCTGCAAAACAAATTACCCCAGAATCTAGTGGGTTGCAACAAAAGACATTTATAACCTCACAGTTTTTTTGGGTCAGGAACCCAAGGATGGTCTAGCTGAGAGCCTCGGGCTCAGGGTCCCTCTAGAGATTGCGTCAGGCTGTCAGCTAGGGCTGTAGTCATCTCAAAGCCTGGCTCAGGCAGAATCTGTTTCCAAGCTCACTCATGGGGTCTTTGCTGGTATCAGGTGCTCAATGGCTGGACACATTTGCGGGCCTCTCCATAGGGCAGGTCACAGCATGGCAGCTGACTTCCCCTAAGCAACGGATCTGAGAGAAGGCATGTGGGATGGTAGGTGGAGACAGAGAAAGAAAGACAGAAACAGAGAGAAGGAGAGAGAGGCAGGGAGAGCAATAGAGGACTGGCAAGACAAAAGTCTAAGTCTTTTCACAACTTAATGTCAGAGATGATACCTCATAACTTTTGCCATATTCTATTCATTAGAATTTAATCACTAGGGTCAGTCCAAACTCACAGGACAGGTACATGAGGCAGGAGTGCAGGAGGTGAGGACCACTGGAGATCATTTTAGAGGCTACCTCTCACACTCTTACAAATCAGCAAAAACAAACAGCACAAGAGAGATACACACAAAAAACTGAACAAACACTTTACAAAAGAAAACATCGAAATGGTCAATAAAGATAGGATAAGTGTTCATTAGTCATAAAGGAATTAAGAATATAAAAATTAAAACAAAATGAAATACTTCTACACAACCAAGAGAATAGCTAATGATAAGAAAGAATATCCCAAGTATTGTCAAGCATGTGGGACAACTGGAATTCTTAGATGCTTCTTAGAGGAGTGTTAGTCTGTGCAACCACTTAACTGTTTGACAAGTATTTATCAAACCTAAAGTACACATATCCTATGACTCAGATTTCCATTCCTAGATAAATGCCTAACCAAATTGCACACATGTGTACACCAAAAGACATGTATAACAATCTTCATAACAGCCTTATTTATAATAACCAAAAAACTGGAAACCACCCAAATACCTATCAAGAACAGAATGAATAAATTGTGATATACTCATAAAATTGATTGCAAAAAAAGAAATGGAAAGGGGATAAACTTATACCTTAATATGAAGGAAACTCATTAAATACTGTTAGACAAATAAATAGGTCTGAGACGTATATACACCATGCAATTTTAATTATATAAAACCCAGAAACTGAAGATGGCAGTGTGAGTAGAGCAGTGGAAATCTCCTGCCAAAACCATATATATTTTTGAAAATACAACAAATACAACTATTCCTAAAAGAAAGACCAGAAGACACAGATCAACAGACTACATCCACACCCGCGAGAACCCAGCGCCTTGCGAAGGGGGTAAGATACAAGCCGCAGCCCGGCGGGACCCGAGCACCCCTCACCCTATCTCTCGGCAGGAGGAGAGGAGTCAGAGCGGGGAGGGAGAGGGATCACAGGACTACTATATAGCCAGCCCTAGCCATCCACACCAGAGCACAGACACACAGTGCGTGGGGTGCTGGATACTAGGGAAACAGGACAGTAAGACCTGTGAGCGGTTCCCTGCAGCTGGTGCCCCTGGGACAAAGAAAAGTGAGTGCTTTTTGAAAGTCTTAAAGGGACAGGGACTCCACAGCTGGATGGAAGGGTCCCGGGACACTTAGCCCAGCAGCTGGGAATCCCAGGGAACACTGGGTGCCCTAAACCCCTGGGCAGCACTGTAGGTCTGAGGCCCCTCATGGCAATAAACAGCCTCCCGCCTGTTTCCCCTCCGATGTGGCTCTGCCATATCAGAGCAGCAGACTGAGACTGGCCACACCCACAGCAACTGTGGAGCTTGACTCCATAGTGGTGAGACAGGAATCAGAGGCCCCGTCTGCCCGCAGCTGCCCAGTACAAGCCACTACAGATCACTGTTCTCCCAGGAGAGAAAGGCCACAAACCAGCAAGAAGGGATGTTCTCCCAGCCAACACATGTGTCAGCTCACAACTACCTCTATTGCCATGAAAAGGCAGAAGAATTTGATACAAACCAAAATCACAGAGTCAACCCCTGAGAAAGAGATAGACCTAACCAATCTTCCTGAAAAAGAATTCAAAATAAAGGTCATAACCATGTTGACGGAGCTGCAGAGAAATATGCAAGAGCTAAGGGATTATGTCCCGAGGGAGATTACAGAAGTGAAACAATCTCTGGAAGGATTTATAAGCAAAATGGATAAGAAGCAAGATGCCATTAATGGAATAGAAACCAGAGAACAGGAACGCATAGAAGCTGAGGCAGAGAGAGATAAAATGATCTCCAGGAAGGAAACAATATTAAGAGAACTGTGTGACCAATCCAAAAGGAACAATATCCATATTATAGGGGTACCAGAAGAAGAAGAGAGAGAAAAAGGGATAGAAAGTGCCTTTGAAGAAATAATGGCTGAAAACTTCCCCAAACTAGGGGAGGAAATAATCGATCAGAACACAGAAGAACACAGAACTCCCAACAGAAGGGACCAAAGGAAGAAAAAACCAAGTCACATAATAATTAAAATGGCAAAGATCAAGGACAAGGACAGAGTTTTAAAGGTAGCTAGAGATAGGAAAAAGGTCACCTACAAAGGAAAACCCATAAGGCTATCATCAGACTTCTCAAAAGAAACCTTACAGGCCAGAAAAGAATGGCATGATATATTTAATGCAATGAAACAGAAGGGCCTTGAATCAAGAATACTGTACCCAGCACGATCATTATTTAAATATGAAGGAGGGATCAAACAATTCCCAGACAAGCAAAAGTTGAGGGAATTTGCCTCCCACAAACCACATCTACAGGGTATTTTAGAGGGACTGCTCTAGATGGGAGCACTCCTAAGACTAAATAGATGTCACCAGAGAAAATAAAATCACAGCAAAGAAAGCAGACCAACCAAGTACTAATTAAAGGCAAAAAATAAAATCAACTACTCACAAAAGCCATTAAAAGAAACACAAAAGAGCACAGAATAAAACAAGCAACATATAAATAATGGAGGAGGAGGAATAAGAAGGGAGAGTAATAAAGAATCACCACACGGTGTGTATAACAGTTCAATAAGCACGTTAAGTTAGACAGTAAGATACTAAAGAAGATAACCTTGAACCTTTGGTAACCACGAATCTAAAGCCTGCAATGGAAATAAGTACATATCTTTCAATAATCACTCTAAATGTAAATGGACTGAATGCACCAATCAAAAGACACAGAGTAATAGAATGGATAAAAAAGCAAGACCCATCTATATGCTGCTTACAAGAAACTCACCTCAAACCCAAAGACATGCACAGACTAAAAGTCAAGGGATGGAAAAAAATATTTCATGCAAACAACAGGGAGAAAAAGCAGTTGTTACAGTACTAGTACCAGACAAAATAAACTTCAAAACAAAGAAAGTAACAAGAGATAAAGAAGGACATTACATAATGATAAAGGGCACAGTCCAACAAGAGGATATAACCATTAAAAATACATATGCACCCAACACAGGAGCACCAATATATGTGAAACAAATACTAACAGAATTAAAGGAGGAAATAGAATGCAATGCATTCATTTTAGGAGACTTCAACACACCACTCACTCCAAAGAATAGATCCACCGAACAGAAAATAAGTAAGGACATGGAGGCACTGAACAACACACTAGAACAGATGGACCTAAAAGACATCAACAGAATTCTACATTCAAAAGCAACAGGATGCACATTCCTCTCAAGGGCACATGGAACAAAAATCTCATGGACATAAACATGAGTGACTTCTTCATGAACATATCTCCCCAGGCAAGGGAAACAAAAGCAAAAATGAATAAGTGGGACTATATCAAGCTGAAAATCTTCTGTACAGCAAAGGACACCATCAATAGAACAAAAAGGTACCCTACAGTATGGGAGAATATATTCATAAATGACAGATCCAATAAAGGCTTGACATCCAAAATATATAAAGAGCTCACGCTCCTCAACAAACAAAAAGCAAATAATCCAATTAAGAAATGGGCAAAGGAGCTGAACAGACAGTTCTCCAAAGAATAAATTCAGATGGCTAACAGACACATGAAAAGATGCTCCACATCGCTAGTCATCAGAGAAATACAAATTAAAACCACAATGAGATATCACCTCACACCAGTAAGGATGGCTACCATTCAGAAGACAAACAAAAACAAATGTTGGCAAGGTTGTGGAGAAAGGGGAACCCTCCTACACTGCTGGTGGGAATGTAAATTAGTTCAACCATTGTGGAAAGCAGTATGGAGGTTCCTCAAAATGCTCAAAATAGACATACCATTTGACCCAGGAATTCCACTTCTAGGAATTTACCCTAAGAATGCAGGAGCCCACTTTGAAAAAGACAGATGCACCCCTATGTTTATCGCAGCACTATTTGCAATAGCCAAGAAATGGAAGCAACCTAAGTGTCCATCAGTAGATGAATGGATAAAGAAGATGTGGTACATATACACAATGGAACATTATTCAGCCATAAGAAGAAAACAAATCCTACCATTTGCAGCAACATGGATGAAGCTAGAGGGTATTATGCTCAGTGAAATAAGCCAAGCAGAGAAAGAGAAATACCAAATGATTTCACTCATATGTGGAGTATAAGAACAAAGAAAACTGAAGGAACAAAACAGCAGCAGAATCACAGAACCTGAGAATGGACTAGCAGTTACCAAAGGGAAAGGGGCTGGGAGGATGGGAGGGAAAGGTGGGATAGGGGCGGGGAAGAAGAAGGAGGGTATTATATTGGCATGTGTAATGCTGGGTGGGGGAATGGGGAGGGCTGTGCAACACAGAGAACACAAGTAGTGATTCTGCAACATCTTACTACACTGATGGACAGTGACTCTGGTGGGGTTTGTGGGGGGGGCTTGGTGAAGGGGGGACCCTAGTAAACATAATGTTCTTCATGTAATTGCAGATTAGTGATAACAAAACAATAAAAAAAAAACAGAAACTGGCCAAACTAATCAATGGTGAGGGAATTTCAGAGAGTAGTTACTTTTGGTGGGACTTAAGGACTGAGAAGGGGGTAAGTTCAGGGAGTCCAGGGTGTCGGTGATGTCCTATTTTCTTGCTCTGGAGATAAGGGTCATTGACTTTGTGACAATGCTAAACATGTATGATTCATGTACTCTTCTGTATGTGTATTATATTTCAATAAAAAAATAGTACTTAAAGAAACGCGATCATAATAAACTCTTCTGGCTGTGCTATTCAGAATGGCAACCTTTACTAAAACTTAAAACAAATACATCTATTAAAAGTGGAAATTCTGTGTTCGGTGATGCCATGTCCCAAGTCCTAGTCCCTAAGTTCTGTGATATAAAAATTTAGCTTTTTGTTTAATTCCTGGAAACAGAATTCACTAACATTGCTGGCTTCTGTTTCCTTTCTTCCCCAAAGGGAGCCTTAGAAATGGTCTCCAACTTGAAGGATGCCAAACGGTAATCTGTCCATCAAATTCTTAAGAAGCACACAGAGCCCTGCCCTAATACCTCAGCCGCAGAACAAACAACAAAAGGAGAAGAAATGAAATGGGGGAAGGGGAGAAATAAGCAAAATGATAAAGGAAAGAAAATGTGTGTGTATGTGTTTGTGTTTGGTTGCGGGATCAAAAGAAACTGAGAAGGAGTATGGAAATAAAGAGAGATGAAGAAAACACGGGGAGCCAGAACAGGAGAGATTTAGGAAAGAGGGGAAGAGGTGAGAGATTGGCCGTATGTTGAAATTTCAAATAAGTTTTCTTGATACCACCATTCAGAACACTTGTCTTGATTCTTCAGGTTTGGAGCATATAGTCCTGGGTGAGGAGCT
Organism: Manis javanica; assembly: GCF_040802235.1. Classification (NCBI taxonomy): domain Eukaryota; kingdom Metazoa; phylum Chordata; class Mammalia; order Pholidota; family Manidae; genus Manis; species Manis javanica. Next base: position 99,876,935 of record NC_133157.1, on the reverse strand, counting down.
CCAATTAGTCAATGTCAAATAATTGCACAGAATAACTGATAATGGAGAAAATAAAGCGATGTAAGTCTTTGATGTAATTTCTTTTTCTGTGTAGAGGTGAAGGTTGGCATAAATAGACATGGAAGTGAAGACTATAACAAAAATTTGGACATATGCATTATTTTTATGGCTTCATAGAATTTACGATTTGTAACAGACCTTAAAATTCATACAGCCGTACCCCAAAACTGAATCTTAAATTCTTCTTTCATAACTCCCAAGTGGAAAAATCATGATCGAGAAACAGTGCAAGTTACCAGGTAGATAAATTCATACACATGTGATAGAATACTCTGTCCCTGGGGTGTCAGTTGGCCTTTTCCATCCACTGCCTCCTCGCGTTCACGTAAGACTGATTTTTCCATGAGATTTGAGGGCCCATGATTTTTCTAGCCTCAACACTTTAGAACAGTAATCAAATGTGTAGTCATAGTGAAAAGCTGTATTCAGTACAGTTAGGGGCTGTAAATATTTTTGTTTTTAAGCAACTTTAAGTTATAGCTATTGAAGAGTAAACATCCCCTTGGCTAACACTGAAACACTGCTTTTTTTAGAAAGCCAAGTCTTCTTCTGAAACCATCAGCATCCCACCCTATTCCATTGTAAATGTTTATCCATATCTCCTAAACCATGGTATCCCAGAAATGAGGAGGAGACAAGCTCAGTTGTTATCTTTACCTTTGTTCTCCTTTTCCCAACTTACTAGAAAACTCTGCTTCAGAATGGAAGCTTTCTGCATGCATCTGGTGTAAGAAATCACTTAAAATCTACCATACAAATGGCTTTCAATGAGAAGTATCTGTTTTTAAGGTTTGAAATTATTAGTCTTGAGTTAGAATTAATATTTGACATTGACTAGCAGGTATTCATGGAAGAAAGTTAATCTGTCTTGGGAGAATACTAAATAGTGAAATAAATCCACACATGCTGTGGTATGCCCTGTGTGATATATAGCACATATTAAGCATGTCTGGGGGAAACTATACATAGATGGTTAAAAAGCAATGGTTTTTTCATAAACTGTCCTGTGGCAAGGCCTTACTTTCTATAGATGTGAAAGGTGTACACACATGAATGCCATACTTGAATGTAAACCTCATAGACTAGTAGACTGTGCTGGAGTCACAGTGGTATAGCCAGAAAGTATTCAGTTGGTTGGACCTTTTCTGACAGTTTCCACTTTTATCCAAAGCAAATCAAAGCTTTTTTCAATGTAAAACCAAATTCTAAACAGCATCCACTAGAATAGCAAAGGAGCATTTCATCAGAAAATCACCTGCAGAACTTAGTATGCAATTTAGAATTACTAATTAGTCTGTTAAATGGATATATTCAGAAAGTGCTGAGAAGATGAGTCAACACTTTCGAAAGAACCTTAATTTCAGGATTTCCTGAGTGAGTGCTCCAAATTATAAGCCTACCTACACATTAGTGCATGGGTTAGAGAAGTCAGTTCACCCAGACATTTGTTGCATGCATAATTTTAAAAAGAATAAATATTGTTTTGGAAATTGGTCTGGTTCATTTTGCCAAAAGTAACACCCTTTCTGGGCACATAGCCACTAGATATTTACCCTGCCTTCTTTGTGACTGTGGAACCCTGAAACACTGTTTGAGATTTTATCAAAGGATACATTGAGTCAGAGGATAATCTGGGAGAACATGTGGGCTATTAAAAAGTAGAAACATGGGCCTGAGATTCTTCAGAAAAAAATTAGCTGTTATTTTAATACACTGTTTACCATTTAGTTATTTATTTAAAACTTGAATCATATCATCTCATTATTTCTATTGCCGCACACCCATCATTTCTTATTAACACTTCTCTGGGCTACTGCAACAGCCCCCAAATGGTCTCCTAGCCTTGAACCTTACTCCTCCAGCAGCCAGCATGAGAGCTGTTTAAAACAACTGATAGCAGGTATCTATCCTTAGGAGGACAAGCCTCTGGCTGACCCAACATAGGAAGGGCCTAATGCAGTCAACTCCACACTACAGGACCTCTTGGACGCTCTGTGCCGTGTTGGGGGTCAGCAGTAGAGTTTCTTGCTGACAAGTTGGACACTCAAAGCCAGCAGTAGTGAGACAGGCCCTGGGAAGTGGGAGTTCATGCTGCTAGACTCATCTGCAGCCTGTCTCTACCATGTGGCCACTCTGTTCATGGGTCTGTCATGTGATGACAAAGCTGGTAAATGTCAACTGGCTGTCATTTTGTCCACTTAATTCTTCAGAGCCCTTCTGTGATGACTGGATGCTTTCTGGTGGGAATTAATGGATGATTCAAACATCTTCACACTTTGGACTGATTCTGATTTGTCTGTCACATGCCTCTCCCATAACACCTTGCCCCTACCCACCAGTCCTTTTCCTTCTAGGCCACTGTCCAGAAATCTGTGTGTATTTCACCTAAGGCAACATCAGGTTCACTGCCTAATGCTCAGTCCATTGGAACATCTCCTTTCTTCTGCTTGTAGTTCACTTACAAATATGGCTGTCTTGCAGCCCCTGCCCATTTTGGATTTGCACCCACATAACCAGCCAACCTGTCTGCAAACTAACCTTAGACTTTTTCCTCCTCCTTGAGCTGGTCATATGGAGTAGGTATGCTGATGCAACCACAGTGGGTGATGTGGGGATTTGGGCCACCTGCTCATATAATTGGTGTGTGCCCTCTGCTCTTGTTTGACTTGATCATGGAGCCCAATTTCTATCTTATGAAAGAATTTCTGGGCCTCTGACTAGGACTTGGAAGGTCTGAGAGAATTCAGGTCATAAATGAAAGTTCTAGTGTTATGGCCCCTTGGTGTTTCATAGTTAAGCAGTGCATCACTGGCAGACCACAGCGATGGGTTAAAGTCTGTTTCCCCAGGCATGTCATTTTCTGCTAAGGATGGCCGGCTTCACTCCAGAATCACAGAGGCTTATTGGGGTTCTCCTAAAAGAGCTTTCCATAAGCTCCACACTGCACTGTCTTTTCCCCATTGGCACATCCTGAAACACAGGCTCTGCTTTATCATATCCCAGTGCACCATGGCCTGGACCTGACTGGGTGCTATTCAAAGCTGGCAGCCTTCTTTGTTACCTGGTTTGTGGGCTGGAGCACTTTTTCAGGTGTGAAGTGCATGGTAGCCAGAACCCAAAGAGGCCAACAAGGCACCATGCTTCTTTTTCATGTGAAGGATTCAAGATGTCGTAATATGTATTTTTCTGTGAATGGCATCTCCCAGCATCCCCTTACCCAGGGTCCCTTCAAAACTTCAGCAAGTTGTCCACTGACTCTTCAGAGGGTTTCTCTGCTACCTTTAGAGCACATGTGACTTGCCCAAGCCTCAGGGCACTGCTACCTCTTGTTCATCCTGTCCCAGCTGCAAGAAATTAATACGTGTAATCGTGTGATTTGTCAGGCACTGGGATGGTCCAAAACTCTTGGGACTGTATTATGGACTGAGAGTGGATGAATTTGCATAACTCTGAAGAAAAACTGTACATGAATATTGCCCTTCTCATGTGATCATAAAATGCTTCTGATCCTTTTTCCTACCTGGAATGGAAAGAATACATCTTCCAAGCCAATGGTTGTATTCCATGTACCTGAGGCCTTATTAATCTGCTTTATCAGTAATACCATAATTGGCATAGCAGCTGCAAAGGGGGCTGCTACATGGTTAGGTCTTTGGTAGTGTAAGTCGTTCTCTAGGATTTGTCTAGTGTCTTCAGGGTCCAGACTGGTGAATTAAACCGAGATATGATAGGAACTGCCCCTGCATCTTTTAGGGCATCTGCTCACAGTATCAGAGAATTCCATTTGGCCTGACTCATGATAGAAAAATCTTACTCCATGGACCAGGGATGCAATGTTGGTTTACTCCAACTGTTAGGTTTATCAATTCCAATTAGGCCTCAGGACCTGGGGAATGATATTAGGCAGGCCCATGGACCAGGGAGCCCCTATTTGGGGTAACTGCCCCCAGGCTTTCACTCTTCCACTCTTCCTTTTTGTTCCTTTTAAATTATAGATAGCAAGAAGCAACTTGGTTAGCTGCTGTCTAGGGCAGTGGTCATCAAACTATGGCCAATTCCACTTCCGGCCTACCACCTGTTTTTGTAAGGTTTTATTGGAACAAAGTCATGTTTGGGCTTTTTGTTCTTCCCCTACCATCTGCCAGGAAAGCAGGCATGTCTACTTTGCTAGAGTTGGCCACCATCTCTTCCAGACTTTTAAAAGCCACTCCAGCAATGAGTTTATCTCATCCTTGGGTCTTTGCTAGGGTGATAAATCCCATATTCTGAGAAAAATGCCCCCAAATCAATGAATTCTTGCTTATCCAACTATGCATTCTAACCTCCTTCCTCAAGCATCCTCAGAGTCTAATGCCAGGCTAATTCCCTGGCTCTAGCCAGTACTGGGGAATAGTTGTCTTACTTCTTTATGTGTAGAGTCTTTTTCTTGCCTTATCAGACCTTGCCCTCACCACCAATGGATTATTGTGGGATTTAATCCTAATAACCTGTTTGACAGCAGGAGGGAAGAGGGAGCAGCTCCTAAGGGGTGTGGGGGCTGTGTCTTGGAGGAGGAGTGTTCTGCAGCATCTTTCAGCCTGGCCAGTATCAGTACTTACTAGGGAAAGGTGGGCCCTTGTACATGCCCAGAGGATGGGGTGGGAATGTTGTAGTGTCATTATTATTAGAGACCCATCTGGGTTTCTTTGCCCTGAAGGAGTGTTTGAATGTCTCTGGAGCTAATGTTCTCACAATTAGTTCTTAAGCTTATGCCTGCCCTTCAGTTATAGGTGCTAAGGACCTCTTTATTTATCACCACCTTGCCCACTGGAGGTTCCAGGGTTCTCATACTTGGCTATTAAATGCATGTTAATACCTCTCAGGCTCTCATTATCTTGAGATAGCTGGCCATCAGGCTGTCTTCATAGGCACAGTTCTCCTCATATTTTCAAATGCTGTATCATCATACCACAGCATTTGCCTCCACAAGGACATTTGCAAGGGTCACCAACACCATATACATGTGCTCCCTACCTGCCAAGAAGTAGGTGAGCTAATTCTTTGTGATCATCTTGTTGTCTGTTTTCTCAGAACACTTTTGGTACCACTTCTGTTAATCCAGACCCTCTGAGAAGCAAACATAAAGTCAGAGTTAAAAATGCAAGGATTTTATTAAGCAAGAAGCCTGAAAGGAAAGCATTAGGGAGAGAGCCAGAAAAGGCAGGGAGATATATTAGACTATGAGGCAAGAGTGAACCGAAGTGAAGAGGAGAGAGAAGGTTGGGTGACCATCCTAAGATGCCTTGAAGTCTAAAGAAGCCTCAGCAAAGTATTCTTTCAGCTTAAATTGGCCCAAAGGTGAGTTCCAGGTCTTCTATAATTGAGTTTCCATTAGTATTCCCACCACACTCAGTCCTTGACTGTGGCGCCACCCATGGGAGGCATGATCTTGGCCCAAAGGAAATAATGTATTTCAGAGGACAGCATCTGGGGCCCTGGCTCAATTACCCTTCCTATAGAGGAGGTCCTTAAGGCATATTTTCATGTCTCCTACATAGATTCAATGTAAGTTCAGTCAAAACCCCATCAGGACTATTTTTTTAGTACAAATAGATGAGCTGATGCTAAGAAAATGTAAAGAACTTGAAATACCTAAAGCAATTTGAAAATAAAAAACACAAGCAAAGCTGGAGGACACATACAACCTAATTTCAAGACTTACTTATAAAGTTATAGCAACCAGATATATATGGAAATCAGTGAAACAGTACAGAGTCCAGAAATAAATGTACACATGTTTGGTCTATTGGCTTTTTTAAAAAAGGTGCAAAACTTTTTTTACAGTTTTTTTTCTAAAGGAAAGGAATATTCCTTTCAATAAATGATACTGGAACAATTGGGTATTGATATGCAAAAAAATGAACTTGGATTCTTACCTCATACCACATACCAAAATTAACTCAAAATAGAACAAAGCCCTAAATGTAAAATAAAAAACTGTAAAATTTCTAGAACAGCATACGATACAATCTTTAGAATCCTAAGTAAGGCAATGATTTCTTAGAACATAAAAATTATGTGTATAAAATAAAAAACTTTATAAATTAGACATCAAAACTTAAAACTTTTGCTTTTGAAAATACATTGTTAAGAAAATGAAAAGGTGAGAAACGGACTGAGAAAACATTTGCAAAACATATATCCCGAATTTATGCAGGACATATTAAGAGCTCTCACAACTCAGTAAAAAGAGGACAGCCCAATTTTAAAAGGTGGGGGGCAAATGTCCTGACCAGACATTTCACCAAAGAAGATAAATGGTTGGTAAATAGCATTAAAATATGCTTGGTTTCAGTAATACAGGAAAATACAAATTAAAACTATAATAATATACTTCTGCATATGCACTACAATATCTAAAATGAAAAAACTGGCAATACAAGGATATGGAAACACTGGAATGTTTATATATTGCTGGTAAAATGCAAAATGGTACAAGAAATTTGGAGGACAATTTGGCAGTTTCTTGTGTCATTGTTGAACATGCATTTAACATAGAATCCAATAATCTCACTCCTATGCACTTACTTACAATAATGGAAAAACATGTTTATGCAAAGACTTGTAAACTAATGCTCATAGAAGATTTATTTATTATGGATGCAAATTAGATTTTATCTGTATTTCAGCATATCTGTTTGTATAGTCACACAATGGAATTACTATTCAGTAATAGAATGAAGAGCTGATATACCTAAAAACAAAGATAAATCTCAAAAGAATTAAGCTAAGTGAAGGAGACTAGATACAAAAGACTGTAGAAATCTGTTTATATGAAATTCTAGAAAAGGCAAGAACAAATCAGCACATCAGTGGTTTCTAAGGTCTGGATATGAGCAATGGAAATTGATGGAAAATGAACACTCGGAACATTTTTGTGGGGGTGGAAATGTTCTATAGACCATCAGGGTGGTGGTAGCCACACAACCCTGCATGTTTCTCAAAACTCATTGAATTACACACTTAAAAGTGGTGGATTTTGTTGTATGTAAATCATACCTCAATAAGGCTTATTTTAAAAATGCTAGGAAAATACAATAATGGTGGACACATAACATGGAACCTGGAATAAGATTAAGAAAAATTGACTCTTATTTAAGTGTACCATGCATTTGATTCTAAGGTTTCTAATTGCTACATTGAAAATGGAGATCTAGTTATTTACAAAATTTATTCTTGGTTTCCAAGACCAGATAGGAATTTTTCTCTAGGCATAAAGTGGACAGCATCTGAAATCAGAACAATAATCATATAGTAGACTAAGGACAGACTTACAATGAGCTGTCTCTCATATTGACCCATTACAAAGGCAATTCAGTGAAGTAATTTTGGGGCATGGTCACTAAAACACTGTGTAAATAGGCAACTCTTTACTGAGCTGTCTTATCCATGGTAAGATTTTAGAATATCTGAGGATATGGAATACTGCGTGACTTCCGATTTTTTTTCTTAAATGTTATTTCTCTTAATAGGTGATTTAACAAACATTGGCAATTGAGTTCAAAGTTGCATTTCTTGGCACAGACAGTGATATAAGCTACCCAGTGATGCCAATGACCACAGCTCCCACCCTCAAGCCTTGAGCTGGAGGTACAGGTAACCTGTTTGTGGAAACCAATGGCCCTAACAAGAAAGGACTTGCTAGCTTTTTCCTTTAGGCAACATCCTCCTTTTTATTTTCACATAAGAAACACACAGGAGTTAATGGCTTTTAGCTGTTACCTACTCTGCAGCCTCTCAGAGATTGAGGAACTCCAGCCAATTGTATGTTTTATGAAGTTTAACTGTATTTAAAAAATGATAATATGCCAAAAGAAATGTCTAAATATTGGGATAAATTTAAATGTTGATGATTAATAACCTTTTATGAATTAATAATAATACATAACTTTCGTCATTGTGTCTATGTGAATGTATGTTTACCTACATTGGCAAAGTAGGTAAAAAATGCACAGTGAAGCCCTTTTGAATGTGAAACCCTGGACAGATGTCCCTCTTGCCCCCTCCTCTTCCTAGGCGCTAGGATAACATATTTAACTGGGGCCAGCAAAATCCTATGAAAAGGGAATGAATTATGATCTCTGCATGCCAAGCACTCTTCTAAAGGCTTTACATGTATTCACTCATTCATTTTTCACAAATGGTATAAGAATGAGATTGTAATTATGAGGGAAATACTATTGAGGTGAGGAAATTAAGTCACAGAGCAGTTAGTAACTGACCAACAGTCACTAGGTGTGGCAGAGCCAGCTCCAAAGTCCATATTCTTAACCATGATGTAATAGGTTGACTCATATAAAATTGCCAATTGTCAATCATTTGTGACCTACAAAATGAGTGATTTCTTATGGTTCAACCTAATATAATGCTGAGATTGACTGAGACTATGTTCATACAAGCACGCATAGACTGCGCATATTTGTTCCTATTGCCACTCAAGAATACACATCAACCTTTCATCTGAATTTGGAAAATACAGCATCTATATCTGAGTGCTTTTTGCTCCAGGGCAAAGACATACTAAAATTCATGTCTCCTTTGTGAAGAGGTGGGAGGCATAGTAAAGCTCATGGGCACTTAAAAAAAAGACAAACTCTCTAATAACTTGAGCTGTCAAAGTAGGCTGATGGCCGCTGTGGACAGTGGTGGAAGCTTCTTCTCTGAGATGCATGCTCAGAGGAGGGACATGCTATCATCCAGAATGTTTGCTGAGGTTTGCTTTCTCATTACAACTCAGCCAGTGTAGGAGTTGGGCATCTGTTCCCTGCTTGCCCAGATGTAGTGAGCTTGCTCTGCTGGCCACTGCACTGTGGATGCTCTAATTCTTACCCCAGATGCCAACACCTAGAAATCAAAGGCAAGGGAATTGTATTGAAAAAAATAGAGAGATTCCTTTTGTTCCAGTTGAGGATTGTTGTCATTTATAAAAGATTTAGAGAAAAACAATGCTATGTTTTTAACAAGCCCATACTGACAGTCCTTCGATTGTATAGCCTATTCTCATAATGACAAGTTCCTTTCTTGCTTCCAACAACTTCATAAGCAACACCAATTCATTTCTTCAGAACAGAGCCCATGGAGCTTTTTAGTTGCTCTGTACTGAGATTTAGTAGCACTGAACTGCTGTAAGTTGACTCCAGAGAGTAATGTTATTATGACCACTCCCTTGATCTGCATTTTATTGATGCTTACCTGTGTTCACCTAGATAACAGAAACAGACCAGACCTTCTCTCTGAAGCTGGCCAAATCTGTACAGTCCTGACATTAGCTGGAGCCAAAAGCTACAGCCCACATCCACAAACCAGCTCAGTTCGTTCATCCTGACTAGTAGGACCACCAGTACAAGCAAGGCCTGCAAAAACAAAATCAAACCGTCCACAAGACAGCACAGAAAGAGATGGAGCATTTTTCCAGGGTAGAATTTTTTTCTTCCTTCCACACCATGTCCACATAGAGCTCCCTTAAGCTGGACGGTGACAGCAAGTGTCCCATTTGCTGTGAAATTTGGTTTTACTGATTACAGCTACTAACGGTCATTTGACTCAGTGGATTGGATCTTACTTTGCCAAAAGCCATTTTAGGTGGGTGCTAATGTGTTTGTCTCCAGCTTATCCTGATCAACGGGGCATTCAGTTATAAGGGTCAGATTGAAAGTAATTTCTTTGATTCTTTGTTGTTTCCAAAAGGAGGAGAGACTCTCTGCACCTCTGAGTGCTCCCAGATGATGTGGAGAGCCCCCAGGGATGGGAATGTCCTATTTTCAACAACAGATCACTTGACTGGCCAGTCAGGATGCTCTGCATGCCCTGGCCATTTGAAATGTGTCTCAGCCACAAGTCAGGTGGCTCACCCCTCAAGAAAGTCATCCTGTTTTCAGGCTGATCTTTAATCCCTGGAGCTGGGATCAGGGTGAGAAGCCCACCACCACCTCCCTGTTAGAAGCTGACATTTCTTTCACTTTCTGCTCATTGTCTCTGGAATCTGTGCTTACAGATTCTGAACAAAGGTAATAGGCAAGAGAATCCCACCCAACAGAAGTGACCGAGAGCCCTACGGCAGGGCCAGTCCACCCTCGGCCCGTTTCTTCCAGGTGGTCTGCATGGCTGAGCACAGCCCCTAAGCCCCTGCAAGGTGTCTTCATGTCCCTGGTGTCACTCTACTCCACCCCATGTTTGCAATAATAATTTTCAATAGTCATCTCCTCCTTCAAGTTTTCCTTTAATATAATCCATGCTCAAGGCAGCACAAGAGAATTTTCAGGTGTTAAGAGAAAGAAAGATCTATGAAAAATTCTTTTCATTGCTCCCAGTGAGGTCAAACATAGTTCTTGAAAGAAGAAAATGGCAAATATTAAACTGATGTCAGCCATTACCTTAGAATAAAGGCCAAGAAGCAGGAATTATTTCTTTGTATTCATGCATGTATGCCCCCAAACTCTCTACCTTGTATAGGTGTGGCTGGCTGGCTGGGCCTGGAGGCTGGATCTGATATTATGTTCTGTGATATCATCAATAACCACATCTTCTTTGGCATCCAGATCACATTAGAAAGCCATTTACTTTAGTCAAAAAAGTGTAAGATATTCAGTCCTAAGTCTCCAGTTATTATTGGCATTCGTACATGGCTGAGCATAGTCAGTTAAGCCTCTGCTCTTGTCATCACACATTTATGAACATTTTGAGCTCTGGTTTTTCTTTTTTAAACTGGGGCTCTTCACCTTTCCTAAAGGGAGAAATGCAGATTATAGCACTAAAACTTATGCTATCATATTAGCAATATAGTGGAAACAATAGGGAGTGAGAATAAATGAAATCACCAAAACCAGGTGAGATAAGTAAAACCATCCTAATCTCTTCACACTGGGGAAGGTATGTCAGCTGTTTCTTTCTCTTCTTTTCATTTTTTAACCTGTAAGCTTCAGCTCTTCATTCATTTCACAAAGCTGTCCCCATCAGTGCTTGTTTTACAGATGTGAGTATGTGGAATGAATTAAGTTTTTCTCAAGGCATTTAGTGTAGCAATAATCTGCTTCTCAGAGGAGGGGAAATGAAGAAGAAAAAAATCATCAAAGAACATCCACCTTACAATGCCAGGTCTGTAGTGAAAGCTGAAGATGCTGAAAGAAAAGCACTCCTACCCAGAGCAGATCTGTTACTAGCACTCTGTGACATTATCATGGAACCCCACTAGAAAGTAGGAAAAATCTCTGTTGAAAATCACTTGAACTGGGAATGTTCGGTATCTTGATTTGGGGGATGGTTACATGAGCAGATACACATGTCAAAATTCATCAAGCTGCATGATAAGAACTGTGCATTTTATTGCATGTACCTCAAATATAAAATAAATATATGAAAAAATTTTTTTAATCATTTAAAGTGCAGAAGGGAAATGAAAAATTTTTTAAACAATTGTTCTTTAATGTGACTGAGGAGAAGAAGGGTAACATGCAGTCATTAAGGGAGATGGACAGAGAAAATCCCCAGTGGTGTGGGAGATTCTAATTGTGTGGGAGACTTTCTGTGAAGACAGAAGCCACAGAGCTCAAATCCCAAGTGGGCAACAGATGGTTTTTCTTTAGTGGCCCTGAAGTGTAGTGGAAGGAACAGCTGAAATGGGGGTACATTGAATGGATCCAGGCTCCACCATCTTGGGTCAGCCTGTTTCCTCATTTGTAGAATGAGAAGAGTTGTCTGCCCAGCATTAAATTTGGCGAATCTTTCTGGGCACACTCTAAGAGCAAAAAGTAGAAGCTAGGGAACATGGTTTATTGGAGATAATAGGAGGGTGGAAAAAAGAGGGATTTTTTGTTTGTTTTGGTTCTTGCCAATTTCAGAATACTTTGACAGATTTATTTTAAAAAATGAAAAGTTCAAGGAGAAGCTGCTAGAGTTATTCTTCTAAGAGGATATCTCGTCGTATTTTCCCTCTGTTTAAAATCCCATGGTGGTTTCCAAATTCCTTCAGGAAAAAATTCAAAGTCCATAGGATGACACCCATGGCACAAAACAGATACCTTATTTTGGTTTGAATAATTGGAAAACTAGTGCCACTAGCTACTAAAATGTGATAACAACAGTAAGTAATATGCAAAAGGGAAGAATATTGATAATGCTGCAGTCTGCCCTGAACTTAAGATCCCTTTTTTGTTTAAACATGAGATGAACAGGGGTTACATGGATGCTAAGGACTCTAGAACTAAAATGAGAATTTCTCTTTGATTAATTAAAAGAGTTGAAAGAGAGTTAAGAAGACGAGCTTCTACACTCTTAGCTCAGTGCTATTTCACACACAGGCCCTCGAAAACCACCAGGCGCTTGCATTATGGGCCTTTGCCTGGTTTGAGAAACACCACCTTAGTGTCATCCCCTCAAGTTCTTACTCTACTTCTACAAAAGCAGACCAACCTGAGTTTCAACCCATTAGCAGACTCAAACTCATTTGATAAACTGGTTTAATGGAGGTGCTAATGGATGATAATGGCTAAATCAGAGAGAGGAAATCCCAAAGAGGATGTCCCTGGGTGGAGGAGTAGAGTCTCAGGGCACAAAAAGGGAAATGGCCCAAAGGCACCTTGACAGCCAAAGAGCAAGTAATCTGCATGATTATCTCAAGTTGGAAAGAGGAGAATAATGAGGAAAAGCAGAGAGCAAACCAGGCTGGGGCCACACGGACTCAATGAAGATTTTACCTGGGAACACCACAGCTTGTCTCTTTGTTTGCTGTTTTTTTATCATTCTCACCCCAATTTGTTTCTCCAGGTGGCTATCAAAAAACAAAATAAAACCCAAAATCCCCAGTTAAATTTAGAAAGGTCTCTGCTTCAGTTCATAATGTATGTCATCCTTAGCATTTTAAAACTTGAAAGAAACATGAGGTGGGGAGAAGTGGGAAGTGGCTTGTCAAGCCCTGACTGTCCCTGGAGATCTCCCTGTCCCCTGGTGGTTTTATCTTCCTCCTGTAATGGTGCACTCAGTAGCACCCAGCCTCAAGCACAAGCACAAAATCTTTTTGGCTTTCCTTTACATAGCTGAAAAAATCCTGGATGGTTCTAAGGGAGAGAAAGGGAAAATTAATATTTGTAATATCTATTCAAGAAGCCTAGAAACATTCCAACACTGTGTGAAATAGCTACCCAAGGAGACACAGCCTTCTAGAAAGATCCATCACAACTGAGCAGGAAGCAGGAGAGTTTATAGTTACCCAAAATGGGTGTGTTAATCTACGAAACAACAAAATCCTTAAGAACTCTGCCCTACTCTCAAAGGGCTAGCTGCGCTTCCTTACATCTGGGACAAGGAAATGGTTCTTCTTCTAAAAACAAAACAAAACAAAAAATAATAACAACAAAACACATTTTTTAAAAAGAAAGGAAAAACGGAGACCCTCCATAGGATGAGATCTTAAAGCCTAGTCTCCAGTGTTAACCAGATGGGGCTGCCTTTGCCACGTTACCCTCGGGACCCTCTCCAATTAATGTCTGCTTTATCCTGTCTCAGCTCTTCTCCCTTAATATTCTCCTTCCAGGTTGGTTTCTGTGTCCACCTGACCCTTTTCCAAATCTGTAGGGAGGGGCCACAGTGTAATCTGTGCTAGCCCTCCTCCAGCCTAATTACTGGGTAGGAAAAGCAAGGGGGTGCCTGCAAGTGTGTGATTAAAAAGGCAGAATGAACAGAATGAAAAGACCTCGGCCACTCCCGGGTGTCTCTCTTCCTGGCTCCTCAGTGAATGAAGTCCTAACTGCCCTAGTACAGAGCAGGTAGTGCCTGAGTGAGTCCCTGCCAGGAAAGCACTCTGGCCTTTGGTGCTAAATGCCAGAGCCACATCTCAACCTAAGTCTGCTGCCTGAACTTCTCTTTGCTCTTTTCCAGTTTCCAGCATTAATCATTCATTTTTATTCACTCAAACTTATCACATGTATATTGCGATTGCTTACACTGCCCTGAGGATTCATTGGTGCAAAAAACCAGTGTTTCCTTCCCTTGCAGAGAGACAGTGGACAATACACAGCTAATTACACAAAAATGTAATTAACTATTCATTTACCCATTCAATCATTAAATATTAAGCACCTACTCTGTGCTAAGTACTGTGCTCATGCTGGGAGTTCAGTAGGTGACAAAAACATCATATTCTGGTACTTCATGAAACTTATGGTCTGATCAAATATAATACAAGGGAATGTACAATTGTTTGTGAGGTACACAGAATGACAGCATGTAATTAAATGTATGTATGAATCTATAGTTGGAAAAATTGACCTCACTGGGAGATCACAGAAAGTCTTCTTTGAAGAGATGTGGGCTGAGAATTTGAAAGTCACATCTAAGAGGAAAGGTCATTCCAGTGAGAAGAGACAGCATGTGCAAAGTTCTGATGGAAATGAAAACCATGGGCAGGAAGCCCGTTGGGAATGGAAAGGAATAGAACTGGATGCATACAAGAGATATTTAGCCTGTAAAACTCCAAAGAATTTGGTGATTTGGGTTGGACACAAAAATGAAAAATGTGACTCCAGTTCTTAGTTTTCCCAAGTTGGGAGGGTGCTTGTTGCCATCCACGCAGTTAACAAACACACAGGAGGAGTGGATTGGATGTAGATGTAGATGTTAAGCCTCCCACCTCATTTTATGAAATTGGCAGTTTAGATGGGGATACTGGTGAGGTTTGGCTTTGGGAGTCCCTTCTGAAGATTTCAGGTAGAAAGCTGATACACAGCTCCAAAACCTGTAGGGGAATGGATTCAGCATGGCACCCTGGCAAGGTTGCGCAAATCCGTACAGGCCACCTGGGCCACACCAGAGTGAATCTGATTCTCAGCAGGAAGCCCTGAAATCTTCTGAGAACCCAAGAGGATGGAAGGCCTGTGGGGAGCATTTTGAGTGGTCTTCAGTTTCCAACCCCAACTCACCTGTCCTCCCCTGGAAGCTGTTGTGAGATAGTTTCTCATCACCTCACAGGTTCTTTTTAAGTAGGAGGCTTCCTGTCTCTCTGCTCTATTAGTATCCAGAATACAAACAGACTTAGCTGCAGTCTAGACGTGACTCCTCGGCACCAGGGTGCCCTGTGACTCACAATACTGTCATTGCCCCTTTTGTGTCAGTGTCCTCCTTTTTGGTGTATCAGACAAGGATTACTGGAAGCTGTCACCTTTGACTGCTCTTCTTTTTTCTGTAATAAATGGTCTCTATCTAAAAGTAGCTCATTGCATCTTTACTGGTTGAATCAGTGAGGGTTCGATTTTGGCATTGCTCTTGGACAAAACCAAGAAAAGACCCCATTGATGGTGTTTTTGTTTCTGATGTATAATTCAAACATAGCAAAGTGCACAGATCTTAATAGTATGGCTTCATGATTGTTTACACATGTGTACACCTGCACCCACTATGCAAATCACGACATAAACACTTCCAGCATGCAGCTGATGCTCCATATCCAGAAATAACTGCTGATCTTGTCTCTACTGCCACAGATTAGCTATGCCTGTTTTGAATCTTTCTGCAAATGCAATCCTTCAGTGTCTAACCTTTTGTGTCTGCATTCTTTCACTCTACAGTGTATCAGTGAGGCTTATCCATTTTGTTCCATGTAGAAGTAATTTGCTCATTTTCATCTTTCTAAGTATTCCACTGTATTTAATATATCAAAAAATATTTTTCTCCTTTATTGTTCAGTTTTACATCACTGTATAACCTGCAGCCTTAACTTAATACAGTCTGCCTTAAATTAGTACTTTTATTATTTACCCAAACAATGTAAGAACTTTGCTATTTATCTCCATTTATCTCCCCATCACTTATGTACTACAATTTACTTCTACATATGTCAGTAACCCACAAATACTCTTAATTTTTCTATGAATTATCAGTATTATTTTATATTTACCTCTGTATTCACTTTTTTTTTAGTATTCTTTTTTCTTCTTCCTATTCAGTGCTTCCATCTGGAATCATTTTCCTTGAGCTTGAGGAATTTTAATATTTTTCATAGTTCCCGTTGTTTGGAGAAAACTTTTCTGAACTTTTACTTGTCTGAAAATGCCTTTGTTTTTGCCTTCAGTTTTGACCTCCATTTTACTGCCATTTTCTCACCTAATTTTAGCTTTTTTTTTTTTTTAGACTTCACATGTTAAATGTGTCATTCCATTGTCTTCTGTCTTTCATGATTCCTTTTGAAATGTTATCTATCAGTTTTATTGTCCTCATTTGAATGTAATGTCTTTTTTTTCTCAGGCTACTCTAAAGATTTTGTTCTTTGTTTTTGGATTTTAGAAGTTTGACTGTGGGGTGCCTAGGTGTGATTTCATTGTATTTATTCGTAGTCCACACTAAGTGTTTTTGAATCTGTTGGTTTGTGTGCTCAGCCATTTTGAGGACCTAAGCAATTATCCCTTCAAATACTTCTTTGTACCTGTTCTCTGCTCCTGGAATTCCACTGACACAGATGTTAGACCTTTTTAGTGAGCCTCACATTTCTCTTATGCTTTATTGTTTTCTCTGTTCTTCCCCTATCCTTGACTCTGTGCTTCACTTTATTTCTTATTGATCCATCTCTGAGTTCATCAATCTTGTCTTTTGCTGTTTTTGGTCTTATTTTAAGCCCATCCAAGGAGATATTACTTTTAAATATTGTATTTTACATTTGTAGGCCACTCATTTGATTATTTTTATGGACTACAATCTTCTGTAATGAAATGAAATTCTTCATTTTCATCCATTTTTGCACATCTTTTGTTATATTTTCTTTAACATATTAATCATAATAATTTTAAAGCCCTGGTCTCTACATCCATATCTGGTTCTCTATGGGTGTCCTATTGCCTCTTACTTTCTCTACAATATAGGTCACATATTCTTGTATCTTCAGTAGTCTATCAAGTTTTGATACTATGCTGGACAGTGTCTATTAAAAAGTAATAAAAGCTCCAGATAATATCTTTCATCAGGAAATATTTCCTCTTGTTTTCCTGCTAGGTAGATAAGGTAATGGGGAAATCCTCAGTCCAGTCCTAGGTTGAACTCACACAGGGCTGGTTAATAGTCTTAGTATGACTAATTTTGTATTTTATGTATCCTTTTTTTGAGGAAGGAGAGAAGAATGGCCATCTGAGTTATTTTATTAAGAGCCTGACAGATTTCTGTCTCTTCAGTCCTGCAAGACCACAGGGAACTCAATTCTGCACTTCAAAAGTTAAGGACTTAGTTCTTTTGTCTACCTTACTTCCTCTCCAGCTCTCCCCAGCAGCTCTGAAATCTAGCACATTAGCAAATATCTTGAGAAGGAGACAACCTGGAAATTTGAGGCAGACTACCTCCCTCTGGTGCAACTTTCTCCCCTAAGCCTCCTAAAATTATAGAAAATTTCACTGAGTCCTTGAATACCATTTGGCATTATTTTCAAGCCTTTGACATTACTCTAATTATGTACCACTGTGTAACAAATCACCCTCAAAAGTTAGTTGCTTAAAACAACAATAATAATTTATTTTGATCATGAATGTACAATTTGGCCTGGGTTAAGGGTTCCTTATCTCTGTTCCATGGGGCATCAACAGCAGTGCTTACCAGTTTGGAAGGATCCAGTTCCATGATGGCTTATTCACATGTCTGGCAGGTTGGTACTGTCAACTAGGAGCTTAGTTAGGGTTATTGGCTGAGATTCCTCTCCACTGGAGCTTCTCCATAGGGCTCTTTGGATATTCTCACAGCATAGAGTCTGGTTTCTAAAAGGGAAAAGAAACAGAAGCTACAAATCTCTTAAAGCCTGGTCTTAGAGTTCATTACAGCATCACTTCTGCAGTATTTTATTTGTCAAAACAGCCCTTAGCCTGCCCAGACTCAAGGGTGGGGGCATAGATCCCAACTCTCAATGTAGAAATATCTAAAAAATTGTAACCATCTTTAATTTACTATACTCAGACTATCTCAAAACTAAATAAACATGCTATGAGGAAAACAGGCAACACTTCTGGATCTCCCACATTTCTAGTATGTCATTTGAGCCTTTCACAATCCTCACAAGTCTCACTAGTTTCTCTTTCCTTTAGGCCAGTGCCTCTGCATGGGAATCTCTGAGTGCAGTCCTCCGTCTGGGCCAAGACTCTGAAAATGTTCCCCAGCATGAAATGACTGGGAATCATCATTCACCTCTGAATGGCATCTCACAGGCTGGAATTCAAGTCCATTTTTACTGCTTCTGTAGCTCTTCAACACCTTGAAACCATGTCAGTTATTGAGCCTGTCTATCTAGTAATCATATGTAGAGTAAGAAGAGAAGAGGGCCTCAAGAGATAACCCTAAGAACCTCCAAAGTTACAGAAACAGGGAAGAAGATTAGACCAAGAAACAATAGCAAAAGAGGTTGGGAGAAAATCAAGAAAGTGCAGTCAATGTTGAGTACCCATTGAATCATGAATAACCATTCAGAGGCACTGGCCTAAAGGGAAGAGAAACTAGTGAGACTTGTGAGGATTGTGAAAGGCTCAAGTGACATGTTAGAAACATAGGAGATCCAGAAGTGTTGCCTGTTTTCCTAATAGCACATTTATTTAGTTTTGAGATGGTCAGAGTATAATAAATTAAAGACGGTTACAATTTTTTAGACATTTCTACATTGAAATTAAATAGATTCAATAGGTGAGAGTTTTCTAGTGTCCATAGTGAGTAATGGTAAGATAAGGAATGAAGTTTGAATTGGATGTAGGAAACAGGAAGATATGCTATAGCAGGTGTTTTCATACAAGGATGGCAATAGCGGCCAGAAGGCCATGGATTAAGAAGTGAATGGTAGGTGACTGATTAAGTGGAGCCAATATGAATGAACTCCTTTATAGGATCTAGTTGGGAAATGGAGAAAGATAGAGTGATTAAGTAAGAAAGAAAGGAGATGGAGTGGGAGTTTAATTTTATTTAAATATAGGATAAACTTGAGTGCATTTGAATGTTACTGAAAGATGTATTTTAATGCTGATGAAAAGAGGGTGGCTGAAAGTGTAGGAAACAAAAGGGATAACTGATAAATGACAAAGTCTCTTCAGAGGCAATGAGAGATTTGATCCTGAGAAGTAGAGAAATTAGCCCCAGGCTGATATTGGCTTGGTGGAAGGGATAAGGAGGAAGGTAAATTCTTCTATTGAATCAGACAGGAATCAACAAGTAGAGAAAGGATACCACCCATGCAGCTAAGTTTTAGGTAGATAGCAGAAAATGGGGATTTCTATAAAATGGATTTCATTTTCTTTATGAAATAAGAGCTTAGTTTCCTGCTAAATGTATGAGAAGGCATGCAGGAGTAGAAGATTTGAAAAGGGATAAGGATTGAAATAACCGCTGTGGACAACAAGAAAGACAGATATATAAAGGACTTTGAGACTTTGAGTCTAACTGAGGTTATAAATCAGCATCACTGGTCTGAGAGGTTTATGACAGAAGGAAACAGCAGTCAAATGGTTAAGTCAATTTGAAGTTGGAGTCTTATGGGGCATGTGTAACAGAAGAGCAATAGTTCAAAGAAGTTGAGAATTTTGGCAAATGAATGGTTGAAGCAATGGTCCAAGAAGTCTAGGCTCAAAGATGGGAAGTTAAGATGAAGTGGTCGAATAGAATAAATTAGAGCAATTAGGGATGCTTGGATGAGGTTAAAGGTCAGGGGCAGTGAAAGAAAAGGTAGAAGTTTATGGCCAAAGTGTAAGATATGGAAAGTTGCACTTTCAGATATGGAGAGTTCTGAGCGCTGATGACAGGTGCACACATCAGTCACCTGAGTGGATGGCTGGAATGAAGGGTGGTAAAAGGAATTGAGGAGGAGTCTAAGAGCTTTGGGGTTTGGTTGCTAAATAAGCAGGACAAATGAAATTATACAAAATGAGGACAGGGTTGGAGTTGTTGATGAGGACTAAGAACCATATTCCCGAGTGTATGACTAAGAGACCGTGCCCAGGGACTGGGTAACTGTCAGCAGCAGAAAGAGGAGCAAATGAATATTGGAACATATGGTGCATGTACTTCCAAGAAGCAAGGGAGAGGCCCAGCATAGCGCTGGACATGGCATTGCTCCTCCAGAAGAATGAGGACTCTACCTTCCAAACTGTGGTCCCTGGAGTGATGATTAGTGAGCACTATCCTTTTCTGAGGGCCACAGGCAATAGGAACCTTCATGGATAAGCCAGGTGTCATTTGCAGCTGAGAGAAGCTCTTTTTGACACCATTGTCTGCTCTCTGCTGTTACCAGAGGCTGGGCAACTAATAACTTGTCCTATCCACTGTTCTCGTGCTCTGCCAGAGCATCACAGCATCAATCCCTCTGTCATGGGCTAATGCAGGAGAAACAGAGGCCGACCTCATACACAAATGGACATTCATGTCATGAAAAACCAGTGGTTCTGTGTGCTATCAAAATAAAGATTCACTTGATTCTGACAGAGAAAAGTGAGGCAAGGACTGAATCATCATACACTTCCCCTCGTCACTGAGCCAGGACAAGCTGACCAGAACACGGCAGCTGTGGTCCCTACCGGTTCTGAGTTGGTGATGCAATTTCTGCAAAACAAGATAGAGCATCTCTTTAAATCAGTGTTGTTAATTTGAATGTCATTGGTTTTATAGGTTTTTTTTCTATTTTATGTGCTTTTATTTTATTTTATTTTATTTTTTGAAGCTGTATGTACTTAAATGTTTGTATGTATTTAAGTTAACATTATAATTTGACATTGGAATCTATGGCTTAGTTTTTCAGGAAAGAGGGTCTTTCTATACATTGTTCGATCTTGAGAAACAGTGATACAAAGAAAGCCAAACAGCATAGACATCTCAGCTGAAGTCCGATTGACAGCAATCATGCTGGGCTGAGCCTTGCAGTTTCTCCATGCTGGCTGGTGAGGCCAGAGGATGAGATCATTGGTCTGTAGCCTTTGCTCCAAATGCCCAGGAAAGAAGTCGGTTTTGCAAACATTGTCCTGTTCATGCTCTGCTATAGCTTACTAAAGAAGGAGGTGGAGGGAGGGAGGGAAGAGATACTGTCTGGGTACCCTAGGGAACATGTGTATGGAATTACAGTCTCTTACAAGCACTTTTAGTTTGCTATGCCTGCAATTCAAGAATGGCAGAATGCAAGATACCCTATACTATCAAGATGGCCTCAACTCAAAGTGCTTGGAAACGCCACTTGTAATCTTAAAACAAAACCTACCTTCTCTCTTCAAGAGCAGTCAGCAGTTTAATTATGCTAAGTACTTGTCACCCCAGGAGTCTGCGGGTTGCTGTATTAAGCATCAGAGCAGCATTCTTTTGAGGCTTAAGGCTATACATTTAGAAAGCTGGTAAGTGTCTCACGTAAGAAAGACTGAAGTCTTTTAGGTGATTTCCAGGGACTGCATTTTACAAATTCACCTTTCAATTTCAGCAAAGAGAAGTCTGAACACCCTAGCTCTCTTCAAATGATCTTGGCCTTGCTAAGGTATTTTAGGTAAATATGCATGGAGACTTTTAGTACCAACAAAGACAAACATTTGGGTGAACATGTAAAGGCAATTGTTCAAGCTGTAAATTAAATTCAATTATGTTTGGAGAGTAGAATCTGAAGCTTCATGCTAATTATATTTGTGAGTTTCAACTCATTAAACTCAGATAATGCTCAGAAAAAAGAAATCTGGCAGCAGCAAGCCTTGCATCCCACCAGCCTGTCCCCTCCATGGCTTCCATGCTGGAGTTCTTCATGTTGGTAAAAACAATTCACATCCAAAGAGTCTATGAAGAAGAAGACATATCCAGGGTATGACAGTGGACAGGGTAGCCAAGATTACAGAGGGCCAGCATGCACCCTATAAAGGCTGCACAATCAGTGTTGCTTCGGGGTGCCACGAGGCAGATGAGGCCATCCAAAGGAGATGCTAGCACTAGGAGGTGAGGGTTGTTTCTTCACCTCCAACCATCCCTGCCTCCTGGCTGTCCCCAGGAAGCAGAGCTGATTCAGGAACAGTGGGAAATGCATTCCATTCGGCACCCTGTTTGGTCCCTGGGGCCTTGTCATCCCTTCCAGCATTCCTTCTCTTTTTTGCTGCTTACTCTCACCCCAACCTTGACCTCTTGGTGACTGAAATATCTGCTAAGTGCATTCACAGAAGAGGATGACAGTATGCTAACCATGCTGGGAGTGTTTGCATTTTTTAAAGGCCTCATGGGGAGCACAACTTCAGCAGAGAACAAATTGCTGATGCTGAAATTTCAAGTTTAATCAAGGAGAGGAAGCCTTTCCCACAACTTTCAAATCACATTTAGTGGGTCATTCCACCACTAGACCAGCTCTGATCACAGCATTGGATTTGTTGAAAAGATGTTGATAGAGTAGCTCCTAAAAACCAGGCATTGCACTAGGTTCCTGCTCTGGGGAAGATCTTATAAGAGAGAAAAAGAGACACATATGTCTTAAAGAGCAGATAGACCTAAGAGTTCAAGTTCACTTTTAACTAACCGATTTTGTGATATCCTTATATATATGAGATAATCTCAGATATTCTTCACAATGTTTTGAAGATGCAGCACTGTGTCACTGTATCAGTTATCTATTGCCACATAACAAATAATCCCCAAAATATAATGGATTAAAATGACCACCACTTTATGTAGCTCATTATTCTGCTAAGCAGTTCTTCCACGGCCCCCGATGGACTCTGCTGGGTTTGCTCATGTGTCTGTGCCTGGTAAGCTGGCAGGAGGCTGGCTAGTCCCAGAAGCCTTCCTCACATGGCTGACCCATTGGCTTAAGCAAATCACACAGCCCAGCCTGACTCATTGTCAAATGGGTCTATCCAAGGATGTAGATTCTTGGGAATTTCTGCTCATTAAACTCAGTAATGTTCAAAAGAAAGAAATCTGAAAGTAGCAATAAGGTCCTTTACTGGAAAAATCAACCTAAACCTAAATTACCACCTACACTATAACCAAACAAAAGTCAAGCAAAGTGCCCTCTAAAACCAAGGCTGCCCAGACTTTTGAGTTTGTGGACTAATAAAATTTAAGAAGGAGCAAGGGAAATGGG
Organism: Manis javanica; assembly: GCF_040802235.1. Taxonomy (NCBI): domain Eukaryota; kingdom Metazoa; phylum Chordata; class Mammalia; order Pholidota; family Manidae; genus Manis; species Manis javanica. Next base: position 99,853,801 of record NC_133157.1, on the reverse strand, counting down.
GTAAACCTTAGGGTTGTTGAGATTTTTATTTTGTTGACCAAGAATATTAAATAAAAAATTGGTAATCACCACTTATCATCACCATCATTTTGATAAAAGAGAGAACATTTCAATACCAAAGTAGGAGCAAGACATAATTTTAGAATATAGTAGTCTCTAAATGGAATAAATTGGGTTTCATGAAAAGCTAATCTATATTGCCTTCATTTCTCCCATTTTACTGAAGATAAATGGAAACCACAATTAGAATGGCCCTAGTCAGGTGACTGATGTCTAGGAGCCTAGAGGAAGATAATAGGATAAGGCCAGGCTTGCTGCTGAGCAGTTATTAAGTGTGCAGTGAGTGTGTGTGCTAGCACTGTCTGTCTTGCATGCTTTAAGGAGTGATAAGGATATTACAACAATTTTCCTCAAGAAGCTGTAGTCCAGCCTGAAAGTAAAGACTAGATGTTAACATAAATGATCAAAAATGTAGAAAATAGAAATTCCAAGCATAGAAAATAATTGCAAAAATAATAGTAGTGAGGTTAGAATATGATTACAGTGCTTGCTCAAAAGCAAGAGAAGAACCATATTGCTCATTCATTTTATGCTTGATTCATGAATCCCAGCTTCAGTGGAAACTTCCTAGAGTCATACTGAGACTGTTTTATGACACATCTTCAGTCTTCTGTCTTGTAAATTTATACTATAGCTCTTCAGGGCAGGAATGTATCTACTTCTACGGTGTGAACAGCAATAGTGTGGATGGGTGGCATTAATACTGCAGTCCTCCAAATGTGCCATTTTTACATATTTGGATTTGCTGATCACACTGAAATGAAGAATGAGAAATTAGAGTTTCCAAGTCTGTTCCGTTCTAAGATTCTTGGAATCATTTTTTGGAAGAGATGTCAATTAAGATGGCATGTGTATGCGAGGCACATGTATCCTTCCTCTTTTTGAGGACCTGTAGGTATTTTCTCTAGTGATGTAGAGAGTAGGTGAGCCCACAGTGGTTTTGCCTAAATTGGGGATGTTTTTCCTAATTTTTGGCCATTCCTAATTTCCTGCTACTCAGCTTACAGATGGGGGTGGCTTTATTGAACATCAGCCTACCAGAAGCTGAAGAGAAATCCCTGCCAAATTTTGATCACAACATTGTTATCCAATATCATCCTACATTCAAATTAGATACTTGTTGTAGGAAACCACCTTTTGGGAGAAATCTGATTTTAGAATGAGTATAATACAAAAACATTAAATGCAGAAATAAAACCTCATATCCCATTATTTTGTTCTTTTCATAAATATCATTTTCTTTCAAGGCTTGTCTTGTAGCCGAAAGAATGGCACAGTAGCTAACCTCCTACTTCCAAGCAAATGGTACTGTGCTACTCAGAATGCTTTTGATTACAGTACAGTAGATTTGTGAGTCTAGAAATATCTGACACGTTCCAAATCATGTCTCCTTCATTTTCATCATTGATAGAAAAATATGCACATTTGAACTGTAGTGATCTAGACCAAGTTCATCACTTTTCAGAACAAGAAACTGAGATCCCAGTAAGTATTTAGATTAGAATCCAGGTGTTCAGCATGTTAATGCATTCATCTTTGAAATCTCCTCCCAATTTCAGGTTCTGCTTGAGAAAAAAGCCCTTGCAGAAATTATTTGTGTTTACACTTGTTCTGAAAGACTCAGAAAACACTGCCCGCAGATAGAGCCACCTCCTTCCATAAACTACCACTTTTGGTCCACCTCTTCTAGTCCATTCACACAGAAACAAGTTTTTCCCTCAGTCACAGATTGAGAGAACCTGACTTCTACTATTACTATTTCAATTCATAAACTCGGGATTCTGTTAGAGAGAGTCGTGAATTTAACCAAGACAGTAAGTTGAAAACGTAATCATAGGCATCTCCCTTTCAAAGTTCTCTGCTCCAAGCTGTTCTCCTTTAGCCTCCTTTGGCACATCTGTTGCTCCTATGAATGAACTTGCTCAACTGCCTAGCTCTTTTAAGCCACTATCATACACCATGTTCAGATAAGTAGAGAATATTCTCTGCTAGAGGTTTGCATTAAACATCAAAAGATCGCTTGGCTCCTGTCAGCCTTTAGCAGGAATACAGTACGCAGTAATAGATGGCCTTTGTTAGTCTTCAGAAGTGACTGACCTTTCTGCAGAGGTCGCCACCATCAGAAGGTACAAAAACAGTCTCCCCTCAAACGATTCCTGACCTCTCTCTACTGGGCTTCTATAGTATCCAAATCACCCTTCAATTTTAACACTTAGAAAACTATACATAATTCCTTCTTTGCATGAACAACTTTTTTTTAATGAGGATATTGGATTAAAATCAAGATTTCTTGTTAAATACAATTTTTATAATGGTGACCAAGTAAAAATGTTGCTTTCAATTCTGGAGTAAGTGTCCAATTTTTCTACACATGTCTATCATTATTACATCAAAACTCAGGCATATGGGAAACCATGTATTGATTAGTGGGACCCAAGAACTTGATAAGGCATCACCGTGCACTGGAGAGGTGATAATGTGAGGTGTCTTTTTAACACTTGTAAGAAACATTAGCGTCTGTTTCCCATGACTCCATGACTACTCTCTGTCTCGTTTTAGATCTGACAGTGGTCTAAGGGAATGTCAAGTTTCCACTTGTAGGGATTTGCCTCTCAGTTTAAAACCCAGAATAATCTAAAGACTCTCCAAAAGATTAATCCAAATTTACTACATTCTGAAGTAGAATAACTTCTACTACAAAATTGCATGTGGGAAAATATTGGCTGACCTCTTGGTCATATGCCTCACCTATAAGAGCTATCAAGGATCTTCTATATGATTGAGGAAAATTGAAGGAAACAAGCAATTTCTCCCCGTTATAAGGTTTCCAGGTTGGCAGCTGTCTCCTTTTCTCCCTTGGCCACCCCTGCTCCCAAGATTACCTGGTAGGTAACATAAAGACACACTTTTTTACCTTTTAGTAAAATGTCCTACTGGCCATTGTGGGCAGATACCTCAAACGGTACTGTGTTGAGTCCAGAGCTGATTTCCTGGCATTTTAAGAGATCAGCTAGACCATGTGAGTTAAACCACAGACAGCAGCACTGAGTCAGAATGTGAACTGGACATATGTGATGTGCAGTTGCTGGGAAGGGGGAAGAACAGTGAAAGCACAAAAGTCACCTTTGTCACAGAGAGATAAGCAATGTGTAAAGGCACGTGTGGTGTGGTGAGTGGAGATGGGGTGTGTGGTATGGAGCTGAAGAAAAATTGTCCCAAACAGGGACATACTATTGGATTAGATGGCAGGCCTGGAGACTGGGTCTTAGAAGAGGTTCTGTCTGTGATCCTGTGTTTCTCATGCCTTGTAAGTAGAAAAAGAATTTATTGAAAGCATAAGATTAAGCAAACATGCTTTTGTCAGCACAAAAGTACATGTCTCTGTCAGTAAGACACACAGAGATATAGGAATAGGAAAGAGGAAGAAACCAGAGTTTTGACATTTTTGCCATGAGGAACTGGAGTGGGGTTTAGCCAGGAATTTGTATAGTGGGAATAAAATAAAGTTATGTGGGAACATAGGTGCTAAGTGAACGTTAGGTGCTAAGGATTTAGTGAGTCTGCATGCTGGAAAGCACTGTGGCCTGTAACCTCAAAGGCTTTGAAGACTCATTGGCTCAGCTGGCTGCCTGATGGGCCCTCTGATTGAGGGACAGCAAAGCTTATTTCCAGGAAGCTTCCAGAGATGGCCTGAGCTGCTGAGGCTAGGAGCATGCTTCACATGGGAGGGAGCTAGTCCATGGCTCATCCTTGGTTTTTGAACCAAAAGACTCAACACTGTCTGAACCCATCTCTTATATCAAACTGAGTAAAGAAATGGAGTAACAACCCCAGCTAAATCAAGGAGTAAATACCTGACAAGTGATTTAATTCTCAGATGTATTCTGATATCATAAGGGTCTGTTAGTATGCTGGTCGTGTTCTTGGCTAGCAGGAGATCTGTGTTTGAGTCAACAGTCTAGCTTGAGCAATTATATTTTTGCTTACCTGCGATTGCCAAGCCTGGAAATGAAGAAGGTACCTGGTCCAGGACCTGATGGGTCATATAACCCATGGCTCTGCCTTTGTTCTTTACAGTGGCCACACTTTTACTTTCAGAAAGCCCTTCCCTTTTCTGAAATGGGTATCTTCAAGCTAATGTGTTTCTGCCCTTTTTGTTTCTCTTAAGGCAATGCCTGCCTTAAGCATGGCAGAACAAGTGTTTTCTCAGGTGGGACTTTCTAGAACTTGGAATGGTTGTCTGGGAAATAATCTCCTGCAGGTCTTACATTGTTCCTACTTTACTCCACATCTGAGTCACCACTGGGCAGTTACTTTGCCTTCAGAAGACACTGCTAGGGGCAAGTATGTCACTTAGCAGGGATATATACTGATCCATTCAACTATTATCTATTTTTGCCTTAGGTTAACAAAAATTAGTTGGCAAGGTCAAGGGAAGAATATTGATCCCAATTCCTAATGTTTGGGAGTATTTCTTAGTTTACATACATTATCATAAGCATTATTTTAGCTGATCTTCACAACCACCCAAGACAGAATCAGATATGATTTCTCTTTGCTGTTGAGAAATCTAAAACTCAAAAGAGTAATAAACTTAGTATGTGGCAGCCACAATTAGTACCAGACTAGTCTCCTGATGCGGTATGCCCTTCCACATGTTCTGTACAGTAAGGTGCAGGTTAGTGTGAAAGGCCTACCTTGTTCTTTTGTGCTTTGCTTTACTGTTGTTTTGCAGATATTACATTTTTTATGAATTGAATGTTTGTGGCAAATCTTGCATCAAGCAAGCCATAGGGGAGCCATTTTTCCAACAGCATTTGCTCACTTTGTGTTTCTGTGTCACATTTTGGTAATTCTCACAATATTTCAAACTCTTCCAGTATTAATATTTGTTATGGTGATCTGTGATCAGTGATCTTTGATGATACTGTTGTAACTGTGGGCACTATGAACCACACCCACATAAGACTGTGAACTTAATCAATGAATGTTCTGTGTGTTCTGACTGCTCCACTGAACAGATGTTTCCCCATCTGTCTCTCTCTCCTTGGTCTCCCTATTCCCTGAGACACAATAATATTGAAATTAGGCAAGTTAGTCACCCTATAACGGCTTATAAGTATTCAAGCGAAAGGAAGAGCGGCACATCTCTCTTTCAATCAAAGCCTAGAAATGGTCAGCTTAGTGAGGAAGGCATGCTGAAAGCTGAGGCAGGTGGAAAGCTAGGCCTTGCATGTCAAACAGCTAGACAAGTTGTGAGTGCAAAAGTTCTTGAAGGAACTGAAAAGTGTTACTCCAGTGAACACACAAATAATAAGAAAGTGAAACAGCCTTATTGCTGATATGGACAATGTTTCAGTGGTCTGGAAAGATCAATCTAGCCACATCATTTCCTTAAGCCAAAGCCTAGACAGGAGCAAGGCCCTAACTCTCTTCAATTCTGTGAAGGCTGAGAGAGGAGAGGAAGTTGCAGAAGAAAAGTCCTACACTAGCAGAGGTTGGTTCATGAAGTTTAAGAAAAGAAGCTATCTCCATAACATAAAAGTGCAGGTGAAGCAGCAAGTGTTAATGTAAAACCTTCAGCAAGTTATCCAGCAGATCTAGCTGAGATCATTAATGAAGGTGGCTAGTCTAAACAGCACATTTTCAAGGAAACAGGACAGCCTTATACTGGAAGAAGAGCCATTTAGGATTTTCATAGCTAGAGAGGAGAAGTCAATGCTTAGCTTCAAAGTTTCAAAGGACAGACTGACTCTTGTTAGGGGCTAATGTAGCTGGTGACTTTAAATTGAAGCCAGTGCTTGTTTACTATTCTGAAAATCCTAGGAGCCTAAGAATTATGCTAAATCTACTCTGCCTGTACTGTATAAGTGGTACAGCAAAGCCTGGATGACAGTACATCTGTTTACAACATGTTTTACTGAACATTTTTAACCCACTATGAAGACCTACTGCTCAGAAAAAAAGATTCCTTTCAAAATATGACTGCTCACTGACAGCGTACTTGGTCACCCAGAAGCCCTCATGGAGATGCATGAGATTAATGTTGTTTTTATGCCTGCTAACACAACATCGATTTTGAAGTCCCTGGATCAAGGAGTAATTTCAACTCTCAAGTCTTATTCTTTAAGAAATACATCTTAAAAGGCTTTAGCTGCCATAGATAGAAATTTCTCTGATGGATCTGGGCAAAATCAATTGAAAACCTTTTGGAAAGAATTCACCATTCCAGATGCCATTAAGAACATTTGAGATTCATGGAAAGAGGTAAAAACATCAACATTAACAGGAGTTTGATTCCAGCCTTCCTCGATAACCTTGAATGGTTCAAAACTTCAGTGGAGGAAGTAACTGTAGATGTGGTAGAAACAGCAAGAGAACTAGAATTAGAAGTGGGGACTGAGGAAGTGACTGAATTACTCAATCTCATGATCAGACTTGAACCTGTGAGGAGCTGCTTCCTACGGATGAGTAAAGAAAATCATTATCTTGAGATGGAATCTACTCCCAGTGTAGATTCCGCAAGGGTTGTTGAAATGATAACAAGGGACTTAGAATACTACATAAATTCAATTGATAAAGCAGCAGCAGGGTTTGAGAGGATTGACTCCAAATTTGAAAGAAGCTCTATTGAGGTAAAATGCCATCAAACACTATATGCTGGAGAAATTGTTTGTGAAAGGAGGAGTCAAGTGATGTGGCAAACCCTATTGTTGTCTTATTTTAAGAAATCGTCATACCACCCCAGCCTTCAGCAACCAACACCGGATCAGTCAGCAGTCATCAGCATCTACACGAGACCCTCCATCAGCAATAAGATCACAACTTATTGTGAAAGCTCAGATGATGGTTAGCATTTTTAAGCAACAAAGTATCTTTAAAGTATGTACATTTTTTTAGACATAATGGTTAGTAGACTTAACAGACTACAGTATTGTATAAGCATAACTTATATGCACTGGAAAACCAAAAAATTCATTTGACTTGCCTTATTGTAATATTTGCTTTATTATGGTGGTCTGAAACAGAACCCAAGGTATCTCCAAGGAATGCCTGTAGAAAGGAGCAGGGAATCTGTGGAGAGGGGTGAAAGACCAGAGGGAACACTGGGGAAGTGGTGGGGTGGGAAGGAGGAACCTTGGGTGCTGACTCTGTAGGTGGCAGGAGGGTGAGGTGATCAGAGATGAGGGAAGGAGCTGTGTGTGGCCAGCATTAGGGGCCACAGGAAACTAACATAGACCTAAATGTTAATCACCAAGAGAATTTGGGGAAAGCCTTCTGCTGTATTTGGGGCTTGTAGAAATATGATAGAGGAAAGGGGGCACTGGGTTGGGAGTGAGAGCTCAGGCTGTCCTGGCTCTGCCAGTGGGAGTCTTCAGATAAAAGAAAGGACTTAGTTTGGGTCATCTCTCAGGTTATGGGAGGTCTCAAACAGCTATGACCTTGATGCTTGGGTATGTATGAGGTGAGAATGAGGGAGGTGGGTGCTGCAAGGGGCAGAGGGTCCCAAATAAATCTTCACCAGTTAGTTACCTATTTCATGGTTTGTTTGGAGCCAGCAAGGTATGACCAGACTCTGGCGTGTGGAATCCAGGGATAAGATGACATCAGTGATGGGAAGGGACACTTTCACCAAATGGGCCTGAATTTAAACCATTTTCTCAAAGTGAAGTGTCTTTATTGGCCTCTTCCAGATGCCTCAAAGAGCAGGAAAAAGATAAAGGGAATTCTGAGAACATGAATTAGGAGCAGCCCCAAGGCCCTGGGGAATTTGTCCGTCTGAGGCTGTTCTATGGGCCGAGACACTTGAACATTCATCCAGCTTTACATCAGCCACCTCTGACCAACACTAAAAGCCCGTTACCAAAAAGGGAGTGAGAATAATTTCTCTCCTATTAGTTCTTTCTCCTTCCTAAATGTGGTGCTAGCCACTGGGAGTTGTAATTGCAGACATCACCCAAGGACTATGGATATAAATTTCACAAAGGGCAAGACCTTCCATTATGAGTGGGAAGATGGCTTTAATTAAAAAAAAAATCAATATATTGTTTCTAATCATTAGAATCCCATGTCAGAGGCAAAAATCAATCCTTTTCATATTAAAATACTTACAATCACACTCAGATGTTATATTACATATGAGTCATTGAGGGAGGGGTGGGGGTCTCCCTGATGCCCAGGATGGGCCCCGGCCCTGGCCAGGCTGACAGTCATGGGGTTTTCTGAGGGACAGTCTTCTGGAAAGCTGTGAACTGGGAACTTCTACCCAACACCGCAGAGGCTTAGTATTCTGTGCAGTGGAAAGGGCGTCTCATCCTGACATAATCTCAACTCATTTTTTCAGATCCTCAAATGAAATCAAAAAGAAAAAGAAGAAAAGCTGGAGTCACATTTTAAAGAGCAGGAATGTTTTTATTTTGCAGTGATCTCTCTCAGTAGGCCAGGAGGGCAAATTGTTACCCCAGGGTTCAACCAACAAGCACCAGGGGATTCTAATGTTAACTAAGGACTCCATTTTTAAAAGATAATTTATCTATTCATGCAACAAAATGCCTTTGATTCCAATCAGGGGTAAGGGTATGGTCCTGCCTGCTGGTTTCCTGGGGAGTAGCAGCAAATGGAGGCAGTGCTGATTGTACTGGCGGGCATCACATGTCACTGAAAAAGACTCCTGACAGCATCACATTCCCAGAGGTGCTATTTCATTTCCCAAACAACACAATAGTAATGATCTTATGAAGACATTTTGCTTTTATGGAAACTGTTTATTTCGAAGAACATTCTAACGTCAGGCTAAGTGTGAAGCTTTCCTAATAAAGAAGTAAAAGAAAAAAAGGGTCCTAATTAAAAACATTGTTTAAGGAGACACTTGTGAGATAAAAGAAAATCACACTTTACATGGAAAACTTAATCATCTATATTGCTAAAAGCATTGCAGATTATTCAAGGGAATGTCCCAGACTCCCTTCCTTGTCATTATTTATGGTCTTCAAGCCCAATTCTTCTGGGTCTAGATTCCCTTAGCTCCAGTTCAGCAGTCACTCCCTTTGAAATCCGTCTGAACCTGGTGCATAGAGGGGGTATCATGCTTGGAGGAATATCTAGTCTGTTGGCTTCTGTTCCTCATTTCGCTGGGTTTGGAAAATGATGGAACCGTCCTGCTGTCTGTCAAGCACTACCCAGCTTGACTTCCTACCCATGTGAACAGAGCAGATATGCCTGGCTGCTGTATAAGCACTCGTCAATTAGGGCAATGAAAATGTTTTTATTCACATTTTAGTAAATCATGGGACTAGTTTCCAAAGCTCATATATTTACCACTTCTGAAGATATTTCCTGCTTATGGGAATGAAACTCCGCCCACATTATTCCTTGCTGCCCACATGGGGCTGGAGTCAGCCAGGCTGGTGGAAATGCCAGCATTGTCCCATTCTGTGTCCTTGGGAAGTGACTTTTACCTTCTGGAAGCTCATCACTTCTTCTGTAATTTGGGGATAATTCCAGTGCCTTCCTGTTTGATGACAGCCTTTTGCATTAAGTCATCATATGATACAATATAATACAGATAGGCCCATGTTACAGAGGAGGAAACTGAGGTTCAGTGAGGTAGGTGAGGTGTTCAATGAGAGGGTTCTGTGTGATTCTGATGGCATGTAGCATGGTGCCAACTACGCAGGAAGCGTGCAATACATATTAACTTGTATAATAGTTATAGATCATCCCAGTGATATTATAAAATAGTGAATAGCAAGGTGGCCACAGAGAGAACCCTGTGGAGCCCCAACAATAAGGGAGCAGGTGGAAGAAGAGAAAAGAATTCCCAGTAACAAGGACACAGCCAGCAGCATTTATGGTCTTTTTGCTGTGTGTCAGGCATTGTTCTAAGAGCGCCCCATGTTTTATCCCACTTCACCTCCATGACAACACTCTGAGGTAGGGAAGCCTTGTAGCCACCATTTCTGGATGAGCAGACTGAGACAGGGGGAAGTGTGGGACATCTCCCATGGCCACACAGCTGGCTGGTGGCATGGCCATAAGGCCATCTGGCTCCGGCACCCATTTCCTTGAGCAGCACACCCCACCGCTGTCTGGTGGGCTGGAGGAAGTGCTAGAGCATGAGGAGGAGGGACAGGGATGCCAGCATAAGATGGACGAGTGACTGGCCCTGTGAAATTACCTTATGCAGATCCTGGTCCCGATGGGAGAGAGATGACACCGCAGATTTGGGGAAATTTGAAGAGAGTTTAGCAGAGGGACTATGTACAAAGGTGTGGGGAGTCACAGGGAACCCGAAAGTGATAATGGAATACCCAGTGGCAGGTATTCCATTATACCTGCAGAGAGCAGAGCCAGCACCTCTAGTCCTGAAACCCTGAGAGAGAGAGGAAGAAAAGGAGAGAGGGAGAAGGAGAGAGAAAGATGGAGAATGGGAGAGGGAGAGAAACATGGACTGTATGGAGAAGACCCCTCAAGAGGAGCTGTGACTTCTGTCCAGGGTAGCAGCTTACCCGTGGCACACGTGCCGGGAGGAGTACATACCAGTGTGACTCTTCTCCCTCTCTTATTGTCTGCTGGGGCTTCCCATTGGCCAAACCCAACTGACAGCCACAGGACAAGGAAGTCCACCAAGGCTACTGGTACACTCAGCTTCCCAGCATATACAAAGCAGGTGCAGGAGCCAGGAGATGAGACTTACTTGAGCACACAGAGGACACCCAGCAGTGACTTAGAAAAGGTTAAGTGAGATCAGAGTCTAAAGTTTACTACCAGATGTAGCAACTCCTGTACCACCTGTGACTTTGCGGAGAATATTTTTCCATGGAAACATGGAGTGATGGAGAAGCCCAACAGCCATGCGTTATGTAATAAGTTAAAGTGACAGAGTGGAGTCTGCAACAGAGACTGTTTTCAAGAACAGTAGCTCTGTAGGGAAGAAGAGAGAAACTAAACCAGCGTGATGGAGGGCGGGAGGACAGAGTGGCTGGAACACACGATGGGGCAAGGCCAGTGGGAAGCCGATGGAGCCAGGATCAGGAGCCCTCCCTGTGAAATGGGCAGGAAGGGCACAAGAAGAGGTCTGTGTGGATGCAGGTAAATGGGTTCTCCTGGGAGACAGAAGGTGAAAGTTAATGACATCAGTTGTTTTCCCCTGTGAAGCTGGAAATAAAGTCATCACCAGGGTTGATGGGGAAGGCTCTGTGGAAGGGGTGCAGGTGAAGAGCTGTGTTTGAGAGAACCTCACAAGAAATGAAAAAATGAATCACAGTCAGAGGGATTGCCTGGCTCAGTAGTGAGAAGAAGACTTGCAGGAACATGGGTGTACTGCTGTGTGTTTCCTCCCAGAGGCCTGAATGCGGGAGAAGGAGGGCAGAGTTGGTTGAGGAGTTTCTCAGTCTGGGGCAGCAGAAATCATGAAGGCCAACAATTGAGGATGTTGTTGAGGAGCAGTGTAAGAGATACACACCAGAGTCTCAGCTGAATGGAGGGAAAAAATAAATCAGAGGCTGATTAAGGAAAACGAATAGCATGAGCTGGCAAGCTCGGACGGCTGGCAGTGTGTTTTGACCAGAGTATGGTTGGTGGGAGGTGAGGGTGGAAGGATAGAAGGTCATGATTAGAAAGCAGGATGTTAGAGTTTGTGGTTTGAAGTGATGACAGCTTCCTGGGTATGGCTGTGAGTTCACAACTTGTTTATTCAAACCTGCTTCCCACAGTTTGCCAACGGTATAGAGGAGGTTGAGTGAGGACATCAGCCAGCTGCAGAGTGAGATTTTGAGAAGGAGGAACCCAGCATGGTCTTCTCCAGGCACTAGGGTCTGGAAGTGGCACCAGGCCCCCAGGGCTTAGAGATTCCCTGAATGCGCAGAGTAGATAGCAGAGGCTGACAGTGGCAGTCCCAGCTGGGAGTGGAGGAAGTGAGACAAGGGGAGATGGGGCGGCGGGGGGACCTGGATGCATGAGGCGTCCTTGGAGGCACTAATTCTGGTGGAACAGTTTTGAGATGATGGAATTTCAGGCAGAGGCTATACATTTATGGCAGGCCACAGGTAACACGTCGTCAGAGAAGGCAACACGGCACCTCAGGCTCCTCAAAGCAGATGCGACAAAGGGTCAGGCAAGGCAAGAGGGGCTCCGGCCTACAGCCTGCTGTGTGCTGACTCCCAGCAGTAGATTTGCACTTGCAAGCAGGGTCTGAGCATTCTCATAAGCTGCCTGACAACTTCAGTCTGGATTTTCACTCTCTAAAAGGAAAGAAGACTTTTTCCCGACACCAAGCACAGGATCCAACCATGTCTCAACTCTGAGCTTGTGAGGAAGAATTTATTGGAGAATATTTGGGATGTCACCACTTGTTTTAAAGTTTCTTTTTCTTTTGCAGGGTTAGTGGGGAAAGTAATCAAAATATTTCTTTAATTAGAAGAAGCCTAAAATAAAGGAGGGGGATTAAGATTTAATTTGTATTTTTTTGTTTAGCAAATGTGTACCCAATTAAATGCAGTTGGGCAGATCTGGGAAGAAATTAATAAACGGGGGTTGGGGGAGGTGAGGCAGCAGGAGGAGACCATTCCCACGCTGAGACTTTGTTTGCCAAGTTTCAACAAAGAGCAAAGCTAAGCTCTGAAGAAGAAGCCCTTGAGAGACAGAGTTCAGAAGAGCAATGCCAAGAGAAGCCCCAAATGGGGTGAGCTGAGGAGACATTTCTCTAATGCTGTTCATCCTCGACAGGTGTTGGCAACATCTGTAACCAGACTATCCGTGATTAAAAGCTTCTCATGCCTTCATCCTAGGTATATTACATCCACAAACACATCGCCCTCCTCTTCTATCCCTCTCCCCGGAGACACAGGAATAAATAACATACAACTAAAATCCCTTCTCTGCTTTCTGCCTAAGAATATTAAAAGAAAAAGAAAAAAAAATAGCTCCCATCACATTATTCCCTGGGGAATACAAGTGGTAAACATGAAGATATATTCAAAGTAATGGAATAGAAGAGGCCCTCATATAAAACCAGCCACACCAATCTATTATGAAACCTGAAGATCATACATAGAGTAGGTACTATGAAAGATGCAAATACATAAGGAGTCTTAATTTAATTCAAATGGTATTACTATGATACAAGTGCCCATGATCGGAAAATGTAGTCGGTTTCTCCCTGAGAGATGCAGGACATCAGAACCTTCATTCATTCACTCATTCATTCATTCATTTGTCCTACAATGAATATTTATTTACCAACCACTAACTATGGGCAATACCAAAAGCACAGAAATTCAAAATCTAGAAACACTCAAGAAAGCACTGTGTGCCACTTACTCTTTATGGTCTGTGACAAAGGTGGCTAGGAACTGGGTATTCTCCTGTCTTCTCACCTGAATTTGTCCACCTTTAATATGGGCTGCTGCAAAATTCAGTTAACCCAGTCCAAACAGCTACTGTTCATAAAGTAACATGCGATGACTGAATTTCCTGGTGCTGTTTCTTTGGGTCTGCAGAAGAAAGGTGAGGTTATGTCTCACTCATTTGTGCATTCACCCAATGTGTGTCCCTCATCTCCGAAGCACCAGAAGGAAGATACATGAGATAGAGTCTTTACTATAAAGGAGCTTAAATAGTGGGATGACAAGAAGATAGACACGTCCCGGCATCAGCTGCTACAGGAGTTGGGTTAGTGTGGGCACAGTGGGTACCAAGAGACAAAAGTCCATGGGAAGTTCAGAGAGAAACACATTTTAGGCAAAGGGAGCTATGGAAACCATAGTGTGGAAAAACAGCCTGGCATGTATGGGGACTGGTAAGTGTCTGTTCAGCCATGTAGAGGGTCCAGAGTGGGTAGAGGAGGACAGGAGATGTGTGACACAGCAAGATCCATTGAGTGGTGGGAGGGGTTGGAAGGAAGCAGTGCTTGTTCACTGACAGCTCCTTTTTGCTACAATACCTAGAGATTCCTTTACTTAAGTCATATTGAAGCCTACCTTTCTTGAAGACTTTCTGAAAACTAAATACAGATTTAGAAAAAACTGTGGAGGACCTGAGATATAAATCTGAAATTGTTATTTAAAGTGATTCTACAGTTTATTGATTGAAACATTTTAAGAAAGTAAAATAAAAATCCTATAGTTTCAAAGGAACTGACCTAACAATTTTATTCTGTGAAATAGATTTTATTGTAATTTACCAAAATCAAGATTGATTTTTTTTTAAATAAGGAGTTAAACACCTGGTAACAAGTCAAAAAAGAAAGTATTTGTTGAACATTGAAATATGGGAAGTACATAAGTATACACTGAATAATACACAAAACAATATAAATCTCATATCTCTGTGAGAGAGAATGTACATATTATGTATATTTACATATATACATAATTCACTAGTCTGTTTTTATGCTCACTGGTGTCCTTTTAAGACTGATAATGCTGCTTAAACTGACAAAATAAGCAAGCTTTAAAATCCAATCTCTATTTACAGAGGAAAAAAAGGAAAAAAATCTGAGGTTAAGCAAAGCTGTTTACCTGTCATGACAGAAAGAATGCTTGAAACCCCTACCCCCAGCACACGCACACGTTTACTGACACTACACATTAGCATCATTTTGGGTGTTATAATATCCAAATGTATTTGAAACATATAGTCTCAGTGTACACCATGAATGAGCATTTCACAGGAGTGCCATTTTGTTTCTTTACGGCTCCCTACATGAGTCTCTCTGCTAAAGAAGTTAGAGACTGTTCACTGTTTCAGACCAGTGTCTACAGGTTTCATGGGATATGCACTCTTCAGCATTCACATTTTTTAAATGTCCCTTTCATCTTTTTCAAACATGCATTTCCTGTGTCCCCAGCCAGACGATCAGCCCCAAGAATGGTATCTGGAATATATCTCAGAATACACCAGGCATATGACACTCACCAACCAGCGAGCTAACTTTTGATCAGGTCTGAAGCCTAAAACTTGATGCTTAGTGAGTTGAAGGCAAGGATAACCAGTATCAGTTCAGCTAAACTGAGACTGATGTTCATGGTGGACTTTATCCAAAGCACTAAACAATTTCATCCAACAGATCAATTAGCTTAGGTGACCTGAGAGATCACTTTGCAGTTAATTCCTTCCACTAGGCCTGTCGGTAGGCAGCTCTAAGAACCAGAAATACGATGACTGCTCTAACTCTTCACCAGAAAGGCAGAAGACTAGAGGAACCTGTCGCAAAACTTCCCAAGGAACCACCTGTGCTGTAGCCCCAGCAACATCCTGGGATCATTTGTATTAGACTCACCTGGGTGGGTGGTGGGTGGTGGGGGAAGAAAAAAAAGCAAAAGCCTAGACTCAAACCTAGGCAGCCCCAAACAGACTCTCTGGAGGCAGGGCCCTGGATTCTGAATCTACAGGAGGTTTTCCAGGAGGTTTCTTTGTTCACTAAAGTGTGAGAACAAGTATTCCATGGCTTCTACAGAATGTTTGATCTAGACATAAGGACAGACCCATTTTCTAGAGGAAATGGTTTCCCTGCCTGCAGACACTACTTCAGGCCAGCTCACTAGAAATCTGGGCACCCTCACCATGCTTCCCATGTCCCAGGGTGGACACACCTGGCAACCACTGTGCCTCGTCAGATGTCCCACACCCTGTTAGCAACAGTCCTCAGAGAGCATCCAGTTCTGGAAAGTCACCATCCCATCTCTTTCATCAGAAAGCCAAATATTTTCCCTCTTCTGGCCATTTTGAAAATACACAAATTTATTAATCTCCTTTTATCCAAATGATCCCTCTCAACTTTTCATTAATTACCAGTTGCCAAGCTTGATGTTCCAAAATATGGTGGTTCAATTACCAAGGTGACAAGATGTTTGCAAGGTTTAATTAATCAAGGATTGGAGAATGCTGGGAGAAGGATTGTGTACCAGCATTCAATATTAGTATTTTTTTGTAATGCAATTTGAGAATTTCCTCTATAATGGGGAAAAATTACAAATAGCCATTTAATTCCTCAGGGTACTTGAGAATAAAAAGCTGGCTAGAAGAGGGCAGGGAATTACCCCATCTTTGCTATAATAATCACAGCATGGAAATCAAATAAGAACATACTGCTCCAGGTAGAAGGTTATCTGAAGACCCTAAATGGGCCTGTTGCTGATACACTCATGGCTGGCACAAGCCAAAAGCCGGGCACTTAAATCCCTGCCCTTTTCCCCTTAAGACATCAGCACTGAAACCCCAGAAACACCAAGTGTGTGACAATGTTAGTGAAGACAAATATTTTTCTCAGTTAGTGGGCTTCATGAACACACAGATTTTTAAGTTAAGGCAATTATCTAATTTTGACTCACCATTTGCTAATTTGTCAATTCATTAACTTAAGGAAGTGGCCTCCTGACAATACAGCAGAGTCTTGGCAAGGATTTATTTCCAACAACACCAGGGACAAAAAGCATGAGATGTTTTTGAAGAATAATAAAATATGGATTAAAGGGCATAGAAATAATTTATCATGTGCAGATGTGCAGCAAGAAAAGATGGTGGCTTTGCGGCCTGGTTTCATAAAAACAAAATTACGGTGAGGGCGTCTCACCCCATCACCAGTTTGTGAACACAGGGACTGCAATGTTTGATGAGCTATCAGGTGTATGAGCTTTCATACAAATCACATCATCAAAAGGAGAGTCAGTAAATTCCCCTTTTTCTGAATAACTGACCCCAGACCTTGCAACCGTGATGAATAGGGAAAGTGAGAAAAACCTGGCAGGTTCTTTGTTGAAATCCCAAGGCTGAGCACATGTCAGTGCCTCTCTAAGGAGGTTCATGGCTGCTGAATGACTTGAAAGTCCTCTGTAACTTCTACTCTGTAGGTACGGATGAAAGGATAAATCCAAGAAAGGAAGGAAATATGGATTGAAGTTCGACTTACAGCTCCTAGAATCTTGCAAGGAGGAAAGCACTTCCAGAACATTTAGGGGTACTTTTCTGCATCTGAGAAGTAAATGAATTATCTAGTGAGTCCCACTTTCATAGAAGGCTAAAGTATTTTATTCAGGATTTACTTAAAAAAAAATCAAGAAAAAGTGTCATAGTTTTTATAAAGATTTATTATCAAAATAGTTTTTTTCTATCTTGTGATTTGCTTTTCATGCTCTTAAAGAAACCCTTTGATGAATAATTTATTCATCTTTTTCTTTTTAGTTAGAGCTTTCTCTGTTCTGCTTAAAAAATATCCCCATACCTTGAGATCATGAAAATATCCTCTTATATTATCTTCTGAAAGCTCTGCTCTTCTGGATTTTATAGTTGGGTCAATAATCCACTTGGAACTGATTTCTTCCAGTATAGATACTCATTTGCCCTGACACTGTTTATTAAGAAGACAGTCCTTTCTCCACAACTCTACAAGGTGACCTTTGTTATATAGTAAGTCTCTGTTTGTATTTGGATCTGTTTGGTTTTCTCTTCCTTTACACAGATTTCTCTGCTTATCTGTGCGCCAATATCACACCACCTAATCTGCTGTAGTTCCTACTGAGCTTTGGTATCTGCCAGAGTAAGTCTTCCCACCTCTGCCTCCTCTTCCTTTTCCTTAAAGAACATGCTTTTTGCTTTTCCATATGCATTTTATGATGTTTTCCAAATTCAACAAAAAGGAAAAAAGCTGCAGATACTCCCACTGGAATTACATTGCATCTATAGAACAATTTGGGGGGGAATACAGTCTTAGCAATATTATTCTTTCAGTACATGAATATTCTGTGTCTAGGCTTTTAACAATTTTTCTTAATTATGTGTATGGTTTTTCTACATAGAGGTACTGTACATTTTTTTAGATATATTTCTTGTCTTAGATACATTTTGATATTATTGTAAAAGAAACATATTCACAGAGAAATGTTATATGTTCAGAATATGTTTCTTTTAAAAACTCCAATCAAAATTAGACAAAAGATTGAGTAGAAAAGTAGCCAAGACTTGAAGACTGCTTCATAGAAGAGGATACTCAAATGGTATAGAAGGCACTCAATCTTATTAGCCACCAGGAAAATGCAAATTAAAACTGCAATGAAATACCATCTCTACCCTCACATTGCTAAAATTAAGAAGATTGACAATAGCAAACGTTGACAAGGATATGAAGCAATGGAGAATTCTCATACAGGGCTGGTGCATATAAAACTACTTTGGAAAATAGTTTGATACTTTTTACTAAAACTGATGATATTTACACCCTATGACAAGCAATTCTACCCTGAAGAATATCCTAGAGAAACCTGTATATTTGTCCTCCAGATTACATATACAGGAGCATTCTTTATAATAACCAGATACTGGAAAAAACTCAAATGTTGATGGACAGAAGAATGGATAAATAAACTGTGGTAAGTTCATTTAGTGGAATATTATACCAGAATTGCAATGAACAACGTACAAGTACACATAGAGGCTAGGTAAATCTCACAAACATAATGTTGATTGTAAGAGCCAGACAGAAAGTAATAAATATTGTATGATTCCATTTATATCAAATTTTAAAACAGCAAACAGAATAAAGAAAGACAAGAAGCTAATTGCTCCAAAGTCAGTCTCAAAGCAGGAGGCTCCTGTGATTGGGAAGGAGAGTCAGAGGGCCTCTAGGTTTGCCGCAGTTTGTTGTTTGCCCTGGATGCTGATTACAAGCGTGTTGATTCTATAATAATTGTATAAGACACACACTTATGCTGTATGTAATTTTCTGCATGTGGCAGTATTACAAAATACTGAAAAGATTTTTACAAATCAATTTTAAAAACTTCGGAAACCACACACACAGTGTACCTCATGCTTTAAAGTTTGTGGATTGTGTTTGTGGGAGTGTAAATGCAACATAGAGATTGTATGTTGGCACGTTATTCCAAATCTTTGATTGCTAATTTACCAATACAGCAACTTGAATAACCTTCATGATGTGAACTTGATTATAATGCTCAGCTTTGAAAAAACTTGCTTTCAGCACCATATCATACATGCATATATACATGTTGTGTGTATATATACATAGTCTACATATATCAACATATGTTTAATTATAAATACATGCTCATAAAAATATTTATGGATTTATACTTTTTGCATGAAGGTTAATAAATAGGTAATTTTGATAATGCAACTTTCTCTTGGGTGATAGCATGTGTCCAATTATATTTTATTTTGCATTTTCAGTTGGGTACTCATCTGGTTTTTGAATTTATAAACAGTTAGCTGATATGACTATAATTTCCCATAATATTGTTGAATAATTTTTATGTATGGCCAAGAATCAGCAGAAATTATTACATTTCCTTAGTGGCTAAAATAAGACTTCTTATGGCCTTCATAAATAAGTAAGCATGATTAAACAGAGTGGGACTCTATTAGAAATACACACACTAACTGAATTTGGAGCGTCAATTCTCCCTGCAGATTGTGGGGACCACACTGTTTTTACCCTCACATATCTCTTGTAGTGTATCTCTGATGTACAGACGCAGTTACTCCCTAGGCACTATTATTTCAAATGTTGATAGATTACTGACTGGTACTTTAGTAAATTCTCGGGAACCAGTTGTTGAAGGAAGAAAGGAGAGAAGGAGAAAGGTAAAAGAAAGAAGAAATGAAAGATGAGTAGGAAGAGTAAAAGAAGAACTGTAAAACAAAATTAAAACCTAAAGAATGAATGGCATGAAACAATAAATGAGTGAATGAATGACAAAATGAATGACTGGATAAAAAAATAATGGATGGATGAAAAGCAGATGAATAAGAGTGACTACTTTGAAAACAAAGGATAAATGAGTAAATGAATAAAGACAATATGTAAGAAAAATAGAGGTAAATACATTAAAAAAATGGATGTATAGATAAATAAAATAGAGTAACCGATAGAGTAGATGGATAAATGAAGAATGAAAATGAGTGTATCAAAGAAGAGTGAATGGAAAATGAATGAATAAGTGAACATATGATAAAATGAGAACCAACCAGATTTATCTAATGACTTCATTTTACAGAAGTAGAAATAAGGAGTCAGTGCAAATAAGTGATTTGCTTCTGATGGTAAGAAAGAGCAACTAGAACCTAAGTTTGCTAAATATGAGTCTTGCACACTTTTTGTAGCATAATTTAGCTTGGCTTTCCCTGATAGCAGAGCCTGAGACAAGGACTTTGTACAGGTAGTTTATTTAGGAGAGCGTCCCAGAGAACACGGTAGAAGTGCAGGGAAAATGAGATACAGAAGAAGAAAAGCTATTAAGTGTTGAGGTCACTTCTGTAGGCAATGAGGGTGAGGACAAATTACAGACAGCTCTCCTCCCAGAATTGTTCACCCAAAATGTGGGAGGCAAGAGCATTCACCCATCAGCACCCACTCCCCTTTAGTTGAGGCTGGCCTTCACACTCGTTAACTCCAGTCATGTGCACCTGAACAGATCCCCAGCAGGTGCTGGAGGAACCCAGGGGACAGAGATGAAGAAGGAAACCTGTGCTAAAGCAAGGCTGCTGGTGGGAAGTGAATGAGTGGCACACTCAACTCAAGGTCCACCCAGAAGTGGCTAGAATCAGAGGTAAAGTTGTGAGGATGTGAATCAAGGTACCGGAAGAAGCAGGAGCAGTCTAGTGCCACTGATTTGTTCTAGAAAGGCTCTAGAAGATATTAGAAAAATGTTAGGGAAGGGAATGTGACTAAACAATTATGATTTAGTTGTGCAACTAATTAATACAAACCACCAACAAAAATAAAGTCAGGTTGATGTTTCTGTTTCCTTCAAGCTCCATGCATTTTTATAATTCTGTGATAAATCATAGTACTAGTAATAGGTTATTAGAGTCTTGAGTTACTTTTAGTTTTTTTCAACTCATAATATTATTAAATTTGAAATAAAAAAGAGAAGGCTTTAAAAAGTAAGACTCTATGTAGAAACGTTAAAGATATAGGTTAACTCTTTCCCCTGTTGAAAAGCCCTCTCACACTCAGCAATAATGCATAGATCTTATAGGTGTAGGGGAATGAAAAAAAAAAAATCTTTTCCTCTATCCTCTTATATTTGTACCAGGGACCTGCAAATTAAACCAACGAAAGTCAGATTAACAGGAGAAAAGGCATAAAAATCTTATTTTAATTTACATATATGGAAACCTTTATAAAAAAAAAAGTGAAGATACAAAGAGGTGACTAGACCTGGGGACTTATATACCATTTAATAAAGAGTGAACAATGTTAGAGGTGGCAAGAGAATGGAAAAGGGATTTGGGCCTCCAGGAGAATAAATTGTGGGAAGGTAATGGAAGATAAGAATTATTTTAGTAGGATTTGCTTGTGTAGACCCATCTCAGTGCTGACTTTGTGTCTCTAGTGATAATGACTGTTGCTCTTCCTGTGGCATGGGAGAAGGGAGAGAGAAGACTTTCACAAGGGAAATTTATATCCCACATTTAGGCAGACAAGGTAGGGCAAAGACCTTTTTCTGAGTTTTCTGCTAATTAATTACCTTCACCTCAAAATGATCGTTATGCCACAGTGGCATATTTGCAGTGCCATATTCTAATCCCCTGCATAGAGAAAACCTACTCTCCATACCTTGTTTCTGGTTTTTCCTCTCATCACTGGTTAGGGCAATTTTGCCCCAGGACACTTTAAACTTTGGGTGTGGGCATCTTTCTAACCCCTCTACTCATATCGCCATGCTCAGAACCCTGTCCATTTGCATATGCTCAGAGTAGGAAAGGAACAAAGCGTAAATGATTTCCTTCAAGCTCGCGTCACCCCCATATCTCGCCAGGGCTCCCTGATAACGATGCATGACATCCCTGCGAGCCTCCTAACACGTTCTCACTGGTGAGAGCCAGTGCTGAACTCTGATTCTCCCTCACCAAAAGTATCCATCTTCCGTCCATTCCCGAGGGCTCCCTTGGCAGAGGATGGAGCCAATGATCAATTTTAAATTAAAGCATGTAAGGCTGGTCATGGCAAATCAAGCCTCTTTCCAAAGTAGTGTTTTATTTTAACATGAACTTTGGTATTATAATTCCAAAAAATAAAAAGTATGGAAACTGCTAGAACTGTGGTAGGGCCACAGAGGGAGATTCTGGAGCTCATGAGAGATTTCTGCCTCAAATGTCCGTCCATGAGGCAAGCCTTTCTGGGCCAACGGTTTTGCTCCCAGATGCCCCCTCTGCTGGTAACCGTCTCCTGTTCTCCTTATTTCCGTAACAACGTCATCACCAGTCTGGTTCTCAGTCCTGAAGCCTGGACATCAATCTTCACTCTTTCCTTTCTCTAACTTCCCCACCAAATCCTGCCAATTCTCCTACCTAATCATCTCACCCAGTTTATAAAGTTTTCCATGCATGTCACATTAAAATATTTACATCATATAATATTTTTATGGTTTTTTTTCCCTGTTAGTCTTTTTATTTTTCAGTTTAATTTGCAGGTCCCAGGAACAAATATCGGAGGATAGAGGAAAAGTTTCATTTTGCTGTTCTCCCTTACACCTATAAGATGTATGTATTGTCGCTCAGGGTAATACTTTCTCTCTCTCAACTGTTCTAAGTTTCCAGAGAGCTCTCCAGGCAACTCACTCCTGCTCCAGACTCGCTTACCTCTGTCCAGTGGCTCCCTGTGGCCTGTGCATTCACTTTCACACAACCCATCTGCCTGTCAGTGTGGGCCTTCGCCCCCTTCTCCCTGCTCTGCGATCGCACCTGTTCTCTCTTGCCTCCAGGTTTTCACACTTACTCTTTCTTTGACATAGAATATTTATTTTCCTTCTCCTTCTCCTGAATATACTCAAAGCTTATCCTGAAATCTCAGCATGAGCATCACTTCTTTTGAAAAGCTTCCCTGACCCTCACCCACTAAGATCTGGTCTGGTGCCACTACCGTGCACCCTAATCGACCTAATTGTATTAGTCTCCTGTGGCTGCTATTACAAATTACCGCAAACTGGGTGGCTTAAGACAACTGAAATATATTCCCTCACAGTTCTGGAGGCCAAAAGTCCAAAATCAAATTGTCGATGGGAATGCACCATCTCTAGAAGCTGTGGGGGCAGCTGCTTAGTGTTTGGGTGAGGAGGCCTGGGTACAGCCTGCTGTCAGGTGAAGAGAGACATAGGGCTCCTCTCTGTGGGGGTCTGCAGCACCAAGAATAGAGTTGAGCATTAGCTAGCTAGCTAGATACATACATACATAAATACATAGATAAAAGAAATGCCATGCATTTCTATCTACCACCTCCAGTGGAGTAGAAATGGAAGCTGATGAACCAGAGAGAATCCAGAAACATTGTCCCACCACCGACTGAGCTGGCAGCTGTGAATGCTGCCACCCTGTGCCACCACCACTCTGCTTTAATCCCCTCCCACCCCACTGAGAGGGAAGGAAGGAGCTATGCTTCATGCACTAGGGCAGGTTGGGGGCTGAAGTCAGAGGAGGGAGGCAAGAGCAGGCCAGGCCCCTTCTCACTCTGCGTGCCGCCAGCCCCCTGCCCAGCCTGCCCTAGGGGAAGGGGACTGCTGAGATTGGAACTGAGTTTGAGGTTGGCATGGTAAACTGAACGGGCACTTTTTTTTATATACACAAATTTATTTTTACTAAGGTATTATTGAAATACACTCTTATGAAGGTTTCACATGAAAAACAATGCGGTTACTACATTTACCCTTATTATTGATTCCCCCCGGTACCCCATTGCAGTCACTGTCCATCAGTATAGTAAGATGCCACAGAGTCCCTACTTGTCTTCTATGAGCTACACTGTCTTCCCCATGACATCACACATGCCATGTGCACCAATCATGATACCTCACAATCCCCTTCTACCCTCCCCTCCACAGCTGATTTCCCCCACCCCTACCCTTTGGTAACCGCTAGTCCCTTTTTGGAGTTTGTGAGTCTGTTGCTGTTTTGTTCCTTCAGTTATGCTTCAAATGGGTGATTTTTTTTAAATTAAAATTTTTTATGGTACTAAAATAGACATAACATAAAATGTATCATTTTGACCAAGGAATATGGCTCAATGGCATCAAGCCCATTCATGTGGTTCTACACCATTACCAGAACTTCTTCTCGTCCCAGACTGAAACTCTTTACCCATTAAACAATTATCTCCATGCCCTCCACCCTCCAGGCCCTGTAAAGTCCATTCTACTTTCTGCCTCTATGAATCTGCCCAGTCTAGGTGCCCCATATAAATGGGATCACACAAAATTTGTCCTTTTGTGCCTGGCTTATTTCAATTAGCACAACGTTTTCAAAGTTCATCCATGTTGGAGCATATCAGAATTTTCTTCCTTTTTAAGAGTGAATACATTTTATGTACATGCTAGGTTTTGCTTGTCCACTCCTCTCTTTGGTGGGCATCTGAGTTATTTCCACCTTTTGGTGAACGGCTGCTATGAACATTGCTGCAGAAGTATGTTTCTGAGGTCCTGCTTTCAGTTATTCTGGGCATATACCTTGGAGTAGAACTGCTGAATCCTTTGGTAATTCTATGTTTAACTGTGGAACGACCAAACTATTTTCCATAGTTCCTGTACCATTTTACATTTCTAAATGCACAAGAGTTTCAATTTCTCCATCATCTCTCCCTGACGCCTGTCATCTGCTCCCTGACCTGACTCCAGCCAGGCTGCTCTGAGCCGTCTTCTCAGCTGGGCTTCACCTGCCTAGTCCAGAGGCAGCAAGAACCCTAAGTCAGTTCAGCAAGGATCCACTGCTCCTGAGTTCTCCTCTCAGGAATTTCCCACCCACCAATCCCTTTGCTCTGCTTGATGGCTACAAGGCCAAGCTGTCTTTTCTGTATCTGGAATTGAGCCAGATCTCTCTCCCCGTCTCTCTCAATAGTCTTGACACCTGTTGCGACAGTCCTAAATCAAGTCTGCCTTATCATTGTGAAAAGTGTCAGAATAATTTTGTTTTTAATAATGGGTGGTATCACACTGGGGTTTTGATGCACATTTTCTTAATGGTGAGGGATGAGCAACTGGATGGGCTTTTAATATCTGAAAATTTATGAAAAATATGATATCTGCCCCAATTGTAAAGGACAGGAAAGAGATTTTTGATAGAAAATGGTACAAGTCATATATACACACACACATACACACACACATACATATACAAATATAAAATTATATATATATGCTTATGACATATATATGTATGCCATAAATATATGTATAATTTTATACATATAAAAGACAGACTTCTGTTTGCATATCATCAAGGTGAGCCTTCTCAGCAACAGTGTCCACCCCCAAGAGCCTTCCCTCTCCTCACCTTCAGGCATCCACTATGGGGTCGCATCTTTCTTTCATCTTCAAAGCCCAAGACTTCCATATGGCCACTCCTTCCTTGCCCTAGAGTGCAGGCCATCCTGTTTACTATTCTCTGTGGGTAAGGAAACCCTAGGCCTTCAGCACTTACCTAACCTCGCAAGACATGGATATATATACACAGCAGGAAAGCTGATGAAATGAGGTGCATGGGGCACTACTTCTCCCTGACTCTGTGCCAGAGCCCTAACCTGAAAGCAAGCCTTTATTTTCATCCAAAGGACAGCATCTCCCTCTAGATGGTAAGATGACAGAGAGAGGGGATTGGTGAGGAAAGCCTAGCAAGAGAGGCCATGTAAGCCCAGTTTTATTGATGACAAAGATGAGAATGGCCCACCAGGAAGGCAGCATAGTATTAGCTATTGTAGCTGTAGACATGAGAACTCTCTCCAAAGCAAACTACTTCAACATCCCCTGTGGTGACCATGTTCACGAAATGGCATTGGCCTTTTATGAATTGTACTAATTACACTTCGAAGGTCCATGTAAATAGCAAAATTATTTTTGCCATTTTCCCAATAATGAAGTCAGTTTAGTACAGGCACACTGTCTTTCAGCAGAAAATTAGCCAGCACTTTGTTTGCCAATAACAGACATTTTGCGGGTGGTCTTCCTGGGTTATAATTGTGATATGTTCTGGAAGGCTTACTTTGCAATTTGTCTTCTCTGTGAGTGTGCTCCATTTTCCTCTGACTGAGCTGGGTGTGCAGGAGACTGTCACACATTCTGATGGTGTTTTATCTATCACCGGGGAGCTGCAAATTCATGCTCCAAGTCTCAATACTGAACGATGTTATTATCACTTAGAAACTTCCACTGAAAATAAGACAGTTTTTAAAAGTGCTTGTCCGCTTTCGGACTGATCTGAACTTCTGACAGCCTGGGTCTCTTTTGCTCATGAACTTGAGGCAGCAAAAAGAGAAAGAACTGCCCTTTCATCTCCCAGCTGTCTGCAAAGGGACTGCAGCTCAATAAGAACGAGAATTCCCGCACATACTCCGGACCTTGCAGTCTGCAAAGCCACAGGCCTGAACTGTGTGGTAGGGCCCCTGGCCGTTTGCTTCCTAGTATTTTCAAGTACTCAGATGCCTTTGTGAGGCTTAGAAAAACACAGTTCCTCCAGGCAGAGCAATTGCGATTAGCCACCCCTTTGGGAAGCACCCTTTCTCTGCACTGAGGCTGGCAGGCGGCCGTCACCATCTTCTGAAGGCTTGTGCGGGACACAATCACATATTTGCCTCTAGTGGCCCTTTACACAAGGACAGTCACAGAATGCAAATAGGTGAAGGTTTGCCAGTAGTGTTTTATAAGCTCTCTATTCTCTATTTCACGTCCTGGGGCTACAGTGGTGGAAGGAGATAACCCAATGAAGTATACTCACATTAAAGCAAGAAAGGCTGCTAATGGCTTAATGCACTATCTCCCAGGTAACTTACCTTTTATTGAAAAACTCAGAAACATCACATGTTTTGGAAAAAAGAAAACATTCAAGATGTTGAAATATTCCACAGGAAGTTCAGCCAGGGAAGGAACAGTGTTTGGATGAGGAGGTTTCTGCTCCTGCCCCTCACTCAGGACAGCTCCTGCCGCCCCAGTCCAAGCAGGAAAGTGCCAGCAGCCTCTGCTTACCCGATGGGATTTAGAATGAGTTTTGCTGCTCTGAAACTTCCCTGGTACTCAGAAACTACAGCGTTTCTCCCTTTCTCCTACTTTCCATTATGTCATTCTGTCTTTGTTACGGAGTTTGGAGTCACAGAATTCTTTGCTTCGCTGTGGTGTTACACTTAGCCACATCCTCTCTCTGAAGGTAGAGGTCTCTTCTCCTTAGCTCCTGCTGCTGACTGGGGTCCTCTTGCAAGAAGACTGATTCTCCTCCCTTCCAGACCCTAAGTACTGACTGGCTGAAAAGGTCCTGCATTCAGTCAGCATGAGACTGCCTGGTCTCCCCAGAGGGCCCACCAGCCTGTATCTTGGCTACCTTTCAGCTTCTTGAACTGTCTCTCCCAATTTATTCCTCTTGCACGCAGGTGTCTAGATGTCCCAGCATGTCCAGTATCTTGAATCTGCCTAAATTAATATCAAACAAATCTTCTCAATATGGTTCCTCAAATCAAATACAGTTGATCCCTGAACCAAATACCAGGCTTGTTCTAGTCTACACAAAAATGCAGTCACCATCTCATTCTATCCTTGCAACAGTTTGACTGAGGTAGATAGGACAGGTGTTGCTATTTCAGGTGAGAAATATTTACATAAACAAACGGAACATCAAAGTGACCTGCCCAGAGTCACACAGCTGCCCAGTGGCAAAGCATCTTGGGTCAGAACATAGGTCTCCCGGTTTTTGTCCCAGTGTTTAACTCCACTACTTGGAGTGCCAGGCATCCATCCTTGTCTGTCAAGGTCCATTTTAATCTAGAGATTAACTCCATTTCCATTCCAGCCCAAAATGAATGTGATTTGCTTATTTACTTATTTATTTATTTTTGTTAACCTTGATCTTATTTTACCCAGTGCACTTTATAGCAGGTGTCAGCAAATGTTTATCCTAAAAAGCCAGTTAGTAAATATTTTAGCCTTTAAGGCCCATGCAGTTATGCAAATGAAATGGTGTGACTGTACTCTAATAAAACTGTTTGCAAACACAGGTGTAGGCCAAAATTGGCCTGGGGATAGTTTGCCTGATCCCTAGTTTAGAGTGGTACTGTCTGTGCATTTTTTAAATTTAAAAAATTACACCACTCGTCACCAGCAGGGAGCATTCCTGGAAACACCTTCTGTGCTTACTCAAAACCATTAACTCAAGCATAAGTGTCTCACTAGAAATGAAAGACCAAAACTGGCATCCAGCAAGAAAACACTGAATTCAGAAATGAAACTTCTGTTTACCATTTCACTTCCAAAATCAACTTATTGCTTAAGTAAGACAGTGTACCTCCATTGAAGATATAACTAATGGGAACAATTTGCATTATACAGAAATTTTAGAATGCGAGAATTCTCATCTTTTATAGGAAAAGTTAGATGGTTTTCATTCTCTGACAAAGGTAGATGCTTTATCTAAAAAACCTGACAAAGACAATGGTGATAAAGAAAATGAATGCAATTAATAAACCTTAATTAATTTTCCAAATAATAGATGTGAGTCCTTCCATATTGTAAATATGTTAAATCAGAAATAAAGCATGAACAAATTTACTTTTATAAGAATATGTATTCATGCCTTTTATTGCACTCCACTTCATTGTGCTTCACACATACTGCATTTTTACAAACTGAAGATTTATGGCAACCCAGTGTCAACTAAGTCTATTGGAGCCATTTTTCCTACAGCAGTTGCTCACTTCATGTCTCTGTGTCACATTTTAGTAAGTCTCACCACATGTCAAACTTTTTCATATCTATTTTATTTGTTATGGTGATCTATGATCAGTGATTGTAACTCGCTCCAAGCTCAGATGATGATTAGCATGTTTTAGCAATAAAGTATTTTTTAATTAAGGTATATATGTTTTTAGACATAATTCTATCGCACACTTTATATACTATAGTGTAATGGTAAGGTAACTTTTATATGCACTGGGAAACCAAATAATTCATGTGATTCTCCTTATTGCAATATTCTTTATTGTGGTGGTCCGGAACTGACCCTGCAATATCTCTGGGGTCTACTTGTAAATATGTAAGATATATAATATATCCTTAAGGCTGTATAATATTCCTTAGCTATTTGTGGGGTTGCTGCTTATGAGGGAATATGCACCTGAGTAGGGTTTGAAGAGTCTGAGTGGTTCTCCTGTGGCTGACAGAAAGCTGACTCCTGACCTCTCCATTACATTGCCTCCCAAAGTGAGACATGTTATTGCTGGGAAAATGTTGCTCCGATGAATGGTGTTAGGAATGAAAACATTTTGGAAACTCTGCACTAAGGCAATTAGCCTCTGCATGCCCGTGACAATGGGTTGACTTTCTACACATTTGGGTTTTGCAGCAGAGACTCAGACTGTGAGTATGTTCAGGTAGGGTGGCCACGCTTTGCACTCCATGAGTTCCTAGTGGCCATATTTTAGTGTAGATTGTGAAGAAAAAGACATCACACTCATCTTCTCAGAGGCCATCATCCTTTCATGTACCAGACATTAGAGAAAACAGGGAAGTAAGTGAAAAAGGAAGAGGTCTGTAATGGACAAGCCTTAGTAGGCAGCACTGATGGGCTCTGAGCAAGATGAAATGCTGCAAAAGTTGAAGAGTCTCAGAAGCACACCTCTAATCAGATGGATGGGTCTTCATTAAGCTCTCCGTCACAGGGGAAACAGAAACGCAGCCCAGATTCAGAAAGGCGCTTGTCCCCACTATGGAGATTAGCCAATAGAGCTTTCCTACTCCCTACAAATTTACTCAGTGTATAAATGGGGTCTGAAGTTAAGCTCTACCCCAGATCAGATTCAATAGAAGCCCTGGTTATGTGCATTTAATTAACCCTATCTGTAAAAATTTGACATACTGAAATGGATTGCATACACTTGGCATTTTTGCAGGCGTATAAATTGCATACTGAAGGCAGGGAGTGGGCCTCTTTCTGATTGCACCAGTGGTAGTTTATCCAAGTTCTCTGTGTAAATGCACATCCTGAAGCATGAGGAAAAGGGCCAGTCTCCCCAGTTCCTTTAAAGGTTTTCAGCAGTCTTCACTGAAATAAATGTACTGGAAACAGCAGAAGTAGAAAATGGCACAAAGGCGATAACGTTTGCATAAAGAAGCCATTAGGAAGGTGTGCCAATGGAACTATTGTGTGATGTTGCATAACAAATGTACACTTTCATTTAGTTATTTGAAAGATTTGGCTTATCCAGAAGTTTTTTGCATTTAAAGAGCATGATGCTGAATGATTCTCCATTCCTGAGATGCCAGCCATTCTTGAAAAAGCATTCACAGAATGATTAAAAGCGTAATAAAAGAGTAAATCCCAATGCAATATTTATCCAGCCTTAATTTTCAGCTGAATACATCCAAACCCACCCCATCCCCCAATTTGTGCAATCACAGCTTAATAAATGGCATATTTCAAATGTAGGCTGTTAAAGAAACAGTTAAGAGAAACCAGAAACAGAGCCACACAACAGCCCTGCATTCCTCCAAGATGGAAACCATATAGACCTGACACTGGTTAGGACTTTCTAGGCACTGCCTTTTAAGTCCCTCTCAAGGGCAGGAGCTGACAGGTGGAGAGCAGCGATGGTCCTGGGAAAGGACTAAATTCAGTCCACTACTCACAAAAGACTAAATGTAAAGGCCCAATAAGAATATGGAAAATGGCAGCCTCACGAGTAGTCAAGAATGTAGATTATAAGGCAAATACGTTTCTTGTCCTTAAAGTTAGCAACAAGTAGATGATCTCTTCCTGCTTTTGCTTCCACCCTTGCCAGCCTACAGTTTTGATGTAAGATGCATTCAGCAGCCTGACAGATCCTGATCAAACCTGAGGTGCTTGGAGCCTCTCTCCTAGTTAGAATCTTCCTGGGGCTGGCTTACCAGTCAGAACAATCCCACAGCATCTGCTGCCCACATGTCCTCACCTCTCCTCCACCCACTGCTCTACTCACACTGGCCTCCTTGCCAGCCCTTGACGTTAGGAACAGTGCCAACCTCCCGGCCCTTGAACCTGCCCTTCTGGCTTTCTGAAATACTGTTTCCTTGGATATGCACAAGGCTGCATTTCATTTCATTCTGGACTCAGATGTCCTTTCCTAGCAAAACTAGATAGATAGCACTTTATCTGAAATAGCATCATCCCACCAGCCTCTAACCCCACTTTACTTTCTTCATCAGACTTACCACTGCACAATGGTATATTGTGTATTTATGTATTTATTTTTTCCTGGCTTCCCACAGGATCTGAGTGCCTTGAAGACAGGAAATTCTTGTTGTTATTGTTCATGGCTGTGTATCTCAAGTGCCCAGTACACAATAAATTTGTGCTGATGGAATGAATTTGAGAGGCACAACTTGGGATCATGAAGGCTGTTCTACCTATGTTCCCATTCAAGAAATGTGGGGAGAGATGTCAGGACAATCATGATGGGAAATAACCACACAATGTTATCAAATGCCTATAATAAGTTTATATCCTTTAATTCAGTTAACCACTTTTAGAAATTTACACTAGAGAAATAATAGGGGATCCAGACAAAGATTTATGTATGAAGATATTTTACAGTGGAAAATGGAAATGCTTGGAATGAATAGTAATGCTAATAATGATCTAGAGTGGCTACCATCTGCTGTGTGGGTAAGTCTGGGTAAGGTGTTACGTGCTTTAAATATTCTAGGATCTAGTGATGCCCAATTTACAGATCAAGACGCTGAGATAACTTGCGCTAGATGTTGTTTAATAAGTTTTGTGAACAATCTAGTCTCAAGTTCTTGCCATCCGGCCTGAGCTAAGAAAGAATAAACTGGACTTAAATGCCAAAATTATGCTAAGCATCTGTCTCACATGGGGGAGGTTGCCTGGGTAAGGGGTGAGCCAAGGGTATGCCTGAGGGGTGGGGATCACAGTCATTATTTCAGGTCTATGCAATCCCAGATCCCTGGGGCTGGGCATAAGGAACTTGGTGCCTTCTGTCCTCTGAAGTTCTATGAGTGCAGCTCTGGGACTTTTGCAAACATTTATCACTGACCTTTAATAGATCAACATTAAGAAAACAAGCTCTTTCCTCTACTCCCGCCTTCCCTTCTTCCTATTGTTGCCAGAGTTGATGGTTTCCTCTTGAATCCCTGAACTGCTCTCTGTGGAGTCTCATTCATTTCCTGTCCAGGGAGCCTTGGCATCCTATCCTCAGGCTAGAAGCAGGCCCACAAGCCAGCAGCCACAGGATCTGTTTCTCCTCATTGTCCTTGGGGGAGACTATGGGGTACTCTGCTCCCCTCCACCCCAGGGCCATCTGGCCCTGCTCCCGGGCCCCTTAATGGGTTGGCCTCGGTCCCTTGCTCTTGCCTCCCACCACACCCCTGCACCCCGCAGTCCACAAGAGGAGACTCCTAGCCCCCCAGATGTGCTTGCAGCCCCGTTGACTCCTCCAGTCCTGCAGATGGTCTGGATTCACTTTCCAAAGGGCTCTGCCTCTGATTCTCCATTTACTGTTCATGTGCTCATTCTAGGATTGTGTCCCATTCCGTGTTTCTTCTTCTACATTTGAAATTATTTTAATTTAAAGCTGATGTTGCTAGCTAATTAATCAAACTTCTGCCAACCACATGCGCATACACATCCTCTTTTGCATCTTAGCGTATGTAGTTCATGTGTGTGTGTGAGAGGGAAAATTCCTTTCACATGGCCTCTTGTCCCCAGAAATCTAAGTTTCTTTGTTTTGGCAGTTGTCCCAGGAATACCACTCCCTGCCCTTTTCTTTGGCCTATTCTTGGGGTATTTTGAAAAAGCCCAAGGGTCCCTGCAATGCTGATTTTCACAACGGCTACAAGAAACAGGACAAACATGGCCCAGTTAGGGGAATCCAAGTTTTTCTGACTGAGGATTCCCTGAAAGCTAAAATGCAAATGTTTCCCTTAGCGCTGGGATCCTTGCTCCTTTCTGGCACCTTCCCTTCCCTTCCCCCTGACCTCAAATAGCAAAGGACCCTTAACTGCAAGTCAACTTTACAGACCACTTTGCCTTCACCTCCCATAGGTGTCAATTCCTTGCTGTCTTTCTGGGAAAAATAAAGGAATAATATGATTAGTTAGTTCAACAATTATTCAGAGTTGCTGGGCAAGAGTAACCTCAGGCAATATCCCTACCATTTAACATTTCACTATCAGCATCACAGCGTCCCAGTCCAAAGGGGCTGGTGATACGGGTCCTTCGGCCTGACAGTGGGGAAGGGATTCTGGTCACCTCGCCTCTCAGTTTGGCCTCTCTCCCACAACCGCAGCCCCTCGGCCACCCCTCCCACAACTGTGCCAGCCTCGCCTCAACTGGGCAGGGCGTGTTTGAGGAGGTGGGGCATGGAGTGACTCAGGGCTACTCTGCTCACCAGGGACCTGTTTCTAGTGACATGAATATTCAGATGAATGGGCTGAAAGGTCAAATAAGAACCTGAACATAGATTTGAGTCTAGGCATGAGACTCAAACATGCATTTTTTCCTTATTCTTTGACTTCAGTTGAGGTCTTCCTTTCTCTTGTCTTTCTCAAAGCAGGATGAAGCAACAAAGGCGAGGCAGCTGTCATGAGGCCAGAGGACACGGTCTCCTTTTTAATATTGTTTTTATTGATGAACAGCCATCCAACTCCGTTTCCTGGCTCTCTCCCCAGCTGCAGTGCACACTCAATTATATTTTCAGGATTGTGTGCTACAGAGATCATTCTGTCTTATTCTTTTAGAAATTGGTTGGGATTTCAAACAAAGGGAAACATGTTTCTATGGAGGAAGGAGAGGGGAGTCAAGCTGCTGCATCTCCCTGCTTGCAGACAGTGACTATTTGGTGAGCTTGTGAAATCTGCCTGGCTGATGTCTTTGTCCTCATTTCCATTTCTCCTGGACTGATGGATGCCTTGCCTCTCTGCTAGAACAGGACCCACTGTGAAGGACTAGGTGCCCACACTGGAAAGGAAGATGGTTCAACCAGACCATGTAGGCGTAGGACAGGTAGGCAACCAGGCCCCATGGCCCTACTACATCACAAACACTAGATGACTCAGACAGAAACACCAGTCAAACTGATCTTCCAGGGCCAGAAAGTTAAGAAGGCTAGGTGATTAATGTAGCTGAAATGTGGTAGAGTACACTGAAGGGTCAGTAGCTTAGATACCTAGGTTCAGTTCTGAGCTCTGCCCCTTGCCAACTATAGGTCACAAAACACACCATCAGCATCCTTCCAAGTCTTGGTTTCCTAGTCACAGGAATAAGACTAAGAAAACCTGTCTCCACTAGAGCTTTCAGGAGGATCATGTCAAATGTCACTTGTGAGACACTAATCTCAGTTGTGAGTGTAAAGGACATATAACCAGTTGATCTATGCAATGGGAAGTAGTTCATTCTTAAGGGAATGTCCCCGAGGCCCATGCCACAACAGAGAAGTCATCCTGACTAGTCCCCAAGCCTTTGGCAGAGGAGAAGTTGGCACACAATATTGGGTAACTTTGAGCATTGTATGGCCCTTCCTAACCTTAAAGGAAACCACACGTTTCATTGTTCTTTTGTGGATGCTCTAGAATCACTGTGGGGTCCATCCCGAGTCACAGATGCAACCTCAGCATTGACTGTGTGTCTCAGCGATGCAGTACCTCTGAACGGAACGACCTCTGCTGTATACACAGGGCTGCCTGCAGGGCCTCCGAAGACTGAGCATCATCAGACACTCCTTTCCTGATGAAGAGAAAGGAACACCCATGGTTTATGGCAACGTGGAATATGATTCACTTGCTGGTGCATCAGCTCCTGGAAAAATAGTTTTAGCTCTAACAACTACTAGCTAAGCATTTTTCAACTTAACTTCTTAGGACTATGAACCAGTTGCTACCCGAGGGAGTGGCGCCATGCACAAGGCTGAGTGGCCCCAGTCAAAATTATTTCCAAAGATATACCTTGGGGATCCACAGTGGCAGTTTCTTAAAATTTTTAAAGAAAACAGCAGTTTTCTGTAGCTGAGTTCTTTTATGTTTTCTTGTTACTGAATGCTCCTTTGAAACCAAAGGTATTGATATATTCTACCTTGCAGGGAAATCAATAAAACCTTTAATCACAAAATTAAATAAGAACCAAAAGCCACTGACGTTACACCGTAACACTCACTAAAGCAACAACTTGAAGTTTTGTGGTCCTCCTGTGGCTGGACTTAGTACCTGTAGGAAAATCAATATTGTCTTCAGAGTAATTTGGGATACATCTTGTCATCATGGAAAACAAGTTCCTGGTAGAGTTTACTAAAAAAGTAAGAATGAGACATCAAAATGTGTTTGCCCACCCAGAACGTGATGATTCCTTGACAGCAGGAAGAAATACAAGTCAGGTGGCCCGAAGTGACATCAAGTATGTCTCCAAGCACATCATCATCACCCAGGGCTCTGGTTCACAATCTACAAACACATTCTGCTGCTCTTATCGATGGCTCCTAGGCCTTTCCTGGAACGAAAAAAAGCTTGGCATGGTGCATGAGCTCAAATGTCCCTAGAAATGCAGACACACTTCACAGTAATGCACCCATTTATCATAGGGCCTTAGTGATGCTAGGTAACAAAAGGTTCTATTTCATGTTCGGAAAAAAATATGTATGTAGCTTTTGCAAGTCACAGAAAGGATTATAGAATTAGGTGCAATGTTAAGAGGTATTACGTCCAGTAAGTCCAACCTCTGTAATGCAGGAGGCCTTTTATAGTACCCCTGAAGGATGCAATTCCTCTGAACTGGAATGTTTTCTTTCTCATCATTCAATAGCCATGCATATCCAGAAACAGTTGCATCTGTTACAACCTTTTATCTTCATGAGCTAAACATTTTCTATTCTTAATAAATTTTAGGCTGAAAGCTTATTCTTCTCTCACATAATACCATCTATGTGGTAAGCTACAGAGCGTAAAGTGAAACCATTTTCACTTTGGCAAATCATTGGCAGCTTGAGCCACTGAGGGCTTCCCAGATGGTGATGTGGTGACACACATTCAGTGAATCATCAGACAAGCCTGAGATGCTGCAGGTTTACTGGAGTCTGACTTAATATGCTTTAGTCCCTGCACTCCTGTGTTAGATCTTCAAAATGGCTTTTCTTCAGAAGCTTGCTCACTCAGAATAGCAAGGGCAACCAGAGAATGGAGCTCAATTAATACGTGGGGGGAGCCAGCTGGATTAGGAGTGGAGGCTTTGAAAATCAGAAAATGAAAACAAAAAGATTTCACAAGGGTGAGGCCAATAAGAAATGTGGACAAGGTCAGTGATCATAGGCCTGGAGTCATCAACCTTGAATCAAATAAGCAGGGCTTAGAACCCAGATACTGGGCATAGGAACTACTTCCCCAAGCCGGCGTCAAAATCCACTGCTGGCTGACACTGTTCTGGGGAGGCAGCAGAGCTCTTCACACAGGAGGACCGTGAGTCAATAAGGTGTTCAAGGTCTTCGTCTCCTGTCATAGAGATTGCTGGTCAGTGAGCCTGCTGCAGCAATCCAGGTGGGAGGTGGGTAGACAGAATGTGTGGGACACCCCAGGAGGTGAGAGAAAAGAAAAGAATGGGCTAACTAGACACTTGTTGGCTTCTATGTTAGCAACCTAGGGCATCAACACGTCTATTCTAATGTTCTCCTCTTTTAGAGTGAATTCCCTGATTGAACAACTAAAGGCCACTTCAGGATGATTCTCTAAAGGCAGTCTGTTCCAGAAGGTTCTCTTGTAAGCAGGTCTCCTGCAGCAAACCTGTTTTCTTCCCCTCTCCAACCCACCAGCCCAAGGGTGCTTTCCTTATGCTAAACGCAGACAAGCAACAGCAAAGGCTCTGTGCATACCCTCTCACTGAGCTTACAAAGTTGTATCATAGAGGTTGTACCACATGAAATTGCCAGCATATTGATCATTTTTGACATAAAAGTGGCAATTTCATAAGGTTCAAATGAAGAGTTCTCTGTTTCAGTGTCTATAGTCTCAGCCAGACCATTCATTTTATTTTCTGTTGATATAATCAGATTTTGACATGGGTTGGCACATCACTGATTCTCAGGCAATGGCTGATGAATGAATGAGTGGGCCGAGAGCCTAGGCTTCAGGGGCCATCTTGCAGGGGAGGATGGCTGGGTTGTGTACTTGACAAGGAAGAAGTTATGTGGCCTAAAAATAACCCTTGCAACTGACAGAACTATAAACAGTACACATTTCTCTGGATAATCTATTTCCTCAGTGAAAACATGACCACACTGACAGATAAACATGCTATTTTATGCTCCAGCTGAAAGATTTTTCTCTCGGGTTACCACATTCTCCAACACCTCACAGAATGGGAGCCAGGCCTTGAGGCTTGTTCTTCCATCTGACATTTACATGCAGTCCATTGGCAACAAAAGTCAAGGCATTCTGGCTGAAGACACTGGTTTTTTAAAATTCTGCACAGCATCACATGGGACAAGTCTGGGTCCTGGTTAGACGCAGACACCCATACAAGGCTCACATCCTTCCTGAGAGTCTCCACATCCAACTCAACTAAGGCGTTTTCCGACCACACCTGATTCACTGAGCAATGGCTCATTTGATATCTGTAATCAGGCTGCTATAACCACCAACTTGCAAAATTTCTGAGAAATCTTGCAGAAATGTCTGTTAGTCAAGACACTTTCTCCAT
This sequence comes from Manis javanica, assembly GCF_040802235.1. NCBI lineage: Eukaryota > Metazoa > Chordata > Mammalia > Pholidota > Manidae > Manis > Manis javanica. Next base: position 99,816,082 of record NC_133157.1, on the reverse strand, counting down.
GGCCATATTTAGATTTTTCCAGAATCAGATGAAGACACCTAACAAAACATGATAATTTCTAGTGCAAAACCTTCTGGTGAACAAAACGATGTCCCATTAAATTTAAGACCAGTGACCTCCAGGGAAAAGATGGAGAAGGACAAGGGAGAGAATTCTGCTAAGAAACATTTAAAGATTATGTTGGCTGAAAATGATGCCCATTTAAAAAATACATATTTTGACCACTCTTAATGAGTCTATGAGGTGAAATCAGTGCATTTATTTTTCCTTCTGGTTTTCTGACTGTCACCATCTTTTTTTCTTCTTGGTGAGTGATGTGGGGTGGGTTGAAAAATCTGGCAACTTTGGAAAAATAAACAAAAGTTCTTGAACTTAATGTTGAATTTCATTCCTAAAGTTGATGGAACAGTTGTTCAAATGACTGACCATCTTTACATGATCACCAATAAGATCTGCTCAAGGTGTGAAAGTCAGACTCCCCCAGGGAAGGCCAGGGAGAGCGGGATATGTGGGAGATGCGCTCTGTGCGCCCCTCCGGCTCAGGCCGGAACCATTCCAGACTGAATTTCAGTTTTCACACTGCTGTGGCTCACAATGCCAAGGAGAGGAATTTCAGAGTTGGAGCTCCATATGTTTGCATAGGCATATTTCACACCAGCCAGCTGATTTGTACTTAACATTCTTATCTTCCGCACCTTCCCATTAGGAATCCAATCAGACTAGCAGTTTATTAGTGTTGAGGGCTATGGGCAGGTTAAGTAATGAACGATCAAGCCCATGTTCGAGTTTCAAAAAGGCAGTGAAAAGTAAAGTTCTGGGACAGCTGGGTTTTGTTTTCCCTGCCCTGCTGGGTTTGCCTGATTTAGAGGATCAAGAGTAACAGGTGCTGAGATCTGCCGTAATGTGGAGTTTAAGTCTAACTGCGTTGTATTTATGTTTGGATTCAGACAATGTTGGACAAGACCTAACTCCTTTTTTCTCAGATTCTGTCAGCCTGGGGATCACCCAGGGCTTGGGTGACAATCACAGGGGTGTTTGGTGCTGACACTACCCACTTTGTCACTGAATTCCAAATTCTCCTATTGAGAAGCCTGGGTGGCCTGGTCTGTTCTCCTGAGTCATCGCAGCCATGCCACCGTGCTCCCAGCTGGGGTTTCTGCTGACCTGCACACACAGGGCTCTTGGTGTTTGTTCTGGAGATAGAAGGACCGACATCACACTGAACCTTGCACCAACAGTGTTCCCTCTGCACGCTAACATCCTGGAAAGGGATAGATGCCCTCACATCTCCACTACCTGACAAGTTCTCGGCTGTCTAGGGACAGATTGATTCACCCCCTCACATTCATCTACTTGGACCATTTTGTACTTCTTTCTTTGTTTAAGAGTTTTAAGAGTCTTGACTGTCCTGAGGGCCTGACTAGCCTCCCTGAAATTCCTTTCACCATTTCTCTCACAGGGATTTTATGCATAGAAAAATCTGCCCTGATAGGTCAGGGTTCTTGAATAAAGGTTACTTTCCCTACCTAAATATCTACCATGACCTCCCAAAACAATCACAGATCTGAAAGCACCTAGTAGAAATCTCCCAGGAATAAAAATCAACAGCTCCACTTTATTGAAAAGGAAATGGAAACAAAAACCTGTAGTTATATAAACAGTGAACAATTTGTAAGGCTCAGTCATTCCTAGACATGGTCCAGTTAGGCAAGAAGGCAAAGTGAGTTGCAGGTCACTTGCTGTCTGAGAGTATGGAGGGCTTTTCTAAGACTGGACTATAATATCTGCAACAAAAGTAAAAGAGAATTCTCATTTACCTTCTTGAAGGAAAATGAGGATTTCTTTTGAAAAATGTTCTTTTTCTTTCAAGTGCCAAAAATGACTGGTCAATAGGCACTTATGATTTCAAACATCTACTTAGGTGTACTTCCATATGGTTTTCAGTAGGTACATAATATCAAGCAGAAATAACAATTAAAAGAAAATCTTTCGGACAATGTATAAATGTTCATTCAGTAGGTCATATAAATGTATGGACTTTTTGTGTATTTGACTTCTCACCATATGAAATATTATAATTGCTGGCTGTTTTCAGTATCCCAGAAATACTTTGTTTGGGCTTGAGGTTTTTAATTTTGGAAAATTTTCTTACTGAAGTCCAGAGATTTATGCGGAAGTGGGGCCATGCTGGATCAGAGGTGATAAAGTATCCATGAGGGAGCATGTAGACATTTAAAGGCAAGCTTTTAAGACTTTAGAGGGCTTACCATGAACTACAGGAAGCCACACTGGAAGGACTGGCATGAGCCAGAACAAGGGGGTTCAGCCTTGAAAGAGCAAAGGCTAGTTGGTTAGATATTATCCACCACTCTCCACCCCCAGTTAACTCCCTGGGGACAATGAAGCTGATCTAGCATGTTGGAACCAAAATCAGCCTTCAGCACAATTATGAAGCAGATAGGAGTTGTATTTAGGCTTTCCTTTCTCATCCTCCCTGTTCACCTGAAACTATTATGCCATCAATATTTATATCTGCTCTTTTTAGCACTGGCAATGCAGCACTCTGCTCTGAGTCTTCCTGCCCTTGTGCCAGGCAGCCCATTGATGTCCACAGAGTACCCTCTGAGATGTTCACTTAAACAAGTGCCCCTTGAAAAAGCTCTTTGCTGTCATCCTATGAGTGAGTCTAATCATAGAAACGTTAAATGCTGGAGACACAAGTGGAGACGTATTTTGGGGGCAAGATAGGCCCTTTAAATTATGTCATGTAAATGGCTCTCTCCTGTCAACACACATGTGTGACCTGCTCTTACACTTGGAGGAGGTCATCTCTAAGTCCCCAAGACATCAGAGATCAGTCAGCATTATCAGTAAGAGCTGTTCTTGCTCCAAAAGCCAAGCAGAAACCTTTCTCACTCAGATTGTCAAAAAGAACAGTCTGAATTAGTGAAAGGTGAACAGTGAAATGTGTTCCTATCTTCAAAAGTATATAATTTATAGACCTAGAATTTTTTAAAAGTCTAATAGAGGTCCTAGGGAGCTTGTTTTAATGAACAGATAAGAATGATTTGTAATTCAGGCATTAATTGCTTATATGTAAATAGCTGCTTCTGAAATGCTTAAGGGTCTGTCTGAAACCAGTTTCCCTTTAAACCTTGGCCTACTATTTAATTTGCACTGGCAATTTTACTCCCAAACCCCTTATTTTGTAGATAATGCAAAGGTAAATTTCAGCGAAGTAATCTATACACGAGGGCCAAATTTCTGTGGTTTTTACCAGAGTCACTGGTTTTGAATCTTAGGGTATCTGGTGTTTTGTTATGACTAATGCTCAGTTTTAAGGCACATTTAAAATATGCAATTTCACTGTTCTTGCTTCATGATGCTAATTTTAGCCAAGGCTGTAGTGATAAAAATCTACATAAATAAATACATAAATAAATAAAATCTACAAGGCTTCCTGGAACTACCACTTTCCTGAAACAATAGTTTCCAGAAATGATTCTAATTAGTGAGTGTTCCTTTGGCTCCAGTGGACAGTTTTATAGATGGTTTGCATGTGCAGGAACTTGTTCACAACACGCACCCACTTTCATAAACACACACGTGTATATGTGCGTATGCTTTTTGTTAGTTTGTTGGCTTCAGTTTGTGCCATCCACAGTGTAAGTTATCCTGAAACTAAATATTAACTATGGATTCAGTAGGGGCCTGCTGACACTCTAAGCACTTATCATAGAAAAAAATGCAGCGCTCTCTTTAAGAGATCTGGTTACTGATAAATCTGTACTCCTTTTTATAACAAGTCTATGCACTGAAAAATAGGGATCCAAGATTGCAGAAGTACACACAATGGAAATCCCAATGGCAATGAAGGGGATATTTTGCAGGTGGCCCCCTTTAGTCTTGGGAAACAGTCGACTTCCCATGTAGCTCTTCCAAACAGCTGGAGAAATCCAATCTGAATGTCAATCAGATTCCAGTGAGTCGAGGCCAGCTCTAACATCTGGCTCACCTGTCTTACTACAGCAAATCCTCACACTCTGCTCCTTCCTGCACATGTTCATTCTTCAGAAAATATTTTATTTATTCCACAATCTGCAAAGCAATATAGCCTCTGGAGCATAGATGGGAGTTGGACCTCTTCTTCAGGTCTGTGTTAGGTCTGTGAACAACTGGACAGCAGAAAGCATGCTTTTTGCACTGAGAGAATGATTAACAATGCTCACCTCTCTTTTTTCAGAGTTAGGGCTTTTATTGCCTCTTCTGTGAGCAAAGATTAAGCCGTGAACTCATAGTGATTTTCTTTTACAAGGTGAGAGAATGACAGCATCCTATCAATTAATGTTGGCATCATACCCGACACAAGAAAAATGAAACTCAATAGTCTTCGACATCAAAGCCCCAGGAAAGTGCTTGCTGGCTGAGTTGTATTCATGGGGCTCAGGACAAGCAAAAGCCTCCCAAAAGGTCCACCCAAGTATGAGTTTCATCGTGGGACTCACCTAGGGTGAGAGGCTGTCAGGGAATCTCTGGTGATGGATGGGCTCCATGTATGGGGGATGCTCTGAAGATGTAGATTTCTGTTTGTTTTGGAGAAGTACCCAAAAAATGTTGGCAGATCATATAAGGATTTTTCTTTTGTTTTGGAGCTTGCTTGAATCGAACCAAGCTCTGCTGGATCTCTCCTCAGAACAGGCTCTCTCTCGTGGCTTTTAGTATATCCTGTTTCTGGACAGGCTGCAGCAATCCGAACAAAGCTTCTCCTGGTGTTTTATCATGTTTCGACTCAATTCCAGGACAAACCTGAGATCAAGTGGAGGCAAGGGAAAACTGCAAAGAGAGTGTTGAGGAAAAGGTTGGCTGGGCATCCCCACCCAACTAAAAGAGTATGAATGTTTGTTATTGCTTATTTTGGGGCAGGTCAGTGGAGGGGGAAGAATGCTATATTAAAAGCTGGAGACTTGAGTTCCAGCTTATTCTGTTGCTGCCTAGGGTCAAATTTGCTAAGATATTTTGCCTCTTCTGTAAAGTAGATTGGAATTTCTCTGAAAGTCCTTCCACCTTTCACAGAGCATATTCTAAAGGCTGGTGCATTTTATTCTGAAAATGCTTAAATACATGGAAAGCCTATTTTTCTGACCTGGTTCTTGACCTTAAGTCAGAGCACTTATCACACATGGAAGCTCTATGACTAGGCATTTTCACTTTACCACCAATAGTAATATTTCAAGAAAGTAACCATGGGAAATAGTTACAAACACATTCTCTCCACTTGACAGTTTTGCTGATCCTGAAAGATAAATAGCTTTTGTCCTTTCAGTAATGGACAAATCTGATATCATTTCTCCCTTCAAATCTTCTCCTACATAACATAAAGTGAGGAAACAGTATGGATATCCCATCCCAAACTTGTCCAGGGCCTCCCTGTTCAGCTTAGGTTGTGCCCTAGACAACTCCAGAAGACTCTACTCACAAGACAATGAAATGTCTTCTGGCATTATGCAGAACAATGGGCTTGATTCTCACAACTTCCTGTTCCAATCTCAGTGTATGAACCGCCTTTCCTGAAAGAAGTCGTACACTTCCTTGCCTCCCATATCTTTGTCTACAAGCTTCCCTCTGTCTTAAATACCTCCACTATTGCATCAAAATTATTGCTTTTACTCTATTTCCTCAAACAGAATAAAATCCCCAAAGGCAGAGACATTGCACCATGCCTCACAACACTAGTAAATAAATAAGAAGAGGGAAAGATTAAATTTTAAGTGGCATACAATTAAAGTTGCCTTGTGAGAATCTACACAAGTGACTTCTAACCTGTCTTCTCTTGCTGCTGACTTAATATCCCCAACTCAGCCAGAGTTTGTCTCCCTTTGTTGTCTCTGTCATCAAGGCACAGAACTTACAGAAAATTTCAAAGGTTCAATAGCAAGTTTCCATATTTCTTTCTGTTTCATCTTTCTTCTATGATTCTATATATTCCTATTTTAAATGCATTACAAAAAAGCGTAAGAGTCCCACAGGACACTAAAATTCAGGAAAGTGGGACAAGACATAACATATAAAAGTGTAAGCAAAGATAAAAAACATAAGCGGAAACTTACTGACCAAAGATCCACTGCAGGGATGCAGTAGAGGTAGTGGAGGCTGAGACACAAGAACCTGAACTGCACCAGGAGTTTAAATTGAAGCTCCAGCATTTACTTAACTTCTCTGTGCCTTGGAGTTCTCACCTGTATAATGGGAATAATAAGATTGTTCTATGATTAAATACATTAATATACAGTTGTTTCTTATTCTCTGCAGTATTTATGTTTTGTAAAGTAGCTAAGAACTCTGAATTTGCAATACTGAACCATGGCTCCGAGGGTTTCCTAGGCACCTTTGGTGTGCTTTCATTAATCAGCCAATACACAACCTTGTTTTATGTGTGTTCCTATTTCATATATTTTGTTGACTCATTTAAGAACTCATGCCATTAACACTGTAACTCGTGCCTGAACAGAGCTTATTTGATACATGCGTTTTCTCAGTAAGGCACATCACAGCCTTCTTGTGTTTAGGGACACTGGACAGCATGGTAGCAGTAGGCTTGGGGCCATTTTAAACAGCAATATCACCAACAAAAAACACAAAAATGCAAAAATACTTGGCACTAAATACATAGCAGGAAGGGCACATGTTTGCTGTATGAGATCTGAGCCAAGGGGCCAGACTACAGCTTTGCTCAGCTTCAGCTGGAAACATGCATGTTGGGCAACTGAAAGTTTTCATCCATGTCCACCAAGAACCATGAAAGTGCTGCAAGTATTGTTTTGAGGGTTGCAAATAGCCAGTAAATAATGAGGCTCAATCTCTGTATTTTTAAATCTTAGAACAAACTCTGACACATAATAATCCCTGTGTACACATTGCTATTGTTATACAGGTCATATTATACAAGGTAGGCCTGTGTTTGATTGCTATGACGGTTAATTTTATGTGTCAACATGGCTAGGTTATAGTGCCCAGGAGTTCAAGCAAATGCTAGCCTAAATGTTGCTGTGAAAATATTTTGTAGATGTGGTTAATATCTACAATTAGTTGGCTTTAAGTACAGGAGATTACATTTGATAGTGTGGGTGGGCCTTGTCTAATCAGTCGAAGGCCCTAAAAGCAAATACTGAGGTTTCTTGGAAAAATTCTTTCCCTGAGACTGCAGCATCAACTCCTGTATGAGCGTCCAGCCCATTAGCTTGCCTTGTGATTTCGGACTTGCCAGTCCCCACAATCACATGGGCCAATTTCTTTTAAAAAATCTCAGTGCATAGATAGATAGATGATAGATAGATGAAGCTCCTATTCATTTTGTTTCCCTGGAGAACCCTAACTGACACATTCACTTTTAATTATTTTCCCTCTTGCAGTGATGTGGTCAAGAGGGAGAGACACCTAACTGGAAATCAGGAGGTCTGGATCTCTGTTTATCAGGGTTTTCATCAGCCACATGGCTGGACTGGGGGGCCGTTTTCTGTGGGCCTTTGTGGTTCCAAGATTCCCTGGCAGGAGACAGAGTGAGAGCAAAGGCCTGACCCTATCCCCACCCTGTCCTCCAACAATCCTCTTAGAATCATGGAGTATGAGAATTGGATAGAACCTGAGAGATTATATCATCCAAATTCTTTGTTTCTTCATTTCTTCTAGTGCAAATATAAAACCCCAGGCTTACAGTCCCTTTCTTCCTCCTAAACTGGGCATCAGCTCTTTTAAGACTTACTCCATCTGCTGCCAGATTCTCTGAACCCTTGGGAAGCCCTGCAAAATGCAGCCTCGACAACAAAAAAAATTAGGGGAAATTAGTGGTGGGGTGGGAGGGGGTGAGGAAGATAGAAGTCTTTTAAAGCCCTGAAGTGCTAGCAGAAAATTGATCAAAGCTGAGATGAGTCTCAGCCATCTCTTCTAACGAGCTGCTAATATTATAGTAGGAGCCCTGTCAGGACAATTTGTCACACTTGTCCCTGTGTGGGTTGAATCCCCTTCAGAGTCATCTTCCCAACCTACTGCCACAGGCGACTTGTCTGCAACAAAGTTGAGAGACATAATGGAAAGGGAAATGGGGGGTGGGGGGTTGCTAATGGCCACTGACAAGTCGTCTGGGCCCATCCCCGAGATCCTGCAGCCTCAACCATATCTGCCTTCATCAGGCTCGAAGAGCCTGTTACTTCAATTACAGTGTGTTTCTGTCGTGACTGCAATGCCCACTGTCACAAAGATACTGTCCAGAAAAAAATACCACCTCCTGAAAAATAACACGGTGTCAATACTAGTTACCAGGCCAATAAAAAACTGATAAGCGAGACTCCTTGTTGCGACAGGCTCAGCAGTGATCCCTTAGTGGGGGCAAAGTTCTTGTGGGCAGAATGACTGCCTGTGACCCCAGAGGGACCTGTGTCCAAGCATCAGCTGTGGGGTGCGTGGCTCACACAGTGAGTCCATCCATCAGATGGGGACCCTGGCACTTGCTTAAGTGGCTCTCGGCAGACCATCAATTGGCCAACACTATTGTCATGTTGAGCTTCACAAAGGTCCCATTCTTTCTTGCTGCTTTTAACATAGAAACACCAACAAAACATCTGTTGTGGGTAGATCAGAGAACAAAAAGATGTAACAGAATCCAAGGTGCAGCGGGTATTAGGGGCAGAAATAATGCCCATGTCAAAGGCCAGGTTATATAAGGTCTCTTGTGGATGAAACCACTCCATGTGCAAAAAAGAAGGCATGACTTCCCCTCATTTTTCCACATTTTTAACATGCCAAGCTATAAAGAAATTGTACTGATTTTCAAAGAAGATTTCTAAATTGTCTATATGTCTATATATCTATTTATACACACCCTGCTCAAACCAAAATATATTTGAAGACACATCACTTCTATAACAATGTAACTACATGACCTCCTGTGGAAGCTACCTGCCTAATGCAAGTTGAAGACTAATCATACTTTTCCTAGGATGCTGCAGCTGGAGGGTGGCTTCAGTGCCATCCAGCCAGGCCAGCGCCATCATTTATCAGATCATTTATTTGCCTGGATTGTTGAAGTGACTTTTCAAAACCCATATGGCTAGTGCGTGGGAGAACCAGGCTTCAAACCTACATATCCTCAACACCCAGTATTCCTCCTACTACCACTGTGTTAACTTAGTAAGAGTAGAGAAGGAATGAAGGTCCAGGGGAAGCTCTCTGTGGATAGGGAAGAGTAACTCAGCTTCAAACCCTCAAGTCATGCCATCTGGTTGGGCAGCCAGCTATGGAAAGTCAGGCCGAATGCCAGGAGGGAAAGCAAAAGGAGTCCTAGTTGGAGCAAAAAAAGAAAATGGAAGAATCCAGGAGGTAAGACCAGCTTAAATGTTTGAGAAGTTAGGTGACCGGGGGTAGTACATGAAACCCTTAGAAGAAGTTACACAGGACATGAAAATATTCATTCCAATTTAAATTTGACACTGGGAAAAGCCGAGTCCGAAACCATGTTGCATACCCTTAAATTGCAAGGGTCCCCTGAGGAATCTGCTAGATTGCTCACCTCTTAGTCAAGGAGGCCCTTAAACTCCAGACATGAAAATGTGCATGTTGCTGATGGCTAGTGGCCTAGGACTAAAGTGAAAGAACATGGCACAGTGAGGTCCCCACACCCCTACCCAAAGGTGGGTGGTGACAGGGTAGTGAAGAAAGGAGTGAACAATTCTCGTAAAGTGATAATCTTCTGGGAGGAGTGGCAAGTCAGTATCCTTCTACAGAAATAACAAGGAAGGGTGAACATTCCTGATTTCCCTTTTACTCTGCTCTCTACCTTTTCCTCGACTATATATGTGCCCAGGCCTTGCTTCATCTGGGTTCTTTAGAAGAGAATACATAGCAAGTTCTTTTGGCAGGTGTTTTTTTGGGAAAAAATCAGGAGAGAAATACCTTTCTGGCCAGATGTCGGAAGTCAACTTTACTCATTTTTCTTCTATTGAACATTTTCCCCCTTGTTCTTCTTCCCCAGTCAGCCAAAGTAAACAGAATCTGGATGTCAAAGATCTACATGAGGCAGCGTTTAAAGAGACCTATTTATCATACACCATAAAAGCGACTGGGAAGTGGAGGAGTAAAGGGGCTTGAATGCATGACCTATGCAGCTTTGGGTCTGTGTGTCTTGCAACTTTCTGCAACAAAAAAATAGCTTCACCTGCCACCTTCACTGATCTACGAACCACACAAATCCTCAACTGCAGAGCACAGAGAGAGGTCCAAACAGATGAATAAGATGATGCATGTAAAGCATGGAGCACAGGGCCTGGCATGTAGCAAGCACTCAATAAATGTTCACTGTGGAGGTAGTCATTCTTGTCATAATTTCTATGGTTTCCTTCCTCTTCCCCTTTGCCCCTCTTCCTCATCATTATCATCATCTCCAACCAGCAATCTGGCTGCTAGGTCACATTTTGTGTTCCAGCTTTGTTATCAAGAATGAATGAATATTAAATCCAATTACATTTTTTCAAATAACTCTAGGGCCTTTGATGAGTAAATAGAATGAGTCTGGGGAGTAGATCAGGGTTTTGAAGACCCAGAATTCTCTCTATTGTCTGTCTATATCATCTCTCTCTCTATTACCTACTTTCTATCTATCTTATCTATCTTTATCCATCCATCCTCAATCTCTGTCTCTGTCTTTATCCCTACCTCTACCTTTATCTTTATCACTATCTTTCTAACAACTAATTTTCTGGGAAGCATTTTGAATATTTTCGACCAAGAAATGATTATGCAAAATCACCCATTTTTGAATCACAAATTTTCACTCTCATATATATAACTGAGAATATATTATTGAGAAATCATTTATTGCTTTAGGGACCAGTTTTGACAAATAAAAGAATTGCCTTGTATTTGCTATCTTTTTGTATGATTATGACATTTTTAACATTATGCAAGTAATACATAACTGCACTTTTCGAGTGCTTTCTGCACTCCCTTTCTCTTTTGCTGGAGTATATCTCCCTGATTTTTTTCAGAGGCCTATGAGTGGTTAAACTTTCTGCATTTTTTTCCTTAAAATGTGTTTCTTTGATTCCACCTCTTCAATGGTAGTTGGCTTAGGTGCAGAATTCTAGCTTTTATAAGTTAGGAATTGCATTTGGCTGCATGAATAGCAATTTGATCAATGAGGCTGGTAGGGGAGGCTTGACAAAACTGAGGGTTTTCTTAGTGTAGTAAGAAGCTGGAAATTGGAAGTCTTGGGCAATTGGAGTTGCTCAGAGAAATCATCAAAACATCATTTACCTTTCTAGTCTGCAACCCTTACCATGCGGTTTTACTTCTCAATGTCACAAATGGTTCAGGTATCTCTATCCATTAAGTGTATATTCCAGGTAGGAATATGGGGTAGGATACGGACAAAGACAACATGAATAAGTCAACTATGTCTGTCCCTTTTTATTAGGAACATGCTAGATTTCTATAGATGACCACTCAAATAACCTTCTGCTTATATTTCGGTGTCACATGGTCAATTCTGGTTGCAAAGGAGTTTGGGGAAGTAAATATTTTTAAGTGGGTACATTGCTGGTTTAAGTAATATTGGAGTTTTGTTAGTTATGCAAGAAGTTAGAATAAATAGATATTATTAGGGAACTAGCAGTGTTTGCAACACAGATTCATTTCCTTTCTGTACAAGAAATTGCTCCCTATTTTTCTTTTATGTGATATTTTGCAGATGGAAAATCTGATTTAGGTCTTTCTCCTTAAGACCTCTTCTAATTGTTCTACTGATTCTGCTGTCTTTGCATAAATTCTTCCATCTGTTGACCTTATTGCTTCTCTTTCATAATGTTGGTCATCATCAAATATTGGGGGTTCTCACTTGAGCGCCCATGTCTGTAGTTGAGATTTCTGGCTAGTCTATTGGTTGCTTTGGTTGTGCTGCTGCTCATCTTGAGCTCCCGGGGTAACCTGTGGAGTAGCATAGTGTGCTGGAACACAGAGGTCCTCAGCACTTTATCTTCCCTGTGATGCAACCCTGTACTTTCTGGGAGCTGTGCTCTCTGGCTGAGGCTCTGACAATTCTCTCCTCCCTAAGTTCTTGCAGTCACTTCTCTGTTGTAAGTCAGATATACCTACTAATACTGCTATGGAGTGGAGAGAGCAAAGTGCAGATGTAAACCCAGGTGGCCCTTCTTCTGGGGTCTCACAACTGATCTCCTGGTGGTTCTTGGTCCCATGCTACTTCCAGCTTCTATAACTCCAGCCAGGGAGCTTGTCTAGCACTCTCCTTGCTGTATGTTGCCTCTGTCTCCTTCACTTGCCTGGTCTCCAGCCTCTTTCCCTGGCCAGTGTCCTCTCTTCAGGTTTTCATTTGTACTCTTTTAGGATTTCTCATATTTCTGATTCCCTGTCAATTTTATCTCTTCTTTCCAAGTAAGATAATGCATGTGCATTTATGTCTGTGGATTTGATGTGACAGGAGGAAGTCTGCAGTTTATGATTTTCCACCAGTTTGAAAGCTAAAGTTTTTTAATGTATTATGAAACACATTTAAGTCTATTACTTCCTGAGATTATCTCTGTTATCCTAAACAACAGTTTGTGCACTTATTATGAAGCCCAACTCACAGGTGAGGAAACAGTGGGATTAATCATGATCATCTCCCACACTAAGAAATACTTTTCTGCTGGCAAAGCACTTTTGTTTCCATAATTTCATTGCTGTATCTCCTTCTTATTATATTTTCACTTCTAAAGTCTACTGACTGCACCATTAGGGAAATATGAAAGGCAAAGAACCAATTTTTTTTTTCTGAGTGTTAATCTAGGAACCTAATCAGCTCCCTAAACCACATGGTATACTAGACAGAGTGTTTCCCACCCTTCCCTAGGGCATGGTGCTCTGTTTCCACATAGGTATGTCTGTCTTGAACTCTCCTGTGCCTGCTAAACCTTCTAAATTTATCTCTCCTGTGCTTCAGTCCCTCACTAGCCAAGCTAGAGAAAGACCAGTGAAGTAAATTCCCTTTGAGTTTGGCAGGTGGAACCAGCTATAATAGCATAAAATTCATGTCTCAAATATTCATGGAGGGAGAGTCAGAAGTGCATCTAATCCTGTCCTTTAGAAAGTTAAAAGAAATAAATACAGGGAAATAATAAATGTTGTTCATTGCAAGGGATAAAAGTGGTGTTAGAATATTACAGTCAGAGCTGAAGAGCAAGAAGCTAACAAGGCCGGAAGTTAGTGAAGAGCAACAAAGAGAAGGGGAAGGACAGGGAGACAAAAGGAGAAGAAGAGGAAGAACAGGAGGAGAGGAGGAGGAGGAAGAGGAGGAGGAGGGGGAGGGGGAGGGGAGGGGAGGGGAGGGGGAGGGGAGGGGAGGGGGAGGGAGGAGGAGGGGAGAGGGAGGAGGAGGAGGGGAGAGGGAGGAGGAGGAGGGGAGGGGAGGAGGAGGGGAGGGGGAGGGGGAGGGGGAGGGCAAGAAAACCTCCACCACCATCATCACCACACTGACTAAAGGCCCTATTAACTTGCTCAAACTGGAGACAGTAGGCCCTGGTCATCTGGTCCAGGGGTGGGTAGTGTTGGTGTAAAGATATGGGGTTAGGGTAATTGCCCTTCACCTTTTAACTCAGACCCCTTCTCTCTGTTAGACAAAACAAGCTCCTCTGATGAAATTAAGAGATTAATATATTGTCCTCTTCTAGGTAATATATTTAGAATAATTTTGGGTCCTATAAACATCTTAATTCACTAGTGGAATTTGGGGCACTGTATAAGAATGCTACAGCAGGTCATTTGAAAGAAGATAGGTAACAGCCCATATTCTTTGGAAATTTGAATTCTCTTACTGTCCAGGTGAACTTTGCCAAGAACTATAGGAATTACTTTCAACTACTCTAGGTCTCCCACAGAGGAGTTGTGATGAGATAGATGTGTGTATGCCCATACTGAATTAATGAAGATATGCCTACTTGGCTATCAACACTTGTTTCAATATAGAATGTTGAATACTGAATATAATGTAGAATATTCAATATCGGATGTAATAATCACTAGCAGAAAGAGAAATATTAGCCCTAAAGGAGCTTTGATACTCCTATGAAGTAAATATTCATAGGCAGACTATATTTTGCCAGCTTTACTCTTGGAGCTGTTTCAGCTTAATTTTTTTATGAATATAGGTTTTTTAGTTAAAGTATCATTAATATACAACCTTATGTTGGTTTCAAATGTACATCACAGTGATTTCAGTCCCTGTGATCAACTTATATTGTGATTTCAAATTGTTGTGCCCTTTTATGCTCCTCCCATGCCCTACACCTGTTCCAACCCCTCCCCCTTGGTAACCACTAGTCATTTCTCAGTGTCTACGAGTTGACTACGGTTTTGTTCCTTCTGATATGCTTTGTTTTTATATTCCACCAAAGTTAAATGATATGGTATTTGTATTTCTCTGCCTGGCTAATTTCACTGACCATAATACTCTCTAGTTCCATCCATGTTGTTGCAAATGGCAGGATTTCTTTTCTTTTTAGGGCTGAATAATATTCCATTGTGTATATGTAGCACCTCCCTTTTATTCATTCATCTACTGATGGGCACGTAGGCTGCTTCCATATCTTGGTTATTGCAAATGGTGCAGCAATAAACATAGGATGCGTATATCTTTTGAAATCATGGATTTTGTTTTCTTCAGGTAAATTCCTAGGAGTGGAATTACTGGGTTATATGGTATTTCTATTTTTATTTTTTTGAGGACTCTCCATACTGCTTTCCACAGTGGTTGCACCAATTTGCAGTCCCACCAACAGTGTAGGAGGTAGGGTTCCCCTTTCACTGCATCCTTGCCAGCATTTGTTATTTCTTGTCTTTTGGATAGTGGCCATTCTAACTGGTGGGAAGTGATATCTCATTGTGGTTTTAGTTTGCATTTCCCTGATTATTAGTGATGTGGAGCATCTTTTCATGGGCCTATTGGCTATTTGTATTTCTTTTTTGGAGAAGTGTCTGTTCAGGCCCTCTGCCCATTTTTTGATCAGGTTATTGGTTTTCTGGGTGTTGAGGCATATGAGTTCTTTATATGTTTTGAATGTTAACCCCTTATCAGATAAGTCAATTGTGACTATATTCTCCCATACTGTAGGATGCTTCTTTGTTCTGCTGATGGGGTCCTTTGCTATACAGAAGCCTTTTAGTTTGATGCAGTCCCATTTGTTTATTTTTTATTCTGTTTCCCTTTCCCAAGGAGATGTGTCCACGAAAAATTTTCTTATGCTTATATTCAAGAGATTTTTGCTTATGTTTTCTTCTAAGAGTTTTATAGTTTCATGACTTACATTCAGGTCTTTGATCCATTTTGAGTTTACTTTTGTGTATGGAATTAGACAATAATCTAGATTCTTTCTCTTACATATAGCTGTCCAGTTTTCCAAACACCAGTTGTTGAAAAGGCTGTCTTTTCTCATTGTATATTCATGGCTCCTTTATCAGATACTTATTGACCATATATGTGTGGGTTTATATATGGGCTCTCTATTCTGCTGCATTGATCTATTGGTCTATTCTTGTGCCAGTACCAACTTGCTTTGATTCCTATAACTTTGTAATAGAGCTTGAAGTAAGGGAACGTAATCCCCCCAGCTTTGTTTTTCTTTCTCAGAAAGGCCTTGGCTATTCAGGGTCTTTTGTGGTTCCATATGACTTTTAGAACTATTTGTTCTTATGCATTGAAGAATGCTGTTGGTATTTTGATAGGGATTGTGTTGAGTCTGTAAATTGCTTTGGGCAGGATGGCCATTTTGACAATATTAATTCTTTCTATCCATGAGCATGGGAAATATTTTCATTTATTGGTGTCTTCTTTAATTTCTCTCATGAGTGTCTTGCAGTTTTCTGAGTATAGATCTTTCAGCTACTTGGTTAGGTTTCTTCCTAGGTACTTTTTTCTTTTTGATGCAATTGTAAATGGAGCTGTTTTCCTGATTTCTCTTTCTGCTAGTTTGTTATTAAAATATAGGAATGCAACAGATTTCTGTGTATTAATTTTGTATCCTGAAACTTTGCTAAATTCAGTTTTTAGTTCTACTAGTTTTTTGGTGGATTCTTTAGGATTGTTTATATACAATATCATGTCATATGCAAATAGTGACAGTGTAACTTCTTCCTTACCAATTTTGATGCTTTTTATCTCTTTGTATCAGCTTAGTTTTTTTTTATTATATATATATTTTTTTTGTTAAGGTATCATTGATATACTCTCTCATGATGGTTTCACATGAAAAACAATTTCAGTTACTACATTCACCCATATCACCAAGTTCCCCTCATACCCCACTGCAGTTACTGTCCATCAGTGTAGTAAGATGCCACAGAGTCACTACTTCTCTTTTCTGTGCTATACTGTCCTCCCAATGACCCCACACACACCATGTGTACTAATCATAATACCCCTCAATTCCCTTCCCCCTCTCTTCCCACCCATCCTTCCCCATGTACCCCCATCCTTGCCCTTTGGTAACCACTAGACCCATCTTGGAGTCTGTGTTTTTGCTTGTATCAGCTTAATTTTTTTTAATTTTTTAATTTTGATATCATTAATGTACAATTACTTGAACAACATTATGGTTACTAGACTCCCCCCATCATCAAGTCTCCCCCACCCACCCCATTAGAGTCACTGTCCATCAGTGTAGTAAGATGCCATAGAATCATTACTTGTCTTCTCTGTATATACTGCCTTTCCCATGTCCACCCCCCTACATTATGTGTGCTAATCGTAATGCCCCATTCTCCCCCTTATCCGTTCCTTCCCACTCATCCTCCCCAGTCCCTTTCCCCTTGGTAACTATTATTCCATCCTTGGGTTCTGTGAGTCTGCTGCTGGTTTGTTCCTTCATTTTTTTCTTTGTTCTTATACTCCACAGATAAGTGAAATCATTTCATACTTGTCCTTCTCTGCCTGGCTTATTTCACTGAGCATAATACCCTCTAGCTCCATCCATTCTGTTGCAAATGGTAGGATCTGTTTTCTTCTTATGGCTGAATAATATTCCATTGTGTAAATGTACCACATCTTCTTTATCCACTCATCTACTGATGGACACTTAGGTTGCTTTCATTTTTTGGCTATAGAGGTGCATATGTCTTTTTCAAACTGGGCTGCTGCATTCTTACGGTGAGTTTGTAACGTGGAATTCCTGGGTAAAATGGTATTTTTATTTTTAGTTTTTTGAGGAACCTCCATACTCCTTTCCACAATGGTTGAACTAGTTTACATGCCCACCAGCAGTGTAGGAGGGTTCCCATTTCTGCACATACTCAGCAACATTTGTTGTTTGTCTTTTGGATGGTGGCCATCCTAACTAGTGTGAGAGGATATCTCATTGTGGTTTTAATTTGCATTTCTGATTAGCCATGTGGAGCATCTTTTCATGTGCCTGTTGGCCATCTGAATTTATTCTGTGGAGAACTGTCTGTTCAGCTACTCTGCCCATTTTTTAATTGGATCATTTCCTTTTTGTTTGTTGAGGTACATGAGCTCTTTGTATAATTTGGTTGTCAACCCATTATCAGATATGTCATTTATGAATATATTCTCCCATACTGTAGGATGCCTTTTTCTTCTACTGGTGGTATGCTTTGCTGTACAGAAGCTTTTTAGTTTGATATAGTCCCACTTGTTCATTTTTGCTTTTGTTTCCCTTGCCCTGGAAGATATGTTCATGAAGAAGTTGCTCATGTTTAAGTCTAAGAGATTTTTGCCTCTATTTTTTTCTAAGAGTTTCATGGTTTCATGACTTAGATTCAGCTCTTTGATCCATTTTGAGTTTACTTTTGTGTATGGGGTTAGACAGTAATCCAGTTTCATTCTCTTACATGCAGTTGTCCAGTTTTGCCAACACCAGCTGTTGAAGATGCTGTCATTTCCCCATTGTATGTCCATGGCTCCTTTATCATATGTTAATTGATCACATATGCTTGAGTTTATATCTGGACTCTCTATTCTGTTCCACTGGTATACGGGTCTGTTCTTGTGCCAGTACCAAATTGTCTTGATTACTGTGGCTTTGTAGTAGAACTTGAAGTCAGGGAGCATAATTCCACCTGCTTTATTCTTCCTTCTCAGGATTGCTTTGGTTATTCGGGGTCTTTTGTCATTCCATATGAATTTTAGAACTGTTCACTCTAGTTCAATGAAGAATGCTGTAGGTATTTTGATAGGGATTGCAGTGAATCTGTATATTCCTTTAGGCAGGATGGCCATTTTGACGATATTAATTCTTCCTAGCCAAGAGTATAGGATGAATTTCCATTTATTAGTGTCCTCTTTAATTTTTCTTCAGAGTGTCCCATAGTTTTCAGGGTATATAGGTCTTTCACTTCTTTGGTTAGGCTTATTATTCCTAAGTATTTTATTCTTTTTGATGCAATTGTGAATGGACTTGTTTTCCTGATTTCTCTTTCTGCTAGTTCATCGTTAGTGTATAGGAATGCAACAGATTTCTGTATATTAATTTTGTATCCTGCAACTTTGCTGAATTCAGATTTTAGATTTAGTAGTTTTGGAGTGGATTCTTTAGTTTTTTTGTGTGTACAATATCATGTCATCTGCAAACAGGGACAGCTTAACTTCTTCCTTGCCTATCTGGATGCCTTTTATTTCTTTGTGTTGTCTGATTGCTGTGTCTAGGACTTCCAGAGCTATGTTGAATAAAAGTGGGTAGAGTGGGCATTCATGTCTTGTTCCAGATATTAAAGGAATAGTTTTCAGCTTCTCACTGTTCAGTATGATGTTGGCTGTGGGCTTATCAAATATGGCCTTTATTATGTTGAGGTACTTGCCCTCTATACCAATTTTGTTGAGGGTTTTTATCATTAATGGATGTTGAATTTTGTGGAATGCTTTTTCAGCACCTATGGAGATGATCATGTGGATTTTGTCCTTCTTTTTGTTGATGTGGTGGATGATGTTGATGGATTTTTAAAAGTTGTACCATCATTACCCTCCAGTGATGAATCCCACTTGATCATGATGCATGATCTTTTTGATGTGTTTTTGAATTTGGTTTGCTAATATTTTGTTGAGTACTTTTGCATCTATGTTCATCAGGAATATTGGTCTGTTATTTTCTTTTTTTGTGGTGTCTTTGCCTTGTTTTGGTACTAGAGTAATGTTGGCCTCATAGAATGAGTTTGGGAGTATTCTCTCCTCTTCTACTTTTTGGAAAACTCTAAGGAGGATGGGTATTAAGTCTTCACTAAATGTTTGATAAAATTCAGTAGTGAAACTATCTGGTCCAGGAGTTTTGTTCTTAAGGTAGTTTTTGATTACCAGTTCAATTTCTTTGCTGGTAATTGGTCTATTCAGATTTTCTGTTTCTTTCTGGGTCAGCCTTGGAAGTTTGTATTTTTCTAGAAAGTTGGCCATTTCTTCTAGGTTACTCAGTTTGTTACCATATAATTTTTCATAGTATTCTTTCATAATTCTTTGTATTTCTGTGGTGTCTGTAGTGATTTTTCCTTTCTCATTTCTGATTCTGTTTATGTGTGTAGACTCTCTTTTTTTCTTGGTTAGTCTGGCTAGTGGTTTAGCTATTTTGTTTATTTTCTTGAAGAACTAGCTTCTGCTTTCATTAATTCTTTCTATTGTTTTATTCTTCTCAATTTTATTTATTTCTGCTTTAATCGTTATTATATCTCCCCTTCTACTGACTTTGGGCCTCATTTGTTCTTCCTTTTCTAGTTTCATTAATAGTGAGTTTAGACTGTTCATTTGGGATTATTCTTCTTGCCTGAGGTAGGCCTGTATTGCAATATGGTTTCCTCTTAGCACAGCCTTCACTGCATCCCATAGATTTTGTGATGTTGAATTATTGTTGACATTTGTCTCCATATATTGCTTGATATTTGTTTTTATTTGGTCATTGATCCATTGATTACTTAGGAACATATTAAGCCTCGATGTGTTTGTGGTATTTTTCATTTTCTTTGTGTAATTAATTTCTAGTTTCATACCTTTGTGATCTGAGAAGCTGGTTGATACAATTTCAATCTTTTTGAATTTACTGAGGTTTTTTTGTGGCCTAGTATATGATCTATTCTTGAAAATGTTCCATGTGCACTTCAGAAGAATGTGTACACTGTTGCTTTTGGATGGAATGTTCTGTAGATGTTTGTTAAGTCCATCTGTTCTAATACATTGTTCAGTGCCTCTGTCTCCTCACCTATTTTCTTTCTGGTTGATTTGTCCTTTGGAGTGAGTGGTGTATTGAAGTCTCCTAAAATGAATGCATTGCATTCTATTTCCCCCTTTAATTCTGTTAGTATTTGTTTCACATGTGTAGTGGATCCTGTGTTGGGTGCATAGATATTTATTACAATTATAACCTCTTGTTGGACTGACCCCTTTATCATTATGTAATGTCCTTCTTTCTCTCTTGTTACTTTCTTTGTTTTGAAGTCTATTTTGTCTGATACAAGTACTGCTACTCCTGCTTTTTTCTCCCTGTTAGTTCCATGAAATACCTTTTTTCATCCCTTTTACTTTCAGTCTGTGTATGTCTTTAGGTTTAAAGTGAGTCTCTTGTAGGCAGCATATAGATGGGTCTTGTTTTTTAATCCATTCAGAGACTCCATGTCTTTTGATTGGTGCATTCAGACCATTTACATTTAGGGTGATTATTGATAGGTATGTAGTTATTGCCATTGCAGGCTTTAGATCGTGGTTACCAAAGGTTAAAGGTTAATTCCCTTACTATCTAACAATCTAATTTAACTCACTTTGTGTGCTATTACAAACACAACCTAAAGGTTCTCTTTTTCTTTTCCTTTTTCCTCCTTTTTCTTCCTCCTCCATTCTTTGTATGTTATGAATCATATTCTGTACTCTTTGTCTATCCCTTGGGTGACATGTATTTAGTCTTAGGAACACTTCCATCTATAGGAGCCCTCCAAAATGCACTGTAGAGGTGATTTTTGGGAGGTAAATTCTCTCAACTTTTTCTTATCTGAAAATTGTTTAATCCTCCCTCAAATTTAAATGATAACCTTTCTGGGCAGAATATTCTTGGTTCAAGGCCCTTCTGTTTTATTGTATTAAATATATCATTCCACTCCCTTCTGGCCTGTAAGGTTTCTGTTGAGAAATATGGCAGCCTGATAGGTTTTCCTTTATATGTTATCTTTTTTCTCTCTCTCTGGCTGCTTTTAAAAGTCTATCCTTTTCCTTGATCTTTCCCATTTTAATTGTTATATGTCTTGGTGTTGTCTTCCTTGGGTCCCTTGTGTTGGGAGATCTGTTCACCTCCATGGTCTGAGAGACTATCTCCTTCCCCAGATTGTGGAAGTTTTCAGCAATTACCTCCTCAATGACACTTTCTATCCCTTTTTCTCTCTTT
Organism: Manis javanica; assembly: GCF_040802235.1. Taxonomy (NCBI): domain Eukaryota; kingdom Metazoa; phylum Chordata; class Mammalia; order Pholidota; family Manidae; genus Manis; species Manis javanica. The sequence continues at coordinate 99,794,678 of NC_133157.1, read as the reverse complement.
TTCTTCTTGTACCCCTATAATACAAATATTGTTGCATTTGGATTCATCACACAATTCTCTCAATATTCTTTTATTCTTAGAGATTATTTTTTCTCTTTGTGCCTCAGCTTCCTCGTATTCCTTTTCTCTAATTTCTATTCCATTTACCGTCTCTTCTACTACATCTAATCTGCTTTTAAATCCCTCCATTGTATGTTTCATTTCAGATATGGAATTTATTAATGGTTAAATCTCTGACTTAAATTCATTCCTGAGTTCTTGAATATTTTTCTGTATCTCCATGAGCATGTTTATGATTTTTATTTTGAACTCTCTTTCAGGCAGATTGGTGAGTTCAGTTTCATTTGACCCTTTTTCTGGGGTTTGTGAGATTTTGGTCTGAGCCATGTTCTTTTGACATTTCATATTTCTCTGTGGTGCCCACTAGTGCCCAGAAGCTCCAGTCTCTGGAGCTGCTCAGCCCCTAGAGTGAGGTTGGGGATCATAAGGAAGTGGAGCTAGTGCCTGGGGGGAGGAAAGATCTGTTTCCTGATTCCCATCTGCTGGGCCTGTCTCCAGTATTAGAACCAGTGGTCCAAGCACACAGGTGGAAGCCTCTGTGCTTTGCATCTTTAGCTGTTGTAGGCGGGGTCTCCCTTTGGCTGGCCTGATGCCAGCACAGTGACTGCAGGTTTGTGAACAGGTGTTGGCAAGCTAGGGGAAAGCCTCAGCAGGCTGCATGTCACAGTGGGGGGCCTCAGAGCTGAGTAGGCAGCCAGGGGGATGGGGCACCTGAAACTCCTCAATGTCCCCGACCAGCTGGGCATAGTGCACCCAGACAACCTTGTCCAGCTCTCCCCTCACCCGTGCAGCAAGCTCCGTGCTGACCCTGCTCCTTCAGCAGCCCTCTCACTGCTAGAAAGCCTCTCAGACCACCTTCCTTTCCCTTGTCCCAGAGCGGCTGGGTGTGGATCCCCTCCTCCACAAATGGCCGTAATCTGTCTCTCAAGCACTCCACCTGTCTGAGCTCCCCAACTTCCAGAGCAGCACACAGTGTAGGTTTCTGCTCCCAAAGCAGACATCCAGGGTTGGGTGTTCACCAGTCCCAGGCTTCCAACCCCTCCCCTGCTCCATTTCTTTTTCTCCCTCCAGTGAGCTGGGGTGGGGGAAGGGCCTGTGTCCCGCCTGATAAAGGCTTTCATACGTTACCCTGTTTCATGAGGTCTGCTCTGTTCGTGAGGTCTGTGTGCAGTCTGGTTCAGCCTTCTTCTTGTTGTTGTTTTAGGGTTAGTTGTATCAATTAACTATATTTTCATACTATCTGTGGTTTTGGGAGGAACCTCAGCCTCACCTCTCACACTTCCATCTTGAATATCCTCAGCTTAATTTTTATAGACAAAAGCCTAATGAACCTGAGGGGGAAAGCTGACATAACACAGTAACAGGATATGTCCCTAGCACATCTACTGCTAATGATGTCTACTTATAACTCTTGCTATCTTCCCTCACACACATGACTTACTTTCTACCAGACTCAGCAAGAAAGATTACCTCTTAAGAACTTGGTTTTGGAATTCCCAGGATCTTGATATTCCTGTAGCACACTGAGCTGTAGAGTGAGCAAATGGAAATGAATGTGACAAACTTCTAAGTAGAAAACTCTATTCCCTGGATTCCTGAATCTCCCAGCTGTGATCCAGAGGGGTGCCCATTTTGAGTATTTCTTCAGTAAACTTCCTTATTCTTTCCCAGTCTCTTCCTTGTGCTCTAGCACTACCAGCTTTGTTATGAAGTGACTCCATTTTTCCTGTGTGTTCCAGAGAAAAGATTGAAATGACCAAAGGGATAGACCAAAGGTCCCATGAAAAATGTTTAAAGGGATTGAGGTTGCTCCAAGCTTACTTAAATTTCATCTCCTTCATAAAAATTTATCTGATTACCCAACTGAGGATGCTTTTCCAGTTCTCTGAAATTCTAAAACCCTTGGAATATATTGCATATTCTGATTTTTAGCTTATATTCTTAGGCATCTTTTTCTGGTTGCTCTTGGTTTAGAACCTCATCTTCCTACCCAGAGGTTCATCTTTGCATGTTTATGGATGATAGTTCCCAGGTCCCAGGGCTGCTGAGCACCCAGAATGCTGGACACAGGGACTCAGTTAATATTGGTTCACTTGATCTCAGAGAATTGTCTTATTATTGTCTTCAAGACAACAAGTTTTAGTTAAAGAAAAGAGAGCCATTTTTAATGTCCACAGAGTACTAAACAAAAGGAGTTTGATATAAATCCAAGCAGAAGAGATTTCTTCAGTTAGGTCCAGAATATATGTAGAAGACATTCACAGCTGCTTGGTGAAAATAGAAATGCTTTGTTCTGCAGAGAGTTGGTGATTAATGGGATATTAACATAAAGTTTCTTGGGTGCATGTAAGGCTACTCCCCTACTGTTTGACATAAACCTACCTAAATCACAGGGTGGAAGTATAAGTGGCCAATAAAATGCTTAGAAAATAAATCCAGCAGAAGGAAATATTTTTTTATAAAGCAGTATTGAGATTGCTTTGCAATAAAATAGACATGAATAAAATGTTACTATTCAAAGTTTAAATAAGTTCAATATATTTGGACAAAGGTACACATTCATATACCCAAAACCACAACATATAGAACATTTTCAAATATCTGAAAGGTCCCTGTTGTTCTTTCTTAGTTAATCACAACTCGCCCCCAAGCTCCAACTGCAGGCAACTAATGTGCTTTCTGTCACTATAGGTCAGTCTGCTTTTTCTAGAGTTTCATGAGTTGAATCATAAAGTACATGCATTTTTGTGTGAGGCTTCTTTCACTCATTGCAGTGGTTCTGAGATTCATCTATATCTTTGTATGTGCCAGTATTTTGTATATTTTTATTCCTGAGTAGTATATCATTGTTTGAGTGTACCACATTTTGTTTATCTGCTAACAATTAATGAGCATTTGAGTGGTTTAGTTTTCATATAGTGGGAATAAAGCTGCCATGAACATTCATGCTCAAGTCTGGTTTATTTCTCTTGGATAACTACCTAGGGATACAATTGCTGGGTGTTTGGTGAGTATATTTGTAACTTTGTGGAAAACTGTCAAACTGGTTTTCAAAGTGGTTAGACCATTTTAGATCACTATATGAGCATTCCATTTGCTCTCCATCCTTGCCAACATTTGGTATTATCCTCTTAATTGAGCCATTCTAGTAGGTATGTAGTTCTGTCTCATGATGTTTTAATTTTTCTTTATTCATGAATAATACTGTTAAGCATCTTTCATATGTGTGTTGGCCTTTCATTTATCCTATTTTCGAAGTGTCTGTTCATGTCTGTACCCATTGTTAAGCTTGATCATTTGTCTTATTATTATTACATTGTACCAATACTTTATATATGCTGTATATAAGTTCTCCAAGAGGTGTAGCTATTGCAGATATTCTCTCCCAGCCACTTCCTTGTCTTTTCATTTTCTTAGTAGTGTCTTCTGAAGAATAAATGTTAGAATTTTAATTAAATCTAGTAGTTTATTTATATTTTATTTTGTGGATAGTGACTTTTGTATTCTATGAAATTATTCCTTTTCCAAAGTCACAAAGATATTCATCAGTGTGTCCTTTTAGTTCAGTGGACAGAAAACTTTCTCTGTAAAGATATCTTTTGGGCTTTAAGGAACAAATAATCTCTGTTGCAACTACTCAGCTCTGCCATTACAATACCAAAGCATCCATTCATAATACATAAGCAAATGGGAATGGTCAGATTTTGCCAGTGGGCTATAATCTGCCAACCTGTATCAGAAGCTTTATAGATTTAACTTTTATATTTAAGTCTATTTCAGAAAATATTGAAGTATGATGTGAGTCAAGGATTGATATCCATTTATTTTCTACATTTTTGGCATATATATATATATATATATATATCTCCATACAGCCCATTAACATTTGTTGAAAATACTATCTCTTCCCTTAAAAGGAATATTCACCAGGATCAAGTTGGATTTATCCTTTCAATGCAAGAATGCGTCAGCATATGCAACTCAATAAATGTGATACATTGCATTGACAGAATGAAGAATAAAAACCATATGATTTTCTCAATAGATGCAGAGAAAGCAAGCATTAGACAGAATCCTTTCATGATAAAAACTCTCAACAAATAAGCATAGAAGGAATCTACATCAACATCACAAAGGCCATATATGACAGGATCAAAGCTAGCATCATACCAATGGTGAAACGTGAAAACTTTCCCTCTAAATCTGGAATAAGATAAGAGTGTCTACTTTCACCACTTCTATTCAACATAGTACTGGAAGCCCTAGCCACAGCAATTAGGCAAGAAAAAAGAAATAAAAGACATCCAAATCAGAAACAAAGTGAAATTGTCTCTGTTTGCAGATTATATAATCCTATCCATGGAAAACCCTAACAACTCCATGAAAAAAGTGTTAGAACTAATAAACAGTGAAGTTGCATGATACAAAATCAATATACAAAAATCAGTTGCATTTATGTATACCAACAATGAACTATTTGTAAGAGAAATAATGAAGACAATACAACTTACAACAGCATGAAACACAATGAAATATTTAGGAAAAATTTAGTCAAGAAGGTGAAAGACCTGTACATTGAAAACTATAAAACATTGGGAGGTGTCTCAAGATGGTGGGGTGGGAAGGCAAGACAGAAACCTCATCCCACATACACACCAAGGAATCAACTACAGCAAATACAACTAAATCTGAAAATGAACTGAAGACTACAGTTATAGACCACCTACAACTGGGAAAGAAGAAAAGACCACACAGAAAAGGATAAAGTGGAAGAGACACCATTGAACAAAACCCAAGCCCTTCCCCAATCCCAGCCCTCAGGTGAGAGGAAGAGAAACGGAGTAGGAAGGGGATAGGCACCCTGGAACTTTGCACACCTGGCCCAGGAGATCTACCCTGGGAACATAAGTCCACATTGCACTGGGTTCTGGTGATTAATAGGACAGGACACCAGGGACAGTTGGAATACTCTGGGAGGCTGAGACACCAGCTGCCTGTGGAGTACAGGCATTCTCCACTGGTTCGACAGAGACCCAGCATAGAGGCAGCAGTTTGAAAGACGTGCCAACAGGAGCCAGAGGGGTAAGGGTTGGATGGAACTATCTGCAGAAGAAAGGGAAGGTGGATGATACCTCCCCAGTCCTCCCTCAGCCCAAGAGGTTGGGCACTCTTAGGAGCTCCAGATGCTCCATCCCACTTCCTGATGTCTCAGCCACAAGGTGTATCCCTGTCTAACACCAATGTCCACCAGAGTCAAATTTTGCTGCCTGGTGGGCAGAGGGAGACTTCCCAGCTTTCACAGCTTTGTTTCAGCCCAACTTGGGAGGCATCTGCAGGAGCCAGCTCTGAGAGCTCCTGCCTTCCCTACAGATGGCCAAGCCCAGTGCTGTGCACCTTGGTGCTGCTACAGGGTACCCGCTTGACTTGCTGCAGCAGATGTGCATGTCCACTGTTTGATTAGCTGTCTTTGCTGCCCCTGGTGTGGCCTCCCACCATGCTACCTGCTGCCTCCCTGCCTCTGCATGCCCTACCACTGTTCAGCTCACTGCTACTGCCAAGTGCCTGCATGTCCACAACTGGGAGACTTTCCACCATCCCAAGCCCATGTACCCTGCCATTGCACAACTCATCATGCAATTGCCCCACCCACCACCCAGTCAACCCAGTAACTCTATCATTGTTGTGGGCCAGGCAGAGTGTGGTCCTGCCCACAAAGATCCCAGCAGAATACCCTGTTCTGATCACAAAGGGCCAGCTAAGGGAAATTGAGATAAACTTCAGCAGACAGACAGAAAGGTGACTCAGCCCATTGCTCAACAGCAACTGGGGCTCCAATGGCAAAGGAGAAACAAGCAATGGAGAAGAAAGAGTCCTAAGCTTCTGGGCACCACAGAACATTCTCTTCATAAAGCCACTCCTCTCCAGACCAGGAAGCATAGCAGATACATCTAATACAAAGGAAGAAACACAGAAAACCTGACAAAATGAAGAGACAGAGGAATATGTTTCAAACCGATCTACATGATAAGACAACAGAAAGGGGCTCAATGAAACAGAGATCACCAATTTTCTTGATAAAGATTTCCAAGTAAAAGTCATAAACATATTCACTAATCTACAGAAATGTATTAAAGATCTCAGAGAGGACTTCAACAGAGATACAAGAGCTGAGGAATACAGTAACTGAAATGAAACATACAGTGGAGGGAATGAATAATAGATAGCTGCAAGTAGAGGAGACAATCAATGAGATGCAAATTAGAGAACAGGAACACAATGAAGCTGAGGAACAGAGAGAAAAAAGGATCTCTAGGAATGAAAGAATTAATTGTAAGAGAGCTGTGAGACCAATCCAAATGAAACAATGTTTGCATAATAGAGGTACCAAAAGGAAAAGAGAGAGACAAAGGCACAGAAAGTCTCTTTGAGGAAATAATTATTGAAAATTCCCCAATCTGGGAAAGCAAATAGAGTCTCAGGTCATGGAAGCACAGAGAGGCCCTAACTAAAGAAAGCCCAGGAAGACAACATTAAGATATGTAATAATTAAATGGCAAACATTAAGGATAAGGAGAAAGTATTGCAAATGAGAGAGACAGAAAAAATTACACATAAGGGAAACCCTATCAGGCTATCAGAAGATTCTCAGCATAAAATTCATAGACCAGAAAGGAGTGGGAAGAAATAGTTAATGTACTAAAACAAAAGGACCTTAAACTAAGAATCCTCTACCCAGCAAGATCATGATTTAAATTTGAAACAGGGATTTAAAAATTCCCAGATAAATGGAGACTCAAAGAATTTATAACAACTAAACCAGCATTAGAAGATATGCTGAAGGGACTGTTGTATATGGAAATGTTCCTAGGGCTAAACAGTTTTCACCAGTGAAAATAAGTCCATGGTAAAAGGTAGTTGACCAATTAATTATCAAACAAGTACAAAATTAAAACAAAACCAAAACAGCAAAACCAATGATACACAAAATAATTCAAGGAATACATAAAAAGTGCAGATTATGACATCTAATACATAAAGTGTGAAGGAGGAAGAAGAAAAAAAGTACGTTTAGGTTGTGTTTGAAATAGAGCAATCAGCAACTCAATATAGACTGTTATATAGTCAAGAAGCTATCCTTGAACCTTTGGTAACCACAAAACTAAAGCCTGTAATAGATACACAAAAAATTAAAAAAGAGGAATCCAACCACAACATTAAAGAAAACCATCAAATAACAAGAGAAGAATATAAGAGAGGAAGAAAAAAAACCAGAGAGAAATTATAAAAACAAACAACTAATACAATGGAAAAAAGTACATACCTGTCAATAATCACTTTAAATGTAAATGGACTGAATGCAACAATCAAAAGTCATAGAGTAGCAGAATAGATAAAGAAACAAGACCCATCAATATAGAACTTAGAGGAGAGTCATTTCAGACTCACAGGCATACACAGACTAAAGTGAAGGGATGGAAGAAGATATTTCATGCAAACAATAGGGAGAAAAAAAAGCAGGAATAGCAGTACTTATATCAGACAAAATAGATTTCAAAACAAAGAAAGTAAAAAGAGAAAAGAAAGACATTTTGTAATGATAAAGGGGTCAGTCCAACAAGAGTATATAACCATTGTAAATATCTGTGCACCCAACATAGGAACGCCTAAATGTGTAAAACAAATACTGAGAATTAAAGGGGAAAATAGATTACAACACATTCATGTAGGAAACTTTAACACACCACTCACATCAGTAGACAGATTAACCATACAGAAAATAAATAAGGAAACAGAGGCACTGAACAATACATTATATTAGATGGACTTAACAGATATCTATAAAACATTCCACCCAAAAGCAGCAGGGTATACATTTTTCTCAAGTGTGCATGGAATGTTCTTTAGAACAGATCACATACTTGGCCACAGAAAAAACCTCAATAAAATTCAAAAAGATTGAAATTGTATCAAGTAACTTCTCAGACAACAGTGGTATGAAACTAGAATTAAATTACACAAAGAAAATTAAAAAGCCTACAATTATATGAAGGCTAAACAACATGCTTCTAAATAATCAATGGATCAATGACCAAATTAAAACAGAAATCAAGCAATACGTGGAGACAAATGAAAACAAAAATACAACAGTCCAATATTTTTAGGACACCACAAAGGTGTCCTAAGAGGGAAGTACATAGCAATATAGACCTACCTCAAGAAACAAGAACAATTCCAAATAAACATTCTAAACTCACAATTAAAGAAACTAGAAAAAGAAGAATGAATGAAAACAAAAGTTTGTAGAAGGAGGGACCTAATAACGAGCAGAGCAGAAATAAATAATATAGAGAAGAATAAAACAATAGAAAAAAATTAATGAAACTAAGAGTTGGTTCTTTAAGAAAATAAACAAACTAGATAAGCCCCTAGCCAGACTTTTCAAGAAAAGAGTCTACACACATTAAACCCAATCAGAAATGCAAAAGCAATAGGCACAACACATACCACAGAAACACAAAGAATTATTACAGAATACTCTGAAAAATTTTATACCAATAAATTTAATAACCTAGAAGAAATGGACAAATTTCTAGAAAAATACAACCTTCCAAGATTGACCCAGGAAGAAACAGAAAATCTGAATGGGCCAATCACCAGCAATGAAATTGAATTGGTAATCAAAAAACTCCCAAAAAACAAAACCCAGGACCAGATGGCTTCACAGCTTAATTCTACCAAACATTTAAGGAAGTGTTAATACCCATTCCTCTTAAAGTAGTCCACAAAGTAGAAGAAGAGGGAATCCTTCTAAACTCATTCTGTATGGCCAGCATCACTCTAATACAAAAACTAGGCAAAGGCACTACAAAGAAAGGAAATTATAGACCAATATCCCTGATGAACATAGATGCAAAATTACTCAACAAAATATTAGCAAACCAAATTTAAAAATACATAAAAAGGATCAACCATCACAACCAAGAGGGATTTATTCCAGGAATGCAAGGATGATATTTTATTAGTAAATCAATCAGTATCATATACCACATTAACAAAAAGAGGGATAAAATCCACATGATTATCTCAAAAGGTGCTGAAAAGGTATTTGACAAAATTCAACATCTATTCATGATTAAAACTCTCAAAAAAATCAGCTTAGAGGTACATACCTCAACATAATATAAGACAAACCGACAGCTAACATCATACTCAGTCTCAAAAAGCTGAAAGCCTTTCCTCTAAGATCAGGAACAAGACAGGGATGCCCATTCTCACCACTTTTTTTCAACACACTACTGGAGGTCCTAACCATGGCAATCACACAACACAAAGAAATTAATGGCATCCAAATTGGTAAGGAAGAAGATAAACTGTCACTACTACTTGCATATGGCATATTATACATAGAAAACCCTAAAGATACCACTGAAAACTATTAGAACTAATAACTGGATTCAGCAATGTTTCAGGATACAAAATTAATGCACAGAAATCTGTTGCATTTCTATATTCTAACAATGAACTAGCAGAAAGAGAAATCAGGAGAACCATTCCATTTACAATTGCGTTAAAAGAATAAAATACCTAGGAAGAAACCTAACCAAGTACCGGCACAAGAACAGACCCATAGACCAATGGAACAGACTAGAGAGACCTGATATAAACCCAACCATATATGGTCAATTAATATATGATAAAGGAGCCATGGACATACAATTAGGAAATGACAGCCTCTTCAACAGCTGGTATTGGCAAAACTGGACAGCTACATGAAAGAGAATGAAACTGGATTGTTTTTTAACCCCATACACAAAAGTAAACTCAAAATGGATTAAAGACTTGAATGTAAGTCATGAAACCAAAAAACTCTTAGAAGACAACATAGGCAAACATCTCCTGAATATAAGCATGAGCAACTTCTTCCTGAACCCATCTCCTCGAGAAGGGGAAACAAAAGCAAAAATGAACTCATGGGACTAAATCAAACTAAAAAATTTCTGTACAGCAAAGGACATCATCAACAAAACAAAAAGGCATCCCACAGTATGGGAGAATACATTTGTAAATGACATATCCGACAAGGAGTTAACATCCAAAATATATAAAGAACTTACACCCCTCAGTACCCAAAAAGCAAATAACCCAATTAACAAATGGGCAGAGGATATGAAGAGACAGTTCTCCAAAGAAGAAATTCAGATGGTCAACAGACACATGAAAAGATGCTTCACATCACTAATCATCAGGGAAATGCAAATTAAAACCACAATGAGATATCACCTCACACCAGTAAGGATGGCCAGCATCGAAAAGACTAAGATCAACAAATGTTGGCAAGGATGCAGAGAAAGGGGAACCCTCCTACACTCCTGGTGGGAATGTAACCTAGTTCAACCACTGTGGAAAGCAATATGGAGGTTCCTCAAAAAACTAAAAATAGAAATACCATTTGACCCCAGAATCCCACTCCTTGAAATTTACCCAAAGAATACAACTTCTCAGATTAAAAAAGACATATGTACCCCTATGTTTATCGCAGCACTTTTTACAATAGCCAGGATATGGAAGCAACCTAAGTGTCCATCTGTAGATGAATGAATAAAGAAGATGTGGTACATATATACAACGGAATACTATTCAGACATAAGAAAGAAAGAAACAAATCCTATCATTTGCAACAACATGGATGGAGCTGGAGGACATTATGCTCAGTGAAATAAGTGAGGCAGAGAAAGACAAATGCCAAATGATTTCCCTCATTTGTGGAGTATGACAATGAGGCAAAACTGAAGGAACAAAATGGCAGCAGACTCAAAGACTACAAGAATGAACTAGTGGTTACCAAAAGGAACGGGTGTGGTAGGGCTGGTGGGGAGGGAGGGAGAAGGGGATTGAAGGGTATTATGTTTAGTGCACATGGTGTGGGGGATCACGGGGAGAGTAGTGTATCACAGAGAAGGGCATAGTGGATCTCTGGCAACTTGCTGCACTGATGGGCAGTGACTGCATTGCGGTTTGCATAGGGATTTGATAATATGGGTAAATGTAGTAACCACATTGTTTTTTCATGTGAAACCTTCATAAGAGAGTATATCAATCATACCTTAATAAAAAATTTTTAAAAAAGAAACCCAACCAAGGAAGTGAAAATTAATACTCGGAAAACTATAAGACATTCATGAAAGAAATTAAAGAAGACCCACATAAGAAGAAATCTATCCCATGCTGACAGATAGGAAAAATTAATATAGTCAAAATGACCATCTTACACAAAATAATTTAAAGATTCAATTCAATCCCTGTCAAAATACAATAGCAGTTTTCAATAATCGTGCACAAATAGTTCTAAAATTCACATGGAAACAACGAAAGACCCCAAATAGCCAAAGCAATCCAGAGAAAAAACAAAAATGGGGAAATTACACCCCCTGACTTCAACCTATACCATAAAGCCACAGGAATCAAAACAATATCGTACTGGCACAAGAACAGGCATGGGGGAGATGTGGTGATATGGGTTAATATAGTAACTGAAATTGTTCTTCATGTGAAACCATCATGAAAGATTATATAAATTATACCTTAACAAAAAAATAAATATATAATAAAAAAACTAAGCTTATGCAAAGAGATAAAAAGCATCAAAATTGGTAAGGAAGAAGTTACACTGTCACTATTTGCATATGACATGATATTGTACATAGAAAATCCTAAAGAATCCACCAAAAAACTAGTAGAACTAAAAACTGAATTCAGCAAAGTTTCAGGATACAAAATTAATACACAGAAATCTGTTGCATTCCTATATTTTAATAACAAACTAGCAGAAAGAGAAATCAGGAAAACAGCTCCATTTACAATTGCATCAAAAAGAAAAAAATACCTAGGAAGAAACCTAACCAAGTAGCTGAAAGATCTATACTCAGAAAACTGCAAGACACACATGAGAGAAATTAAAGATACCAATAAATGAAAAATCTCTCCCATGCTCATGGATAGAAAGAATTAATATTGTCAAAATGGCCATCCTACCCAAAGCAATCTACAGACTCAATGCAATCCCTATCAAAATACCAACAGCATTCTTCAATGCATAAGAACAAATAGTTCTAAAATTCATATGGAACCACAGAAAACCCTGAATAGCCAAGGCCATTCTGAGAAAGAAAAACAAAGCTGGGGGGATTATGTTTCCTTACTTTAAGCTCTATTACAAAGTTATAGGAATCAAAACAATTTGGTACTGGCACAAGAATACACCCATAGATCAATGGAGATAAACCCACACATATATGGTCAATTAATATATGATAACAGATTCATGAAAATACAATGGGGAAAAGAAAGCCTTTTCAACAACTGGTGTTGGGAAAAGTGGACAGTTATATATAAAAGAATGAAACTGAATTACTGCCTAACACCATACACAAAAGTAAACTCAAAATGGATCAAAGCCCTGAATGTAAGTCATGAAACCATAAAAGTCTTAGAAGAAAACAAGCAAAAACCTCTTGAACATAAGTATGAACAATCTCTTCCTAGCCATGTCTCTTTGGACAAGGGAAACAAAATTAAAAATAGTCAAATGGGACTACATCAAGCTACAATTTTCTGTGCAGCAAAGGACACTATCAGCAGAAAAAGAAGGCTACCTATAATATGGGAGAATATATCCCTAAATGATTTATCTGATAAGGGATTAACATCCAAAATACATCAAGAGTTCATATGTCTCAACTCCAAAAAAAGAAAAAAAAACAATAAAAAACGGACAGAACACCTAAACAGACATTTCTGCAAAGAAGAAAGAGATACAGATGGCCAACAGGCATATGAAAAGATGCTCCACATTGCTATTCATCAGGAAAATGCAAATCAAAACTACAATGAGATATCACCTCATATCAGTCAGGATGGCCGCTATCCAAAAGACAAGAAATAATAAGTGCTGGCGATGATGTAGAGAAAAGGGAAACCTCCTACACTGTTGATGGGAATGCTAGTTGTTGCTACCACTGTGGAAAGTGTATGGAAGTTCCTCAAAAAACTAAACACAGAAATACCATTTGACCCAGTAATTCCATTTCTAGGAATTTACCCAAAGAAAACAAAGTCTCTGATTTGAAAAGAATATGCATCCCTATGTTTACTGCTGGATTTTTTACAATAGCGATGATATGGATGCAACTTGACTGTCCATCAACAGATGAATGGATAGAGAAGATGCGGTACATGTACACAATGGAATATTATTCAACCATAAAAAAGAAGCCCTATGATTTGCAACAACATGGATGGATCTGGAGGGTGTTATGCTCAATGAAATAAGCCAGGAGGAGAAAGACAAATACCATGTGATTTCTCTTATTTGTGGAATACAAAAACAAAGCAAAACAGAATGAACAAAGCAGTAATAGACTCATAGACACTGAGAAGTGGCTGGTAGTAACCATTTGGTGGGGTGATTGGAGTCAGTGGTGGAGGAGACTGAGAGGGATAAAGGGGCACAAAAATTCTCAATCATAATGTAGGTTTGTTAGAGAGAGAGTAGTACAGCATGGAGAACATAGTGATTCTGTAACATACTCCTTTGTTGACAGATAGCAGCTATACTAGTGGGGTGGAGGATTTAATAATATGGGCAACTGTTAAATAACTGTGTTGTATACTTGACACTAATATAAGATTATATATCAACCATAATTCAATTTATAAAAAGAGAACTGTAAAACATTGATGAAAGTAATTGAGGATGGCACAAATAGAAAGATGTCCCATGTTCACAGATGAGATAAAATAATATTGTTAAAATGTCTATACTATCCAAAGCAATCTATAGATTCTGGGCAATCTCCATCAAATTTACATTGGCATTTTTCACAGTAATATAAAAATAATCCTAAGTCTTATGGAACCACAAAGGACCCTGAATAGCCAAAGCAATCATGAAAAAGAACAAAGCTGGAGGCATCATACTTTCTGATTTCAAACTGTATCACCCATCTATATTGATCAAAGCTGGCATAAAAACAAACACATTGACCAATGGAACATAGTAGAGAGTCCAGTTGTAAACCCAAGCATATACAATCAACTAATCTTTGACAAGGGTGCCAAGAACACATGTTGGGGAATAGATAGCCTCTTCAGTAAGTGCTGTTGGGAAAACTGGATAGTTACATGCAAAAAATGAAAACAGACCCCTATTTGATGTCCTTGTGTTGTAGAGGGAGTGCTATAGCTGATGTATTAAATTAAGGATGTGCAAATTATGACCTGCTGATTGAGGAGGCACAAGCCATCCACATGTGGTCTATAGGTAATTCCCTCAGCATCTGAGTTCCTACTCTGGGGAAGTGAAAAAAAGACCCTGGAACCATTTTGACCGAAGGCACAGTTTCAATACACTCACACAAAGGAATTAAAGTCATAGGATTTATTACTTATATATCCTAGAAATATTGGGGGATGGGGTGCAATGAGCCGTCAGAAGAGCAGTCCTCCATTCCAGGACATAAGCTAGCAGGAGATATCAGGTAGCAGACACCTGTTTCTTGGGGTAGTGGTCATTGACTTTTCACAGGCTCAACTCTAAGCAGTTCTCAGGAAAAGTAAAGTGGGAACTTGGGGCAGGAGTCCTAAGCTTGGGTCTTTATCTAAATGTCCAGACTCTGGGTGTGAGCAGGGTTGTCATATTGTAAAATGTATGGGCAGCAATTCATCAGCTGTTTTCTCATCACAACCAATTATAAAAATTAACTCAAAATTGATTAAAGACTTACATGTAAGACCTAAACTATAAAAGCTCTAGAAGAAAATATAGGGGAAAATATCCCTGGCATTGGTCTTAACAATGATTTTTTTTTTTAGTATGAAACCAAAAATATAAGCATCAAAAGCAAAATTAAACAGGTGGGACCACATCAAACTAGAAAACTTCTGCACAGCAAAGGAAACAATCAACAAAATGAAAAGGCAAGCTAGGGAATGGGAGAAAATATGTGCAAGCCATATTATCTGATAAAGTTAATATCCAAACTATGTAAGAAACTCATACAACTCAGTTGGAAAAAACAAATAACCTGACTAAAAATGGGCAAGAGACTTGAACAGATGTTTTTCTGAAGAAGGCATACAGATGGTCAAAAGGTACATGAAAAGATGTTCAACATCACTAATCATCATGGATATGCAAATGATAATGAGATATCATGTCATACCTGTTAGGTGGCTTTTATCAAAAAGACAAGAGATAGCAAGTGTTGATGAGGATGTAGTGAAAAGGGAAACTTTTTGCATTGTGGGTAGAAAGTAAGTTGGTACAGCCATTATAAAAAACAGTATGGATATTTCTCAAGAAAATAAAAAATAGAACTATCATATGGCCCAGCAATCCCACATCTGGGTATATATGTAGAAGAAACAAGACAGCATCTCAAAGAGATATCTACAGTCCATTTATTACAGCAGTATTCACGATAGCCAAGTCATGGAAACAACCCAAGTGTCCATCAGGAGATGAATGGACAAAAAAGATGTGGTATGGGTTATGAATTAGCCATGAGAAAGAAGGAAATCCTGCCGTTTGCAACAATATAAATGAGCCTAGAAGACATTATGCTGGAGGACATTATGAAAGAAAGAAGGAAAGAAAGAAGGAAAGAAAGAAGAAAGAAAGAAGAAAGAAAGAAAGAAAGAAAGAAAGAAAGAAAGAAAGAAAGAAAGAAAGAAAGAAAGAAAGAAAGAAAGAAAGAAGGAAGGAAGGAAGGAAGGAAGGAAGGAAGGAAGGAAGGAAGGAAGGAAGGAAGGAAGGAAGGAAGGAAGGAAGGAAGGAAGGAGGGAAAGAAAGAAAGAAAAAAAGAAAGAAAGAAAAAAAGAAAGAAAGAAAAAAAGAAAGAAAGAAAGAAAGAAAGAAAGAAAGAAAGAAAGAAAGAAAGAAAGAAAGAAAGAAAGAAGAAAGAAAGAAAGAAAGAAAGAAAGAAAGAAAGAAAGAAAGAAAGAAAGAAAGAAAGAAAGAAGAAAGAAAGAAAGAAAGAAAGAAAGAAAGAAAGAAAGAAAGAAAGAAAGAAAAGAAAGAAAGAAAAGAAAGAAAGAAAGAAAGAGAAAGAAAGAAAGAAAGAAAGAAAGAAAGAAAGAAAGAAAGAAAGAAAGAAAGAAAGAAAGAAAGAAAGAAAGAAAGAAAGAAAGGAAGAAAGAAAGAAAGAAAGAAAGAAAGAAAGAAAGAAAGAAAGAAAGAAGGAAAGGAGAGGAGAGGAGGGGAGAGGAGGGGAGGGGAGGGGAGGGGAGGGGAGAAGGAAAGAAAGAAGGAAAGAAAGAAGGAAAGGAGAGGAGAGGAGAGGAGAGGAGAGGAGGGGAAAGGAAAGGAAAAAGTCATAGAAACAGAGAGCAGGAGAGTGGACTGGTTGTTGCTAGGGTCTGGGAGAGTAGGGGAAATGGAGAGATGTGCTCAAAGGGAACTAGCCTTCAATTATAAAATGAATAGGCTCTGGGGACCTAACATAAAGCAGGACGACTATAGTCACTAATTCTGTATTGTATACTTGAACTTCGCTCCAAAATTTTTCTCACAAACTCAGTCCCCACACCAGCTTGCCATATTAATTCCATCATACTGTCTTGTCACCGAGGAACATTGTTTCTCCTTTGCTTGACCTTGAATCAGTCTTTTCCATCAGAATAACCCTATCACATTACAACTGTCAAAGGGAGTTTTCAAAAAGAAATTGAAAAGGATGTTCCAAACCTGAAAAGCAAATGTTCTCTATATGAGAAAGATCTTTCCCTAATCTGACCTCATGACCTCAAGATACCTTCTTCAGGCTTTTCCAACCTCCTGTGACTTTTGGATAAACTCTACAAGTTCAACCTGAGGATGTTCTTCTTCAGCTCCGGGCTCATTCTTCCTTCCCTAATGGCAGCTGCCCTGTGCATAATGAAGTTAGGTTCCCTCACTCCTGCTTCTAGAATCAGCTCTCGTATTTCTTAGCATGATCTCTGCTTGTCTGTGATCTGCCATGAGAGCACAATACTGAGTAGGAACATGCCTTCCAGCTGTCTGACCATCCTGTTCCACTCAACATTGATCTAAATGTTTCTTCCTTCTGCTGAATTTGTCCAACTGCTCAGACAATTAAGAAGTTATTTATTCAAGAGGTCTGCAGTGTCCAGATTCAAGTTGTTGTTTTCTAAACAGTGGCTACTAAATGAGCACCTGTGCTTATTTGGATCTGATCGCTCCACACACTTCCTATTCTGTCCATTAAAGGATGAATCATGTGTTTATTATTAGAGGCACACCCCCTGAACTGTGTTCAAATTATTAGCCCTATATGAGAAAAAAGGAATGGACATAGAAGTGTCTCCTTTTTGCACAATACTCTACACTCTCAGTTGCATGATCTCATTTCTCAGAAACCCTACTTGCTTGGCGACATACTTGCTGTTACCTCTACTGCAGTGCATGGAGAGACAGGAAGGTTTGGGGCCAAGCAATTCACCCAAGGCCCCATGGAAGGTCATCTGTGGAGCACAAACCCAAAGGCTGGCTCCTGCTTCCTGGCTCAGCCCTCCCTCCACCTCTACATGCTCTTAAATTACAGTGAGTCAGTAGGGTGGCAGTAAGGGAACAGAGTTTGGACAGAAGACAAGGAGGTGCTGACATCAGGGCCTGAAAGGAAGCCAAATGAAGGACTCATTCTCATTGCTCAGAAGGGATGAGGATAACATTGACGGTCCTTCGGGACTGAAGGCATTTGTCTCATGCTCACACAGAGCTTCCACCCCAGGATTCTCCCACCCTGGCAGATCGGGGGTTGAAGGTTTGGCTCAGTCTCCCCACTCTCTATCAGCCTAGAAGCTTCCCCCGCCAAAAAGCTGCTCCTTTCTGGTGTAATATCCTCGCCCTTTCTGCTTCTCTCCTTTCTGTCTATAGAGTACATGGAGTGCAAAAATGGCTTCAGATGCTCAGTTGTTCTCTGGAGGACAGGAATGCCTCTCCTGCTGGTTTTGTACTGACCTAGGTTTTCATCAGGGGGCTGGTGCCCATTGCTCAAGAGAAGAGGGGAGCTGGATTTTTTTCTAGTGCATTTTCAAGCCCTTACAGAGAACTATTTCTCTGGAGGGGAAAGGGTGATTATTAGTAGGAAGAAAGAGGTCATATCTGAGCAAGTCCAAACATGTCCTGCAGGAAACTGGCTCAGTATTTCCCCTAATTTCCTCCAGGGGAAAGAATTTGCCAAAGGTGGATCCAAGGTCAGACATTGGCAGCTGCCTTCTCTACTTTGAATGAGATTTTTGTGGTTCCACTTGGTTTTGGATCATAGGCAAAAAGGGAAATTGATGTTTAAAACTAACATGACAGGAATACCATTTGGGGAGAGGCCTAATTATTTGTACAGTTTCAGAATTGCAATACAGACAGCAAGGGGATCTCAGTAGTAACTAACATTTATAAGGATTATTATTACAAAGCAGCCACCACATACTAGGTACTCTACCATATCAAATATATATAAATGTATAAATTCCCAACAAACCATTAAGTAGGAATGAAATTCTTCATTATATTATTAATATCTTCTTAATATTCTTCTTTATATTCTTATTAAAACAAACAAACAAAAATCAGAAACAATTGCTCAAGCTCAGCAAGGCAAAATAACTTGCCCAAGGCCTAAAGTTTGTAAATAGAACAATGAGAGTCTAGAATTAGTTCTGTTTGGTCCCCCATTTTTAGTGCTGTGATCAAAGTGCTTATTACTTTAGCATTACAACACCAGGGCACCTGTGTCCCAAACTGAGCTTCATACAGCAATTGCATCTCATTGGGGTCACCATATATTTCAAACAATGAGAGTTCAGTAACTCAGCTACCTCCATTCATCCAATGGTGACAAAGCCGTGGTGAGTTTGATTTGCAATCGTCAGATTTATAAAAGCTTATTTACCAGTATACTGACTGCTCAGGATGACTTCACCTTTTTTGAGCATATATAGATGCATTCCTGAGCAAGATCAATCTAGCAGTTGGAGGTAGGTAGGACTGTAACAGACAGAAGTGGAAGATGGAGTGAACAGTTAAGAATAAAAGCAATGACTCTAAGAACCAGCACAATAGAATAAGAAAACTGATACTTATACTAGCCAGACCCTGCAGATTAACAATCCACCTGCTTGGCAGCTTTCTAACCTTGGGGGAAGCAAAAAAGGAGATTCAAAGATTTTTGAGGTTTCCAGCCTGGTGATTAAAAGACAGCCGATTCCAATTTAGGGAAGTAACTAATTAGAGCATGAGGTGCATTTACATTTGGACAAGAGCACTTTAAAGTTCAAGTAAATCCAAAAGAGGATGACAATTTAGCACCTAAAATTGCAGGTTAATTAGAATAAAAATATTTTCAGGGAGCACTGCCTCGATCAAAATGTACTGGGAGAAGGAATTGTGACTATGAGTTGTTTGTAGTCCTTTCCAACCATCCAGCCCCATGCCAACCCCATTCTCAGCAACCTGGATTCTACTGTGACTTCATGCCATGGCATTTTAACAAGCTTTGGTTGACTGCTGTAATAAAACAAATTTCCAGTGGTCCCTTTCTTCTCAGCCCTAGAGGAGTATTTCTTGTCATTGAGGAATACTGTCTTTCTTTGGGGGAAGATGTTTTCCTACTTAGTTTAGATACTGCGTGTTGCTATAGTGCCCATCTATCAGCTTCTGTCTGACCTAGTAGGGGTAGAGAAAAGAGACCCCAGAAGAGGGAGCAGCAGCCATGTGATATATTTGGTTGGTGTTCCAGGGACTCTGACTTCAGACACAGTTGGGAAAAGAAAAGAGGTTACGTACTGTGGGAAGAAGAGATGACTCCCTTCCCCACACAGAACTTCCAAACAAACTGGAAACGTTTGCAGGCCAGGCATCTTGCCATGAGTCAGGTTCCCTGAGGTTCTCAGACTACATGTCCAAAAGCCTTGCTTGGCTCCTTCTCTTCTCTAATCTGCTTGAGATTCCTAAAAGAAAAATCCCACTATGGTGGAAAACATAAGGACTGAGTAGGTGCCTCTCAGTAGGTGCCTAGATGGGAGCTAGGAAGTCTTTCTCTTGATTATAATTGTTAAAGACCATCACTTGGTCAGAACTACTCCTAGGACCTCTAAACCCATTATGCTTTCTTCTTATAAAAAGAATAATGGTAATAGAAGTATTATATCTTATTAATAATACTTATCTAATACTAGCAATAGTTGACACTTACGTGCCATACACTTTACAGTCATCATCAAAGTTAATCCTCACAGTGCTTTTTCATAATTGTCTTCTTAAGTGTTTTTTATCTCCATTAAGTAGGAATGAAATTCTTCATTATATTTTTGCTGTTTTGTAATCCTAGACTCTCAAAAGGGAGAGTATTTAGAGAATGCCCATGTCATAAAATTGGCTATGTTATCTAAGAACTGGCTTGTCTGTTTTCCACTTTTGCTAGACTCCTTAAACCTATCTATGGGTTATATGTTGGATCCTTTATCTCTGGGAGTGTCTGTCACAATCTTTGTTTTCCAAATGACGCCTAATCCTGCATCTCAGAGTCCGTAAGATTCTGGGAGTCCTTTCAGTCCATACAAAATATTAAACTTATTTCCATTAATCTCATCCAGCATGTACCAGAAACCACTTCTTTATTCTAAAGTTGCCCAAAGAAAAAAATAATGAAGTTACCCAAAGAGCCAACAGTTCCCCTAGATTATTTTGAATTAAAAACAATCTTGTGTCCTTCACCCTCTTTCACTGTATCTGGGCATCATTACTGAGTTCAGGGGAGGTGCATATTCTCCTTTATCAGTCTTAAGAGAGTCAGTAATAATCTAGCATTTCAATGAATAGCAAATGATGGCATTGACAAGTACACAGCCTGAAAGTACTCAAAATCTGAAGAGATTCAGAATCTTTTCTGGACTTTTAGGGTGTCTATTCACACGAGAAAGAAAGAATGTGAAATTTGACATCACAAAGGATTGCTTTGAAGAGATCTGTGAATGTCTTAACACACACAGAGCTGGCATTTCTAGGTTGTGAGTTTCATGTGATCTAGGTGGACTTTTACCTACAAACACTTTGCCCAGAGCCAAATACTGGCTTTTGTGACATGAGCAAATAACCTGTGTAAAATGACTAACAGGCATGTGGCATGAGCAACCGCGTCAGTAGGCACCATTGTGGGGAGTCTCAAGATGGAATGCAAAGAAAAAACCTCCATGAGTGGGAGCTACGTGCCTCCCTCACTTGTTGACACAGAAGAGGCTGTTGTGTCATTCTTCATGTGTCAGGACCATCTGTTCTGAATCAAGAGGAACCATAACCTACACTGTCAATGAATTTCTGTTTCTTGAGCACTAAATTCAAGGAATCTGATAGGCATTCACTTTACCTCTTTGCCACTGCTGGTCTATTGAACCAAATTGTTCTATTAATATTCATTCCTTTCTGCCATGGTGCTGGAACTCAGGCTAGAGGCAACTAAAGAATGCTAGAACTGATCACGCTGGCTCTAGTGTATTTTCACTGAAGATATATGAGGTGCTACTGCAGATTATATATTCTCTGCTTACAAATCACAACAGAATACCTTACTCTGCAAATCACAATGGCTAACTTCTTTGAGAAAATAAACAAAATAGATAAACCCCTAGCCAAACTTATTAAGAGAAAAACAGAATCTACACACATAAACAGAATCAGAAATGAGAAAGGAAATATCATAGCAGATACCACAGAAATACAAAGAATTATTAGAGAATACTATGAAAATGTACATGCAAACAAACTGGATAACCTAGAAGAAATGGACAACTTTCCAGAAAAATACAACCTTCCTAGACTGACCAAGGAAGAAACAGAAAATCTAAACAGGCCAATTACCAGCAACAAAATTGAATCAGTAATCAAAAAACTACCCAAAAACAAAACCTACAGGCCATATGGATTCACCGCTGAATTTGATCAGACATTTAGAGAAGACATAATACCCATTCTCCTTAAAGTTTTCCAAAAACAGACAAGGAGGGAATACTCCCAAGCTCATTCTATGAAGCCAACATCACCCTAATACCAAAACCAGGAAAAGAACCCACAAAAAAAGAAAATTACAGACCAATGTCCCTGATGGACATAGATGCAAAAATACTCAACAAAATATTAGCAAACCAAATTAAAAAATGCATCAAGAGGATCAAACACCATGATCAAGTGGGATTCATCTCAGGAATGCAAGGATGGTACAGCATTTGAAAATTCATCAGCATCATCCACCACACTGACAAAAAGAAGTACAAAAACCACATGATCATCTCCATAGATGCTGAAAAACATTCCACAAAATTCAACATCCATTCATGATAAAAACTCTCAGCAAAATGAGAATAGAGGGCAAGTACCTCAACATAATAAAGGCCATATATGACAAACCCACAGCCAACATCATACTTTACAGTGAGAAGCTGAAAGCTTTTCACCTAAGATAGAGAACAAGACAGGGATGCCCACTCTCCCCACTTTTATTCAACATAGTTCTGGAAGTCCTAGACACAGCAATCAGACAACACAAAGAAATAAAAGGCATCCAGATAGGCAAGGAAGAAGTTAAGCTGTCCCTGTTTGCAGATGACATAATATTGTACGCAAAAAAACTAAAGAATCCACTCCGAAACTACTAGAACTAATATCTGAATTCAGCAAAGTTGCAGGATATAAAATAAATACACAGAAATCTGTTGCTTTCCTATACACTACCAATGAACTAGCTGAAAGAGAAATCAAGAAAACTATTCCATTCCATTGCATCAAAAAGAATAAAATACCTAGGAATAAACCTAAGCAAGAAAGTGAAAGACCCTGAAAACTATAAGACACTCTTAAGAGAAATTAAAGAGGACACTAACAAATGGAAACTCATCCCATGCTCTTGGGTAGGAAGAATTGATATCGTTAAAATGGTCATCCTGCCTAAAGCAATCTACAAATTCAGTGCAAACCCTATCAAAATACCAACAAATAGTTCTAAAATTCATATGGAACCACAAAAGACCCTGAATAGCCAAAGCAATCCTGAGGAGGAAGAATAAAGCTGGGGGGATTATGTGTCCCAACTTCAAGCTCTACTACAAAGCCACAGTAATCAAGACAATTTGGTACTGGCACAAGAACAGACCCATAGACCAATGGAACAGAGTAGAGAGTCCAGATATTAACCTGAACATATATGACCAATTAATATATGATAAAGGAGCCATGGATATACAATGGGGAAATGACAGCCTCTTCAACAGCTAGTTTTGGCAAAACTGGACAGCTACCTGTAAGATAATGAAACTGGATCATTGCCTAACCCCATACACAAAAGTAAACTCAAAATGGATCAAAGACCTCAATGTAAGCCATGAAACCATAAAACTCTTAGAAGAAAACATCAGCAAAACTCTCTTGGACATAAATATGAGCAACTTCTTCATGAACATATCTCCCTGGGCAAGGGAAACAAAAGCAAAAATGAACAAGTGAGACTATATCAAACTAAAAAACTTCTGTACAGCAAAGAACACCATCAGTAGAAAAAAAAAAGGCATCCTACAGTATGGGAAAATATATTCATAAATGACATATCTGCTAAAGGGT
The DNA here is from genome assembly GCF_040802235.1 of Manis javanica. Classification (NCBI taxonomy): domain Eukaryota; kingdom Metazoa; phylum Chordata; class Mammalia; order Pholidota; family Manidae; genus Manis; species Manis javanica. The sequence goes on along the minus strand of NC_133157.1, from coordinate 99,770,956 downwards.
TGACACCCAAAATATATAAAGAGCTCATGCACCTCAACAAACTAAAAGCAAATAATCCAATTTAAAAAAGGGCAGAGGATCTGAACAGAGAGTTCTCCAAAGAATAAATTCAGATAGCCAACAGGCACATGAAAAGATGCTCCACATGGCTAATCAGAGAAATACAAATTAAAACCACAATGGGATATCACCTCACACCATTTAGGATGGCCACCACCCAAAAGGCAAACAACAGCAAATGTTGGCGAGGATGTGGAGAAAGGAGAACCCTCCTACACTGCTGGTGGGAAGGTAAATTAGTTCAACCATTGTGGAAAGCAGTATGGAGGTTCCTCAAAAAACTCAAAATAGAAATACCATTTGACCCAGGAATTCCACTCCTTGGAATTTACCTTAAGAATGCAGGAGCCCAGTTTGAAAAAGACATATGCTCCCCTATATTTATCACAGCACTATTTACAATAGCCAAGAAATGGAAGCAATGAAGTGTCCATCAGTAGACGAATGGATAAAGATGTGGTACATATACATGATGGAATATTATTCAGCCATAAGAAGAAAACAAATCCTACCATTTGCAACACATGGATGGAGCGAGAGGGTATTATGCTCATGAAATAAGCCGGGTGAAATACAAGTATCAAGTGATTTCACTCATCTGTAGAGTTTAAGAACAAAGATAAAACTGAAGGAACAAAGCAACAGCAGAATCACAGAACCCAAGAATGGACTAACAGTTACCAAGGGGAAAGGGACTGGGGATGATGGGTGAGAAGGGAAGGATAAGGGGGAAAATGGGACATTATGATTAACACACATAATGTGGGGGGGGCGTGGCACGGGAAGGCAGTATAACACAGAGAAGACAAGTAGTGATTCTATAGCATCTTACTTTGCTGATGGACAGTGACTGTAATGGGGTATGTGGTGGGGACTTGAAGATGGGGGTCGTCTAGTAATCTTAATGTTGCTCATATAATTGTACATTAATGATACCAAAATAAAAAAAATCACAATTGCTTACTTGTATCCTAAAGCCCCATGACCTGCAAGAAGAAGAATCAACAGCCACCCAAACCTAATTTTCTAAGAGGCATTATATCTACTTTATCACACACATGAAGGTCGGGAGCAACATTGAGAGTGTCCAGCTTACTGGAAAAACTAGTCCCTGTCTTGAAACAAGATACACTTATGCTTAGCTTATTTACATCTGAGTTTTATTTTTCAAGAATCCAAAATTAAACCATTTCTGTAAGGGCATCATTCAGACATATTTCAATTCTGGTGGTTTCCATGTTTTTTTGTCTCTACTTTGCCTATTTTTTTCCACTGCAGAACATGGAGGGAGACAGATGGGGCAAACATGTGGAAGAAGGGGCCCCCTTGAAATGACAGCTCTGGGGAAGACAAAAATGGGCTCTCCTTATATTCATGGAACAGTAAATCTGAAGATCAAGCTGCTTTAGGACTAAAACGCTTATGGTAGCTCATAATGCATTGGGAGAAAATGTTAACATTAATAGGTTACAGGAGAAAAGTGTCCAAGATCAACACGTTCAAGGCCAGTACAAATACTAGCATATACATTCAGATATGCAATTACACCATCCGTGTGGACGCCCAAGAAAAGAAAATTCCAATTTGCACAGCTGTGAGGTTTCTTTGGTTGCCAGCAATTTTGAGAGTGTATTGAAATTTTCAAATTAACTGGGGACGTTTTACTCAATTTTATTTCTCAATGCTTTCATGTCACTTTTTCTTCACGGTCTATGTGTTGTACTGATTGAAATGCTCAAACGTTTCTTCATTTACTCATTTCAAAGAAACAGATCATTTTTTTTGAAAGAATGGTGTCAGAATTTTCTAATATTTCTTTGATCCCTTCTCTCCATATTCTTTCCCTTTTCATAAACTTTGCTCCCTTTATCTCCCTGCTCTTCCACTCAGGCCACAGCCTGCCAGTTCTAGGGGGAACTTTCTCAACATCTGATCTTTCAAAAGGATCCCTCCTCAATTCTGAACCGTTCTGTGGAGAATCAGCTTCCTAAAGTCCAAGTAAAATTTCCTGTGCATGCCTGGGTCAGGGACAGGGGTCAGGCAAAGCGGAAATGCTGGTATATAATCTTAAAATGCAAATGCTGTTCAGTAGCACCACACCATCTGAGCTAGCTGCAAACGGTAAATAAACCCAGCTTGTAACTTAATGATCCTTGTGTTTCTGTGTCTGTGAATACATTAAGAGCTCTCAAAGAAAAAAGTGTATTATCATAAATAAAGATAGCAGTGACTCAGAAACAGGACTCGATTCTCCTAGCCTAGCAGTGTGGATAGCAACGTCGGTTCTTTGCCCTTCCCACTTGCTATGGCAGCATGAAACCCTCTCTAGATGGAGCAGCACGGGGAGAAGCTTGAGGGTCTTCATTACGTATTGTCTCTCCTGCAAAACTCATCTGCTTTACTTGGAACTGATTTCAAAACCAGATTCATGTGGTGCCTGTGAGACCACAATAAACAAATAAATTAGCTGCTGCAATATGGAAATTTACATGACTCAGTGTACTTAAAAACTGTTAGCTGTGAACTTATTAATTGAAAACCACAGGACAATAATCAGCACGTCCTTCAGTGGAAAAACGAATCTCTTGTTAAAGTGAATTTGTAAGGCAATAAAGATGTATTTTTCAAATAATTCTGTGCCTCAAGCCACTTGATGTGTTATTTTTAACTTTATCTTTGGGCAGCCAATGCTTTGTTTGTGGGATACATATTGATTTGTTTCTCAAAAACATGTTGTATAACTCTACATCCCCATGTGATTTTTTTTTCACTGCTCCATGCAGGTTATATTCATTCCAGTCAATCTTTTTTCTGCCTCCTGTCTAGAGAACTTTAATTAAAATGGTCTGTGAAAGCTTGAATCTCTGAAAGGAGAGCTTGAAATTCTAAGCTGCATTTTCATCACATAACTCTGAGGGAACATATGCCTTCCCTCTCAAGCATATATTCCAAGGGGAATGTTGGTCTAGAAGCTCCTAGGTCGCACTGAGGACTGCAAGTAACAGACTCTGAGAGGAAAACAAGAATGATTCTTACATCCCAGCAGATATGTCTGAAACCAGGCAAATTTTGGAGGTTTGGCCAGTCAGAGCTGACCAATCCAGAATCCATTATCATCCCTGTTTGATCTCAAGAAGGAGATCAACATGTGCGTTGCCAATGAGTTTCAGCCCTGGACAAGTTCACTATGGATTCAATGGGACAAAAAATATGAAAATGGAATTTTCTTGGGATCAAAGGGATTATACCCAACTTTATTCCCACCATGACAGGTCAATCACTAGAATTCCATCCACTGCAGCAAGCCAGTCTCTGCATCTGGGCCTCTCTGCCTGTATGTGTACAAAATGAGAGTTCCTGTGGCCAGGATTCTCACCTGACCCTGGCTGGCTAGCTCACTACACGTGTGCGGGCAATACGTTGCTATTAAGTCTATATAAAGAGCTCGGCCCAGTGCTCTGGGCAACACGGTGGCATAGCTGCAAGGCTGCAGGAGAGCAGAGCAGAGGCTGGAGTGGTGGCAGTGCAGAGGACAAAGGCCCAGAGGATGGTTGTGCAGGCAGAGAGGCCCAGAGGACAGCTATGCTGTTAGAGAGGCCCAGAGGCAGAGACCCACTTGCTGCATGAAGACTTGCTCTCAGTGAACGAGATTTTAGTGATTGACCTGCCACCATGAAAATAATGTTGTGTGTAACCCAAGAATGTTCTACTGTCATTTCTTTGGTCACACTGAATCCATAGTGAGCTTACCTGGGGCTGAAACCCATTGGCAAGACACCCCACAGCCATCTCAGTCTCTGTCCTCAGCGCTGCCACCACTCTAGTCTCTGCTCTCCTGCAGCCTTGCAGCCATGCCATGGTGTCGCCCAGAGCTCTAGGTAGGGCTCTTTACATAGAGGCAATAACAATATATTGCTCCCACGTGTGTGGTGAGCCAGCCGACCAGGGCCAGGTGAGAATCCTGACCACAGGAATGTTCACTTTATCCATAACATGAGATGATATGGCTGTTCACAGAACCAACAGGCAGATGCATAGCCTCTTGGAGCTCATCTTTGAAAACCATCACACACACTGATGCTGCTTTGGGACACGGTGCTGGTGTTCACAGTGGCCCTGAGGACAAGGGTTCTAAACAGTAATATCATATGATGACCAAAGGAAAAAAAAACATGAAATCCAGCTTAGATGATTTAGATAAGAATTTAGCTTTAAGGGTTTTTTAAATGTCTTTGTTTTTGCTTTACCAATGTTGCCGCTTCCTATTGAAGCACCATGTGGAGACCCTCCCCTGAATCCTTAACCTTCTTCCTGCATTTTATGTTTTTGATTGCCTTATCATGAACTACTCATGATGTGAAGGTGCTTTCTGTTGCTTGTGACATCTTCCTTCCCACAGAATTAGTCTGGAGAGCTTCTGAGTGTTTCTGAGAGGCCTCGGTGCCAGAAGCCCTCAGCTGGCCCCTGGGACAGAAAGTGCATTTCCTCCACCTGTAACACCGCCCTTATCTGGAGCTTCCGGTTCCAAGAGTAATTCCACATGTGTGGTGAGCTTCATGATTGAGAACCAACCACTTATGAGAAGGCATGAATGAATTAAAGAAATTGTATGTATGGCGCATTAGGGCTTTTAATATCACATGCCACTGTAGTATACTCAACCCATCAAATACAATGCTTTCAAATATTCTACTCATCTTTAAATATGCCTCCAAAACTGGTAGACTAAAACAAAACCTCCATATGGGTTGAACATTAATATGTAACTCTTATGTGTGCTCATTCATGCTTTTTCTGTCTGAACAAAACCTTAACAAAAACCTTAAAATAATTTTCATATTATAAGGCTCAATAGATTTGGAGAGCTGTCAAATGTATATATTTTTTTAAATGCTCCTAACTTTTTTGACACTTTGTTCATTGAGAGATGGTGGGTAGGTCCTCTTCCCTTGAATCTGGGATGTCTTGTAACTGTTTCAGCCAAAAGAGTAAAATGATGCTTTGTGACCAGATCGGAAAAGGCTGTGTAGCTTCCCCAGGTCCTCTTGGAACGTTCTCTCTCTGGATGCTTCTTCATGGACCGGGCCCCAGGCTGTAAGAAGCTCAGCTGATCAGAGATGCCACATGTCAGTGCTCAGGGGGCTGCCCCAGCTGAGCCCATGTGCCAGACATGCGACTGAGGATACTTCCAGATGCTTTCAGCCCCAAGCTGTTTGAATCACCAGCAGCCATTCACGTCTTCCCAGCTGAGGCCCCAAACATCTCAGAGCAGAAAGAAGCCACCCTGCTGTGCCCTGTCCACATTCTTGAGCCATCATCAGTGAGCACCAATAAAGTGGTTGTTGTTTTAGGTCACCACGTGTACAGATAACTGGAACAGAAGAAATAACAGAGGATGAGGAGGGTGAGTACATCACAAAAATAAAGATGGCTTAATATATTCCAGCCAAATGATTTGAAAGGGGAAAAGTTACTCAAAATCCATGGTCATGTCCTGGATGATAGAATCCGTGACTTAGATGAAGAGGTAGAGGGTGGCTTTATTTGCTCTGCAGCTCATATAGGGTTTGGAAGGATAGAAAAATGTAGGGTTATGGAACCAGCTCAATAAGTTCTTGGCGCACTGATATAATGAACAGGATCTCATAAGATGAAATATAACAGAGACAAATGTAGAATTTTCCATTGCTGTTAAAAAAACAACCTGAACAATGTGGTATGGGGAAGATGTGACTTCATATCATCAAAAAGACAAAAGGTTTTTATGTTGAAAGTAAGCTTCATATGACCCAAGAGCCCAAGGAGCTTGCCTTGGAAAATACAGTGGTATGAGGCCACGTTACTAGGAAGGGAGTAGCCAGAACAAGGAATTGGATGGGGTAGTAGATGGGCCTCTTCTCCTTTCTGCAATCTGGAAGTTCATTCTGGCCATTTCTCAACAAGACCAAATGAAACATGTACTGTGATGTCAAGGGTAGTTACAGAAACATGTCCACTGGGGAATGGATGGAGAATCTGGGATATTTACTCGGAAAAGAGAAATTCATGATTTTCATAATAACTAACTTTGATTTTATGGAGGCAAGTGAAATTTTTCACTGATGCATCTTAATGGTGTGCCAAGATAGACACGTACACAGTATAAATATGAATCACATGTCACTACCTTATTTGCATCAGCTTCAGGCTCAATGTTAGGGTTCTGTTTGAAAAATACATGAAATCTATGTTAACACTTTGTTTTAGAATCACTTACTCACGTTCCCCAACCCCAGATTTCCTGATTTTGATCCCCAGAAAAAGAGACTTTCTCAATAGGAGGTAGTAATGAATTGGGAAGATTATTTATTGTGGGTATGGAGGAATGAATAGAAAAGCAGGACAGCCTTTGAGGTGTTCAGACCAGACAGACACAAGGATCACAATATTTACCACTATACTAATAATGTGCCACTCATTGTAACTACCACCTTAATGAGAGCTATTTTGGCTTGTCCTGGAGAACTCTCAGTATCATATAGATGTAAGAACTTATTTAAGGTCAGTTTAATTTTGAACATATTGTCTGCTCTCTTATTGTTGCAACGAAATCTCATTTCCCCGCTTGCAAGCTCAGACTGTTGGTGCTTTGACAGCTGACATCAGGGCTCTTCCCTGGCCAGTTGTCAGAGGCATCTCTCCGCTGGAGGCGGCATGCATTATGGAAGTGACATGCACGTGCTGCTCCTCACAGCACAGCAGCCAATGCAAAAGAAATGCGAGTCAGCAGCCCTGACTTCCCAGCGCAGCCAGCTGCTGCACATCCAGCACCTTAGTTTGTCATCTGGAAGGAGAACAAAATGCCAGAGGGGAATCGAGGATCACCTTGGCTTTTGGTTCCAGAGATATAGCGGTTATTTGCTTCCATTTCCCATGCACAGCTGGAATAATCGACTAACACGTCTGGAAGGTGACCACTCAGACCAGAGAGAGATCACTGCTTTGGAAAGCCTTACGTTCTGCATATACTGAAATAAGAGTGGGATGCCTAGAATAGCTCATACCCTCCCCAGTCTTTAGAACATGTGGAAAGTGGCTCATATGCCCACACCCCTACCTCTAGTCTTCCCTATCCAGGCTAAACAACCCTGGTCTCTCTTACCATTGCTTATGTGGCCTCATTTCCACCTTTTCATCCTCACTGTTGGCCACTGGAGCAGGTCCTAGTTCCCTGCTGGTCCTCTTCATGTGGTTTCCAGACTTTGAAATAATACTGCAGCCCAGTTTAACCTCTTCTGGGAACTGGGCAGCTACTACCTCCTTAAATGGGCCACATCTTTCCTAGATTTGACATATTTACCTCCTGGGTCTTCATTCCATGCCAATTCTAAGACCAAACCCAGGTCTATACAGGGCTAGACAGATAACCTGGTAAAGACCTTCTCCGTAAGACACAGATCTATTGTTCGAACTACATAATTCCACCTAACTGCATTGTCTAAACCAGTAGTTATTTCTCTTCTTACTAAGGATCTTATCTATCCACAAATTTAACAAATTTAACTGAGTCCCTGTTCTGTGCTACATTTGGTTTAATTCTTTGCTGAAACCAATTTATATTAAGACTGTGGCACATTTCCCCTTGGAGGGAGAAATGAGCTAGATTTGAGATGAGGGAAACTGTGCTGCTCCACAAGCATCCCACTTCTTCCCAAAGAACTCACAAGCTCTTAGGTAAAGCATGGAGGTCGGGATGGAGGCGAAACTCTATGAAGGTCACCAAACTAGAGTGGTCATTCCTGCCTTGCTCTGCTTTTCAAAAATCAGGGGGTTTGGCCGTCTCCAATCTCCTGACTCTCAATCTGTGTTCCCATAAATCCTGGGAGGTCGTGCACCTGCACCTACGTGTCTGGACCCATTTTAAAGGTTTGATGATCTCCTTGCTGAACCAGTTTTCCATTTTCCCCAGTTCCTGAAGGAGAATAGAGAAGCAAATGGGGGCTGGAGGCTGTTTGCTCTGAGCTGTTACCTTCACATCATCTGCTCTGATCACAGGGCCTGATTCCTTTCTGTGTTTCCTCCAAGCAGAAGGGAAAGTTGTTTCTGTTGCCTTTGACTTCAGCCTTTCCTGATACATGATGCTCTTTGATAATTGTATTGAGTATATTCTGGCTTCCCTATTTTCTACACGTCCCCTTTTCAAGAAACCACTCCAAACAGCAGCAAAGATGTCTTTGGACATCAACTCCTTCCTTTTCTTCCTTAACGTAATCATGTATGGTGTGCTGTCAGAATTTGATTTTCTTTTAGATCCTTTCCTCCATAATGATCCACATTCACATTTGCAGTCTGTAACCAAGAGGCTATATTTTCTTCAAAGTCTTTGAAATCTGCTTTCCTAAAATTCAGTGTTTATGCCTAACTGATGAATATTAATTTCCTTGCTCCTCTGGACTCCTTGATAATACTTTTACTTAATTCCAGAGTCTCTCTCATGCCTTCATCCTCAGTAAGACCAGAGTAAGTCTTGAATGGGCTGCACTTTTTCCATCAGCTAGGGAAAAATCACTTTATCAGCCTGGCACTGCAGTCATAATAAAGGTTAGGAAATTTAATTCTAACAGCCTTCTGATGATGCAGGTATAATTATTCCCATTTTATAGATGAGGAAACTGAAATCAGCAAGGATAAGTTACTTGCATGAATTCAGGCAGGTAGTTTGGTAGAGACATGTTCACCAAACTTGTTTCCTCTTCTTTCTGGGGATTGGCCATATTTCTCAGCCTCCCTTGAAGTTCAAGCCAGTAGAATGTGAATGCATGCCATTCCAGGCTGGACCATTAAACAATCCCCCTCAGCCAATGGCCCATGTCTTTCTTCTTCTTCCATCTTTTTCTGGCTACAGAGGCAGGCTGGCCTAGGAAGCCAATGAGGAATACGGCAGAGCTACAGGAAAGAAGGAAGTTGGGTTATGGAAGCTGTTTGAAAAAAAGCCTCCCTTCCATTAACCAGGAACACCCTTTTTGAACTTTGCATAAGTAAGAATGAATTTTTCATAAGCCATCAAGACATGTGATTTTATCTGTTACTGCCACCAATGTTACCCTAATTAAAGCAGTAAGAGCAATGAAAACCTTCTGGAATGAATATCCATGTTTAGTTACTTAACCCCCTCAATTTCCCCCCTGTAAAATAGGGATAATGATGTACCAACCTCATTGGGTTGTCGTGTTATGTGACATGATGCAGGCAAAATGCATAGCAGAGTTTATTTATTATCTACTCGGTAAACACACCACAGTGACTAACATTACTACATTGCTCTCATATGGAGCCATGTGTGCCTCTAGATCCATTCTGCAGTCTCTTTACATTATCTATGCCATTCCTTTGGCCGAGTGGTCTATATGCTAATCCTGGCAAATTTTTTCTAATTATGCTTCCTTTACCTACACCTGGATGTTCTCTGTGATTCCATCCTTGGGTTGAAACAATCCTGTATAGAAGAATGAAAACCTTTTCACTGATTGTGTGTAACCTATTTCAGATAAAGTATTCTCTTCCTTCTTTGCCATCATCTTAAAGCTCACATTACCAAGTACAGTAATATTTTGCCTTGGAGATAAAACTTGTCAGCTTGGCTAAAATTTTCAAGTAACTATCCCAGCTTCAGAAACAGTTGTTCCATTTAAGGTCTGTGGTATTATTTTAGAGCACTGCACACCTTAATTTGTACATTAATTACCTGGGCACCCTTAGAGTGCAGATCCTCAGTCAGTGGAGCTGGGACTGGAGACTTTACAGAACCAGCCAGTCCCCAGTAACACTGATATTGTCCTGCTGAATCAGGGCCACACTTGGAGTAGCAAGACTCCAGAGTTTTGTAAAAATATTCATCAGCCACCTATTAGGTTGCATTTCATTTAATTCATGCCAGGTGATAAACTTACTCTGTGGTAAAGCCAAAGAAAGAAAAAAGAAAGCCATTCAATAAAGGAGAGGAGAATTTAATAGGTCTCTCAGAGCCAGAATAAGAAAAGTCAATGCAGAAAACAGAACTCCATTTTCAAAAGATTTACAGAGAAACAATCACATAGTCTTTTAATGTATTACCTAAGGAAATAGGGAAGTATATCAAGAATGAAAAGGAAAAGAGAAAATGCTGCCTTTTATTAGAGCAGTAATTCTCAAATTCTCAAATTTAGCACACATCAGAACCACCGTAAGGCTTATTAAAACATAGATTGATTATTCTGTGGTCTGGGACTGTCTGGTCATTTGCATTTCTAACAGCTTCCCAAATGCCACCTCTGCTACTGGGCAAGGCACCATGCCTTGAGAACTCTGTATTAAGGAGTGGGAAAAATTGCTGGCAGACGACACCAAGAAGTCAGGATACTCTGTTTCAGTCTCTATGCAGAGAAACCCTGTAATAGGAGGAAAGAAAATGAGGCAAAATAAGAGACACAGTTAAAATCCATTCCAGGCCCTGACAACTTGAACTACAAACACTTAAGAACATGTCCAGAGTAATTTCAGTATCATCAGGTACCATTTTAAAGATTTTTTTGAAGGGTAAACGATTTGACAAAGTAGGAATGGAACAACGTGGTTTCTTTTTCTAAATGGAAAAAGAAATGACCCTAAAAAACCCTGGGCTTCTAAGTTTAACTTTGCTACATAGGAAGTTAGGGGGAAAAGATAGAGGAAATAATCACAAAATCTATTGTCGAGCACCTTGAAAAGAACAGGGCATTGAGTAATAACAAGGATAGCTTTCCAAAGAAAACGTTCTTTCAAATGGCTTTAGATTTGGAAAGGATCTTAGGATCACATGACCCGAGCAGCTTATTTTTGCGATAAGAAAGCTGACATATAAAGAGATGTTTTGTGGCCAAGGTCATGCAGCTAGTTAGCAGCGGATAAAGGAGAAGATCCTGGTCTCCTGGGGTGTTCCTGAAACGGTTGTGGGTTCTGCTGCCTTTAACTGGTAGGCGCAGCCACACCTGATTCCTGAGCCTGGCTGATGAGGGGAGGCCATATATTGGAACCTCCAGTGGGAACTTGTGCATCGGCCAAATTGATCTGAGGAGTCAAATCCTAAATCCTGTTCCCAAGCTTTGTCCTGTATGCACAGGACCATGCAGAGTATTCCAGTCATATGGGACAGACGTGGCTGAGAGGCAGAGAAGCACTACATCTAACCTCCATGACTTTAAAAAGGCTGCTCATTTTGTCCATAATAGTGACTCATCAATACCCTGGGAGAGAATAATCTAAAGTACACACTCATCCAGCCAGCAATAGTAAGTGCTTATTGCTAAGGAGGCATTGCAGTAGGCACTGTGGGGCATCAAAGGAGAAAAGGTCTCCTTATCTCCAAACGCTTAGGTTAGCAGCTACATCGTCAGAGGTACCTCATCTCCATACTCACAGATTTGAGCATCTGGAACAGTATTAGGCACACAGTGGACAACTCCAGGGAAGTTAGACCTCTTCAAGTCTAAAGCCTCCAGGTTATGGGTGAGAAAATGACAGTGCAGAGAGGTGAAGCAGTTTGCATAAGATAATAGCTCTTTGGGGAAGAGTTTAGACTAATCTCTAATGTTCTGGCCCCTGATTTAGAATTCTTTCTCCTTTACTGCACTGCCATCAAGACAGATCATCTTAATATAAATTAAAGGCCTTCATATTATTGTCAAACTGAGGGATGGAGAAAAGGTCATGGAATATGTGTCTAGGTCATTCTGTTCTATGATTTAAAAGGATTCTCTAGAGAGAGCAGTTTCTCAACTTTAGCTGTACCTTAGAATCACCTGGGGAGTCTAAAACAACACCACCTTCCACCCCAGTGATTTGTATTCAATTAGTCTGGGGTGCAGTCTGAGTATTGGGTGCTTTAAAAGATTCCAGATGATTCTAATGCGTGGTCAAAGTTGAGACAATCATGCCTGTAAAAGAATTTCCTTGAGCTTAGTTTGTTGTAAGAGAGGCAGAAAGCTTCAGAGATGCTGGCGACATGGCTTCTTACAAAGAGAACACAGATTCTGACAAAGTAACAAAATCCAGAATCTCCTTGAAAGGGAATTCCAGGCAAGCGGAATGGCCGGCAGACCTAGGGTCCCCCATTTTCTTACCCCGAGTTTTGCCTCTCCCAGACTCTCCGTTTTGATTACTACTACTACCACTATTAGGAGTTCAGATCCAGCTGTGGCCCAAAGCCATTTTCGTTGGTTCCCTTTTGTGTGGCTGATAGAGGTTCTAACTTCCTAAAGGCATTAGTAGTATCATAGAGAATAAGAGGATAGATGCACAATCAATGCGTGGGATATAAATATTCTGGCTTCCAAAGTAGTGCTGAGCCTCTACCCGAGCTGGCTTGCTCCCTGAGATTTACAAACATCTTGCCATTCTTGATGCGAGTCCAGGGAAGAAACCTCTTCACCAAAAGAACCCCCTTTCGTGCTTCATTTCCTTCCCAATTGAGATGGGGCCTTACACACAGCTCTCTAGTAGAGCTTTCTCTGGTGGCAGAAATGCCCTGTGTGTGCCCCATCCAAGGCAGCTGTCACTAACCAACCCCACAGGAGGCTGCTGAACACTTCAAATATGGCTGGTGCCGCTGATGAATTGAATTCTTACTATTTTTCATTTTAATTAGTTTACCTTTAAATATTCATGTGGCTAGTGACCAACATGTTGGATGGCATAACACAAGGATGCCATCTAACACATACTCCATTATGCAATGCCCTATAAGATTGCTCATGTAAAAATAAGTCCACAGTACTGAAGTGAGACAAAATAGTGCCCTTTTATGGAGTTGTATCAGAAAGCAGGGGCAGTGAAATACACTCTGTGACCCCAACATGTGCTAGAGGCTCTACCATCTGGCACAGCCTTGGCCCAGGTAAAGGTTAAAATGCATTTTCATTATTGACAAAAACCTCTGTCAAACCAACACTTGAATTGGACTGGGAAAAAAACTCAGGTAGAAATGTTGCAAGAACCATCTTTTTTCAACAGTTTCCAGGTCTTTCTTTCTTATTTCTTTTGTATCAAATTACTCTACCCATCACATTCCTGTTATATTAGCACTTTCTGGTTCCATAAATACTAGAAGTAGACAGTTGGATCCCCAAAACCAAACAAAGCAAAACACGAAGGTTTTGTTTTTAGTAACTTAACCTTTTGAACCTCCTGGAGTGTTCATTCAAATGAGTAACAAGCACTGGGGTTAAATCCTCAGATATTCTGAAAGACAAAGCAAGCAGCATTTAATTCAGGGAGTTAATAAGTAAAGGATTAGTTAAAATCTGCTATTAACATCTGAGCTCATTAACCCCATAACAGTTGGCTTGGTCTGAATTGGACTGTCCCCACTACTTCATTTCCCACCCTCTGCTTCCCCATCCCTCAGTCTGGACCCCAGGGCACAGTCACACATGGTGAAAGCATGGTCTCTGGACTCAGACCCCCTGCAGCTGAAAACTCACATCACCAGTAAATGTTTGACGTTGGGCAGGATATTAATCTTCTGGCTGCATTTTCCTCACATACTAAATGAAGATAATAATAATCTTATCCATATGATTTTTGGAGAAATAGATGAGTTAATGCTTAGAAAATGTGTAGAAAAATGCCTAGTACATACTCATTTCTTAATGCATTTAAGCTATAACTACTACTAACGTTAAATTCATACTCAGGTCTGATTTCAAGACCCTCCTCTGTGACCTAGTAGTTATGTAACTTTGGTCTATGTATTGCCCTTCTCTGACCTTTTGTTCATATCCATTGAAATACAAGAAGACAATCATCATTCTCAGAGGGCTGCAGTGAATATCGAAGGGGAAAGTATCTATGAAAGTGACTTTAGATGAGAAGTTTATGGAAATTCCCAGAGGTAAAGGGTAGTGCTTCTCACATCCGCAGGGAGAAGGCAGCTCCACTTTCTAAGAGCCTCAGGTCCATACTCTGGCTCTTGGCTTTGCAGACTCAGAATCTAGGTGGTCAGCTCATACTAGTTGATCCATTACAGACTGCAGTCAAGCTTACAGGACTGAAGAATGCAGGCAGAATGCCAGTTTTCTCATTTGTCATTGGAAATATGACCACCACCTCAGACACAAGAGGTTGTCTCAGAACATTCTCACTTTGTATCCACACTACAAATAAAGCCAGATCGGAATGAGAGCTGCTTGAAGATCATGTACCCAAGACAAAGGGGTTTTATGGGAGCAGGAGGGACCCCAGGTGTGTTCCTGTGCAACAGGATGCCAAGCAGGGGATCAGAGTGGTTCCTTGCTGGGGCCTGAGCACTCTTTCTCTAGTTCATTGCCCAAATCTTGCCTCCAAGACTCCCTTCCTCCTCTGTGTTTCTAGAACCCTGTACTAATCACTGACCAGCATATTGCTTCCATTGATACACAAATGCCTGTTCGTAGTTTTCTGATCCTGCTGACCTGGAAGGCATTTGGTCCCTTTCCACTATCTCCACTCTTATCCATTAGATGTTGATGTCACTGTGTGATGCTCATGGGGTAAACTTTTATCCCTCATCTCTCAGGGAGGGACTGCTTCCCAAGTTCATATGACAAAAGGCTGAACAAATGTATTAGTGTTTTTATATAACTAGTGTCTAAAGGTTACAGTTATCTAATGAAAGAGTTTGAAACCATTTTGCCCCTAGGTTGTGTTTGTTTATTTTGTTTGCATGCTGGACATCTTCTCTTTGATCCTCTAGATTCACTTCCTGCTCCTCTCCACCCTCCTTCCTGCCTCAGAAGACTTACGTATATGGATTGCATCCGTGGACCCCCCTCCTCTTGACTTCCAGTTGAGTTTAACCAGGGAAGAACTTTGGCAGAAGATGAGAACAAGGGAAGAGAGTACCCTGGTATTATTTATTCACCTTGGCTCCCTTTCTGATATATTACCTTGGGCTATTTCTGTTGCTCAAGCAAATGTCACTGCTCTTCTCTAAAAGGTCTCTTCTGTAAGTCTTGAAAATTCAGAACATGAATCTCTCCCCTCATCTCCTCAGCCTTAGTCATGGGAGCTACTCCTCTACTGACCCCAGGTTACAGCAGTGTTCCTTGTGCTTCCCCACATTTTCATAAAGAGTCTCTTTGTAAATAAACTTTCTTTGAAATTCCCTAATTTGAGTGAGCCATCTGTTTCTTGTTGGTGTCTTGAATGATACACTTTGTCTTGGTTTTTAGTGTTTGATTTTCCATGTAGATGTATGGAATGTTAACACTTTAAGTGGTGAGTGAATGACTTAATGGCAGAAATACTTCAGTGGCATGGGAGGCATGGACTCCGGGTTCCCTGGTTCAGACCCTGATGGCATCACTCACCACTCAGCAGCCCCACCCACAGCCCTATGCCTTCCCACAGGCCTCAAGCTGCAGCTACATGGGGAATGAGTGACAGGGATGGAAATGCAGGGGAACAGCTAATTAGTGCACACAGCTCCTCAGCATTTAGGAAAAAACCAGTTGGGAACGTGAACAGCAGCAAAAGGAGAATTCACAACAAGTGCATTTTTATAAATTATAGCCTCATAATTTTTTATGAAGTTTATTATAGACTCCTAACCTTTCATTGTCAAGAAACAAGCCCATCCCTATCAAGCCACTGAGATGTTTCAGAGAACCTGGCCAGGGGCTCAGATCGTCATTCCAGTCCAGTGACTTTCAGGAGAAGGAGAAGTTTAAGGAGTAAGAATTCCATTAGGGGTTGTTAAACATTTAAGACATTTCATTTGCTTAATGCACAGACTCTATCAGTTTGTTTCCAACTTAAGTTCCATTAGAGCTCATCAAAAAAGTATGGAAATAAAAAGATTTTTTACATATGCACATACATATACACAGATGTGTGAATATCCTTATGTTCTTATATGCGTATATACATATACGTGTGTATATTTCCTTTTTATAGCCTTATACTTGGCTCTCATTAATGTAGCTCATTCTAACCCTGGGCATGTGCTTCTTTCTCTTCACAGCTCGTTTAGCATTAACATGTTGGGAATTGTGACAGGCTCTTTTAAACTATGAGGAGAGAGCTAGGTACTCAATAGAAAAATACTCTATCAAACCACATTTTTCCTGATGTGAGTTAACTCACAGAAAGGTAGAAAGAGTCATTCCTTAAATTTGCTTTCTGAAGGTAAAAAAGTAACAAAAGGTAATTCCAGAATATTGAAATTCAGGCAAAATAGAGATTATTGGGTTCACCAAAGCCTTGTCATATATACTTTGACATTTTATTCATGTTCTCTATGGAGTAATGTTTATAAATTTTAAGTTTCATTTTCTCATTTAAGAATATCAAACACAAATGTTTTCCATGTTTATATAGTTTTTTTATTTGGACAAAACCAAATTTAAAAGGCCAGATTGAGTCCACAAAGGAATATTGTACTTCAAAACTCAGGACCCTAGCTAAGCCCAAACAAGACACCTGGGGATCTAAACCCCAGCAATCAAGGAGTGAGATGTCTTCTTGGTGATCTGCCAGACACAGTGCCACCTCAGCATGCAGAAGGTGGTCAGCTCTTGATAGTGTAGCAGAAAAGGTGGCACTTAAGATAAAAAGCCAGGAAGG
This sequence comes from Manis javanica, assembly GCF_040802235.1. Taxonomy (NCBI): domain Eukaryota; kingdom Metazoa; phylum Chordata; class Mammalia; order Pholidota; family Manidae; genus Manis; species Manis javanica. The sequence continues at coordinate 99,754,300 of NC_133157.1, read as the reverse complement.
GTATTTGCTGGAAGGACCGGGGAGGCTCCAGGAGCTGAAGGAGTGGCTGGGAAGTTGGCAGCTCAGGCAGCTTGGGTGGTCCATGGGGAAGGAAATGTAAGAAGTGCCTCTCAGCAGAAATGGTCTGCCTAGGAAACTGGCAGGAAATTCCAATTGTCCAGACCCAGGCCACTTGCATGCATGAAGCTTGGCCTCCAGGGATGTGGGGATTCTCCCACCTTCTCTCTGCTTTCTATAGTGGGAGGCAGAACACCACATCTCACCAAAAAGGCACATAATTGGGGCTTCCCTGATTATTCAGGGTGGCTGGGTGCAACCTAATATTAACAGAAACAACTGTCCACCCTGCTTCCTAAGGGGACAGGCCCAGGGTCAGTATTCCCCACCCAAGGCATATGGTCAAGAAAACCTTGTGATAATGTATTCTTTGAGTGAGAATTCTCAGCCTCCTAACTTGCAAAACTAGAAGGGGAGTATGGGTAGATTTCCAACTGAAGTGGGAGATAGTGGACTTTTAAGTGAGGGGACATGGTGAGTCTGCTGGCCATGCTATGCCTCAGCCATGTCTCCATAAGCAAGCCATTTCACCGGGATGGTCCCAGTTTCCTCCTCTGTCAATGCAGCTGACAACTGCTGGCCACTTCTGGGTTGGTGTGAGGATTCAAGAGGTAATGGCCAACTGTCCAGGGCACAGACTGTAGTCCCATTACTGGAGCTCTTTTCATTAACATGAGTCTCTGAAGGGAGGTGTACATGGAGTTCAGAATCCCCTAAAGTAGGCTGTCATCAGATCACATGACCACTTCCCTAGACTCATCAGTCAAAAAAAATATCACCATGTGCAAACATGGTCATTCACATCATCCATTAGCATTAGATGCAGCTAATCTCCTGTCACACTCCTGTCTGGGTATGTGTATCTCCCAGCAGCTATGCCAGAATGGGTCTCCGTGCATCAGTATATTTTTGTACATGTTTGGCTGAACTTATTTGAAACCTAAATTTAAAATGTAATCAGTTTATATAACAGAATTGTTTACTAACCCCTCAATGCTGGAGAAGTTCTTACCCTGGGCTGAATATGATTATTCAGCAGTAATGGTTTGAGATGTGAGCAGTATTGGTTTGAGCTTTGGGGAGACCACTGTAAGATAATCTCATTGTTTCTGCTATCGCAGAGAGTATGTGCAGGGAGTTAAGCTCAAGCATCTGGCTGAATGAGATGCATCACTCATTCACACAGTATCAGAAGAGGGAAAAAATTAAAAAAAAAGAAAATACCGAACAGTAGGAGTGTCCAGTGAACTAGTCGGTGAAGGGTAGAGGCCACCGAAAGCCAAGATGTAGCTTTATAACAATACCTTGGGCTTTTATCAATGATGCCAGCATGATTCCCAGCAGCTTCTTCCTATTGATAAATGAGGCATCTTGGTTCATGAAAAGAAAATTAAACCTGACCTTTATGTACATTTTTCCAACTTCCGTCCAAGAGTAGAGCTGCTGGGCTGGGATCTCAAGGATCTGGGCTGAGTATACAGATGGCTTTAGAAGGGGCATTGAGACTGATCAGGGACAGAATCGAGGACAAAGGCACCACTGAAAGCCAGCTGACCGGTCCAGCGGAAGCATCAGCAGATGCTAATGGCAGGTACAGGTGTGAAGCGACAGACACAAAGTTGACCCAAAACATGAGTGAAGGGTATCATGATGGGGACAGGGGATGGCGCTTAGAAGGGCACCTGAGCCTCTGGAGCACAGTGAGGTTTTATGGAGTGCTTAGCTTAGGGCTACCTCAGAGACAGAAGGTCTTCCTTTATGAAGCAGTGTTTCTCTGCCTGGAAATTTGTCCTTCTCTCAGTTAGACGTGGACATCTTACCTACTTAGAAAGCCAAATAAAACAAAGGCACAAGGGGAAGTCCAATGCTGTTATGAAATTGTATGTAGTTCAGGTGACATCTGGAAAGTAAGGGCAACATGAGGTCAGACCCTGAGCAGGGCAGGCCCACCTGCAACACAGTGGTCTTGAAGCATTATAAAGAAGTAACCCTTAAAAATCCAGAGATTCCCCTATGTTTATTGCAACACTATTTACAATAGCCAAGAAATGGAAGCAACCTAAGTGTCCATCAGTAGATGAACGGATAAAGAAGATATGGTACATATACACAATGGAATATTATTCAGCCATAAGAAGAAACCAAATCATACCATTTGCAAAAACATGGATGAAGTTAGAGGGTATTATGCTCAGTGAAATAAGCAGGCAGAGAAAGACAAGTACCAAATGATTTCACTCATATGTGGAGTATAAGAACAAAGAAAAACTGAAGGAACAAAACAGCAGCAGACTCACAGAACCCAAGAATGGACTAACAGTTACCAAAGGGAAAAGGACTGGGGAGGATGGGTGGGAAGGGAGGGATAAGGGGGGTGGAGAGAAAGGGAGCATTATGATTAGCATGTATAATGTGGGGGAGGGCTGTGCAACACAGAGAAGACAAGTAACGATTCTGTAGCATCTTACTACACTGATGGGCAGTGACTATAATGAGATATGTGGTGGGGACTTGGTAATGGGGAGAATCTAGTAACCACAATGTTGCTCATGTGATTGTATATTAATGGCACCAAAATAAAGATAAAATAAACTATCTAAACATAAACAAAGAATACCAAGTTGGTGTTAAAATAATCCTAAAACTTTTCTCCCCCAAAAGATGTGAAACTTTTAAATAAAACATACATTTATTTTAAAAAAAACTGCCGAGATTCTTCAGTGGCAAGTGGTATATAAATCTATAAGTATCTAAGTTTTATCAATTGGACTCTCCTCCCCTCCATGTACCACAGTGGAGAATCACTGTAACCATGAGGCACTCAGTGAGGGGAAGACCGCCTTATCCCGGCAGGGACTTTGGAGCACAGAAATGGGTGATAACACAGCTTCCATCAGTTGCATCCCTGGCTTCATGGCTTTCTGACCTTTAGACTCCAGTCACATCCCCAAATGGAGAATTCAGCCATCTGCTGACCCTGAGACATTGGTGAGCTTCATAACCAGGAACTGATTCTTTAAAAATGACCTGAACCTGCCATCTTCCATTTTCTTCTTTACAGTTTTACATTTATTTATTATACTGCACCCATATTATTTCACTTCCAACACTGATAAACAAAGGTTCCACCTATTTGAATTTTTTTTCCTCCAAAACGATACATTTTGGGAGAGGATACATTTGGGAGAGATCATTTCAAGTTGTGCTTCCTAAATGATAAGTTCTGAATACATCAAACTAGTGCTGGGAGCCTGCCCCTGAGCTCAGGATGCTGACTCCAGTTCTGAAAGACAGTCGGCTGGGTTTGTGTCCATCTCCCCCATGCGCTGGCTGCTAAAACTTCTTCCAAGTTACTAAATCTCTTAAAGCCTCAGTGTCTGTTTCTGTAATATATCATATTATATTATATAACACAATAATGACAGCATCAACTGATGAGGTCCTTGGAAAGATTAAAGGTGTTCATCTTTGTCAACACTCACAATGGAGCATGGCACAGACGAAGTGCTGGCCAGGGATTGGTGCTGGTGATTCTACTCTGTTTCAATGCTAGGATTTTCCTGTGTTCCAGAAGCACTGAGTTACAAAACCAAACAAGCATAGAATAAAGGGAATGTCTTCCCTAACGGTGGGAAGGCCCTCATGGTGCATAGTCAGCTTGAAAACTTGTCCTGCCACTGGACCCATGCATGCCAGAGACTTTACAGCAAATACGGATAGTGTTTAGGGCTCTGAGCAGTGACTACTAAACGACCCTATCAATTTCCTAGGGATGTTGCTGAGTATCAACGCCTCCCCCTCACTTACGTGCTGACGTTTTTCCTTGAGAAGTCCTGAGCCCTCTCCCAGAATATACCAGCAAGAAACCACCAAGGATTCTTTGAAGAACCCATGTTTATTAACATATCTTCATCTTCAGTTCAGAATGTTTTTAATCTTGTGAATCAGTAACCAACCAAGGTGATTGCTGCTGATTTTAAATACTTCATGTTGTTTTTAATGGGTTTTACAGAGATGGGATCTGATGAGCATACATGTAATAAAAACACATCCTCCTATCATTTTTTTTTCTTAAACACATTTTCCTTGTACGATTTGCAAAAAGACAGATACTTATAGAGTAAGTTCTTTTGCTGTTTATATTTCTCCTGGTAGAGTTCCAAAGAGCATTTAGCAATGTATTAATCAGCCAGAATGTGAGCTCAGCAGACCACTACATTTTCCTACTGCACCTGAGAACTCCAGTTGAATGCTCAGCACTCTTGTTGAGCCAGAAATGTATTTTCAAGGTATATGGAATTCATTGATTGCATATTACCACCTTTGGCTGCCAGGTGGAGGTGGAGATTGCTAGCAGGACTTCCTAGCCCTGGGAACGTGGCAATCAGGGAAATTATTTTGCCCCTCTAGACATCAGGGGCGAGGAAATAGTGAATTCTCTCTTGCTCATATTACATCTTAGAAATGTCCACCAGAATTGCCAGTAGGTTTGTAAGATGGGGATAGCCATGAAAATGGTACTGCGTGATTAGTGATCTTCTCTTTGATGATGAATTCTAACAAGGTGAAAGGGGCAAGCTAGATTTGAATGACACTTGAGTTGCTAAGATTTTTTCTTAAAGTAGACATGGAATAAAAAGCTGAAATAACTTTTGGATATTTTTGTAGAAGAAAATCCAATAACTCAATTTATCTTCCTTTATTAGATTTGATGCAGATCTAGGAAATACCATAAATTTAAACTAATCCAGCAGCTTTTCTCAATGTGAGGTGCCATGTTTTAGGTCTTCTGAGGAAAGGGCTGCTTCTTGCCTTGCCTTTTTTTTTTTTTTTGAGGCTCTTTACATAGTAAGTTCAATGTGTGAGTTGCTAGCTCTCAATTACACAAAAGGAAGGGGGTGCTGATTTCAGAGGTGCTGGGAGCTGAAGTGATTGTTTCGAGGAATATGAAGTCGGCACCTCACCATGAGGGCACTTATCTAGCACACTGTATGGTGTACCCAGCTCTGGAAGGTATAATTCTAGCAGGACTATTTGCCTTTTGATAGCCTTGAGATATCGGCAAAATTAAACCTCTGAACATGAGCATCTCTTTAATTGCCTCACAGCCTCTGCTTTCATATTGTACATGTGTGTATGTGTGTGCATGTACATGTGTGTGTATGTGTGTTGTTAAGGGCATTTGCATGCAAACAAAACATACAGTATTGGCTTACAAACTTCTGAGCATAACATTTCCTTAACGGTATGTCTTGCATATGAGAAAGGCTCATATATTTGTATATTTTCTCTGACTTTGTTTTATTCTCAGAAATCTGAGGAGTTTGTTTCCAGGAGCCTATTTATAATGATCCTTCAGGTTCAGCTGTGTGTCCCCTTTGGCTTTCCTCCTGAAACAGAGAAGCATTTGCACAGAGCACACCAGCTGTTGTTTGATGTTCTCAGACATACTAGAATACATTAACACAAACAGTAAATCAAAACCCAGCAGAGTTAATGATCATTGCCAGGGTATCTAGACCGAAGTCCTTATGACCATGCAGGATCTGCCTGCACTGTGGCTCCGTCCTCACTGTCCTCATGACTGGACAATCTGATACCAAAATGAATCAGTATTTTAACTGTTAGTCGATGTTCACATAAATTATAGACCAAAATTTATCTCATTTAGTCAGCATCATGTCATCTATTTCCTTTGGCTTGTTAGATAATGACATGCCAAAGACTGAGTTCTTAGGGGGTTCATTTAGCTGGCCTGGATCCAAAGAAAACTCAGTTCTCTGGCCTGAGCCCCTATTTCATGCTTGGGAGCGAAAGCACATGACAACCGTTCATCATTCCCCATAATTTTTTTCTCTTTTACCCCTTATTTGGAAACCAGTTGACAGAAAGAAACTGGCAAAACTCATTTGTAAAACATTCAAGAGACTGAAGAGTGTGAGTGTAGCTTTTTTAAAGATGCCACACTGCTGAACGACCCAGAGTTTCCAGACTTTCTGCTGACCCATTTGATTGTATACACACCAGCCAAGCTGCATTCATCCACAGTCCTCTCAAAGACAGACTGCAGTGCATGCAGTAAAAGTAAAAATAGGAATTTCCTGCCACTTTTCTATTCTTTTATTGTATTCTTTCATTAACACTATGCAAATATTTCTACATAAAATATCATCTTTCAAACTATACTTTCTGGGTTCAGGCAGGGTAATCAAGCAAAAGGTTCTATAGATGGGGAAAACAAAATAACTCTAAGGTATCTTGGCTTACCAAGCTTACAGAAACCACAGAAGTGAATGTGCTCGATTGCCTTGAAGAGAGCCAAACAGACAGATAAACTGCATTCAAATTTCTCAGTAAGTTTTCCCTTTCCGCCAGAGGGACAGACAGTTTTCCTCTTATGATGACAATCAAGGGTAATGAAGACCCTGTTTGCCCTTGGAACAAAATACTGGGAAATGATTTCTTCTACAGGATCCTTGGGAGAATACCTTTCCAGAATCCAGGTGCATTTCTCTGTCCAAGATAAACCCAAATGATGTTCTTGAGAAAGTTCCTGAAAGGACAGTTTCATACGTGGAGTGATAGGTGACTGGAGGAGACCCGGACTTCCCTAAAGAAAGCTGGGAAAGATTTATTTATCACAAGGGAGGTAGGTATTGCTAAAATGATTGAGTTAAAACTTTGCCCTTTAGTTCACAAAGGAAGTTGGGGAGAGACACCAGAGGCAGACGGTAATTTCCCAAATGAGAAGAGAGGAAACCCTGAGCAAGAACGTAACAAATGTTCTGGTCTCACAAATCAGCCAGGGACTTGGAAGTCTTAGGACATACACAGTTTCATTGCCTGCTATGCCTAGCTCTAGATTATAAAGCAAAAAGAGGAGGAAATTAATGCAACCCATTTAAGCTTTCATGGGTAACTATTAGCTTGAGAAAATATTTCAATGGTCTGACTGGTAGGACAAAGAATGAGAAGAGTGACAGGTCACTGGATTAATGTGGGGTCAGTCAGTAGTGCTCCTGTGTAGCTGCTGCCTCAATTCCCTAAATTCTCTTTCTCTGTTCAAAATTCACTCCCAGGCACTCCCCTGGGAAGTCGTTAACATTTGGTTCATTTTCTGTTTCCAAAAAGAGGAAACCTACAACAGACCTGTCTGCATCAGAAATTGCTCCAGGTGATTCCTTCACACTCTTTCAACGGGATTCACTTCAGTTCAAACCGTAAAGTGACTGAGTGGGCCCTTGGTGTGTGAGGTGGGACAGCGCTGGGCAGGACCAAGTCCTGACCACAGATGCTCAGAATGTGGTGGGGGCAAGAGTCAAAGAAACTGTCAAACAGCTGATTAGTGTAATAATGGTTATTAGAAGCAAGAAGAGCAGAGAAAAGATGAATTCTAATTCTGCATAAAGGAAACCAGGGAAGGCTTCCCAGGGTGCATCAGAGATGTATCTCAACACAGGTAGTGACGTGTGGGGATGGCAAGGTGAGGAATGCATTCCAGAGAAGAAAGCATCACAAAGGACACATTGTGTTCTAGAAGCTACAGGTAGTTTGATGCGGGTAGATTTTTGTCTACCGGGGGAGCAAGAGGAAAGAAGAGACTGGACAGGAAGCAGAGTCCACATGGAGCCAGAGCGCACATGCAGACTGAGGAGCTTGCATGTATCTACAAATGGCGAGGAGCCATGAAAGGGTTGTCCGGCAGGAAAGCCACCCACCCCGTTGGCTCTGTGTTCCCATGTAGTGTGTGAGCTGGAATAAGGCAAAACTAGAGTTGAGTAGATGTAAGGTTACTGCAACATTCCAGGAAATGCAAAACTACAAATTGGCCAACCACCAAAAGTCCTTCTGTTGACTTGACTTAACAGTTTGAAGCAAGGGCTTTGCCATGTGCCAGGTCCTGCTTGCCTTCATGGGCCAGTACTGTGGTTCTCCAAACTCATGTAGCTTATGCAGGCAGGTAGATTACCTGACAATATGGAAAAAGAGTGAAAATTGGCTGCATATCTGGGCTGCAAATGATGGAAGACTGCCCCAATAACAGTAGCTGCCATATAGTTCCACTGGTAGCAGCCCTGGAGGTGACCAGAGACTGCAAGAGCCCTCCCCCTAAGACTGGCACTACACAACTCAGGCACATGGCTCCACATCCTGCCACAGCACTCGTGAGAGAAAAAGCTCACTTGCTTCTAGGGCAGAAAGTGCAGCATTTTGAGCACTGGCTAATTTAAATATATAATTCAACTAAAGAGCAACAATCAAACTTTTTGGAGATTTTCTCTTAAGGTGATTTTCCAAGGTTCAGAATCTCCTCACCCACCAACCTCACCACCAAAGTCAAGACCTAGAACAACATAAAAAACATTCATTTTTCCTGATTGCTTAAATACAATTGTTTTTTTCTACCAGAATTTACTGATGCTCTGAGTCAACATTTCGAGGTACAGTTAGCCAATATGACATAAATTAAGGCAGGTTTCAACAGTCAATAAGTTAACAAACATTTATGGCCTTCCTCCTGGGCCAGGTTGTTTTCAGTTATGGAAAATGAAGACCCAATTAAAAGTGGCTTAATCAACTATGGATTAAGTTATGTATTATCTCACATAAGAAGTCTGCAGATGGGGAGGTTCCAAGGCTGGTTAATCTGTAGCAACTCAACAATGTTGCCAAGACCACAGAATATCTCTCTTTCCCACTCTGCCATTATCAGGTTACTGGCTTGTGGTCTTAAGTTGGCTTCCCTCATGATGCCAAGATGGCTGCACAAATCCAGGCATCACATTGATCTTCTCTAGAGACAAGGACAACTGTGGCAAAAGCACAGAACATGTCCATTCCTAAACCAATCACTAGTAATAAGAATAGGAAAACCTAGGACTGGCTTAGAATAATTATAATATACTCTCTGGGTTAGGGTAAGACAAATCAGGGTTTTATCAGACAAAACAAGGCAGCAAGGGCAGTAGTTGATAGATAGGCAGCTAACAATGTCTACCAGTCCACTATCCTAAGTGCCAGACACATCAGCACACAAGCCCCACAAGATTCTTACTCCCAAGGGATGGGACTGATAATGTCCTGCTTTGAAGGAGACAGAGGAGCTCAGCTTTAGAGGAAATCAACCTTGAAAAATAATGTGACATGATGCACATATCTCTCTGGGTGGCTTTTAGTACCATTGGGTGTCTATTAAATGTATTAGGTATCAGTAGAATAGACTTGACCATTATGAGAGATGAGCATTGTAGACATGAGAAGGTAATGGGCAAATAGGATGGGAACAAGTCAACCCCTTCTGAATATTTACCACATGCAAAGTTTGTGTGAGACTCTGAAAAGGTATAAGACACAAGCCTTGGCCCTGAGAATGTCAGGGCAGTGGGGTGAGGATGTATGTGTGATGGTACCATTGGAGGTCCAAAGAGGACCAGAGATAATGGTTTTGCTGGAATGCATCTTGTCAACTTTGTATTCTGAAAATAATATAGGAGCAAAGAATATAAAAGGAGTGTTTTTTTAATTATATAAATTGAGGAGTGGCTAAGAAGGAAGGTAACAAAATCAAAACTGAAAGGACCAAGAGTGAAAGCATAAGGATGGAAATAATCCCAATGCTGTTACTGCCTAATACATCTAGGCAAACCTAGCTATACAAAGAAATGTTCAACATGTATCAGGCAAGATTCAACTCAGTGGTAGCTACTGGGTGAACATACTGATGGTGATGACAATAAGAGCTCACACTTACTTAGCATTTACCATACATCAGCCCTGTTCCAAGCATCGTTCTTATTAGCCCATATAAGCACTATATCAACCCTAGGAAGAGGTGCTCCTTTTATGCTTATTTTACAGGTGTGAGAAATTTGGAAGCAGGGAGGTTCAGTAACTTGTTCAAGGCAGTTAAGTGGCAGAGTCGGACTCCCAAGTCTCTGATTTCAACCACTGCATTAGGATGGAAACCAGCCCTGAAAAAGCATGAGTATTTTAGGCAAAATAAAGCATACCTGGGAAGTTTTCTTCTCAAGGTGCAGAAGAGGCCAGAGTGAATCTGGAGTACTATTCTTTGCAGCTCCAGCCACCTCTGAAAAAGCTGCTCTAAAAGTGAGGTGTTCCTAGGAATTCCCCACTGCTCCCAGGAAGGATGGGGCAGCAAGCATCCTAGTTATACAAAGCAATCAGCAAGATGAACTGAAGACTGTTGGGTGGTCCTGCACTGTGCCAGGGGAAGGACCTTAGGGGGTAAAAGAACAGTGTTTATGACAAACCATCAGGCCTTAAAGGATGGTTCTCAGGTCGTTCTTATGGAGAATCACAGAATAAAAGCCTAAGTAACAATAACAGGGACATGCCATGTAGACAGCCTCCGGGCCAGCCTACCACAGTCAGGAGGCATCCTGGAGAGTGTCGGCAGCCTACACAGAGCCTGGCCTTCCTCACAGTTTCATGGGCTCCCCATCTGGTCACCATGGGCTGCTTTTTGGGCTTCTTTGCCACTGTTTCCTGCAGTTATCATCTTTGTCCTCCCCCTAGCTTCTCTCAGCTGTTTTGCAAATGTGAATGAAGCCCGTTGCCATCATACAACTGCTTACAAACACAAAATGAACTTCAATTTTTGCCAGCCCAGCATAGGTCTTTTGGCCCACCCCACTTGAAGATGCTCTGGCATGGCGTAAAGGACACTCGATTGGTATTTCAACAGTCCTCAAGTACAGACTCTCAGGGTGATTTCAGGCATATTACATTAAGTATAGAGCCTTTTAATATCTCAGTTTCATCAGCTATAAAATGGCAATAATATCGCCTGACTCCTGCAAAGGGTCATAAAGGTGTTAGGAACACCAAAGGAAGTACCATGCATGAAAGCCATTTGAAAGGGACAAATCTCTGTACAAGGGCAAAGGGCTTTTGTTCCTTTACTCCTGTTACAACAGCACTGGTATAAGAAAACACCTGTGACTAGGGCCAGAGGTTTGGCCCTTCCTCCTACCCATTACCTCACACATCCAGCTGAGGACTGAACCTGTGTTAATCAGCTCAGGCTGCAATGGCAAGACACACAGACTTGGGGGCTTAAACAAAGAAATGTATTTTCTCACAGTTCTGGAGGCTGCAAGTTCAAGATCAAGGTGCCAGCAGGAGTGGTGTCCAGGGAGGGGTTTTTTCCTGGCTTGTGGACAGTGATCTTCCCACTCTGTCCTCAGGCGGTTTTCTTTGAGCAGAAGCAAGAACAAAGAGAGAGATCTCTGGCATCTCTTCCTCTTATTGTTAGGACACCATCCCGTTAGATTAGACTCCCACCCTTATAGCCTCAGTTAACCTTCCTGACCTCCTTAAAGGCCTTATGTCCATACAGTCACATTAGGGGTTAGGGCTTCAGTATATGAGCTTTGGAAGGACCCAGATGAATCAATCACAGATCTCCAGAGAGGAGAGCAGGCTTGCTGCGTCTTTGTAGGTGGTCAGGTGGCCTCTGTACCGTACAGAGCAGTTGTCTATATTGTCTACAGTAGCCAAGACCCTGGTGGGATTCTATTTCGGCTGTTTCTGGAACTGGGGACTGGTGACTGTTCCAGTGTCTATTAACCTAAATCAATATGCTGGAGGATGCCATGTTTTTAGATGGAAAGAGGGGGCTTTCTGTTCACTTTTTTGTTGTTTTATTCCACTTCTTCAGGACCACCTGAGGACAGGTAGAATGATATCTGCCCCAACTTAAACTTGACGATTGGCCTTGAGTCCTACACCGAGAGAGTTAAAAGCATGGCTGCAGGAGGGCTTGGAACCCATTACTCCTGCCCCTTTGTATGTGGACATCAGCACTCCTGGGCTAGGCAGCCTCTCAGTAGAGAGGCTCCCTCGGGCAGGCTCACACCCAGACAACACAGGCAGAGTCACTGAATAAGTCAGGAGTCGAGTGGTAACTGTTAGTTTACACATGTGAACATCCTGGACTTCATGGGATAAATAGCAGGACAAGGACATGGAATGGACATTGGCTTTACATGGACAAGAGCAAGAATGCTTAAATATCTATCTTCCTATTATTTGTCTCCGCAGGCTGGTGAGGCAAGAGACATTTGGGTTAAGGGCTCAGAATGCTAGATCAGGGGCACAGACGGGAAAGGGTATGAGAAAAGCAGCAAGGAGGAATTGCTGAGGGTGACTGGGATTAATCATAGGTACCATTAATTTTGTAGTTATCAATGGAAATAGGTTTGAGGTGGATGCTGCTGGCCCCTCATTTCCTGGACAGGACGTCCTGCCAAGCCCAATGAAACCATGTGCTAAGGGGACCAGCCAATTTAAGAATTCTTGCCAAATAAAGGAGCCTGCAGGCTCTTTTCTCCCCTTGAACGACTTCAGTGGAGTCAGAACACCTGTTCTAATCTTGGCCTTTTAATCTGGCCAGAGTAGTTAGTACTTGCTGCATCAAGGATTTAGCTGCAGTACCTACTCCCCTGAGAGTCCATGGTGTAAGGACACCCTTAAGCTTTGCTAATGCTTCAACAAGAACAGTGATTTCCATGCTTGTTCCCCTGTTCATGCGAACACCATCTGAACAAAGCTCAGGGTAGGGGCTACCTGCTAGGAACGGAGCTGCCCAGGTGCCTGGGATGGGGCCTGAGGACTACAGCCCTGTCACAGCCTCAGCCATCTCCCCAGGCAGGGCTCTGTCCCCAGAGGAGCCCATCCTGAATGTGGGGTGACTTAATTAGGAGCTAGTGCTCCTGCCAACATGTCAGGTGGGAGGATGTTTAGAAGTTGGCCTTGGGAAAAGCCAAAGAGAATAAGTTTGCTGGAGGATTCAGACCTTCCTTGCAGGCAGGCAGGGAGGCTGGACTCAGAATGAGACTCATATTTTCCAAAGGAAAGAAAAAAAGTATCTTCATTAAGATCTCATGCTCACAATCTCTGAATGAGTTCCGATTTATTTCAAGAACACATTTTCCCCCAGCCCTGAAATAAGTGTGAACCCAACTGTGAAAAACAGACCTTGACCATATTGTCGTCACTACCAATTCACAGCAACAATCTTCCGTTTTGAATTATCACCCTCTCTTTCTTTTTTGCATTGAAGGATTTGAAAGATTTAAAAAAAAATCTCTTGCCAAGATGACTCAAAAGATTTCCATTTTTGAAATCTTGATCATTCTCCTAGAAGTGCAGGTCTTCGGTGCATCACCAACTCCCAACAGTGGTGCTCACTGGGATGTGCCTAATGAGAGGCAGCCCTCCCCTGGGCTTTCAGAGAGGTCCCGGCAACATAGCTGTGCCCTACATAATGAGAGAGAGAGCTACCTGGGGAATTCCAGGCCTTAGCAAAGCTCAAGTACAAGCCAAACATGTTCTTTTCCATCATGTTCTAAGTCAGTCTGAATGCATTACAAACCACAGGGATGCAAATTGTATTTGATTATTTATAACCATGAAATAAATGGAATAATACAGGTCTTCTGAATTTTTTTCATTGATGTATAAGGCAAGGGACAGAAAATTCCCTGGTGGGGCTCAATGATTAATGTTCAAGGAATTCATAACATTCTTGCATTCAACAACCTTTCTTGAAAGAGTGGAAACCAGTTTCCGGGGTATGAAACCTGCAGTTTCCAACATTTTTAAGTTTCCCAGCCCTGAGCTTATTCATAAGCCATGGGAGTTCAGAGAAAGACATAAATTTTGAAGAAGGATACATGTTTCTTTTCTCTGGGCAACTCATCTCCTCGTGGCAAAGGCCAAAAAATAGCATCCTTTCACCTGCTTCTAATTTGGCATAAAGGCAAAAATAATATGCCTGGGTATTTACTTCTCAAATCATGCTATAAGAGTGCTTTGAGATGAAAGGGAGTCTTGTGAGTTACTATCAGTCCTTGGCTTCCCATGATTAAAGGTAGGTACCTATGCAACCAGGGTGAACCACATCAAAGACTTCATTAGGCCAGCAGGTCCTGTGTTGAGTGTCTGACTACAGTGCTCTGAAGTTAACATGATCTCATCTGATTAAAGTCCAGACTTCTAACAAAGTAGCAATATGCAAACAGTAATGCTGTTTTTCTCTGTCTTTCCTCCCTTGGATGCCTCTCTCCTTTGTGAAGCTTCGGAGAACTGGACAACAAAACTTGTTGTTACTGCTGTTAAAGGCCAACATTTGTCAACTATGTGCTCAGTCTTGTGCTGAACCCTTCAGACACATTATCTCATTTAATCTCAGATTGAGACTGTGAGATAAGGAAGGTGTCTAATGTCTCATGGCAAGGGGCACAGCCAGGGTCCCCAGGCAGGAGTGTGGAACCGTGGAGCCCCACTCGGCTAGATTGCCCTGTTTCACCTTCCTACTGTCCACTCAGTGAGGGGGAAATCCCAGACCAGGCTGGCTATTAAGTTTCTTCAAATCAGTGAATGCCCTCAAAGACTCCCTTATTGACATGAAGTCATGGAAAAGCTACGTTAACCTGAGAAATGGTAGCTGCTCTAGTCTGGAGCAAAACCTAAGGGAAGAAATGGACTGATTCACTTCTTTCTGCCCCTGAACCTCAAAATCTTGGTAAAGCAGTCTAAGTGAGCCCAAGCCCTGTCCTACCCCTTAAAGCATTCACAGTTTCATACTGTTCCCCAAAAGGTACAACCACCAAGATCTTACACTGCAGCAGAGTGGAAGGGGAAGCAGTAAATATGAGAAGCTCTCACTGCTCCCCCACCCCCATGCAAGAACCCTCTTCTGGAACACCTGCATTTCCACGGGCGGACACAGAAGCTGTAGGTAACTGCTTATAAAGTAGACATTAAGGCTATGAGCCCTGCCAAGCTTTCTGTCTAACATTTGCAAACAGGTTACACATAGATGTGTGGAACTATCCCACTGAGGAAACCTCTGCCGTCGGCCGTGCAGGCACAGCCTAGTTCACCGTCTCCCCTGAACAGGTCTCATGGCGGAAACTCCCCCTTGTATGCAAAGAGAATGTGTCAAGAAACTTGGGACCCCAAGAATACTTAGACTTAGGAACAGCGTATCCAGCAGGCTGGCATAGATAGCTGAGAAGTCTGAGCTCAGACAGCGAACCGACCTGACATCGCTGCAGAAACAAGCATGCTCACCCCAGAGAGCCACTGTGCCTATGACACTTTTTTGAAGTAGTAACAAAACTCTACAGCTTCACAATCAGACATGCACCATTTGTGGCCCCTTATGGCATTCCCTCAAGTTAGTCTACAGTAAACTGTCCACATTTTAATGTTTCTCATTCACTTTATTCTCTAGAGTTGGGGCAACATTACATAACTTGCCTGAAACAAAATTCAGTCAGCAGCTATCAACACACACTGGGGCTGTCCTCTGACTGGCATTTCATGCTAGGAAGACAGGAAGGTATGCAAAAGACAGCCAGGGCTGCAAGGATGCTGATTTCTCTGAAATTTGGACTTTTTTTCTTGTTTTATTGCTAACTTTCAGAAGTAATTAGGGCACTCATTTCTAAGCTAATGCCTTCTAATGGTCACTTAATTCTGGACAAACTGCCAAGTAGAATGCTTTTGAAACTAGAATTAATTGTTTGAAGGACATTATTGGGATTAGTCTGGTAAATGTAGAGAGACAAAAAGATCTTTTACTAGGACATTAAAAATAATGAAGTTCCCTCCAGTTCCAGACCTAATACATTTTGTGGGTTTTCTTTCTTTTTTTCTTCCTTCCTTTCTTTCTTTCTTTTACTTTTTTTCTGAAAGTAATTGGCCAAGAGAATGAAGCAATACGAGAGACTTTTACCCTGTTTATGGGCATTCGGTAATGTTTCTTCTCATTATATCGGATCAGTCAGACCAAGAAAAGAACGGGAACACACAGAGCCAGAATGTGCCAAGCTGTGATTATTTCTCTCTCTTTTCCTCTATTGTTTCAAGAACATCCATGTAATCACTGCTGGGCTCAGATTCTCAAGAAAGCAGGTATACCGCACGAAGAGGAAAAACTTTCAGTCCTCAAAAGCTAAAGTCTATTGAAAGACAAAGGAATAGAACAGCAAAGGACACTGAGGCAAATGTACAAAAGAAGCACAGAGAAGATTCTATAAGGGTCAATCCAGTCAGGGACTTTTGAGTGTGAAAAACTCCAGGGAACAGGTGGAATGAAGGCCCCAAAGTAGGAAAGTCAGCATGGAGCATAGAGGTATGTGAATGGAAGAGGGATAATGTCACAGGATATAAAGTGAGATGGTGGCCATGTCAGCAACACTCTGAATGCTATATAAAGAGTCAGGACATTAGTGTATAAATGATCCTGGACCATTCATGGTTAAGTGGGAAACTGTCATAATCAGAGCTGTGGCCTCTTGTTAGTATGTTGTGTCTTCACTTAACATCACTTGGATCTTCTAGATCACTCAGACTGGAATTACGAAAGGCACCTTACACAATGCTTACCCCCAAGCTGTCAGCATGTAACACACAGTTAGATCTTGTTACAAACCTCTCCTAATATCTATGCATCCATTTCTTTTGCTTCATGCGCTCCTGCATGGGCCTATTTCAAGTCCACTGGCTTCAGTTCATCTTTGGACTATTAATCTCCTAATTGTTTTCCCTGTCTTCAATATCTTCCCTCATCCTTCTATTCCGCTGTACGCAGCCTAGAACACAGATCACATGGCGTTAGACCTTGCCTCCCAAATCTTTGTTTTCCCTTCCCACTGCCTACATGATGGAGTCAACCACATGAGTGTGACATGCAAATCGTGAATGATCTGGCCAAAACCTCCAACCCATCTCCATGTTTTTGGCATTCCCCATTCTCCATGCCTATGATCCATTTTCTTGCCTTTGCCTAGATGTTTTTCTCTAGAGTTGTTTGTCAAAGTTCTACTTATTTTTTAAGTCCTATATCATATATTGCTTCTTCAACAAAAGCTTTCTGATTTCCCTATCTCAGCTGAATAAATGGCTACTTTCTCTTTGCACACACACACAATTCCTTAAGTGTCTTATGTCTGTCTGCCATTTTTTTCTATGCATTTTCTCTTCTCAATTATAACTCCCTTGAGTACAGAGTCATGTTACATTTATCAATATATTCTCTTCTATCTAGCATAGAATTCTTCAAGTAATGGGCACTGAGAGAATGAAATTAGATTTGATTGATTCTTAAATTTGTTCCCAGGTATTAAAATTTCTAGGGTTGTAATTTTCCTGAGCAGGAATCAAATTAGCCTTTCTAAAGGAAAATTGTGTCCTCACTAGTTTGTTAAGTAAGTGATTGGGTCCCTGATTTTCCAATTGTTAATCAAATATGTATTGGGTCCTAACTATCCATTCTAATTAATAATTTATGCATTTACACATTAACCAAATATTTATTAAGTATCTACTTGGTTCCTAGGACTGGTCTAGGTGCTACAGATATGATGGATTTGAATGAGTGGATTTGGTTCAGTTTCATCTAGTTTATATTCTAATGGGAAAACTGATTTTTTAAAGTAATAAAGCAAAAGTTGAAAGAAATACATTGTGGAACAAAGGTCAAATTAATAATAGGATAATTACTTGTGTGGTTAGGAATAGCCTCTTTAAGGAGTTAACATTTGAGCTGATAAGCATTCTGTGACCTTGCTGGTAATAGGGGTGCATGATAGATCCAGTGACTAAAAGGAACATCAGACTTTTTGGTTTTTAAGTGAGTTCCTGGATCAGAAGCAATGTTGTGCATTGGACGATGATGACACTTTCCTCCTCAAGATGGAAAGCTTGCTACCAGATTACTGCTGTCTGCCTGTACCTCCGCCCCAGGGGTATAATACTCTATCAAGGCCTCAGGATTGCTCAACAATGCTAATTAGGCTCTTAGGGATGGCAGTATCCAAATAAACTTCACTGACACATGTCCAAGTCATTGAAACTGTGCTCTGCCTCCATCCCTGGAGGTTTGTGATAAGACATGCCGGGCACACCTGATTTTATGGTAATGGGGATCCAATATTCTTTACTCCATCATGGACAACATAGATCACATGGTTACTTGGTGTTTGTGAACAAGCATTCAATCTACCAATTCCCAGTATTAGAAAAATTTATTTGTTTTTCAAAAGGAGAGTAATATTTTCTAAAGAAGGCATGGTTTTACTACAAAAATCTCATGGCTTCCCATTAAGTATTGCCAGTGTTTCATGTAATATTTCTATTCTCTGAGACTGAAAGCACCAGAATTCTGCTGGGCCACAAAGACTGAATACTAAACTGGTTGTCACCCAGCTTGCATTGGCCAAAGATCAATCTCTTGCTTTAGTTTCCACTTAAGTCTTTCAATTCACCTTATAAATGGATTAGAGTGGTATACACACAAATATTGTATATATTATCTCCAAATATATAAAGAGGCTCCCTTTAGTGACATGAAGCATAAGGTACACTGTTTTTCTGGAGCATCTGAAAGACAGCAGTCCTCATAATGCCTTCTATTTTCAAGGGATTTATCTTAGCTCCTCTGGTTTGCATGTATCTTACTGATGCATATAGATCAGCTACTTTCCAGCAGCTAAACACTATAAATTTGATGAACTAGCATGATACTATGTGGGATGGAGAGAAGATCAGTTTCTGGACCACATATGGCTAATGTCAGAATTAAAATAGTAATTCTGAGGTTAAAGTAACACTGAGGCAAATTTTTGAAGGTGTATTATAATCTCTGCCAGATGAAAACAAATGAACTCTGGTGTCCTTTGTTTAATGAGACTGAGAAAAAAAAATTCTTCAACTTAATATTGTATGGTAGGTGGCAGAGATGCAATTATCTGCTTCAGTAAAGAAAACACATCTGAAACAGCTGCTGAAATTTGAGTCACTATTTAATTAATAATAATATTAAAACAATAACCATTATTCTCCAAAACCCATCAGCAAGCCATAGTGGAACATGAAATTAGGACACAATAAAAATCACCATACCTGTGCATTTTTCAAGCCTCTAACAATGTAAGATTGCTTTTGGAATGTGATTTTGGAAAATATCCAGGGATACTCACTTGGTCCTCCCTTCACAGATCAGGGAGCTGATGTGCATGGATTTTCTCAGTGGTTGATGTTACTCTGTGTGTTTGGACTGGGGAAAACACATGGTTTAGGGTCCTACTGGGTCCTAATGAGACCAAACTTTGACCAAGCTTGGATCAAAATTCAATTGGTCACCTGACCTACTGCTGTTTGTCCTGCTTGGGTGGCTTCTTCCTCTCATCCAGGTCTCTGTCAGAATGCAGAGAGCTCCAGAGCTCGGTTTGGGGCTCAGCCCCCTTCTCTTTTCAATGTATACTTTCTCCTTATCTTACATGATATACAACTCTAAAGAGTACATAGACATGTATGTGTTTATATGTATATGTACATATAAATGCATTTGCATGTAAACACATATGCTTGAACTTATCCCTGAGCTACATATTCTCCTACTATATCTCTCCATTTGGATGTTACTATCCATCTTAAACTAATAAAAAAGTACAGTCGGATCACAGGGGGCGGAGCCAGGATGGCGGCATGAGTAGAGCAGTGGAAATCTCCTCCCAAAAACACATAGAGCTATGAAAATATACCAAAGAAAAATCTTCCTAAAATAGAGACCACAGGACACAGGACAACATCCAGACCACATCCACACCTGCAAGAACCCAGCGCCTTGCGAAGGGGGTAAGATACAAGCCCTGGCCGGGCGGGACCCGAGCGCCCCTCCCCCCCGCTCCCAGCGGGTGGAAAGAAACCGGTGCGGTTTTTTTTGGCGAGTGCTTTTTGGAAGCCTTAAAGGGACGGGCCCCCGTTGCTAGGGAGGCAGGGTGGCGGGACTGGTGAGCAGGTGCCTGGGACCGGCGCCTGAGGACAAAGAATATCCCGCGTTTCTCCCTGCGGGACCGGCGGGCGGGTGCCTGAGACCAGCGCATGAGGACGGAGAAAATCGCGCGTTTTTCCCCTTTTTTTTCTCTTTTTGGCGAGCGCTTTTTGGAAGCCTTAAAGGGACAGGGACCCCGGTGCTAGGGAGGCAGGGTGGCGGGACTGGTGAGCGGGTGCCTGGGACCGGCACCTGAGGACAAAGAATATCCCACGTTTTTCCCTGCGGGACCGGAGGGCGGGTGCCTGAGACCGGCACTTGAGGACAGAGGAAATCGCGCGTTTTTCCCCTTTTTTTTTCTCTTTTTTTGCGAGTGCTTTTTGGAAGCCTAAAAGGGACAGGGACCCCAGTGCTAGGGAGGCAGGGCGGCGGGACTGGTGAGCGGGTGCCTGGGACTGGTGCCTGAGGACAAAGAATATTGCGCGTTTTTCCCTGTGGGACCAGTGGGCGGGTGCCTGAGACCAGCACTTGAGGACAGAGGAAATCGCGCGTTTTTCCCCTTTTTTTCTCTCTTTTTGGCGAGTGCTTTTTGGAAGCCTTGAAGGGACAGGGACCCCAGTGCTAGGGAAGCAGGGCGGCGGGACTGGTGAGCGGGTGCCTGGGACCAGTGCCTGAGGACAAAGAATATCGAGCATTCCTTCCCTGCGGGACCGGTGGGTGGGTGCTTTTTGGAAGCCTTGAAAGGACAGGGACCCTGGTGCTAGGGAGACAGGGCAGCAGGACCAGTGAGCGGGTGCCTGGGACCGGCACCTGAGGACAAAAAAAAAAAATCGCGTGTTTCTTCCTTTTTTTTCCCTTTCGGTTCCCTCTCTCATTGTTGCTGTTGTTGTTTTGGTTTGGAGAGTGCTTTTTGGAAGTCTTAAAGGGGCAGGACAGGTCACTTAGACCAGAGGCAGGGAATCTGGGGATCTCTGGGCACTCTAACCCCCTGGACAGCAGGGAGCACAGAGGCCCCTTACGGAGATAAATAGCCTCCCGGCCGCTCCCCCTCCAACGGGGCTCCACATTTTGGAGGAACAGCCCCAGCCAGGCCAAGCCCACAGCAACAGCGGAGATAAACCCCAAAGCAACCGGGCAGGAAGCAGAAGCCCTGTCTGCGCACAGCTGCCCAGCACAAGCCACTAGAGGTCGCTATTCTCCCAGGAGAAGGCCACAAACCAACAAGAAGGGAAGCTCTTCCAGCGGTCACTTGTACCAGCTCTGCAAACTATCTCTATCACCATGAAAAGGCAAAACTACAGGCAGACAAAGATCACAGAGACAACACCTGAGAGGGAGACAGACCTAACTAGTCCTCCTGAAAAAGAATTCAAAATAAAAATCATGAACATGCTGACAGAGATGCAGAGAAAAATGCAAGAGAAATGGGATGAGATGCAGAGAAAAATGCAAGAGCAGTGGGATAAAGTCCGGAAGGAGATCACAGATGTCAGGAAGGAGATCACAGAAGTGAAACAATCCCTGGAAGGATTTATAAGCAGAATGGATAAGATGCAAGAGGCCATTGAAGGAATAGAAGCCAGAGAACAGGAACATATAGAAGCTGACATAGAGAGAGATAAAAGGATCTCCAGGAATGAAACAACACTAAGAGAAATATGTGACCAATACAAAAGGAATAACATTCGTATTATAGGGATACCAGAAGAGGAAGAAAGAGGAAAAGGGATAGAAAGTGTCTTTGAAGAAATAATTGCTGAAAACTTCCCCAAACTGGGGGAGGAAATAATCGAACAGACCATGGAATTACACAGAACTCCCAACAGAAAGGATCCAAGGAGGACAACACCAAGACACATAGTAATTAAAATGGCAAGGATCAAGGACAAGGAAAGAGTTTTAAAGGCAGCTAGAGAGAAAAAGGTCACCTATAAAGGAAAACCCATCAGGCTAACATCAGACTTCTCAACAGAAACCCTACAGGCCAGAAGAGAATGGCATGATATACTTAATGCAATGAAACAGAAGGGCCTTGAACCAAGGATACTGTATCAAGCACGACTATCATTTAAATATGATGGCGGGATTAAACAATTCCCAGACAAGCAAAAGCTGAGGGAATTTGCTTCCCACAAACCACCTCTACAGGGCATCCTACAGGGACTGCTCTAGATGGGAGCACCCCTAAAAAGAGCACAGAACAAAACACACAACATATGAAGAATGGAGGAGGAGGAATAAGAAGGGAGAGAAGAAAAGAATCTCCAGACAGTGTATATAGCAGCTCAATAAGTGAGCTAAGTTAGGCAGTAAGATACTAAAGAAGCTAACCTTGAACCTTTGGTAACCACGAATCTAAAGCCTGCAATGGCAATAAGTACATGTCTCTCAATAGTCACCCTAAATGTAAATGGACTTAATGCACCAATCAAAAGACATAGAGTAATAGAATGGATAAAAAAGCAAGACCCATCTATATGCTGCTTACAAGAAACTCACCTTAAACCCAAAGATAAGCATAGACTAAAAGTCAAGGGATGGAAAAACATATTTCAGACAAACAACAGTGAGAAGAAAGCAGGGGTTGCAGTACTAATATCAGACAAAATAGACTTCAAAACAAAGAAAGTAACAAGAGATAAAGAAGGATACTACATAATGATAAAGGGCTCAGTCCAACAAGGGGATATAACCATTCTAAATATATATGCACCCAATACAGGAGCACCAGCATATGTGAAGCAAATACTAACAGAACTAAAGAGGGAAATAGACTGCAATGCATTCATTGTAGGAGACATCAACACACCACTCACACCAAAGGATAGATCCACCGGGCAGAAAATAAGTAAAGACACACAGGCACTGAACAACACACTAGAACAGATGGACCTAATAGACATCTATAGAACTCTACATCCAAAAGCAACAGGATATACATTCTTCTCAAGTGCACATGGAACATTCTCCAGAATAGACCACATACTAGCTCACAAAAAGAGCCTCAGTAAATTCCACAATATTGAAATTCTACCAACCAATTTTTCAGACCACAAAGGTATGAAAGTAGAAATAAATTCTACAAAGAAAACAAAAAGGCTCACAAACACATGGAGGCTTAACAACATGCTACTAAATAATCAATGGATCAATGAACAAATCAAAATAGAGATCAAGGAATATATAGAAACAAATGACAACAACACTAAGCCCCAACTTCTGTGGGATGCAGCAAAAGCAGTCTTAAGAGGAAAGTATATAGCAATCCAGGCACACTTGAAGAAGGAAGAACAATCCCAAATGAATAGTCTAACATCACAATTATTAAAACTGGAAAAAGAAGAACAAATGAGGCCTAAAGTCAGCAGAAGGAGGGACATAATAAAGATCAGAGAAGAAATAAACAAAATTGAGAAGAATAAAACAATAGCAAAAATCAACGAAACCAAGAGTTGGTTCTTTGAGAAAATAAACAAAATAGATAAGCCTCTAGCCCAACTTATTAAGAGAAAAAGAGAATCAACACAAATCAACATAATCAGAAATGAGAATGGAAAAATCACGACAGACTCCACAGAAATACAAAGAATTATTAAAGACTACTATGAAAACCTATATGCCAACAAGCTGGAAAACCTAGAAGAAATGGACAACTTCCTAGAAAAATACAACCTCCCAAGACTGACCAAGGAAGAAACACAAAAGTTAAACAAACCAATTACAAGCAAAGAAATTGAAACAGTAATCAAAAAACTACCCAAGAACAAAACCCCGGGGCCGGACGGATTTACCTCGGAATTTTATCAGACACACAGAGAAGACATAATACCCATTCTCCTTAAAGTGTTCCACAAAATAGAAGAAGAGGGAATACTTCCAAACTCATTCTATGAGGCCAACATCACCCTAATACCAAAACCAGGCAAAGACCCCACCAAAAAAGAAAATTACAGACCAATATCCCTGATGAATGTAGATGCAAAAATACTCAATAAAATATTAGCAAACAGAATTCAACAGTATATCAAAAGGATCATACACCATGACCAAGTGGGGTTCATCCCAGGGATGCAAGGATGGTACAACATTCGAAAATCCATCAACATCATCCACCACATCAACAAAAAGAAAGACAAAAACTACATGATCATCTCCATAGATGCTGAAAAAGCATTTGACAAAATTCAACATCCGTTCATGATAAAAACTCTCAGCAAAATGGGAATAGAGGGCAAGTACCTCAACATAATAAAGGCCATATATGATAAACCCACAGCCAGCATTATACTGAACAGTGAGAAGCTGAAAGCATTTCCTCTGAGATCGGGAACCAGACAGGGATGCCCACTCTCCCCACTGTTATTTAACATAGTACTGGAGGTCCTAGCCACGGCAATCAGACAAAACAAAGAAATACAAGGAATCCAGATTGGTAAAGAAGAAGTTAAACTGTCACTATTTGCAGATGATATGATACTGTACATAAAAAACCCTAAAGACTCCACTCCAAAACTACTAGAACTGATATCGGAATACAGCAAAGTTGCAAGATACAAAATTAACACACAGAAATCTGTAGCTTTCCTATACACTAACAACGAATCAATAGAAAGAGAAATCAGGAAAACAATTCCATTCACCATTGCATCAAAAAGAATAAAATACCTAGGAATAAACCTAACCAAATAAGTGAAAGACTTATACTCTGAAAACTACAAGTCACTCTTAAGAGAAATTAAAGGGGACACTAATAAATGGAAACTCATCCCATGCTCATGGCTAGGAAGAATTAATATCGTCAAAATGGCCATCCTGCCCAAAGCAATATACAGATTTGATGCAATCCCTCTCAAATTACCAGCAACATTCTTCAATGAATTGGAACAAATAATTCAAAAATTCATATGGAAACACCAAAGACCCCGAATAGCCAAAGCAATCCTGAAAAAGAAGAATAAAGTAGGGGGGATCTCACTCCCCAACTTCAAGCTCTACTACAAAGCCATAGTAATCAAGACAATTTGGTACTGGCACAAGAACAGAGCCACAGACCAGTGGAACAGATTAGAGACCCCAGAAATTAACCCAAACATATATGGTCAATTAATATTTGATAAAGGAGCCATGGACATACAATGGCAAAATGACAGTCTCTTCAACAGATGGTGCTGGCAAAACTTGACAGCTACATGTAGGAGAATGAAACTGGACCATTGTCTAACCCCATATACAAAGGTAAACTCAAAATGGATCAAAGACCTGAATGTAAGTCATGAAACCATTAAACTCTTGGAAAAAAACATAGGCAAAAACCTCTTAGACATAAACATGAGTGACCTCTTCTTGAACATATCTCCCCGGGCAAGGAAAACAACAGCAAAAATGAGCAAGTGGGACTACATTAAGCTGAAAAGCTTCTGTACAGCGAAAGACACCATCAATAGAACAAAAAGGAACCCTACAGTATGGGAGAATATATTTGAAAATGACAGATCCGATAAAGGCTTGACGTCCAGAATATATAAAGAGCTCACCCGCCTCAACAAACAAAAAACAAATAACCCAATTAAAAAATGGGCAGAGGAACTGAACAGACAGTTCTCCAAAAAAGGAATACAGATGGCCAAGAGACACATGAAAAGATGCTCCACATCGCTAATTATCAGAGAAATGCAAATTAAAACTACAATGAGGTATCACCTCACACCAGTAAGGATAGCTGCCATCCAAAAGACAAACAACAACAAATGTTGGCAAGGCTGTGGAGAAAGGGGAACCCTCCTACACTGCTGGTGGGAATGTAAATTAGTTCAACCATTGTGGAAAGCAGTATGGAGGTGCATCAAAATGCTCAAAACAGACCTACCATTTGACCCAGGAATTCCACTCCTAGGAATTTACCCTAAGAACACAGCAATCAAGTTTGAGAAAGACAGATGCACTCCTATGTTTATCGCAGCACTACTTACAATAGCCAAGAATTGGAAGCAACCTAAATGTCCATCGGTAGATGAATGGATAAAGAAGATGTGGTACATATACACAATGGAATACTACTCAGCCATAAGAAGTGGAAAAATCCAACCATTTGCAGCAACATGGATGGAGCTGGAGGGTATTATGCTCAGCGAAATAAGCCAAGCGGAGAAAGAGAAATACCAAATGATTTCACTCATCTGAGGAGTATAGGAACAAAGGAAAAACTGAAGGAACAAAACAGCAGTGGAATTACAGAACCCAAAAATGGACTAACAGGTACCAAAGGGAAAGGAACTGGGGAGGATGGGTGGGCAGGGAGGGATAAGGGGGGGGAAGAAGAAGGGGGGTATTAAGATTAGCATGCATGGGGGGGAGGGAGAAAGGGGAGGGTGGGCTGCACAACACAGAGAGGACAAGTAGTGACTCTACAACATTTTGCTAAGCTGGTGGACAGTAACCGTAATGTGGTTGTTAGGGGGGACCTGATATAGGGGAGAGCATAGTAAACATAGCATTCTTCATGTAAGTATAGATTAAAAGTTAAAAAAAAAAAAAAAAGAAAGAAAGAAAGAAAGAAAAGGGGGATTACTCCTTGATAGGATAAAACTATTGGTAAATCAAAGATCAACGCATGCTTTAAATATCCTTAATGTTGATCACTTAAATGGTGTCAGATGATCAGCTATATAGGTACTCTTTTCTGATAATATTTCTTTCTCTTAATAAAAAAAAAAAAAAGCAGGTACTGTGTGCTGACCTCCAATGAGTTCTGCACAGTGGTATAGAGGGCATGTCAAAGTGTGGGCAAAGGGTCTGTTTGTTTCTATGCAGAAGATCAAGGCCTAGCTTGGATACCCAGAAAATGAACGAAGATACGATATGAGGAGGAGCTTCCGGCATCAGCACTCTCTGGAGGACTTGTGCAGGGGGATGATCATCAAAAAGCCTCCACAGGGATCCGGACGATGCTGCAGTTGTGGCTGCATCCAGCCCACCGTCTCCTGGACTTGCCATAGGAATGAGGAGGGAGATGTCTAGGCTGGCATGTGCATACAGTGAGACAACGAATTTGACCAGATCTGTACTGTTGGAACTCAACCAGGAGTTGGGAGGGGTGCAAGGTGTAGCACTCCAAAATCTCATGACTATAGACTATCTATGGTTAAAAGAACATATGGGATGTGAACAGATCCCAGAAATGGGCTCCTTTAATTTGTCTGATGGTTCAAGTACAGTTGGACAATATCCATCATATCATAGATAAATTTTCACAAATGCCTAGGGTGCCTAAATGGTTTTCTTGGCTTCACTGGAGATGGATGGTAATTATAGATTTGCTTTGTTTATGTCACCGTATTCCTATTATGTTAATATGTGTGTGCAAATTAGTTAGTAGTTTAAAACCTATACATACTTAAGGCACTCTACAAGAAGATATGTCAAAGAAATAATCAATCCTCCCAAGTTTCCTTCATATGCTACATCTATAGCTTTTCTTCTTCCTTCCTAATTACAACCCTTAAATAGAATTCGTGCCTCATATCGAATTTACCGAGTATCATAATTCCTCCAGGTGGTAAAGATACCTCGAGACAAGTGCTGGGCATAGAAGCCACAGGGCATAAATCTGCAAAGAAGGAAAAAGCTAACCTTTGCAAACAATATGGCTTCTCTCTCACTTACCAACTTTACATTTCCCTGTATGGCCCCGGAAGATGACTGGTTAGCCAGAGACGGGTAAGATTCCTCAAGGGAGGAACAACCTAAGACAGGCACAGTCGCAGGGGGGCCATCAGGTGAGAATTTGGGGATCAACAGAGGTGAGGCTCAGAACCTCACCCCCCCTGCTTTGAGAGAAATCTTCTGCATCCATGGATGTGTTGCTGCCCTTGTCTAGCCTGGATTAATACTTAGTCCATAGGCACACACCTGATCATCTGATCATCTACATTTGCCTTCTTACAGCACTAAACTATGTTTTCTACCTTTATCTTGCATCTACCTACCACTTCAGCATTTTATTAAAAATAAAAATAATAATAATAATAGGAGAAATGTGGGATCAACATATAAATCAAGTACAAAAATCAAACGAATATTCATATTTGACCTGATTGTTTATAGGTCATAATGCGTGATCAAAACCGAAAGTTTCTGTGATGAATGCCCTTGTACTGTTCACCATGTAAGAATTTATTCACTATGTAAGAATTCGTTCACCATGTAAGAACTTGTTTGTTATGCTTCAGAAGATTGGAGACTGACGAGAATTAGGCTTGAGATGGATTAATGATTGTACATTGAGTGTTGACCCCCCTATACTGAATTTTATTGTTGTTAACAACCATTTGATCAATAAATATGAGAGATGCCCTCTCAAAAAAAAAAAAAATACCCGTGGCTATGTAGAAATAAAGATTGTTATTATCTCTGAAAAAAAAAAAAAAAAGTACAGTCGATTTGTTCTCTCCACTAGGTAAACTTGTTCTTTTCAAGCATGGCTTTTCACCATCCATATAGTTTCTCAGACTAAAAATCTTGTTTATTATTTTTTATTTCACTCCTGTGTCTACATTGAATTCAGCCTTAAGTTCTACCTACAAAGTTTATCCCAAATCTGGTCATATTACATAATCACTGCTACAACACTTGCCTATACCACTGACATCTCTTCTTTGACTAATGTAATAGGACCCTAAGTAGTTTTCACTGTTTCCACTCTTGTCTGCCCACAGTCCACACTATAATCCCAAGAATTGAGGATAATTTTTCTAAACATAAATCAAATCATGTAACTCCCATGACTACAATCCTCAAATGGCTTTCCACTTCAATTTCTTCAATGGCTTTCAAATCAGGCTGTGCAACACA
Organism: Manis javanica; assembly: GCF_040802235.1. Classification (NCBI taxonomy): domain Eukaryota; kingdom Metazoa; phylum Chordata; class Mammalia; order Pholidota; family Manidae; genus Manis; species Manis javanica. The sequence continues at coordinate 99,725,586 of NC_133157.1, read as the reverse complement.
GTCTAAACTCATCAAAGCCTAAGGGTTTCTTCTGACTCCAAACAAATCCTCTTTTACCAACTCTTTCCATTTTTCCCATCTTTTATATACTGCAATCTGCACTAGTCATGCTTCTCTCCCTGGAGACATAGACAAACTCATAATATGTCAGGATCCTTGATCATCTCTTTTCTTTCTTTGGAACTCTCTTCCACAAATGTGTCTTCCTCAAAATTCAGGGCACAGTTCCACAGCAACTGCCTCCAAATCACTGTTTAATATCATCCCTCTTATACCCTTTTTGGAACATTTAGGAGCTTCTAAAATTTATTTATTTGTTTGTTTGTTTGTTTGTTTATTACCTCTTTGTCCAATATAATACAAGCTTCTTGAGGATTCTATTTTGCTCAGCACTGTATTTCCTGCATTTAGAACTGTGCTTATCACAAAGTAGGCATTCAAAAGTATTTGTTAATTGAATTTACTTGATAGACTGCAGTGTTATTTTGGACTCTAGAAATGAATGTTCAATCTAAGGTCTGATGGCCCCAGGAATTGGTGGGTATTTCCTTTCCTTGGTGCACAGTTACTCTGATTAACATCACCATGCATCCCTGAGGAAAGATGGGGGATATTTCCTTATCCCTAATTGTGATTTTCTTACGCAGTCCTCAAGGATTCTGTCCTTTCCCTTCACCTGAACAGCTCTGAGAAAAAGGTAGAGGGTTTTAGCTCTCTCAGTGTGGCTCAATTCAGGCTTTTCTTCATGAATCCTAGGGTTTTGTTTTCTACTTAATATAAATAGGGTCTTTAATATAAAGTAGGACCTTAAAGGAATGCATATCTCTCTCATTCCTAGGATCTATCATTAATTATTATTCCATATCCCTGCTAATCAAACCACTCTGCTCACCAGGAAGGACCCCACAGCAACCTTTCCCACTTTGCCTCTGGCGGTTACTCACTATTTGCATAATCTCTGTCACCTAAGGATCCTTCGCCCATATTGAAATGAGGAATTTTAATGGTAGGAGTCACAGAACACAGGCACTAACATATTTTTCAAAGACGATGGTACAATTTTTCACCAATATATTTCTCAAGGCTTTCGTGAATAATGTCTTAGAGGCTCTCTCAAGGGGAAAAAATAGGATAAAAATAAATTCAAGTTTAAATTACAAGAATAAATTCACTCCAGCATTTCTCACTCTGAGGAATTTGAATTCCTTACTGATTGTTTGACCAAAGTCTATCCCTTCCCAACTGCATTACAATAGTTGAATGTGGATTCAGTCATTTAAGAAAGCATCTAAGCCATTATCAGGGCTCATACAAACTCACTACAGGAAACACAGTCCCATCTGCCAGAAAGATCCATGCCACGGCAGGTTTTCACCTAGGTGAAGAAGGGGGATTCATGTTCTAAGGAGCTAAAAATGTCAAATACAGACTATGCAATTTTTTAATTTTATTGTAATTGTAATGAAATCTCCTGAGGTGTTTTAAACAGGATTGGAGGGCAAGGATATTGATCTTTGTAGAAGGTTGATTATTGAAGGAAATGAGTCAAAGCAGGAAACCAGTTGGGGGAGATGGCAGTTGGCAAGAGAGGATGGTGGCTTGGTTTAGGGACATAGCCAATGAGCTTGTGAAAAGAGGGATGACCAGAAAATGTATTTTGGTCACAGAAATGACTGGATTTACTCTTTGGATATAAGCAGGTAGTAAGGAGAGGCTGATCAACAGTGGCTAGATTTTTGGCTTGGTTACTAGGTGGAGAAAACATATGCTTATGGGAATTGAAAAGGGTATTCCCCCTGCCTCAGTGCTTCCAACCCATCTGTGGCTCTCAACAGACACACCCAAACAACTAACAGAGCACCAGTTGGTCTGTACCCAACTGGTGACTGAGGTCACCACAGATACAAAAGAGAAGTTACAGCAAAATTTGTTAGAAGGGTTTCACAAAAGAGCTGAAACTAGAAGAGCAGGATTTCAACTGACAGGGATGCGAAGAAGGTACCTGACAGGGGAATGGAAGCCAAGCCATTGCATCCATTTCTGCACTGTACAGTCTGTACATAAGCTCAGACTTAGAGGTAGGGAAATTCCAGGCATGGGGTTGGCATGGCAAATAAACCAGTGTAGACAAAGCAAAAGGTAGAGTTAAGGACACTTAGTGGGATTAAGACATTAAATGAGCCCATAATCCAGTCATTTCATTTTTTAGGCATATTTGAATAATCATTATGCCACAGAATACAACAGGCATGGGAAATGTTAGTAGGCATTCTGAGTTTCCTAAATCTCCTGTTAACTAATTATCAAATAATAGTTCATCCAAGCTCCAGTAGAAGAGGAACTATAAACGCATTTTATGAGAAGCTTTTCTTTCCTCTGTTAAGGTGAGACAGATGAATCCTCTAGTCCATGTTCCAAGAATGTACTCTAACTGCTGAGACTAGACTTGGTTTCATCAATAAATGAGCTGTTAAAATTGATTTCTCCTCATTGAAAGGCACTTCATTCACAAATACACTCCGTCACATGGAAACCATTTGAGTCCACAATCTGGGCTGTTCCACGTGGAACCCTTTCATTACAAGCATGCCTTTCAGAACTCTTACTAGTCTTGTCACTGTGTAAAATCCTATTTTCCACATATTCACAATACCTCAAACCTGAATGTCAGTCAGGGTTTTAGGGCTTTTTCATCCTTAGAGACAATACTTTCATATATAGAAAGCATTTCATTCCTGTTACAGACCCCAGTGAACTATTTGGGAAGGATAAATATCACATAAAGAAAGATGGCTTGTGATTGCCTTTTCAAAAGCATTACCCATGGGTAAGGGAACATTTACTATATTACTGTCCTTTTCAGGGAAAAAATACCTGTACTGGAATAACATGGATCATATTCTTGGAAATCAGGGAAAGATACAGAAATATTGCTTTAGAAAAATATGTGGGCTGTTGAATAATGTCTTATTGTTTGACAGGAGATAACAATAAATTAACAAGCTAGCACAGGCAGATCTCTGGGGTGGGAAATGCCTGTGGACAACATGTGCATACCCCATGTCTTCTGACTGTCTATTTTGTTTCACTCTGAGGTACAAGAGCAAACATTTAACAATGCACAAATGCAATGGCAAACACATTCAAAAAGATATGTGAAATCAACCTATTATGAAATAAATGTGATTATGGATAGAGTCTTGAAGCTGCCTGGCAAGAAATATTTAAATTTCTGAGTCAAGCTTGTAAATACTCTTTTGTTAGGGCAAGATTCTGGACTCAGAAAACTGCTTGCGGAGTTTTCCCCCAGCAGTCTGAGGTGGACGTTCCCTCTATTCTAGCTTCATCCACAAAAAGTGCTCTGTATTTGCTTGTGGCTAGTTCCATATGTTTCTCGTGACATCTGCTAGTATTTCCATTTTAAATAAAAAAGATTGTTTTAATTTCCAACCATATCTGTTCTCATTTGGGGTAGTCAGCCACTTCTCAATGCCTTCTCCTTGCTGGTGCTTGGGTTCCATGCACAGCATCTTGTTTTCTTTAAAGTGTCTTTTTTATTTTTTTCAGAAATACTTGAAAATAGGCAGGAGAGGGGTAACAGCTGTAGCTCAAGTACTGGGGTAGACATTAGACAATGGAAGTCACTCTTATTCTTCACTTTTTGCTTTTTCTCAAACTCTGCAGTAAGAAAGAGAAGGCAAGCTTTTGTTCCTTAGAAATTAAGAAGAAAAAAAACTGATTATCCTTTACAGAAAATGGGTGGTTAGCAATCACATAAAAATGGCATAAATTTTCAGATGGCCCAAACTACTCTATCAGCACAGCTGCACAATGACAGCCGTATGCTCTGGCCTGAGGGGTTAACTATTACATTGGCACTGATTAGAGCAGTTTATCTTCATAGAAAAATGACTCCCTTTGAACTGATTGAACTGATCGTTACCAGCAATAGGTAAACATCAATGGGGTAAGAGTTTGCTTTACATGTCTCCAACTACTTTCAGAACAATATCCAGGTTAAAAGAAATTGATTATCCAATCAGACATAAATTTGCACACTAAGCTTAAGCAAGTTGGTTAATATCATGAGGTCCTGGCCAGCTGAAAGGAATGGGGAAGCAACAGAAGCTAGAAGGCTGTCTGTGAAAAGTTCCGATTTGTTGGAATACTATGTTAGGGCAGTGGAGCCCTTAAGTACCTTCGACAAGTGGTTCTCACTGATGTGAGAGATTAACAGAGTTATCTGCATAGCTTTTTCAAAGTCTGCCTACCAGCCTCCCCAGACTCCAAATCTGGTATGTCTCCATATGGTCATGCTAGTGTGTGTGAAGACACGTGCATACACCAGCCTTCTCCCAGTGTTTACTATATTCCCCAGAATTGCAAAATAGATGTGACCCAAAAGAAAAGCTGCTTTTTTTTCCCCATGGATTGACTGATTCATGCACTCATTTACTGATATCTATTGAGAAATTGTTTTGATGCTGGGATATAGTAGTAAATAAGACATAAAGGCACTACATAAATGAAACATAGCGATGTAGACTTATCTTGAACCTAAATTAGGACATAAAGAAGGATGGAGATAATTTCTAAAAAAATCTGTATGATGAGTGGTAAAGATGATGATAATGCTTATTGTTAATAGTAACATTTTATGTTGTGAAATAATCCAATGTTTACAAGATTTTAGTTTTTTGAACTATAATCATGAGGCATGGCATCTGCCTACAATATGTGCATCAATTTATAATGACATGAATGACTAATTGTCTTATGTGTCTATATGTGTGATCTTCCTACACAGGTTACGTATCCAGCACAGATGGGTAATGTGTCTTTCATTTCTTCAACTTCCATAGTGACTGTGAGGGTGCTCAGGTTGAGGCAGGTATTAAACAACTGCCTCCCATTTATATGTCTTAATAGTTTTCAAATACTTCCTGTAATTATCTCGTTTGATTTTTATAGGATCTTGTTTATGCATTTTATTGATGAGAAATGAGAGGTCCAAAAAGGGCATATTACTTATTTACTCAAGATCACATAATTAATTAGAAGCAAAATCCTACATTTTTTTGCCTTTTTTTCTTTTTGTCTAATGCTTTTTTTTCATTGTACCATGTGGCCTCTCATATGCTATGTGTGGGTATCAGATTTTTCAGGCATATGATATGTCAGATATATATCAAATATGTATTTACTGTGAGGAATGAAATCATTTTTGAGAACTGGGATGAAAACAGAGAAGATTAGATGGCTTGATACACATATCAAGGTGCTATATCTGGGTGACTAGATGGTCTAACCAGAATTATGTGAACAGAGGTGGAGATGTAAGTTCACCACAGCTGTGGTTCAGCAGGTGCAATGAACTGAGGACTTCCTTGGGGTGAGTCATGGGCACTGGCAGCGGGGTGCAGAGAAAGTCGGACCATCAGAGTGTGAGCTGTTGGGGTGCGGCAGCACCGAGCGGTGGAGGACTGCCAGAGCACAGTGAGGAAGTCCCCCCGGCCTGCGTCCCAGCCAAAGCCTTATGCCTTTGCCCTGCCTTTCTGAAAATGAAATGCCAATACTATTCTAGGACTTCCTAATGCCCACTGGTAGCCCCCGAGGCTTGATACAGAATATGTCACTATGTCTACAGAACATGTAGCCTGTGTGATTACCAAGCAAGAGATGTAAACACAGTTAAAGCTACCTTCAGTTCTAGAACTCACAACAGGGAACAGGACACAAACTGATCACATTCTACTCTTTCTGAACACCACAGGATTCTAGCTATGCTCAGCAGTATTTGTTGGCAAATGCACACAGGAAATCATTTGGATTCCTGTCTTGTTTTCTACATTTGACAGCAGGCATCAAATGTCAGCAATGAGACATAACTTTTGTGCCAATTTCAGCTGTGCCCTACAGTTTTTTCTCAAATCAATAAAGTCACAAATACCTTCACCTTCAATAGCATAGCTTAGATGTTAAAATTCCATTTCCTCTATCCCCTCCATTCATAAGGAGCAATTAAAGTAGAAGATCTAATATAATCCATGATGCTGGTGAGGGCATTAGTCTTCATTTTCAGTTGGCTATGCCAAAATATCTCTTTCATTTATTAAAGCCATTTGTGACTGCCACCTATTCTGAGCTCTTCCCAAGGCCAAATTTGCTCATTCATCCCCTTGCTTTAAGAAATAAAAACCACTAGAGTAACCATTGATTGATTAATGTATAGCAGTTGGTTGTATTAAGTATCTTTATCTGCATGTTGAAACAAAATGTATAGTAAGCCACTGTGAAATATGCAAATCTATGCCAGCACCTGCAGGGACATTGTTCTACAGCTTTAGCTTTATGTTCAGGAGACCTGGAGTGTGACTACCTCTAGTCACACACCCTCAGGAACCTCCAGAGAGCATCAAGCCAGGCTGTCTCAAAAGTAGTAGGAGGTCAAGTGCCCGTTGTCCTCAGGCTGCTTGTCAGTGCAAGTTCGGAAACAGGAGAAAACATCTAGAGTAGGAGAAAGGCCTAGGGAAGAAGGCTCCTGGTTTCACCTGGTGGAAGGCAAAGAAATATACACCAGTTTTTCTGTAATTCGTCAGAACCTTTCACATATATTTTCTCATTTATTTCTTACAACAGTCATGTGACATAGGTATTATTACCCCATTTTGCAAATGAAAAAACCAAGGCTCAGAAAGTAAGTTGGCCAAAGTCATAAAGCTAGGAAGTTCTAAGACCTGGCTTTAAACCCAAGCCTGGCTCACTCCAGAGCCGCTTTCTATTTTAACAGTCTGCTTGTGAACTCAGTAAGATCTCTGAGTCATAAAAAAGCATTTATACACATAGTACCCAAACAGTATAAGAACTCTAATGTAACACCCGTAAGCACAATGTGAAAATGTGGATACCAGAGTAGAGAAATATCTGCGTTTTCCAATGTTATCTTGGATAGCTAGAGAAAAAAGAAGTATTTTTAAATATTTCTTTTAGCTCCAAATGTCAGCTTTGGTGGATGATAGCCAAAAAACACTATCTTAAGGGTAAAACCTGGGAAAGGTAGCCAATCAGAATCCTGTATTTTATGGTGATTCCCTGAATGCTTGCCTGACGTGGAGTCCATACAACCCAAATGGAAACTACCCAGCTTCTGAGAACTCTCAAAATGAGTCTGCTAATGACTTGTTTCAAGTATTTCCATGTTAAAATCCCCCAAAATATTAATCATATAGTAAACCCACTAGACCGTATGTCTAATGAATAATGGTCATGTCTAATTTATTTTTAAGTACTTAATGCCTTGCATATATCTTGTGTAGAGTGGGTGTTTATTAAGTATCAGGTTTAGGGAAGGGGAATTAGCTAAGGGAGACTTACCATTAGAGAGTTGGTGTGGCATTCGCTGGCTTGGCTAGTCAGGCCTCTACTGAAGTTCATCAGTTAAGCAGGACAGAAGCAAGGACATTCGGCCCCATTTTACCATGGAGAAGCTTAATGTTCCAGACCAGGATAGAAACGTAGTTTTAAAAAATGTTCACTACAAAGAGCCAATAGCAAAAATACCTATCTGTAGAAAGAACTTGTAATGTTGGGGGTATCTTCTCAGCTGACAGTGATTTCCCCTTGTCAGGGAAATGAGTTTGCTCGGACCTTTCTCCAGAGAGAGCAGATATGTCTCTACATTATGTCCTGTCCCCTTGGCTCTATAACGTCATGCAGGACGGGACAGTTGGACAACCAGAGCTAACCTGGGTCAGTCAGATTCTTCTCTGTGGGAAGTCAGAATTTGCAGTCAAGTCTCTCACGGGGTGGGAGTCCTTGCAGATGAATAACCTTGGTGGCGATACTCTGGTGAGGAAGTTTATGCTGTCTCTCACTGAAGTCACTAAATCAGCCCTTCCTCTCCCCTTTGGAAGTTTTCTTTGTTCAGTTCTTCCTGGAATTCTATGATATATCCCACTACCTTTCCAAGGAATTCTTTCTCTTACTGGAGTCACTCAGAGGGGATTCCTATTACTTTCAAAAGAAACTTAAATTATTCATAAGTGCAGATGGATGACTCTAAGAACTGGTGCAGGCAGAACTAAGGGAGTTGAAATGGGAAACAACACAAAATGCAAAGTTGGGAAGAGGAAGGAGTATACTTGAAAAACAACAGAATAAGGAAAGCAACCCAAGTGAAAGAGTGGACATAGAGACATGTACACAGCATGGAGTCACCTGGGAGGGAGGAACAAGTTCCTTTGCCAGGAGAAACATGGGATGCATGCCAATATGCAAAAGAAGTTAGTGATGAGGGCGACTGCCCAGATAGTCAGGTTATATGGAAGGCACCTTCTTTTTTTCCCTGGAGTTTTAGGAAGTAACATTCGATTACTACAGGTGGAGACCACAGTCCCTTTGTGCTGTGGTTTGATATCTCAGAACACTATTGGTTTTGGCGATGTGCAAGGACATTTAATGAGGAAAAAGTCTTGAACAGAACTTTAAATTTGGGAGACTTTGAGGGACTCTGGTGGCTATCACTGGGCAGCTGAACCCAGCCTGCCACACGGGACAGCTTGATGCTCTGGCAAGACTTTCCATGCCATGGCCCTGGGTCTCCAGATCCTTCTGATGGCTGGAACTGGCCAAGGACTGGAGGGGACAGTCGTGATCAAACACAACACCTCCCTAAGCAAAAGAGTCTCTCTGAGCCACACACACAAAGTTGGGGGAAGTGAGCTTTAGTTTTCTTTTGAAAGATGCACATGAAGGGTTTTGTTGGCCCTGAGTGATGGACGAGTCTAGCCCATTTCAGTGTCAGGATGAGGCCGTGGCACTCATGGAAACAGCAACTCTGACCTCACAGCCTACCAGGAATCTGGTTTCTTCAGACTGTCACCCACCACTACAGCTTTTTGAGTTTGGTTCTCTGGTGCTGTCAGCAGTGAGGAATATGAGAATTTTATTAAGTTTGCTTATCACACTCAATGATACCAGAGTTAGAGGTAGATCACATAAGAAAATCTTAGTTCCAAGGTTCAATTTTCATAAACCACATTAGTACATATCAAGATACCAAAATATATTATGGTCTTTTGCCACATCTTCTATTCAATAAAGTATTCTAATATGTTCTTTGAACTCCTCTAGTTAACTTTCTTAACCTTAGGAGTCTGAGGACAGAAGGTAATTTTGAGATTGATGGTTGAGGATATTTCACCAGTTGCAACTTACACAATTAAAGGCTGAGGCTGATACAGAATATTGTATATCATGTAAAAAGCACTTAAGAAAATGGTTGATGATTATTTTTAAAATGGTGAGCAGCCATTTTCCTTTTAGTAGGTGGCTATGAATACAATTTTTGCCAAGGACTAAAATTTTGCTCTATAAATTTAAGTGCTAAATAAACCATTTGCGGTAATGTCCAGTACAGGTTCAGTGCTGGCCCAAAGGAATTGAATGAACAAATTTGCATTTTCACAACGCTTTACCTTTTCTTTTAGTCAGAATCAAAAGTAGAGCACAGAAATATCCCCAAAAAGTCTATTCTCTTGGTATTTGCAACCTGGCAGGAAGCTCTGGACATCTCCTTAGGGAGAGGTTCATAAGTTCCATGAATTTCCAGTGTGTTATAGGATATTTATCCCAATCTAAATTTTACTTTTAAAAAAAAATTCATTTATTCCTGGTCTCAAGTTTTACACTGAGCTTTTCCACTGACCACAGAAATGTAGCAATAATCTTTGCCTGAGCCTTTGAAAGAATTGTTAGCATCTGAAGAAGAATCATGAATAGTAATAGCTCTTCAGCAACCAGTTCCTCTTAATAAAATATCTCCCTTCCCATCAGCTGTCCAACCATTCCAAGGCATTTGGAGCTTGTCTTTTAGCACTGTGGCTTTGAGAACCAAAATTTGTCTGAGTCCCTCTTATAAGATCAATTTAAATGGACATACCATGGAAACATAGACAGGACTAGAATTTCCTTAATATAAATGCTTGTCATGACAACATTTACTCTAATGTCATCATGACATTTTGCTTTATTTCTTTAAATATTAAAAAGTAAATAAGGGAAGCAGGCTTTTACTGAAAATAGAAGTCATACCAGCTCCCTTCTTTATCACTAAGATAAAGGAGTGGTGGGCTGAAAATCTCTCACCATTCTCTAGAATAAAAATAGGGCTAAATAGAAAAGTCTGGCATTAATAAAACAGAATCATTAGTAGTAATCAATATAGAAAAAATACTTTCTGAAGACCTATGTTTAGCAAACCATGTGGGCTACAAAAAATAAGCTCTTCTAATAACTTACCTGGGGCGTAAGAGTTAAGAATATGGGAAAAATTAATTATGAAATAAATAAAAATAAAATAATATTTAATATGTAACATAATAATAATTTAATAATAACAATAATAATATGTGAAATGATATATAAATAAATAATAAGTACTTTATGAAAATGGGCTTGATTCCTTAAGTTAGGATAATTGGAAGACACGCCGGGAAGGAAAAAGGGGGTCTTGAATATTATGTGCACAGTCAGGGAGAAATGGAGAGGATGCTCAAGAGAAACAGAAGGTCCATTTAGTGGAGAGTGAATAAACCATATACATTCCACTGTTCTCTCAATAAATATTTATGTAAATGCTAACTTCCTGCCAGCACTGAGCTAGGCATCAAAAATGAGAACAGTCCTAAACCTCAATCAGCTCCCAGTCTAATGGTGGGAAACACAGAGTACAAAGTAACAAAATAATGTAGAATATGCTGATACAATGTGGGCACAGCTAGGACACGAGGGAGTCACAGAGGAGGAAAGAGTAAACAAGGTTGTTTGGTGCAGAGGGAGCCACCCAGCAAAGATAATCCCATCTACCTGGGGAGAGGGACAGCTTGGGAGAAATGAGCCGGTTGCCATCACAAAGGGCCTGTGTGTCACACTAAGAACATCAGACCTTGCCTAGTAGGCTATGATGAAACACACAAAGATTTTGGCAAAGGAAGGGGTCAGATCACATTTCATGTTACAGGGATGGCCTGGCAACAGAATGGAAGAACATGGAGGTGGGCAGCCTTCCTCCAAGCAGGGAAACGAGCTGGAGACTCTGAGAGCGGTCACGTCTGTCCCACGGTGTGGACAGTGGGATTGGAGCTTTGATGGCAGAGCTGTAGACAGGGCTGAACTCAGTCAGAAGCCTGAAGGAGGGGATGCCGAGGACAGCTGCCATCACACTAAAGGGTCAAGCAGAGGAAGCCTCGCATGAAATACAGAGCAAACAGGAGCATTAGAGGACTAAGTGCGGGATCTTAGGAATCACAGGGTCTCGCTCTCTCAGTGCAAAGAAGAGAAACAAAGGCCAAGAAATGTTAAAGCACCTGCCAAAAATCACACAGCTAGTTAGGAGAGCTGTGAACTCAGGTGCCCCAGCCCCTTGTTCTTGCCATCAGGCTGTACCTTTGGTTTGACTGAGCCCAGGCCTCACTGAGGGAGTATCGGTGAATAAGGCTTAGAAAGAGAACTCCTGGCTGTACTGGAAAGATGTTAAAAAGAGCACTTAAACATTATTCTAAAGAATGGGACTCATAAAAGGTTTTGACAAGGAGAGTCTTCATAATCAAAGAGGGAAATTTTATGGGCTAATTTTCATGCATATTATCAATATTTTGCTTATATCAGTCATAGATTAAGTGATTGTGAGATAATTGTTCTGCAAAGTAACTGAGTTTTGTTGAATAAAACTCCTTAATTATATCAGAAATTAATAACCAATAAATAAGTAAAACCTCCATTATAAATTAAGGTATCTATTGCTTCGGTCTCCCATACCATCACAGAAACATCTAGAAATGTAATGAAAGGTCCAGTGATACGTGGAACTTCCCTAAGCCTTCCATGAAGCCTGCCTCTGTCCTGAGTACACTATAGCCCACCCATGCATACTTCCATGACTCTATTAAGACCAATAATTAGCACCAGATAGAGGTACATTATTTTATGTGATTCCTTCCTTTTCCTTTTTTTTTTTGTTCTTTACATATACATCTGTCAGAAAGATGAGTAAAATATTATTCCTGTACCTTAGGAAGGATGACTTAGGAGAACTGCCCATCAAGCAGGGCAGGCTTTCTGGGAGGAAGCTGCCGTTGCATGTGCCAGTTGCACTTGGTGCAGCTGAAGCCACAATGTGAACTATGTCAGAGCCTGCTGAATGACACAGGGGCGCTAGCAACTTTGTCCTCTCTCCCAGCTCAGAGCTTGAGAACCTCAAGAGCCTACATAATGGTCTGCCTCCCAAGTGGCAGTACACTGGAGGGTAGGAATTGACCTAACACTACTGCAACTCTGAGGTCCCATGGCCCCCAAAGTCTGATTAGGCAGTTCATTGCAAGACTAATGTGAAGTGATGGAACACAGAAAAATGTCACATACAATGCCTGAAATTGATTTGAGGGTCATGGCAACCTGCTCTCCTAACCCTACTTTAACTCCCTCACATCTTGCTCCATCTCTGCTCTGCTGATTGTGCAAGCTCTAAGCAGAAAGACCACTCTAGTTTACACATGTCCAGGCAGAATACTACAGTCGTATCGTTGCTGGGCAACAGCAGCCAGAACAATTTGTTTGGGGAGCATTTTGAGAATGATTACACTTGCAGGGTTGGGGTGGGTTGGCTGTGTGTCGTTTTTGTGGTTTTTTCCCCTTCCTTTGGTACCTATTCCTGGATGTTGTAAATATTCATCTGATTTTTGCATATATGAAGGGAAAATGTTATTTAAATGAGTTTGTGAGGGTAATTTGCTTGGGTGCATCACTACACTCCTTTATATTTTGCAGGCAGTCTACTGCAGAAGGAGAAAAGGCAATTTTGTGACCGTTATTGACATAGATGACAATGCTATGCTGGCTTGTTTCAGTTACACAGAACAATGGGAGCAGAGAAAGATGCAGTTGAGCAAAGGCATTTCGTAAATCGTTGGTAAATGGAAGGATACTAAATCCCCAGCTAGTCATCAGGCACATTTCCTCTCTAATGGGGCTGCTGTTAACTCTCCTAGACCCTTCTGTCCCCTGCTCAAAGAGGGAAACTTCCTCTTCTCTCCTTCAGTGATATCAATACATTGAAATAAAGCACCGGCAACACCCAGGAAAGCTGAGTTTGAAAGGTAATGGGAAGAAACATTTCCTTTCGAAAGGAATCTGGCAGCCAGTAAAGATTTGCAGCCCACCAATTTCAGGTGAGTCAGAGCAGGGTAGGAATGGCAAATACTTAAGAAATAGTTGGTACCAATATTGCCCACACCCCTGAAATAGGAATATGCACACACACCCACGCACCCCCCTGGAGATGTGAATATTTCACAATTCACAAATGGTAAAGATACCTTTCTGAATTGTTTCTTAGAGGCTTGGAGAGCCAGCATTATAAATGTAATTCTTCCAAATGCTTTCCCATATGCCTTAAATATTCTCATTAAAGTCAATTTCCACACACAATCCCTGTGTCTTACTGACCTCCTCCCAGCCTCACCAAAGAGAATCTTTCCTTGAGGCTGCTGTGTCTGCTCTTGGCTACAGCTTAGTCAGGAGCCCCTGGTACCATGTGGCAGTATTAGAGAATTCAAGGCTGTATCACCTGCCAAACACAGCAACTGTTTGTATGGCACAGCCAGTTATAGTCACTACCTCTTCACCCTCAGGGAGATGTCTATGGATATAAAATGCACCTCTGGGTCATCTGACGTTATGGGCCCTAAAGCTGTTGGACTTCCAGTCTAAGCTGCATGTAAGCAGATATGTCATCTAAAGGATTCCCATTCATGACATAATCCCAGATCCTCAGGCTAATTTCATAGGCTTTCTTGCACAAAAGGCAGCCTTGGACAAAGAATCCAGTAAACCTCTTTGCGGTTCCTATTCTTCCTCAGGAAGATAAATTAACTATGCAGCTTCATTTTTGAGTGAGATTGCAGCACACAGGTCTTCTCTCGGCTTAGGGAAGAGAGTTTGACCCTGTCAATTGTACTGGCTCTCAAGCAAACACTACAACATACCCCAGCCTCTAGGATGAGAAAAGTCACTCTAACTTACAGAGTACATCTGACCCCACTGAAAACATGCAGCCCCATTCACTTTTGCTTTCCCTTGAAAAATATCCTAAGTCTCCTAATTTGAAGTTTGCATCCAAAAACAACGCCTTTCTTTCACTACACCTCTAGGCAAAGAACATATGTCCCAAATGCCAAAGCCATATTTAGACATTGTCTGTTGTTCAGCTTCACTGAGCCTGCAGCCAAGTTACCTTTCACATGGCAATTACTCATGAAATACAAACGCTTCTGCAAATTAGTGTTAGGTTGCTGTCATTTCCCAATTAACTTCCCACCTGCTAGTATAAGATTCAAGTTAGTCATAGTCAACCTTTTCCCCTTCAGCCTTTAGGAAGATGGGGGAAAAAAGTAGCCAAGTTCTTTATGCAGAGAATAATTGATGTGTGAACTGGTCCTCTGAAGGTAACAATGAAACCTGCAGCTCTGAGTACATTCAAAGGAGAGCCGGACAAGGAAGAAAAAAATGCCATGATACGAGCATTAGATAGACAGGTGGATGGGTTTGGGTAGACCATATGGCCTCCTTCTGTCTTGAAATGTACTGTGAGATCATATTTTGCAAAATCCATTTAGAAACCAAGTTGATCTCTAAACAGTAAATTATGGCAATGAAAAATACTCATGGCACCTCAGTCTTGTCCATTATTTCAATGTCAATTTTGTATTTCTGGAGATATGTTTTCAAGACCAAACTAACTCACTTGTCATAAAGTAAATGAGGTGGCAGAGGGTAAATCAAAAGACAGGGACAAAGAATTTTTTCTTGTTTTCTTTTCTCAAGAGAAATGGATATGTGCCTTCCAAACTCCTAGCAAAGAAAAATGCTGGTACCTCCCTGCAGCTTAGGGAAACAACCACAGTGACACGAATCCAACGTATAGAGCTGAACGACATACATGAAATGCACTGGATAATGAAAAACAGTGTCATTTTTGGAAAACATTAGAGACTATTTTTCTCCCCCTTAGGAAAGCAGAGCATATGATTCCCATTCTCACATTATGACAGAAATTCTACATGCACTGTGTATAGAGGACTGCTGCTTGAAATTCCAAGCGCCAGTATATGATGGGGGGGTGACGAACATGCTTCTTCAAGCCCAGTTTAATTGACACTCTGGCTGACAAGATCACACAGTTTTGGTAGCAACTCTGCAATAAAAGAATTTCCCTTTGCGTTCTCAAAAATTCTTGCCAACACGTTGGGAAACAAGAAATTCATAGTCTCTCAGAGCAACTGGTCTACATCTTTGAAACACAGTCCAGCCTCAGTGACACTACTGAAGCCTAGGAACAATGGGTCACTCTAGTCATGACACAGTGGTGCTTCTCTGTCTCTACTTTCCTTTGACTACCCACCACTACATAATGGGCTGTCCCCGCAAATGCTCATGTCCCTCCTTGGGGACTCTGGGGTTACTTCCTGGGTGCTTGAACCTGCTCAAGTACTGTGTGGCACCTGCCACTGCCCTTTAATCTGGCTTTTGCTGAGACATCATCAGTTACTACAAAAGAAAGTTGCCAATGCTACAGTGTTGCCAGTGGGACCAATCCTGCCACCAGAGCCTAAAGCCACTGCTGCTACTCTGATCCTTCTGAGATGGTACCAAATATTGCAACTGTCAACAGAAGGCACCTGTCTGAAGGCACCTGCACTTTGCTGCCACAGTGTTGTAGCAAAGGCCCTTTGGCTGGAGGTGTTTCAGGTCCCAACAGTAAGTTTATCATGATAGCTATGCTGTCATGTGGTCCCAAGGTCGTGACTCCTAGTGCACGTTACAGGCTCTTAGGGACACAGCTTTCAGCTTTTTTCTCTCAGCTCTCTTATATCTCACTCTCCCTGTCTTGTCTGAGCCCTGGGGGGGGCTTGGGTGAGTGAAACTAGAGAGACATATATTTCAGTGCACTTAGAAATCTTCTACCATGTGCCTCAGTGTATACTTCATTAGGCTAAGACTTTTCCCAGGAGGACTGCTGCTGTAATGCAACTAGATGCCCAGCAGAGTCACACCAGGAGTTCTCAGGACACGATCATCTTTGGGACCAAGCTGGGGCTCTGTGTCCCAGTGTTGATAATTGGACAGAATAGTATTTCTATAGTCCTTTGAATTTCAGTTGTATATAAACCAACACTAAACATCCAATGTCAACTTTCAGTAGGTGTTTAGATGATCATACTGGAAGTAAAAACAATTCATGAATCTATAAATTGGGATTATTTCACCTTTTTCTCTATTCACATCTTGTAGATGAGACTATGGGAGAGCATTGCAAGCTAACTTGTTCCTCCTGAGCTTAGGAGAATCACATTGTCCCCAACAGAGAGAAAAGCAAGCAAGAGGACACTGCAAACAGGAAAAACAAAGAAGCTGATCAGGTAGTCTTCCCGATCAAGTAAAGCCCACTCTTCCCCCAGCATGAATTTGGACTACAGCTGTAAGATACCATGAGAACATATTGGCCATCAAAAAATTAGATCATTCCACCAATTGTTTTAGCTATAAAAGGACAAGCAGTTGGCTTGACCCATTTTTCCCCCCTTAAACTACTGATTCATAGATTTGCTTGGCAGGGTGGCATTTGATAAACACACATTTAATAGTAGACTCCAGAAGGAACTCATCACTAGTCTCAATTTTAAAATATCCTCTTTCTTTCTTAATGCATCAAATACAATAAAAATAATTTTGTAGGCACTGTTAGATGTTTTCTCAGTTCATTTAATCATGCATTCCATATGGCTCAAGAAATAGGAGGCATGTTTATAACCTTTCAGCGAATATGATACTCTTCTAAACTTATAAAATAACTTCCAAACTTATAAAAAAAGTTCAAATCTGGATAAAAGACGATGGCTTTTAAACTATTTCTCATTATGAAAATGCCAACAGTACAAACGGTCTTGTTTTATTTTATAGCTTAGCATTACTGAAGCTACCCAAAATGATTGTAAATGTATTTGTTAGAACACAGACATAAGAAAGCCATCTTTCAGACCCTTAAAACTACAAAAGGGTGCTTGCCTCACCCCCAAAAAACCAACCTAAAGTGTAACACATTTGAGTTCATCTTGAGGTTAGAAATCTGCCAACTTCAGAGATAGATAAGCAACTCCTCCCAAGTATTTATAGTCTTTGCAACATTTCCTTGCATCATTTTACAAAACAAATACAATCAACAAATACACCCCAGGAAAGAATATCAATATATTGCTTTTTCAGTTTCTTGTGAATTCTAGGCCATTAAAGATATAATTAAAACACTTCCACAAAAAGAAAGCCCAAACTGAGACGGCTTCAATCCACAGCAGCCTGTCTCCTCGGAACCTATAATTACTCTGTTTAGCTCAGTGCATCAAAAACAGTCTCTTGTTATTTGGGGACCATGTTGTTTGGTGTGTGTACAAAGAAGCACCTGTGTTAAATAATACCCAGTTTTACAGAATGGCAGCTCTTCCTGCCCTACGCAAAGGTGACAGATCAACCCTTCGTCATCTTGATGTTGTCCCACGATGGGAGGATGTGAATGATTATAATACAGAAAACTCACCCATTTTTATAAACTTAACTGAAAAGATAACAATAATTTTAATTCTTTTGGCCTTCTAGCTCATGGGCATAAAATAAAAGCTCTTAGAAAACAGGAAAAGTTGAGGACAGCATAATCCCGATATTAAAGTGTGACCTTCCCAAAGGATTAGGACTCCCTGGGGGAATTTAATCTTTCAAAAAGTAGTGGCTTTATTTGGGAGGCCTGTACCAAACAGTGGCTTCTCAAATTTTCCATCATTTCCAATTCCTCCTGAGATATGGGCCTCATGGGTTAGGGAACGTAGTTCAACTGTCTCTGCCAGGTGCCTGGTGAAGTGCAGAGTTTGCGGGGATGATTTCACAGAGACCCCTCTGCGCACATCTTAATAGTGCAAAGGACCAGAGGAAAAGGCTGTACTGAAACACAAGCATTTATGTTCATCCAGTGCCCGTAAAACATTCAAAGCACCAACCAGAGCACTCTCTTCGTGCTAAAAACTGTGATAGACAGTTGAGATGAGAAGCCTTCAAATGTGCATTACAACCATGTGCTGGCACACGTCCATTATTGGTGAATCTTTCATTTCTCAGCTACTCTCTGATGCCTAAGTGTGAAAAAGTCAGTACGCCTGAACTGAATTTTTAGATTGCTTTATGTCAATACACATTTGTTTGTTTTCAAAATCAACAACAAATGCAACACTAAATGCTTTTGGCTGCTCAACTGCGCGGCCTTGCCATGTGCTGAACCAGGATTTGGGATGTGCTCCGGAGGATTCTGGGTTAAGCCAGTGGTGCATGCAGAATCGTAACTCAATGAAGTGAATTAAGTGATAAAATACACTTGCCCTCCAGTTACTCATCATTTTCCCTAAATAAAATAAGCATCAATGTGTGTACATGCCTTGCTGTGTGTCTGTGTGTGTATATGCATGTGTACACATGTAAGTAATTGTACCCACATAGCTCAGAAATAGATAATGAGACAATCATGAAAGGGGATGACGGGCACTGTACCCAGGTTTGTCCAGAGCTATCATATGGAATAGTTCTGGTTTTGAAGTAAAGCAGTGTGTACGGTCCATGAGCTGGAGAAAGTTGTAATCCCTCCAAAAAAGCAATCATGTGGGAAAAGGCTGACTGGATTACATATCAGAAACTTTGTTTACAATTAGTTCCACAAATCCCACGGATATAGAGTTTTAAAAAAAAACTAGGAATAGGTAAATATTAAAAAATCCATACTTTCATGAAGACAAAATCCCCCATGATTTCTGGGAGGAATTTCTTCCTACCCAAATGATAAAAGGAGTACCAACTATTCTTCCTGTGTGAGAAAGACTGCTGTCCTCCTCAGGACCAGGGAGCACACCTGCTTCTTAGAGTACCACCCACATCCTCTCTTCCTTCTCTTTCACCCTCAGAAAGAGGTTAAGTTGAGAAGCTTCCACAGATTAATTTAGGGTTTTAAATATTTCCATTCACCCATTCTCTGACTCATCCCCTCAACTGTATATTAGTTCTTTATTTCTATATGCATCCATACAGGCCTCCTAAGTGCCATAGGCACTATAAATAAGGTGTGTGGATTTAAGAAACTTTACAGTATTTCTTTGAACCAAAGTCAGGAAAGTTACTGTCTATGGATAGTTGAAGAGAGCAAAAGAAAGAAATAAAAGCAGAAATGGAAATGTATTTGAATTTCCTATTGTTCTAGTACAGCTACAAAAATCTGACCTTCAAGGCTGAAGCCCTCATGCTTTACGATGGACTTTGTCTCAGTCCACAGTGGTAGAACAGTGAGTGAGCAGTTACCTAACGGGACTGTTTCCCATGGCCTGGAGGTTGGTGACTTCTGTTCTTCCACAACCTTACCAGAGACAGGTTTCCTCTGAGGACACCCTTCTTCTGGGGCACCCAACCTTCCATTCAATATCCACCATAAATATTTACATTCCATGGGGGAAAATTATGTGGATGCCATACTAGATAATCCGCACTTGCCTGTTTTAATTTTTGCTTCAGTTTACATCATAAATCTTTATCTGACCAGCTAATATTCACCACCTGGGAAGCAGATGCCCCATTGTAAGAGGTCATTATGGTCTGAGGGAATCTGCATTTTTTTCTGAACCTACATTCTCTGTGGTCTCCAGGGCTAGACCCTAAATACACAAAAACTCCTGGTGAGATAGAGGTTACTGAGGTGGGTCTGGTGTGTGCAGAGGAGAGTGGATGGGGAAGGAGGTAGAGCATGGGTGGTGCTCAGGTTCCTATAACAAATTACTTAAATTTGTGATAACTTAAAACAACATAAATTGATTGTCTCATAGTTCTAGAGGTCAGAAGTCCAAAATCAAGGTGTCACAAGTGGTGGCACAAGGTGTCTGGAGGTTCTGAGGAAGTATCTGCCCTATACTTGTCTCCTAGCTCCTGGTGGCTCCTGGTGCTTCCTGGCAATCTCTGGCATCCTTTCGCTTGTAGCCACATCCCACCAGTCTGTGTCTATGGTCACATGGCCTTCCTCCCTCTGAATGAGTGTCTCTTTGTCTCCCCTTCTTACAAGGCCACCATCATGTTGGGTTAGGGGTCCACCCTGCTCTCCAGTGTGACCTCATCTCAGCTAATTACATCTGCAAAGGCCCTATTTCCAAATGAGGTCACATTCACAGGTATCAAAAATAAGACTTGAGTCTTTCTGGAGGACAGGATTCATCCCACAATAGGTGGTAAGGCAGATTGTGAAGGATCCTGTATACTAATATTAGGTAATTTTAATATCATTCAGTAAGTAACACAAGAGACATGGGGAAAGACACAGAAGGATAGCAAGAGAGGAGAAGCCTAGAAACTTAGAAGGAAGCCACCATGGCTGAGCGGACAGAGGAGGGGTCCTAGAGCAGACTCCTACCATGGGGAGGAGAGGAGAGGCTGTTACAGCTACAGCTCTGTGACTGTTTGCCTGCTCTGCAGCCAGGACGTTCCACACAGTGGCAGGGTGGGTGGTTCGAGCCTAACAACCTGCTCATCTCACCTCCAAAGTGTGATGTTTGGACATGTCACAAGATCACTGAGGCATGGTGAACCTATAGTTGGCTACATGCTCATAAGGCATAATGCAGTATCTTATAAGACAGAGACAAAATATTGGTGAAATTTCCAACTAAGAGGAGGAGGAATTTGACTTTCAGTAACTCTAGGGGTGCCTTACAGTTCAGGTGACCCTGACTTGGAAAGAGGGGCATGTGTATCTCTCAAGGTTGGCCTGGGATGGAGGAGGATGCAGGGCTGTGGGGCTGAGCCCATCTGGGAATCCTCCAACTGGACCTTGGAGAGCAGCTGCAATGGCCAGTCCCAGACTGGGGATGTGGCCTTGCTGTCACAGCAAGAAGAGTACATAGCATCCAGCCAGGCCCTGGGAGAGCAGAATTTCCACTGCTACTGGGAGTCTGCTCTGGCCACGCCTCGGTCCACTCTGCCATGGTGGCCTCCTTCTAAGTTTCTAGGCTTCTCCTCTCTTGCTGTCTTTTTGTCTTGGCTGGCAGTACCTCAAGCTGGTCTAGAAGGCCTGGACAAGGCAATGCTTTATTCCCAAGAGCTCCTGTCTCCTGTTATGTTTTGTGCTATTTAGCATATGCTTTTCATCAATTTGCATGGATGGAAACCATCTAAGAAAGACAATTTTGAAGTGTTAGGAAATTACCCAAGGTGAGAAAGGTTCTAGAACTTGTCAGTGATGGCTATCCGTTTAACATCATGCTAGCATTCAATTGTCTGGGGCAGGGGTGAGACTAATATTGTTTGATATGAGGAATACAAATGGTGAAATGAAAAACTGGGCACCTTACCTTCTCTATGAATAGTTTCCCATGGATTCATCTTGCTCCCCCTGCCCTCTTGCCACCAGCTAGCAATGGAATCTTCTATTTGTCTCTCCTCACATTGCTCCTCACTTTTTCTCTACTTGTGTAAAATTTGACTCAGGTTATAGAATTATTCAGGCTGCTGACTTAGAAGTAAGATAGCTGTTTTCATGTATTTAAAATACTTGGATCGACAGTTAACATAATTTATGGTGAACATGCTCCCCACTGAGGATAGATAAATATATTTGGCTTGAGTTGCTAAATTTCTAAATTTGCACATATGCATTGATATGCAATGAACTGCAGAGAACTAATTGTCCACAGAATAGTTTGACAGCTCATGTTCAGTATGGAAACTCTTTCCTAGGGTCAATCACTTTAAAAAATAAAAGGAAATATTAATTTTTTCTCTCTCAGCCAACAGGGACCACTCCTGTGTTCTATTGATAAGATGTGGACAGATCCTGTCCATGAGCACTCACACCGAGACTGAGCAGGAGTCACGCACACGATCACCTGTGAGCACAACCATCAGCCAGCTCAGTGAGCTTCAGAAGCTGAGAACCTTCTCCCAGCAGGGGAGGAAGGGAAGCTAGCAGAATGTAAAACAGGTCTGTCAGAGGGCTGGCAATAGGCAGGAAATGCTGGCCATGCTCTCTGAATTTTCAGAAGGCCCAACAGGAGGGCCCAATGGAAAAAAATAAACAGGAGCTTGAACTAAATTGGAAAAAATTTCTGCTTGACAAAAGGAAGGTCTGTGACACAAGGATACAACAGACACTGAAATGGTGCACTGCGGAAGACCCATCACCGTTTGACAGTGTCTATGACAGCAGATGTTGAGCACTTGCTGTATGCTTTGCTCTGAAGAGCTTTTCTTTTACCTTTTTAAAATACATGGGTAAGAAATAAATAAAAGCTATAATGAACTAATAAATCAATATCAGAAGTTAAAAGCAATAAATAAAATATATAAGTAATAAGTATCAGTTATCCAAATTTTAAACATTACAAATAAAGTTCCCCTAGTCGCCCCCATTATACCTGATTTACATTTCGAAAAGTACACAACACACTAGTCGACTTGCTCTGTTTTTCTCCAGACTTTTTCCAACACAGACATACACACACCAGTACCTATATCTGGTGGGCAGATTCTCTTCACATGTGATCCATACTATCCTACATACATGTTTACACTTACCACTTCTCATTCCAAAAATATAATTCTTGCTTACCAATTACAAAACATTCCATAATATGGGTCCAAATAGTTTATTCACCTCTTCCCTTATTGTAGACACATAGGATATTTATAATTTTTGCTGTTATAGGCATTGCTGAAAGTACCAGCTTATAGCTTCAATGGGCCAGAGAACCCATTTCCTCCCACATTTGCCAACATTTGATATCATCATGGGGCTCTTTAAGAACAAACTAGACAGCTTCATCTGTCCTGGATGATTTGGTCATTCATTTACTAAAAGAACAGAAAACAAGATGATTCCAGTTCCAAGGCAGCTTCTTGATTCAATGACAAAGGTTTAAGAGGATTGTATGTGATGTTTTATAGAATGATGATCTGGGACAGGCATATTTTTAGAAACTGTGTTCTTGCTTTAATTTTAATAAACATAGTAGAGGGAACAAAACTGGCTAAAGAGATCAGTGACTTGCTTCAAGATTAGTTAGTGAAGCCACCTCCTCCCAGGTCTTTTATCCTAGTACAAATCTGAGTGCCATGGGAAATATTTGTTATTTTAAGGCCCTTTCCCATGGATTCCCTGTCACGTTGTGGGCTCTGCCAAATGCTGGACTCTGGGAATAGGGGGAGATAAAGGAGACTGCCTTCACATGCACAGCCAGAGGCCATTATCTTCCAACACTAACCAGAGAGAGACACGGTGGAGTCCATCTTGCTGAGGCAAAACACTGCAATTTGGGCCATGAGGATGCTTCCACGCAAGTTCCAAGTGCAATAGCAAATATTAAGTGCCTGAATGTTTCTTACTATTACATTGCCAACTGCTTCACCCCCAGACCCATCCTTTCCCTGGTCTGTATGTCCAATATACCAGGATTCCACACTGGCCTCCATTCCGAGCTGATGTTTCAGGGCAGCCTGGGAAACCAGCCAGTGCTGGAGCAGGGCTCCCTCCAGCCCTGAAAATAATGTATAATTGAAACAAGGCTAGGTTTATTTGTGACTCAGAGGAAAACAGATGTATTGGCCAATGACCCTAGGTTCTATCTCCTTTACACTTCAGTGTCAAGTAAGATACCAGTTTTTTAGCTTTGAAAATCAAAAGAAAACCAACTGTCCTTTGTTGTAAGGATAAATAACAGGCACCAACTTTATAAATGAGCATACTACCTAAATTGGTATTTAGGTACTGATTCAATTAACTGCACAGGTGGTAAAATCTGTATGTGCTGTAGACAGAGTGATTTATCTATAAATGTACACGTTTTGCCAAAAATAGAATATAGCATCTTCCACAGACACACTTCCCACATTAGTTCTTATTTTTCTAAAGATTAATTGCTTCATCTAGTAGACATTCATTATCCTTCTCCCCCCATCCAGAGAAGGATATCTGCGGGGTGAACAAGGGGTTCCCTTGGCTCTTCAGAGGCAGCTGGTGAACTGAATGAGAGACACAGCCGTCTGCATAAAGGTGACATACCCAGCTAGCATCTCAATGGCTACCACTGTGTTCTCTGCCCACTGGAGGCTCATTGTGGATGGATGGGCCTTTCTCCAGGGTCTGTAATGAACTCAAGGCAGGTGGAAGTAAAATAAGCCCTGGATGGAGCCAATCACTGCCAAACTCACAGAAGCTTGTACGTGCCAACTGGGATGATACCCATCATAAATTGGAATTGCCCATTATGATGGTCCACTCTCGCCAAAGGAAACTGGCTGCATATCAACAACTCCTGGTATGGATGCCTTTGAAAAACTGACGTAGGATTCAAACTTGAATTTCAAAGATGCTCATAATCTTCAACCTAGTAATTCTTGTAGGAGACATTATCTCAAGAAAAAAGGATCTATGAATCTACACAGAAACATAAAGATAAATAAATATAATAAGATTGTTCATTAAGGGTTATTTTACTAACTAAAAATTGGAAACTCCAAGTGGCATACAATGGAGTATTGGTAACATTAATTTTTGGGTAGCCATAGGATAGGAATCTCTTTGGTCTTTAAAAACCACATTTCTGATATATAGTCAATGCATGGTAAATGCTCAAGATAAAAAATGTTAAGTGGAAAAAAGTGGGAGTATAATTGTATATTTAATGTGATGCCAATGTAGTTCCTTTTACACTTGGACCTGTATTTCTCTGCCAGACCCCCAAAATATTTAATGGGGGTAAGATTGTGAATAATTCTATCAAGACACTCTTCTTCACACTCTTCTATATTTTCCAACTCTACAACAAACATATATTACAGGTAGAAAATAAATATATGTTTTAAAAGATTTCAGTTTTACAGATGAAAATTTGTTTTTTTAAAAATATTTCTTGTTTGAAGTATAGTTGGTATACAGTATTATATTGGTTTCAAGTATACAATATAGTGATACAACAGTTATATACATTATTAAATGCTCACCCCAACTAGTGTAGTTACTATCTGGCAACATAGAAAGGGTTTACAGAACTACTGACTATATTCTCTATGCTGTACTTTCATCCCCATGACTAATTTATATTATGACTGAGATTTTGTACTTCTTTATCCCCTTCACCTATTTCACCCACCCTACCCCAGCCCCACCCCTATGGTAACCACCAGTCACTTCTCAGTGTCTATGAGTCCATTGCTGTTATGTTTGTTTTGTTTTTAGATTCCACATGTAAGTGAAATCATATGGTATATGTCTTTTTCCACCTGGCTTATTTCACTGAGCATAATACCCTATAGGTCCATCCATGTGGTCACAAACATCAGTATTTCTTTCCTTGTCATAGCTGAATAATATTCCATTATGTATATGTACCTCATCTTCTTTATCCATTCATCTACTGATGGCCACTTTGGTTGCTTCTATCACTCAGCATCTCCTGAAGACATTTACTCCACTCTTAATTGTATTATATAAAAAAGTACAAACCTCAACTGTCTCAAACTAGGCTGAGCAGTTCATGATTCTATCTAAAGATATTTCTAAATCTATGGAATATCAAATTTCATTTTATTAAAGCCTTAATTCTACTTTTGAAACAATAAGCAGCTTCAAATGCCCTTCTATCTAGAAAGCTGGCACAATAAAACAATCTGCTTCCACTAAGTTCAGATACTAGGAGTAGCCATCTCAAGGATCCAGTTTTCAAAGGTTTTACTTATGTCTACTTATTTGTATTCCTCATAAAAATGCCCCTAAAGCCAGCAAGAGAAACATTGCTGAGGAGTTTATTTTTATGGTACACAAAATTTGGGGAAATTCATCTGCAGACTTTTGTAAATGTTCCTGTGGACCATCGATTATATTTGCAACTATCAGTTGCTGTTCCACTTAAGAAATTAGTGCATAGTTTAAAAATACTTCTTTCATGTACATTAATTAATTGATATGTAAATTATAGGACAATGCAGGCAGCAAATGGTGAAAAAGAAAAAAAGCTTATAGTTTCTGAAGGGAACAGCAAAGTTTCCAAATATATTACCCAAATGTTCTCTAGTTTATTTTTTTCTTCTTCTTGATTTTACCCCTCAAATATCAGTGTTAGGTTCAATAGTGGGCCCAGGAGAAAGCAGCCCCCTGGTGGGAATAAAGCTGTCCTCAACTGGGACAGGACTAAACCTTTTCCCTCAGAGTCCGTGGCTCCATGCCTCTCTCATCAGTACTTCTGTGCCTGCTGAATTCAGGCTTCTGGAGCCTTTACCACTTCTTTCCCCCAAGCCCTATCAAAACTCTGCTTTCGGAAAAAAACGAAAGTAAATAAACAAAACCCTGAGACAAATTCACTCTAAGTACAATGGAGAGGGACAGTTAAGTTCAAGAATCAGCCAATGAGTAGGGAACCATTTTGAGAGGCACAGGGGACAGAATGGCAGGAAGGGACTAGGCAAGAAGGGTGGGAACAGCTGCCCCAAAACTACACTGCCCAGAGTGGGGCAACCCCATGGGACCCCAGAGCGTGAGCCTCAGCAGCAGCTCAGTGAGAGGGGACAGATTCACATTTCCGTGCCAGAGAGCCCTGGTTTGAATCTCTTAGGACCTTGGACAAACTAAACTATATGAGTCTCCATTCCCTCATCTGTAAAATAGGCAGATTAAGTAGGATTCTGTACCAAAGGCCCTAACCCAGGAACTGACACACAAATAGGTACTCAAAATGGCTAGTGTCATGATGATGCTAAATATGATTATGTGCATATTTGTAATTAAAAGGGAAAAAAAGAGGAATTTTCTCTCTTCAACTTTCCGATAGGGAATTCCAAACCCCAGCCACTACTTTGTAAGTTATGAGAAAAATAAATATTTTTGTGATTGCAAATAATCCTTTTTTGCTACAAGAAAACTATATCTATTAATAAAATGAAAAGCATGTATATCTATTACTTTCTAAGGGAAAGGCCTAAACGAAACAAGAATGAAAATGAAAACAATAGCATCATGCCCAAGGAGAGTGCTGTGAATTTTTTCCTCTCTGCCCAGCAGTTGCCATTGCTAATGAACCATAGGTTTTGGAGCCACTATCTAATTTCTGTTACCATAGGGGCAGTTTTTGAATCCCACAGGATGTGCCCTTCTTCTCCTCTGAACACCCACAACTTTGTTTTTGTGCACAATTTATGATGATAATCACATTCTGCCTCTGCTTAGGGTCTGCTCCCAACCTCTAACCTGGCCATCTTTCTGCCACATCCCACCAGCCAGATTGTCTTAGTCTGAAACAGGCTTTGGTTCCCTGAGAATCTTCAGCACCTAGAAAGGGCTTCGGGGCTCAAGGTAAGTAGATGAGAAGGCCACTGGGGCGGGAGGTAGTAGGGTGCGTGAAGGACCTGATGTGAAGAAAGAAAATGAAGAGTGGATATTTGGCATCTAATATTTTTCCATTTATAGACTTGAAAAGAAGCTTTCTGGATGTTGAGTCTAAAAAGATGACAGAGTTTCTGACTCCTCTGAGTTTTATTTACACACCTGATGACAGCAGGACCTTCTCATCATTTCATTTAACTCACTTCTTACTCAGACCCTTTGGAAGCCAAGGAGTGAAGCGCATGGCAAATACAGAAGCCGCCATCTCTGGCTTGTCTTTTATACCAGCTGGGAACCCTTCAGCTCAAACTGCTTTGCAGAGCCCAGGACGGCTGAGCTCATGTCCAACAAGCAGTTTACTTGGGGGTTAATACAGCATTTATAGTGACTCAAGACATTTACAATGGGCTGGAGGCTATAGTATAAAGCACCTTGTCATTTTGATTGCTTCTCTTTAAAGAAATATTTGCACAACAATTTTTATTTGATAAATAGATATATTTTCTTGTATCAAGAAGGGATTGTTTACAGACACTAACATATTTATTTTTCCCATAACCTTCAAAGGATTGGCCTCAGGTTTGGAATTCACTTTCCCTATCAGGAAAGGAGGATAGAGACGATCCCTCAGACGTGACCCATGAAGATAAACAGGCTAGTTTGGGAGCTTGCTTGCAACATGCCAACCGTGCTAACATCTTTGCCTTGCCAGAGCAGAGAGGACACATTTTGACCTTCTGTACATTGCCCTCTTTCATTACCACACCTCTCTTTTAAAGGAGTCTAGGATGCCCATATATTAAGTCAGGAAAGAATCTAAAAAGACTACTGACAAATGTCCCAAATTGATGAAAAAAGATATGGCAAATAAAAAGGAAGAAAAAACTCATGTTTGTTACTGTTACATTAGACTTTAAAGTGTGCTATTGATATCAGAGGGCTTTAGTGCAATTGCCTCCTTCAGTTTGGCAGAGAAAGCATTAATTCGACTTAAAATTTATACAGATTGTTGAACAACTGAGCAGCACTAGGCCTAAAAGTTGGTGAACCAAAAGGGAAAAGGAGAGAGAGAGGAGAGAATGGAGAGAGAAGAAAAGGGGTAATTTCCTCTTTGCAGGCCACTCAGAGCAAACCCTGCAGTCATGGTTATTTTGAGTTCAGTCTCTGGATTCTTGCCTACCTAACTGGCAAGAGTTTAAAACAGCTTGCCAGACCCAACGATAGAATTTACTCTAGTATCAAGCAGCTTTTTTAATAGATGTGAACTCAGAGCAGATATGAGTGTTGCACGACTTGAGGGCTTATGGTGCCACTTGGCTGTTATTTCATGAGCTGCCAGGTCTCCCCTGTCATCATTGGCCTCTGCCGAGCAGAGTCCAGATGCAGAATGGTGTCCAGGGGAGATGACGGTTCTGCTTTAACGGGCCTTCAAAAGTGTGACTTCACAGTATTCAATCCGTGTGCCTTGCAGGTGAAACAGCTCCCCTCCTGCCTCCTCCGCAGCGTACGCAGACACCATGTTCTGCTTGCTCTCGCTGTTGGCCCAACAGTAGACTGAGGTAGAACCAGCACCCCAGGCACATACTGACAAGCAGATCAAGTGAGCTAGAGAAATACAAGTCTATCAGAGAAAAACATTCTTTGGAACATGAAGCTTGGGCGTGACTGGCTATCTTACATAGTGGCAATTGTCAGTTGCATAGACCTTCAATAGCAAAGCCTTGAACCAGCCATCCTGGACCTGTTTGTCTTACAACTGTATTATTCAAACATTCCCAAATTACACAGGTAATTACTCACCAAATTTTTTTAGTACCTATGCACTCAGGTGAAAACACTGTAAAAATACTGTGGGAGCACAGAAATGGATGAGATTTGGTCCCTGCCATGAAGGACCATGTCCTTACCAAGCTTACTGTTTATTCTCTAGCAGGAATTCCTAAATTGCCTCACCCTCAAGTCAAAAACCACCTGTATTACTTTCTCAGGCAATTTGAGACTCTTACCATCATCTTAGCCAGCATGAGTATTGAGCCATTACCAGCCTTCTTTATCCACCCACCACCCCCTTGATATGTTTCCCTTCCAGATCTCCAGTCCATCATTTCCAGCCCACACACTCATTGCTTCAACAGCAATGGTCTAATGTGTCTCCAGAAGTCAGAATCCAGCAATCATCCTGCAGAGTCCTACAGGATTCCTTTTGCAAAAATTCAAACTCCATCGTATCATCATCCTGAAAAACTCACCAAAGCTCCCTGCCACCTACAAGATCAAGTCAAGATTCCAGCATGGGCATCAGAACAGGACTCCATCATGGCACTGATGTAAAATTAAGAGATGCAGCATAACTAAAACAATTTAGTCAACAGAGTTCCCAGCCAGGTCTGAATGTGTTAAGTGAAAATCACAGTTGAGCTGGCCTCACCTGTGGTATTTGGAGCTACATTAATTTTTGTGAATGACAGTCCACCTTTGTGCATATAAATTGGGTAATTACACTAGTAAATAGGAATTTTTGCATTTAGAATCAGCACCTGTAAATATCAGGAGGACAGGGAAAGCAGGCCGATGGGAACTTTGGCCCATAACAGTTGAAAGCAGCATTTGGAGCCACCATGGAGACTGAGAGGAATGAAGGGACCTCATGGGAGAAGAGTAGGAATTAAAAAAAGTGCCTAACATTTTGTTTGTACATTATTTTCTATTTAAAGATAGTAAGGCAGTGCAGAAAAGTTGAAACATGAAAATTATATACTTGGTTGTCTCATCTCAACTTCCAGCCGAGTAACAATTGTGGCGAAATTACTATACTTGTGTTGGACCTAATTTGTTAGAACTTGCTGGCCCGAAAACTCACAGCTACCCTGAGACCTGAGAAGAACATGTCACAGACCAAAACATGCTCTCTGTCTTTCCAGAAAGAGCATGAATGGTAAACATACCTTTTTGGGGGCCAATTTTGCCAATGAGGATAATTGGTAAAATACTGCTTACTGATAAATAGAAATATCTTTGTGTTGGTCTGGAGTAAATCATTTAACCTCCCAAAGCCTCCTTTCTGCCATGTGGAAATTGACTATGTAGGAAATGAAACTAATGGTTGTAGGAATATCTACAAGGCAGCAGGCAATTTACATATACTATGTCATGTCATCTTAACAACACTGTGAGTTAGATATTTTTGTCCTGTTTTGCAGATTTAGAAAACTAGAAGGGGTTAAATAACTTATCCAAACTCCTTCAGTGGCAAGTGCCATAGCTAGGACTCAAAGCCAGTTGATCTAGGTGAGTGACTCTTAACCAGAGATGAAGGAGCCAGAAGGACACCTGTGTCCTCATCAAAATCTTCCCCTGAGCTGGATGCCTGTGGAGCGAGGATGGAGGGCAGAACGGCACAGCCACCATTGGTGCTGGGAATATAGCACATTCCTCAGTGATTCTGCTAAGCAAAGCAAGACTGAGAGCCCTTCAGAACTCTGAGACCATGTGTCTCCCCACCACCTTTAAGGTTTTGTCCTCCAATACAACATCTAAAGATTTTTAACCAATAGTCATGAAGCTTAGTCAATCAGCACCTTCGGACTTGGTATATGCAGCATGTGATATATAACATCACTGTTAAAGCCAACATAATATTTGAACCACTCTTGACAATGTCCTAGGACCTGAGGGGCAGTAGAAACAGCCTCCTTGGACAAGTTTCCCCTCCTGATTCTGACACTGTGCCCCTCCATGTGATTCTCTTTTTGGATTAAGACTTCACCGATGTTTACTAAAATGTAAATTAAATCTGGGAGCTTAACAAACTCAATTATTAACATCCTTCGCAACCCTGCACTTGTGCTTCTGCACATGCACATGCACACACACACACACACACACACACACACACACACACACACACACGTACATGAAATCCATGGCAACTAGAATTAGTTTATCAGATTATTCCTAGCAGATTCCCAAGGGGGCAGGCAAGAAGGCACTTTGGTTTGGATGGAAGATGAGATCAGGGCAAATGCAGAGCCCTAGGCAGCTCTAGGGGGCCAGCATGGAGCGGGCTGGGGAGTAGCAAGAATGGGGGAGGGAGCTGGAGCCAGGAGGCAAACCCTCCCAGTCCCCAGCCTTTCCCAGAGCTGCCTCTAAGGAAGCTATGACTGAATGGGTCTGGCTTTCCAGAGTTGGGCTTTATAGCTCTTCACTGTACGGTCAGTTCTTCTACATGAAAGCAAGCAAAGCGTCTTCACAGCACCTAAGTGAGGCTTTGACAAGGGGGTGCAGACATACTCTTGGTAGCTTGTGACCCAACTGATCAAGAAAGTTTACTCAGATGCTCCCCCAGCTCTTAGAAGCTACCTTCCACAGAGGGCTGAGTGTGTTTGTGCAAGAATACAAGCTCTGCCTGAGCCACAGTTTATCAATGAAATCCTCGAGGATGATGAAGAACAAAAGTTGGTCCTAATGGAAGAACTGACCAACTATTTATTGGACTAGTTTAATGCTACATATTAAAGAAACACGTGGCTATTTGTAGGCTTTGAAGTTATATTTTATTCCAGTAATCGCATTTGCATTCTGCACAACACACACTCCCAAGGAAAACAAAGGGAGCTGTAGGCCAAGAAGGTACTCCAGAACTTCAGAAAATTGCTGGAAGAGAGGCCACAGATTTAAATCAGTCATTAAGTAAGACACTGGGAACAGCTAAAATGATGACAGTGATCTCAGTGAACCCAGCCACATGCACTCTAATACTATGCATTTGGAAACTCTTTGTACTCTCCCAGCAACCATAGAAGGCAGGGATTAATATTACCTTTCTTTGGTGGATAAAGACACCCAGGTACAGGAAGACTAAGTCAGTTGCCCACAGTCACACATTGAGTCAGAGGTGAACACAGATTCACACCCAGGCAGCTGGTTCTATGTCCTCACCCTCCTGAGGTCCCAGTGACACATGGCAAATCTGGGCTAAGTCATCTTTTAGGGGTCGTTAAGCCCCACTATTCCACAGGAGAACATATGTTCCAGTGGGAGCAGGGACAAAGGTATAAAATTAGAAGATAATGCAAAAGGCCCATGTCAGTGTTATTACTTGCCAAATAATGGTGTTGAAAACTTCTGGAAGATCTAATTTTTCACTTTCCTTCCACTTGTTTGGCATTTTCCAGCAAAAGGTTCTTAAACAGTGGGCTTCTGGATGATGGAAGCCCTTTTTGTCATAAATAGCCCAGAAAACATCAAACAGGGACAAAAAAAATAAAGACCCTTATGAATAGTTTTAAGATTTATCTCTGGGAGCTAAAGTTTAATATATGCAGGATTTCTGTGATCTCTGGCAGATTTTCACAATAACCAACAAAAGATCTCCTTCTCCCGGAAATCAAAAGAGGACTGGAAATACCAGCTGTCTTGGGAGAGGACTGCTTTAATCTGAATCTCTTTTCCTATAAAAATAACTACTATCGCCTTAAAGTAGTTTGGCCCCTGAATGTCCATGACAGCTCTCTGATACATGCAGGTAATCACTTACTATAGGTCTCAGCACACATTATTCATATAGAGCTATAGACTGGGCATGAGCTGGAAAGACAAAAGGAGGCTATTTGAAGAGAGAGGACTAAAACAGTATCTGAAACCTAATTTAAAATAATAAAAATACTCTCTTCCTTTATCATCAGGCAGCATATTTTCTAAAGAGGTATTGGGATAATGATCTTGCCTTTGAATATATATAAAGTTTATGCTCAAAAGCAACCACAACATTCGGTCACTGTATTAGAACCTGAATCCAATTTTGAGAATAGCCATTACTGGCATAGTGGTCTTCCATAAACCATCAGCACTGCCCCAGGCTTCACTGGCCTAAAAGGCATCATTTGCTCCCTAGAGTGCTGGCACTTGGCCATATTTGCTCTCTCAAATTCACATTCACATGTCTGTCTGCTGATTGGGTTTTCCATTGTCTCCTCCTTGCCCCACATTGATGTGCCCTGTCCTATGGCAAGTGTTTTTAAACTGACTCTCAAATGATCCTTAAGGTAGCTCATGAAATAAGACCTAGGGACTCTGTATGAATTTCTGAACAGTTTTGGGAAAAGATGTGTGTGTACCCATGTTGCATACAAACATGTACTCGTGTGTGTGTGTGTGTGTGTATAAACTAATTTGAGCATCACCCAGCTTGTATTCCCCAGGACCCCAACAACTCAGGGTATGTTTCCTATCAAGGATTTAGTTTCCTCCAATAAGTGATCTCTCTGGCCCCTGAAAGATATTCTTTTCCCATTTAATGCCTGTTAGAAGCTCCCTGAGATTGGATTGAGCAGGTGGTCTCAGAATACAGGTTTCAAGGCACATTATTCATACAGAAAACAAGATCAGAGTTGGGAAATCCAGCTTTTGAAATACGTGAGAAGGAGTCAGGCTGTCATTCTTGTCTGACCTTGGGTGTTTCACTTAAGCTGTGTCTTTACCTCTTCCAGGTAATATAGGGAAATAGTTTCTTCCACCTTCCTTCCTCACTAGAGCATTTTGTGGGCAATTATCCAAGGCTTTTGGGATTTTTCTGTACACTTGCCTTGGAAATACAAGAATTATTAGTGTTATCATGATTCAACCCTCAGTAACGGTCCTATGTGAGATGGGCATTCTCTGACTGGCATGCAAGTAATAATGGGTTCAAATTTTTTCCAGGTGCACCAAGTCGCAACCTGTGGATAAACAGAAATCCAGAAGTTCCACACAAGCTGGCCACAGGCAAACCATGGGTTACACTCTATTTTTAGTTACTAGAGTTCTATTGAAATATGTCATCCAGTGCAAACCTCATACAAATTTTCTCACCCGTGGCTCAGGCTTGATCACATGCAATGGCAATACAGAGCAAGAAGGTCACATTGAGCCATGTTA
This sequence comes from Manis javanica, assembly GCF_040802235.1. Classification (NCBI taxonomy): domain Eukaryota; kingdom Metazoa; phylum Chordata; class Mammalia; order Pholidota; family Manidae; genus Manis; species Manis javanica. The sequence continues at coordinate 99,691,175 of NC_133157.1, read as the reverse complement.
AGTTATAAAAGAAAAAGCAGCGAGCCCGTGGTCCGGATCCAATGGCTGTACAAATCTGAAAGTCACTGTCTCCCTCTGGGCAGTAATTTATCCAACTATTTCCACAGTATTCTCACCAGGAGACCTCACCAGCTGCTCAAAGTTAACACTAAGAGGACTGAGCTCACCCATCTTTCTGCTAAGACCCCACTTTTCTCACACAGGTACACACTCTGTTTGAGGCATTATTGGGAATTTCACTTCTTTCAGCAAATTGTCTCAATTTGGTTGGTTCAGCCTTCCTGCCACAGCCAAGCTCCTGCCTATTGACTCTGATATGTCTTTCACAAAAACTCATTTTCATCCCTGTCACTAGAGTCCAAATGGCAGCATACTATTCTTCTGGCTGTGACAGATACAGTATTTCTTCAGCAGCCTCCTCAGGTCTTGTTCTCCCAAAAAAAGAGCTCCCAGCTCTGCAGCCTTTTCATAATGGTGCATGCAAAGTCCACCACCAGTCCCCTTCAATCCCCGAACAACTCACCCAGAATATTTTTCATCAGTCCTGAAATGTCATCTTTTCCTGAGTTCTGCTTCCCCTGTTTCCTGCCCGTCTGTGTGCCTCTAGGCCATGCTTAATGTTAGCACCCACAAGTCACAGTAAACCCTGCTCTCCAGATCAAAGTGTTCTGCACACTGGCAAAACTGGGGATGATTCTTCATGACACAGCAAATAACCTCAAAAATTTCTTGTGAGTCAGCTAAGGAGCACTTAGGCGTACAAAATCACAGGACGAGTTCGCACACTCAAACATAATGACTGGGAGCTGATTTAACATGAAAGTCATGTTCGTGCTTCAGGCAGCCACAGCGAGCCAGGCTGAAGGACAGACTTCTGCAGAGATGCCTTTTGGGAGAGTGCCACATTTTAGTATATTCCGAAACACCCACACTTGGGCAAATGTGGCCTTTGTCATATCAGTAAATTTGGTGTCCTTTTGATAAAGAAGCTGAGTATCTCCAAAGCACAGAATGCCTGGTGGGTCTCAATGGTATGGATTGAAAATCAACTGAGGTTTTCTATAAGCATTATAAATCTTATTTCTCTCTGTTTTATATATGTCTGCTAAAATCTTCAGCAAAAAGATGATTCTGGATTTGTATCATTTTATTAGCCTATTTTGCTGTTAAAAAATGGCTGGGAAGCTCTCATCTTGCCTCTTTCCAGTAGCACTTGGGAGAGTAATGTGTACAGTCCATTACTGTCTGTTCTCTTAGAGTATCTTTGGTATCCCAAGAATTTAAATGTTAGGGATGTTGACAGGAGGGCTGACATTTCCCATCTGAAGCCTGGAAGGAGATCAGTCCTGTAAAATAGACAGGCTGATCTTGAAATAAAGTTCACTGGAATATGATGAAGGGAAAGATTCATAGGCCAAGTATTATTAGGTAACAAAAGTGATGGCAAGGCCTGATATGGGCCATTAAAAAAAAGATTTTAAAAAGTTGGTTTTTGTTCTTTTTTCACATTCCCTTCCTTTAAGTGGAAATGTTAGGAGGTAGACCATTTGCTCTTCTTCTTTCTATCCTACCTCCTACATATTTTATTTGTTATCTTCTTAATATATTAATTTTATTGCAGAAATATTGTGAAGTTTCAAATTAATTAAAATTCAGTGAAAGTAATATGAATGATGAAATACCCAGAACCATATGGCAAGGCCCACCGAGTTCCAGCACTTCTCACAGTACTCACGAAATATTTGTATGATAAATGAATCAGCAAAGGAATTGAAGAAATTCACTCCACAATCTTGGGTTAATAATTAAACGAGATGATACTCATTCCTAGCACAGAGTAGGTATTCCATATCTTTTCCTTTCTTTCCCACGAGTAACTAGACCATCCGTCTCTGTCGCAGACTCCCCATGGGTTTGTACAGACAGCGGGTCAAGAACATTCAGTTCATTACTTCTCTATTCCACCAAAAATGTCCAGGTCTACAAGCAAAGCCCAGAACCCCCGAGGGAAAGTGTGCATTCAGATCACAAAATCAGGTACTGCTCCACACTGCCTTAGCTCGAGAACCTCTGTGAAGGGCCCAGAAAATACCTCCCTGTAGAAGTAATGGGTTCAAGGGATGTCTCCCCTTCCTGAAGGGGGAGTCCCAAGGTTCACCCCACTCAGCATGCCCTTGCTGCCCTCACTGCCTCACGATCTAGGGAGAAGTCTGAAGAAGGACTCCAGTTGTGGATGACTTAGTCATCAAGAGCTGAGCAAGAGGGATACTGAGTCATTCAGTTTCACTATACTTTCTATTCTAACACCAAGATAACATTTTCCTGCAATGGTTTGAGTATAATTCTTACCAAAGATATGGTAACAAATTTTGGACCTCTTGAGTTCTTTCCATCCCTAGAAATCTTTCACAAACTTTAATATGCTCACATATCAATCTAGAAGGAAAAAAATAAAAACCATGGTTAAATAAACTTTCACTATGAACTCTTAAGAACAATTCCTACCGATTACTCATCATTTTTATCAAATAAAATGGCAAGATCAAATGCAAGCTTTATTTAAGTAGATGTTTGGCAAACTACTAAAATATAAACATGTAAGGTCAGAATATTTAATGTAACCTTGGATCAGTATTTCTGCTAAGGAATTAATGAGAAATACAACTACTTTGTAACAACTTAATTTTTTTCGTGTAAAGTTTAATTGATGGATTATGTTTGTAATCCATATTTACATATATGTATATAACTCATTTTATATACATATATATGAACATTCTTATTTGAAACTTTGTTATCAAATTCAAGTATCATTTCGAACTACATAACAGTCCTTCTGTAAGAGCCTATTCTGACACCAACTGCCATTTGACTCTGGCATAACCACCTGGAATTAGCACAGACCTACAAGTTAAAGGGCACCATACCTAAGAATGCCCTCACTTCAGATGCCAGCCACAAGTCACATCCCCCAGCCACCTGCACTTTTATCCAATTGTCTACAAATCCAGGAGCTTCCCATGACCAACTCCCTCACCTCAAGTTTAATAATTCACAGAACTCAGAAAAGCACTGTACTTATGACTATACTTTTATTATAAAGGATACAAATCAGGACCAGCCAAATGAAGAATTGCATAAGCAGAGTCTGAGGGGGTCTTAAGTGCAGAGCTTCTGTGTCCTCTCTCTGTGGAATCTGAGCATGTCACCATGCCAGCACATGGATGGCTTCACCAGGAAGCTCTACTGAGCTTCATGTCCAGAATATTTACTGAGGTCTCATTACATAGGCATGATTGAAAACTCCATCTCCAGCCTCCCTGCCCTCCCTGGAGGTCAGGCTGCCTTAAAGCCCCAACCCTGTAATCACATGGTTGGTCTGTCTGGTGGCCAGCCTTCATCCTGAGCCACCTCATTAGCATAACCTTACGTGTGGTCCAAGGGAGCTGATGGTAACAAAGACACTCTTATCCCTTGAGAAATTCCAAGGGTTTTAGAAGTTTTGTCAGGATCTTGGAACAAAAAACAAATAAATTCTTTATTATACAACAGAGTCCAATGGCACAGAACCAAACACAATCAAGTAAAGCAATCCTATACATAGCAACCCTGTTTTGGTCTGGGTTCATGGTTTTCTTATGGTCTGTCTTAATAGAAGTGTCTATTTTAGAGCATCAAAAAGGATAAAATTACTTATTTATCTTCCAGGCTGTCCTTTTAATTATTGACTCCCTCAGCTGTATCTCTAAAATTCACATTATCTCATTAAGATGCCTAAAAAGCTACATGAGAGTAGAAACCTGGCTGCCATCACTATAATCAACTAATCCCAGCTAATATCACCAGTAATGGGGTAAGGGATATCATGTGCCTCTTTACATGACACATTAAAAAGAATACAACATCACACTCCTCAACAAACAAAAAACAAATAACCCAATTAAAAAATGGGCAGAGGAACTGAACAGACATTTCTCCAAAAAAGAAATACAGATGGCCAACAGACACATGAAAAGATGCTCCACATCACTAATTATCAGAGAAATGCAAATTAAAACTACAATGAAGTATCACCTCACACCAGTAAGGATGGCTGCCATCCAAAAGACAAACAACAACAAATGTTGGCGAGGCTGTGGAGAAAGGGGAACCCTCCTACACTGCTGGTGGGAATGTAAATTAGTTCAACCATTGTGGAAAGCAGTATGGAGGTACATCAAAATGCTCAAAACAGACTTACCATTTGACCCAGGAATTCCACTCCTAGGAATTTACCCTAAGAACACAGCAATCAAGTTTGAGAAAGACAGATGCACCCTTATGTTTATCGCAGCACTATTTACAATAGCCAAGAATTGGAAGCAACCTAAATGTCCATTGATAGATGAATGGATAAAGAAGACGTGGTACATATACACATGGAATACTACTCAGCCATAAGAAGAGGGAAAATCCTACCATTTGCAGCAACATGGATGGAGCTGGAGGGTATTATGCTCAGTGAAATAAACCAAGTGGAGAAAGAGAAATACCAAATGATTTCATTCATCTGTGGAGTATAAGAACAAAGGAAAAACTGAAGGAAAAAAACAGCAGCAGAATCACAGAACCCAAGAATGGACTAACAGTTACCAAAGGGAAAGGGACTGGGGAGGATGGGTGGGTAGGGAGGGATAAGAGGGGGAAGAAGAAGAGGGATATTAAGATTAGCATGCATGGGGGGTGTCGGGGAAAGGGGAGGGCAGTACAACACAGAGAAGACAAGTAGTGATTCTACAACATTTTGCTATGCTGATGGACAGTGACTGTAAAGGGGTTTATAGGGGGGACCTGGTATAGGGGAGAGCCTAGTGAACATAATATTCTTCATGTAATTGTAGATTAATCATAACAAAAAAAAAGAGAAAGAAAAGGGAGATTACTCCCTGATAGGATAAAACTAACTGCAAATCAACTATTAATTCATGCTTTACATATCCTTAATTTTGATCTTTTAAAGGGTGTCAGATGATCAGCTATGGAAGTACATTTTTCTGATAATATTCCTTTCTCTTAAAAAAAAAAGCAGTTCCTGTGTGGTAGTCTCCAATAGGTTCTTCACAATGGTATAAAGGTCATATCAAAGTGTGGGCAAAGGGTTTGTTTGTGTTTATACAGAGGATCAAAGCCTACCCAGAAAACGAATTAAGATACGATGTGAAGAAGAACTTCCAACATCAACATCCTCTGGCAGAATTATTCCAGAAGATGAACATCAAAAAACTTCAACAAAGCTCCTGGCACTGCTGCAGTTGTAGCTGCACTCATCCCACCGGTTCCTGGACTTGTCATTGGAATGAAGAAGGAGATATCTAAGCTGGCCTGTGCATACAGTAAAACAACAATATCCATCATATCATTGATAAGTTTTCACAAATGCCTAGGGTACCTAACTGGTTTTCTTGGTTTCACTGGAGATGGCTGGTAATTTTAGGTCTGCTTTGGTTATGTAGCTGTATTCCTATTATGTTAATGTGTGTGCACAATTTAATTAGTAGTTTAAAACCCATACATGCTTAAGTTACTCTATAAGAAGATATGTCAAAGAAATAATCAATCTTCCCATGTTTTTTTCCATCTACTACTTCTATAGCTTTTCTTCTTCCTTCCTAATTACAACCTGTTAGTAGAATTCATGCCTCATATCAAAAATTACCGAGTATCATAATTCTTCCAAGTGGCAAAGATACCTCAAGACAAATGCTGGACATAGAAGCCACAGGGCATAAATATGCAAAGAAGTAAAAAGATAACCTTTTCAAACAATAAGGCTTCTCTCTCACCAACTTTACATTTTCCTGTATGGCCCCGCAAGATGACTGATTAGCCAGAGACGGGTAAGATTCCTCAAGAGAGGAACAACCTAAGACAGGCACAGTCGCAGGGGGGCCATCAGGTGAGAAATTGGGGATCAACAGAGGTGAGGCTTAGAACCTCACCCCCCCCCGGTTTGGGAGAAATCTTCTGAATCCGTGGATGTTTTGTTGCCCTTGTCTAGCTTGGATTAATACTTAGTCTATAGGCACACACCTGATCATCTACATTTGCCCTCGTACAGCACTAAATCATGTTTTCTACCTTTATCTTGCATCTACCTACCACTTCAGCATTTTATTAAAAATAATAATCATAATCATAATAAGGGAGAAATGTGGGATTCACATATAAATCAAGTATAAAAATCAAACGAATAATCATATTTGACCTGATTGTTTATAGTTCATGATGCGTGATCAAAACTGAAAGTTTCTGTGATCTGACTGCCCTTGCACTGTTCACCATGTAAGAACCTATTCATTATGTAAGAACTTGTTCGTTATACTTCAGAAGATTGGAGACTGTTGAGAATTAGACTTGGGGTTGATCAATAATTGTGCATTAAGTCCCCTAGAAAGAATTTTATTGTTGTTAATAACCATTTGATCAATAAATATGAGATGCCCTCTCAAAAAAATAAAGAAAGAAATTTAGGAAAGTATCCATGTCAGCAAGTTATTCAGAGAAGAAGACTATGATTAGGCATCACTAAAAAATAGTCACCTCCCACTAAATAAAGGGAAGTGTTTCTTTATTCATATTACATATAACTTCTTTGTGTTTTGGGAAAATTTTAATTTCCAGTAGCAACTGGTATAGGTACTTTCGGAGTTTGGGTTAATGTTTATTCTTGAGAGATTTGTTTTGGTTAAATGTGAGTTAACTGCATTTAACCTGTTTAAAAGGTATAATTAAATAGTGAGGCTGTTGAGGCCAAACATTTTTGGAGTCTGTTGCTTTGGCATTTTAATTGAATGCACAAAAAAGAAACAATGAAGCCCGCTTAAATGAACACCTGCTTAAAGAATAGCTTTTTAGAAAAGATCATTTCTGAAATCAAACAAATGTAAGTTTTTAAAAATACATGACAAAATGATACATTTTGCATTACTCTAGGTATTCCTATAATGAAATAATGAATATTTATATAAGACAATGATGAAACAATATAGATGACCATGTGGTCATTCTTACTTCCAGGATCAATTAATCATAGTCATTCTTAGTAAAGCAATTTTCAACTGAAAATAAAAACAGATATAAAAACCATAAAATGCTCAATGCAAAAATCAAACCAGCAAGTGAAAATTTTCTGGAGATCTGCCTTATTAAAATAATCTTCAGTTACAGTATTTGCAAAGTTCATTAAAAGGTAGACTATTTTTTGTAAATCATTCCCATGGAATTTTATAGGTGTCATTTACTTTAATAAATTCAAAAATTCAGGAAAAATTTGGCTTAGCTGGTATATTATTTAGACACAGTTCCTCAAATCCCATTTTCTAATAGTTATTCAAAATATTTTCATTCTAAGAGTACCCTATTTTACATTATTTTTGTGTAACATAAGGCTTTAAATTACATTTAGGACATTCAGATAAGATTTCACCTTCTTGAGTATTATGATCACATCATACTTCAAACATTTCTCAAAATAGAATCAAAATTCTCTGGACAGAGCCCATGCATGAAAATTGGTATTTATTTCATTACAGAAATTATTTTTCTCATGTAGAACATGTAAAAGCAAAATCACTGTTTTGTGGCACATACTCTGTTTTTAATTATTAGTAGAAGATTCCTGAGTTGGTCTCTGAGATGGCACCTGAGTTGGCATCTATATCACACGAAAACTACAGGAGCATTCTGACCACCACATTCAGGAGTCCTATCAACTATGATTTCTACGGAGTAATGTTGTTGAAAAATGTGCTCTAGGAACATGTTTACAGTCTTAATGAACTGGAGTGATTCCTGATGACGTTTAAAGAGCCCATCCCTGCAGAAGAGGAAGTCTTGATAACATTTTGATATTAGAGGAATAAAGGCTTTTCTGGTGATTAGTGCAATAGAAACAGATGACAACTTTATTTTTATTTATTCCATTTTATTACTAGAGACTTTAAAAGCCTTTTTACTCCAGTTCTCTAGAGAATTTTGATTAGGTTTCCTAAGTAAACTGGATGAGGAGTGTCTGGCCTAGGTCCACTCCCGTTTGAAGGATTCCCATGAACTGGAACTGTAGCTCTGAGACTGGCACTGACCTAGTGGCCGTAGTTTCACAGGAACGCACTAAGCAGAGGGTAGGGCAGTTTGAGAGCCATAGGCAGTGGCTTTTCTTGTAACCTGTGCCATTCCTTGCTGCCTGGAAGGAAGCAAATTTGCCTAGAGAAGGAGTAGCCTTCCCACACGGCTGATGGAGGGGCTCATTTCTTAGATGTGTTGCTCAGCCTGCTTTTCATATTGCTTTACCAAATCCAAGTATAGTCTATTAAACCATATATGACCTAGATCATATGCTTGGATCAAACAACTTTATAAACCACCACTAGATCAAAGTGGGAGTTTACTCAAATGGCCCTAAATAGGGGATTTATTTCATGTTTGGGATCAATTTGGTAATACAAGAAATTGCTGCTCTACAGAAGTCTTTCATTCCTCTGGCCTGGACTGGCTATGACCAGGAAAGCCACAGTACAAAGTATGAGAGACTTCCAACAGGAGAGAAGCTTTGTCTCATTGTCCAGGTCCCTGCATTCAGTGCACTGTATGAGCTTCTGCTGCCATGAGTGTGTATTCTGTTCACTATCCTATCAATACCTCTATCTTGTGGGTGGTACTTGCTGGGTCTTTACACTTCTGTGAGTCCATTAACTCATCCAACAAATATTTATTTTCTACTCAGTACCTGACACTGGGAACACACACACAGGGATGAAGACCTGGTCCCTGCCCCCATGGGTGATTATCTCCTATTTCTGACTGTCTTGGAGGGTCCAGATTGGACAGAGAGCACATTACCCACAACCAGCAGGATGTGGGTTTAGATGTATGCAACCTGATAAAGGGTTAGTGGTCACTTCCAAAGCTGCAAGTTGCTATGGGAAGTAACAGTCTCCCTGCTGCAAGAAGGGTCAGTGTCTCTTGAAAAGTGAGGTTTCTCCTGAACATCTGGGCTTAGGCGATTAAAGTGTTTTGCTAAACTTGATGAATTGTGCTTTGGTCCTGGTTATTCTACACATGGACTTGAGGAAACCTTTTCATCTGACAGTGGAGGGGCTTCTGATACAGAATGGCTTCAATTCACATGGCAGATGATTTTCTCTGGAAAATGAAGAAAAGTGATCTGCTTGGTTTCCTTTGATGCTTTTGAGCAAGACGGATGATTGTCCTGGGTCCTGTGATTCAAGTGTGTGGGAGGCCTTCCTCTGTAGGGAGGAGTTGCTTTCTTCCAAGGTCTTCCCTAAATGAAGTTTTATCTTACAGCCCATCTCTAATTTGAAATTCCTTGTGAATGAAGTGAATAAACCCCATGGCTCTTGAACTGTGTGACCCTCTTGCCTTCTTCCATATCGAAATTAATTCTTGAGTAAGAGCTATAGGATGACAATTTGCATTAATTATGATCACACCTGAAATTCTTGTCTTGACCATTCACTAATCTAATTATTCCCATTTTTGTATTTAACCCAGAACAGAAAGAAATGACTTCGTAGATATAAGGGTGTGCACAGGAGGCATTTAGACCAGAATGATTTTGAAATGGATTCCTTTTTTTCTTTTCTGAAGAGTCTTTTCTTTCAATTATACTAGAAATTAATATATAAAACAGATAATAGAATTATTTTTATTGAAATGGAAAACAGGCCTTCTTCCATTTTGTCCCTGCTTTCTTTTCCCCCGTGCTCATTCCTCCCCCATTGTGTGGGATTCCTGGAAGGGCAGTTGGAAAATAACAAAACTAAGTTATCTACTTCAATCGTTTCTAGCTCTAACATGAACATCGTGATGCCCAGGTTGGCCACAGCCTTATGGTCATGTCTTTCCAATACTGCTATTTCAAGATGATTAGAATCTCAATCTATGTGCAGATTATAATTACCTTCAGTATCAGCTGTTCTGGCCTTGGCACCTGACCTGCCCCAATAAAACTGTATCTTTCACAGAACCAAGCACAGATTTAGATACATTATACATTTCTCAGTTCACAGATACTTGGCCCCCTGCAGTTGAAATATTTCTAAGGTCGGTGAGAGAAAAACCAATCTGTCTTCCTCACCTTTGTGGCCCCAAGAGCATATAGTAGGTGCTTGATAAATGTTTATTAAATGAATAAATTAATTAGTTTACCTTAATATACAAAAAATATTAATTTTATCTATCTGTTTTTGAATGTGTGTCACTTTATGCTTCAGTATTTTCATTTGCAAAACATTATCTAGCTCACCAGAGCTTGGAGAGATTAAATGTAAGGGATGCATAGCATTTGGTCCAAAGTCAGCACATAGTATTTGCCAGTTAAGTGAAGAATGTTGCCTTCTTTACACAGGTGGTACTTGAATTTACTGAATCAGTTATTTGCTTATTATTTAATGAAGTCGGTTTGTTTTGTTTTTTTCACTGGGAAACCGAATAATCCAGAATGAGTAATAAATTTGCCTTTTACATAACTCGAAGTGTCAGAAGGTCTCTGTTAGGGTAATTTTTATTTGTTGAGTTTTGCAGACATTATAAGATAAAGACTTTTACAATGGGAATAGCCCTTTTGATTACCAGTAACTCAGATGCAGCTGCAGGCAATTTTTTACTTACGTAACAAAAAGAAAAAAATTTGGCCTCAAAAGAAGCAAGGAAAATTTTAACCCCAAAGGATAATGTTTTTGGAAAGCTCCAGTGGAGTGAAACTTGGAGTTACAATAGAAAAGTCTTACAAACCTAAGTACAGCTTGCACTACCCTGAGTAGCATGATACATATTGTGGTATTCAACTTAATTTACTCTGATTGAACTAGACAGCCAACAGGATACAAACAGAAAGAACAATGACGCCCTTTAAAATGAACAGCTGGAAGGAGAATGTTGAGAAAGGGTATTTTTCAGCAAAAAAAGAGAAGTGAGACCTATATGTATCTAGCTCCTCCCTGTACTCCCTTACAAGGTATCCATTTAAAAGGCATTCTCTGTTCGCTCACGTAGTTTACTTGTCAGATGGTACAACTACAGTTATTTTGCACAATTTTCTGTTACATAATCACATAGACTTGTGTCTAATGCAACAGAAAATTGCCTGGGTGGAATAACTTTCAGGTGTTGGGTTGACTCTGGCGGTTTTGTGTTTGCCTTATTTTTTGGTCACAAAATTTTTTTTCGGTTGTTCAAATCTCTCCCAGAAGCCTTAGTAACCAATACCACTCAGGAGAAGCACAGTGTGTAGCTGTTAAGAGAATAGACATTAAAGTCAGATGAAGCTGGTGTTGAATTCCAGCTCCAACCCTTACCTGTTATTATTTGTGGGTACATCCCTTTCTGCCAGCATAACTTCCTGATGAGACAGAGCTGAGTGCATTGCTTTCCGCGCGGTGAGGGGAAGCGCCATGGCTGAAGAGCTCCAGGAGCATTTTCGAAGGAAATGGGCAAGGTTGAATCTTAATGAGAATCTGACGTTTGGCTTAAAGGTGGGATTTTCAAAACTAGGCCTTGATTAGAACTGAGTCAATCACAATTCAACAGTCCAGGCTTTATGAAAAGTGTGACGTGTGGATTTTAAGACCAAGGATTCAAGGAATTTTAGGGAATAAACTGTCTATTGATACTTCCCATTGAAGAGGTGATGTATCTTGCTGGTAAATTCCTGAAAAGAGCAATCCAACTCTTTACCTGGCAAGAGACCCCCTGGAAAATTAAGTTATACTTATTTTACACTGTTATAAACTTCTTGAAAATAGGCATTATGGCTCTATAAGGAACCAAACACATGGCATCTCAAGGAGCAGCTAATGATCAGAATGGGCTCCCCTTATCCCCACCCCAACACTCCTTTTATTCACAGACAGAGGGTAGAGCCACAGCTGAGAAGACACCATGTTTCCAAAGATATAGTGGAGCTGTATCTACTTGATATTTAAACAATTTAGTCAAATTCTATCTAAAATCAAATCAGTCCAGATGTGTTTAATTGGGGAAACAATGCCTAAGCCTTCCAACAATATGGCTTTGGGAAACATGCCTTCAAGACTTGCTCTCTTTTTATCCATTACTAAAATAACTGGAAGTTGGTGCAGGGAGGCAGCATTAATGTTAACACTGCATATGAGAGCCTCGGGTTTTCCTGCTCAGAAACAGTCCTTATTGTGGATCTTGGGGATTTCAGCAGGCGTCAAACTGACTGCCTGTTAGAATTATTTGCCAAAGATTTCCTGTCATTGCGCACTCCCCCTGAAAGTCACGTTCTTAACTGGCTGTAATACGAACAAGATGGAGTCGTTCTCCTCATTAGAAACTCTAATGTCCTGGGAGAAGAAAAAACTCGTGTGTCGAGCATACCTTGGAGCTGTCTGGTCCCTGCTTATTTCTGTCTATTTATTTCTCATGCTTTTTCTTTTTCTTGAGGCTCCTTGCTATTATTCCGGCTCCTCACAGCCTGCCTTCTGATATTTTCCCAAACAAAGCAACCTTTGTGTCAACTGTCAAACTTACATTTGACTTTGCTTTTTAGACAAATATGAAGAGGCTCTGCTTGAACTTTTTTTAGTTTTCATTATTTTAAAACAGCAATTAAAACACCAACCAGATCTCTCTTGTACTCCATTGGAAACAAACCCATCACCCTCAGCCTTCCCCATAACTGAATTATTGAAGCCTGATGTCATTTCAATTTCCATGCAGTACAAACCCTTAAGAGTAATTTCATCCTTTCTTGGGTCTAATAACCAGTCCTAGTGCCAATCCTCTAAGGTACCTGAGATGGAATCTTACAAGGCCATTATTTCATTTTCCTTATCTGTATTATATCATTTCTTGCCACATGACAGCACTTAACATTGTTTGTATTGTCTTTATTATACCTGCAAATGAAGTTGATAAAACTTATGCCATTTAAAATACTTGAAAGATTTTAAAATCATTTTTGTAAAATATTTTTAGCATGCCTAGCAGCATCAGCTTGATTGTTCCAAATATTACTGTAATCATGCCATTCCAAAGACTAATATTCATTCTTCATATTTTTCCTATTAATTAGTTGAAGTATTGTGATTAATTTTTTTTACTTGCTGTATATTATTCCTGTTAAATCTAAGAACATCAGCAACCACGTCCTTGACATGTTTTCTGCATTCATCCTTTGTAAGAGCCCCCAGAGTTGAAAAATCAGTCTCTGTTTTCTTCTAGGTCACCAATGTTCATTACAATAGAAAAATAATAATAATTTTAATTGTCCTTTCCCAGAAACATGAATCAATGGCTCTGGAACAAGTTTAATCTTTTTGGCTGTGCATTGAAATAACAGTCTTATTTTTACAGGGAGAACAGAACCTGGGCTCATTTTAACTCAATCTGAAAGGCAGAAAAATGTTCTAGAGATTATTGTCACAGAATTAAAGATTGTACTGCCTTGTGGCTAGTTTCTAGGGAACCAAGATGCACATCTGCTCCTAAAGGCTTGCTCTTAAACTTTTGCTGAGCACTTGAGAGCCCCTTAGAAGAGGGCAGGGGCAGGACCCCCTTATTATGCACCAGCTGCCACAGTTATCAGCCACTGTATTAGCATTCAGGGGAGCCAATGAAGTGACTGGTTGAGTTCTGGAGAACTATTTAATGAACTCTGCTATAGCCACAAGTGTTTTACGAATTCAGTTCAGGCACCATGTTGTGATCTGAGGTTGTGAGGAATGAGCTACACTCAGTCTTCAAATTAATTGTTTAATAGCAGAATCAGTATCTCATGGAACATTAATGCCTTGCAAATCAAAGCACAGTACTCCATCTCTGTTTGGGATCTAATGAAAAATACTATGCCTTTTTCCTAATACACTCAGCTTCCAACAGTTTTCACATATCACAAATTAACCTTTTTTATTTCTGGAACAAATCTGTTTCAAATATTTGTCAGGACTTATCTCTTGACAAAAAGGAATTTTTCTGGGACTTCCAGTGGAAAAGTAATATTCCAACTGAGTAAAAGTCTTTCTATTATGCAAGAAGAGGTTGCTCACCACTTACTGAAATGCAGAGACAAAGCTGAGTTCATTGCTGTGCAGAGAGATCACCACCTTCACAGAGCTTTGATAGCATCCTGAAGTGGGAATGACAAGGTTGGAATTTGTTTACATTTTTTAGTTTGGTTTGTTGAAGAGGAAAAAGGTTTTCCTCTACACCCTTATGTTCAGTCTTGGAGGTCTGCAAATTAAGGTGACAAAATATAGATTAGCAAGAGAAAAGACAGGTGTTTATTCACATGAATATGTGGGAGTTCACAAAAATACTTGTGACTCAAAAAGACAGAATTGAGGGCTTATATACCATCTTAATAGAGGAAAGGAGGGGAAGAAAGAGCAAAATAACTTCTAGGAAAAACAAGTGGGGCTTTAGAACAATAGGTGAGAGATCAGATAGTTTCATGACTGTTTAAGAGATTTCTTATACCAATACCAATTTCTCATCTCTTATTGTCCAGCGATAGAAGTCAGTCTTCCCTAACTACAAAACTCCCAGAAAGGGGATTTATGAGGAGCCTCTGCTTTAAGACAGGTAAGAATTCAGGAGAAAAAGCTCTTTATGGTGGTATATTCTGGATTCCTTCAGGTTTAACATAGGTCTTTTATAGTATGAAGGGACAGTGGAGGGATGTGCTCAATTAGGATAGAGTAAAAATCATGATGGAGTAGTTTAGAATTGGTGGAAGAGACAAGGAGAGGAATTTGGGGCAAAAGGTTCAAACCTGATATTAAATCTATGCTTTCTACAGAATTGCTGGTAGGCCCTGTAAATTGTTCTTACAGTGAACAATTTGCCTGGAAAAGTGTCTCCTGGAACAGTGAAGTTATGCTAATGAATACAATAGAATATTAAACTCAAATTAATGTAGATTGTAGGCTGAGTGGGAGTAGGTGGTTTCTGTTCTCATCAGTTAGCATATTGGACTCCTGCTATTTCTTTAGTTTACATACCAGCTAGTAGAGTCTTTGTATGTGTCAGCTTTTGGCAAGACCTTTCAATCAGTATTAATTGCTTTGGATAATAATTCCATTTATACTTTTGAAGTGTTCTACATCCAGTGTACTTAAGCTACATTTTACTCTGAACTGTAGTGATTTTACTGAGATCCCACACATAAAACATTAAAAAAAAAAACACCTTAATGCACAAGTCTCTCACTTATATTAGGACTCTGATATTTGGGTTATATTTCCTGGACCTGTCACACAGTAGGTACCTTGGAAATATTTTAATAATTTCCAACTCATATACTTCTAAAGCTCAAGAGCCTTTTCCTTTCCAGTTTAAGAAACTTGTAGCCATCTCAGCATTCATCAAAAGACCTCTCAGGAGAGACAGTCTTTCAGAAAGGGTAAAGAACAAGCCAGACTTGAAAGAGGCGACTCACTAGACCCAGACCACATTCTAAAAGAAAGAAGTTTGATTCTAATCATCTAAAATATGTCTTTATTCCTCCTTTTATTCTCCCATCTCCTAGCTTGACCTGTGCTGTTCCTGTCTCCTCAAGATGCTTCAGTATGGAACCAGGTCTAGGTCCACCTTTCTCAGCTCGCTTTTCCCTACTTCAAAAGCAAAATTAACTCATTTCCAACTTCTGCTCCTCAGGAATTTGCTCTAGGATAACAACTGTTAATAGATCAATAGATTATTCCTATAAGAGAACATTTAAATTGTCTATTGAAAAAAAACATTTTCCCTCCTGTGTGTCATTTCTTATTGTCACACCACCACCACACAACACTTCCCACACAGTGTATGAGAGATTTCCTCACACATGCAAAGCAACTCTGAGACACCAGCTGGGTGTCATCCAACTTAACTCAATTCTGACACTATCTACCTGGAGACAGCATCAGACCCTATAGGTGAAGGGCTCAGCCCCACTTCAGATGCCAAGCACAAGTAGTAGGTCATTCACAACTTCTGACTGGCTTGGTACAAATCAGGGGTTCCCCCAACCTTAGGCTCTGTGAGCAACTCGGGGAAAGACTAACATTTAATCAGTTTATTAAGAGATACGATAAAAAATACAGATGAACAGCCAGATGCACAAGGCAAGGTATGGGAGGGTCCTGAACCCAGATCTTCTGTTCCTGTGGAGTTAGGGTGCGTTGCCCTCTCAGTATGCGGATGTTTCACCAACCTGGAAACTCCTCCTACCCCATACCATTGGGATTCTATGGAGGCTTGATCACTTAGGTACGATCAATTATTAACTCCATTTCCTACCAATCTTCCCTCTCTGGAGAATGAGGGGTGGAGATGAAAATTCCAAGCTTCTAATCACAGTTTGGACTTTCTGTTGACCACCCCCATCTAGGAGCTACCCATAAGACTGCCCAGAGTCACCTCATCAGAACAAAAGACATTCCTATCACCCAGGAAATTCCAAGGAATTAAGGAGATGGGTGTCAAGAACCAGGGTCAATGGATAGATATGAGAACAAAAGATGCATTTAGGAAATTACAAGGGTATTAGGGGCTCTGTGCCAGGAGCCAGGGGCAGAAGCCAATATGTATATATTTTTTTACCTCATGCATATAAAAGCAAACACCCTCAGTATCTTCGTCCCAAAGAACAGAAGCTCAGGTATTCTGAGACCTGAGCTGAAGCTAATGTTCGTACAAATAGGACTGCTGTAGATAGTTGCACACATTACGTACTGCACAACATAAATTGAGTGTTGCCCCCTAGAGGTGTGCAGAGACTCTGTCCCAAACAAGCTTTTTTTGGCCCCTCAAATGACATGGTCTAGATGCTTCCATGTAGTCCTGGATTCACATGTTTTGCTTTTCTGTAGCTTTTCTAGCTAGATGCAGACTCACTGATCTGCACTCCCTTCATCACTTTGAAATTTAGTTGGCTGGCTTTTTGAGTTCAGAATCAAAATTTTCTCTATGCAAGACTCAGGTGAGGGGAAGAAACTTTTGATCTTCTATTATCAATAACATGCTTCACACATTAGTTTAAAACCAGTATGTCTCAAGTAGCATAAGTTGTGGAATAGGCAGGGACCAAGTCTTTAGTTCAAGAGAGGTTTATCAGAATTCTATGGAGGATGGGAAATTATGGGTAATTTCAAAAAGCTATAAAATAGCTTTTTTTCTTATTGGGAGAAAGTAGTTTTGATAACATAATCTGAAGAAAGCAAAGGTTGACCAAATTTTCACTGGGGGTAACAGAGGTGATTCTCAGCCAATGGGATGTAATCCTTCAGGAAAAATATTGGAAACCCTGGCAAGAAAAGGAGATACTTTTTAAAAGGCAAAATGGAGCATACGTTATAAAAGAAACACTCTATAAACTGCCACATATGAATTAACCTCCTACAGGGCTAGAGCTCATATTTGCAAACACGTCAAGGTTCCATCAGAACACAGTAATAAAAAGTAGGAAAGAAAACAGATTTGCAATTAGACAGACCCTTGACTCTACCATTCTTTAGCTGTGTGATCTTGGGCAAATTATTTAACCTCTCTGAGCCTCAGATTTTTCATTGTAAACTGGGATTAATTAGTGGTCAATATCTCATAAGAAAAATACTGTGAAGAAATAATGCATATAAAAACAAATCCCCAGAAAGCCCTCACTAGATGGTAGCTTTTATTATTATAACCATCCTGAACATATTAAGCCATCTTTTGATTTCACAACCATTACCCAAACTGTTCTTATTCTTAAAGAAATCAAAGATACTGAATCTGTCTATGCATGTTTAAGTATTTCAGATTGAAATGCAAGTGACATTTGCCTGTACCCACTGTGAGTGAAAAACCCCCAGTGGCTTTGCTTACCACCACAGGAGACAAAAGAGACAAGTCAGAATCTCTGCCCCTCCAGGAAGCCCTCATTTTTTTGTAAGCAAGGGAGCAAATTTCTTGGAGAGATAAATTACTGGGAACCTGGAATAGAGAAAAAAGTCACTGGGCAGAAAAGCCACCAGGCTCGTGTCCACATTCAAGACTGCTGCTTGCAGGACACAGCTCAGAATCATTTTCCAAATCCAGATAAAAGGGAAAGATTCTAAGCCAGCTCAGACTGTCAGTTTGACTCTCAACACCCACCCATGTTCAAAGACAGCCAAAAATCTGGATGTTTTGGCACCATAGAGATAAAATACTTCTTTTTAAATTGAATATTTCACATTTTTATTTGGATGTTTGACAGCATGTATTTATTTATTTATGTGTGCCCTACCTCCTTTCCCAAAGGGTTCAAGATGGCAACATCATCAGACAGCCTTAAGTCATAATTTGCTCTAAAACACTCTAACTCAAGCTCTACAAACACAGTGCTTGAAGAGGAGGATTTATGGGCATATTTAAATGTAACACCATTAATTTATGTAGTAAACTAAAGTAACAAACAAGATATTAGACATAAAATGAAATCTGCAATTGTATCTTAAAATACAGGCATGGAAACAATCACTTTAACCAGATGAGAACACTCTTCATTATAGTAAAATTAATCTGCAAATCTATTTGCATTAGTCCACATGTTTGACACCAACACAATTTCAAAAGCAGGCTTTCTAAGACTGAGGTTATTACCTCTAAAAATTCAGCTGATCTTTGAGTGAGAAAAGAAAGAACACATTTTATGGCATATCAGAACCAAAGCTTCATTTCCTCACACCACTCATATTATACAGACATAAAAAGAAATCATCAAATATTAAGTAGCAGCCCCAACAATGACAGCTACCATCTCCTGTGCAAATATGATGTGCCAGGTGTTCTAAATACATGAAACACAATGACACTGAACGAGGGCCTGCCCCCTAGTTTGGATTGAGTACTGAGTGTCATTAGACCTTCACTGTCATCATTTTATTAATAGTAAATTAAAAACTAAGGATGGGTTGTTTGCAAAGTATACAAGCATTTATGCCACTCTGTGGTGTAAGCAGTACTTTGCAAGGAATGTGCTTTCTCAGGCTAATATATATATATAAGCTCCCCTCCAACTGGATTTTGTGCACTTTGGCTACCTAACCATGATTCCATCAGACTCTATCCAGACTCACGCATTCATAGCTGCTGTTCTTGAACGCTCCTCACTCATGCCAGGCACAGATGACCTTGTTTGGTCTCCACCTCCAGCGGTGAGGAAGGCTTGTTGGTGCGTTTGCCCTAAAAGGGAAGACACTGGCTCAGGTGGCAGGAGGGTCAGAGTCCCACCCAACTGGCCCCAAAGACCTCTCTCATTGTCACCACACCCTCCAACCCTGTTTTAAGAGCCTTACTAATATTTAATCCTCATTATTTCTTCACTTGGCTTCTTATCCCCAACACCAAGAATCTGTAATGGAGTAAAGCTTGTTGTCAAGTTTCCATTATTTGTCTTGTGAATAAAATAAACATGTTAAAATCGTGGGCCTGCTGGTCAGTGTTCTGGTATACACTCCCTCCTGGGGTATGAACACTCCTGAAGGAGGCCAATCCATTGGGAAAATAATCTGATGATTGCCATGCTGATTTTTGATGACAAGAATATAAGCATCCCTGCTATTCACAGAACAGAACATCTTCCTCCCAGGGACTGTGAATTGAGAATAAGGACCACACCTTATTCTGTAATTCTCCCCAGATGCTAAAGCATGTCCACTTGCTTTGACACAGTGAGCATATATTATTATCTGACATGTTCAATAATAGATGCTGAACCGACTCTACCTGATCAAGACTGTGAGCATCTGCTCCTAAGCCTACCTCTCCATCTCAAGCCAGTTCAATGCCTCATGAAATGATGAGTGAATGGCAACAGGTATGCCTCACAGTTACTTGAATTTAACCTTTACTATCCTTCAGAAATCCACTACCATCACCAAAACCAGACTTTTTAATAACTAATTAGAATAGCTTCAGTGCTAAACCAACTCCTAATCTTCCTGCTTTCTGTCTAAATTCCTCCCTGTTAATATAACCCATCATTCAGCAAATCTTCAGGGAATTTTTGAATTCTGGGCAAACTTGGGAGGGAGGAGGACCCAGAGATGAAAAACTGCTGTGCCCACCTTCCGGCTTCATACCATCTAGTGGAGAAAAAGACAAGAAAACATCAATTGCAATCCAATGTGGAATAAGCCAGGTGCCTGGGGGCCACAGTGAGTGAGAGACTTCCTGAGAACGTCAGTGTGGCCCCTCCCCAAACCACCACTAGCCTGAGTCCCTCCTCCAGCTCCATCCTGCATCAGGTTAGCAAAACCAAGGGGACAGAGCCCCCCACATTGAGAGGATCTACATCCCCACCTGCCCCTCTCTCAGCACTTGGCTCAGCCCCTCCATGACAGAAAAGAGAGACCACCAGACACAACTCCCTAAACTTCTTATGTCCTGCAAATATACACGTGATGGTATACCCTCTCTTCTCTTGGGTGCCCCCACTGGGTACCATTTCAGGCTGGCACTCTCTCTTGCCTCCTCAAAGTGCTGGCTGCATTAGTAATGTTCCATTGCAGGAATCCAAGCCAAAAACCAGTCCTTCAAGATCTTTGCTTTCACGATCTCCCATAGAATCGATTATAATGCCTGCTTGAGTTAATCTCTTTCAAGAGATTTCTCTTGAATACCTCTCAAAACTGCCCCCTTCATCTCCAAAAGAGTAGCACAAGTAATGGAGGTTGGATCGTGAAACTTCTGTCCTTAACACACTTCAGTGACTCCCCATTGCTTTTAGATTGGTATTTATGTCTTTTCATCACTGGGCTCCTGCCCATTTTCAAGGCTTCAAGGCTGTTTACCTTTATTCAGAGCTTTTCATTATTTGACTCAGCCTTCCTCCTCACCACTTCCTTTTCCAAAAGCTAAGCTCTAGAAACCCCAGGACTATAGCAGTCGCCCTGTATTCACAGTTTCACTTTCCATGGTCTGTTACCTACTGTCAACCATAGGACAGAAGTAGATGGTCCTCCTCCTGACATATTGTTGGCAGGTCAATAGCAGCCTAATGCTACATCAGAATGCCACATTTTTCATCTCACTCCATCTCATCAAGCAGGCATTTTATCATCTCACACCATCACAAGAAGGGTGAGTATAGTACAGTAAGATATGTAGAAAGAGAGACAGATCACATTCACATAACTGTTATTACAGTATATTATTATAATTGTTCTATTTTATTATTGTTTTTGTTAATCTCTTATTATACATAATTTATAATTAAACTTTGTCATAAGTGTGTGTGTATCATTGGTGTGTGTATATGTGTATACATATATCATATATATATATATATATATATATGGTAAAGCATAGTATACATAGGGTTCTGTACTATCTGTAGTTTCAGGCATTCATGGGGTGTCTCAGAAGGTATCCCCTGTGGACAAGTGGGGGACTGCTGTATTCACAATTCCTTAGACCACCATGCTTTTCCACATTTTGAGTCTTTGTTAAAGTTTTTCATCTGAATTATCCTAGACCCCTCTCTCCTTCATTCTCATGTCCCTGTGGTCGCCAAGTGCTAACAATTTCATCTCTTTAATGTTTGCCTGAAAAATCTCCCTCGAAGCACCCACTCTTCTGGGAGCTCTTGTCTGGACCCTGGGGGGCAATTCTTGATCCCTGTGTCCCCAGGAGAACCTCAGCCTGGTGTTCTTGCCCACATGTCAGGTGGGGGAACCTTTGGGGTGACTCTTCTCTACAACCTCAGAGTCTATTATGGTGTCGGGAGCACAGCAAATGCTCAAACTGTTGCAGAGTGAATGAGTGAGATAGAATTAGGAAACAGAGTGAAATGAACTGAAGGAGATTTGGTCCTTTCTCCTTTCTGTCCACAAGCCATTTGGGTTCTCAGCTTCTGTTCTTACAAAAGAAATATGGAGTGCCGACATGTACCCAATCTCTGCCTGGCATCTGTAGCAGGGTTTTGTGTCACACACTCACCATTGAAGATGATCACACAGCTTAACTTGAAGATATGAAATGGGAGATGGAGACAAACAACATTTTGAGAGAAATTAACATGGTTTCATGTTTTTAGAATGATAAATTCAGTTTTTAAAAAATCAGTTTTAAAACAACTAAGCTATGTTACATCCTGATACCAATTGCCTTTATTTCCCCTAAATCCTAGAGATTATCCTGGTTTCTGAAAAATTCCTTCTGCTCAGGTAGAATTCTTGAACTTCTGTCTTCTCCATCTGCAAATGTGGTTTCTCCACCTTATCTCCTTTTACCTGCTTTCCTTTTAAAACCTGTTCACCTCATTCCATAGCCTTCCTTTGCTTTCATTGTGTAAGTCTCTTAATCCCAATGCCTTTCTGCCGTTTTACTTCACACACCATATATATATATATATCAAATGATATTCCTTTGCATTATCTCTTTGAGACCCTCAAAACATGTTTCCTTTTTGTGATATTGGCTATTCTTTTAAAGTGATTATGCTCTAGTCTTTACATCAAAATTAAGATAATTATGTCTATGGGTATAGGGGACCATTTCTAAATTCAAGCTACTTTTTAGAGAATTATTTTCATAGTCTTCTCTTCACACCATTGACTGTGGAGGGATTCCTGCCTAGGTTATGAGGATAACCAAACATGATACAGATGGAGAGCAGTTTATTAGTCATGTGTGCTTACTGCCCAGAGGAGGGGAACCTGCATACCCCACGGGCACACACAGCTCTGCTCTTGGAAACATAGTCAACAACGAGCAGGCTGTGGGAGGCTGGGCATGATGTATCAAGAGGATGAAGTGACCCCCACGGCCTTGTGTAAAGACCCCCAGTTCCTGTGAAGGGACCCGTTCCTGCATGAGTGGCCTGTTTGAATCTTCCTCAGGCGTCAGACACTGAAACTCGCTCTTCAGGGAAAGGAGGGAACAGCATGACCCCAGGATAAGGAAATCGGTTTGGCCAGGGGCCCTCATCCACAGGAACAGAGGACAGGCCCTCCAGGTTTCCCCAGATGACAAGATACACATAACGTCGGGCCTTAATTTTAGGCCTTACACCCCAGGAAGGGATATATTACCTAAGGACAAGAGGAAATTCTCTTTTCCCTGACACAGTAGACTATCATTACACAGTAAGTGTGAAAGAAGAGTTGAGACCCTTTGCATGATAACTGAAGGTCAGAAGATACCTGTCTGATCTGGAAAAAGTTTGGGAGGACAGGGGACTAGTGCCTCAAAGGTACATCAAGACGGTTCTTCCCCCAACACACTGGGTGGTGACATGAGAGGTGTGCTAACTGTCTCCCTCTGAGAGTGACATAATGTAACCTAGTCCAGTCACCCTGTATCTCCTTTATCTCCAAAAGTACCATGAGATCATGATATGAGTAGGTCCTCAGTGGGTGAGGCTCACGTCTAATCGTGGACAGGGTCCTTACATACAAGAGATACTTCATACACATTCAGGGAGGAATTTCTACCAAATAACCAGACAGAAATGGCAAATTTGCAATATTTCACTCTATCTGGTCCACATTTCTTTCTCAAACTGTTCTAGAATTTCTTTTTCAGAAATATTTACTGCTTGGAAAACACAGGCCTTAGATTGAGAGTGAGGTTCCCCACAGGTCCTATTCTGGCCTCTTCTCAGCCCTGGTGTCCCAGTGTTGCCTCTGCAAGCAGAGTGTATAAATGTGAGCCAGAGGCAACTATGTGGATGAGGAGGGAGGCACTGGCTCCGCTCCAGTGAGCTGACGGTGCTGTTATGTATGGTAACATGCACTTACTTTCCATTCAAGGAATAGAGGCTTTTTTAAAGCATTTGCCTTTTTCCATCAGTTTTTCTTTGAGAATCTTGAAAAGACAATGCAAAGCTGCTGCTAAACTGTGGGAACATGTAGATTACTCTGTACAAACATACTGTTTCCTTCCTGCCATTTTCTCCCCATTCTAAAAAATAGTGTTGTTTCCATTGTTGTTTTTGAAATGGTAGGAAGGGTTACCCTGAGTACCATTTATGGCGGCCTCACAGCCGAAAGCTTATAGTAACCGCTGTTCTTACAAGCCATATCCTGCCATTGATTTTTACATAGAACTCCCCATTGATTTCAATAGGGACTTTTTCCCTTAGATCGATGGCAGGATATAGCTAGTGGCATTAAGCACAGATAAAAGACCCTTGAGTTAACTGTCAACAGAACAAAAATTTAGATGTAAACTCATTTAACAAAAATTGGCTTTCAAAGGTTCATCAGAAAAGAAAGCATTTCAAAATGCCTCTCTCCTCTCTTAAGGTCAATGTAAATAAGATTCTTATTCCCAAATCATTATGTCCTTAGATTTGTCTCTCTGCATTTCATGTTTATTAAAAGCACATTCTCATAAGTACTTCTAAAAGATTAAAAAATTTTTTCTAAGAAATGTGGTTTTTGTCCTTAAATAGTATATTATCTAGTGGGGAGGAAATACAGATGTACAACTATCTCTAGTACAAAGTAAGAGATCAAAGAGAGAGAACAGAGAAGGAAGAGAGAGTTTTAAACTCTTGGGTATTAAGAAAGATGTAAGTAGAGTATGTATACATGTTCTCAAGTGATGGAAGTAAAAAATTAAAAATTTACCCCTCCAAAAAAAAGATATTCCATGCAAATAGAAATGGAAAAACAGCTGCAGTAGCACTACTTATATCAGACAAAATAGACTTTAAAACAAAGACTATAACAAGAGACAAAAAAGGACATTATATAAGGACTAAGGGCTCAAACCATCAATAAGATATAACAATTGTAAATATCTACACACCCACCAGAGGAACACTTAAATATATAAAGCAAATTATTACCAGACATAAAGAGAGAGACTGACCAGTAATATAATAAGTAAGGGACTTTAACACCCCACTTACATCAACAGAGAATTCATTCACACAGAAAATCAATTAAGAAACAATAACTTTGAATGACACATTAGACCAAATGGACTTAATAGATATCACTCCTATGTTTATGGCAGCACTATTTACAATAGCCAATATGTGGAAACAACTAAATATCTATCAACAGATGAATGAAAAAAAAAAAAACAGATGTACATATATACAATGGAATATGACTCAGCTGTAGAAAAGAATGAGATCTCACCATTTGCAACAATATGAATGGACCTAGAGTGTATTATGCTAAGTGAAATAAGCCAGGCAGAGAAAGACAAATATTGTATGACTTTACTTATATGAGGAATCTAAACAGACAAACAAACAAACATAAGTGGGGGGATGGGCAAAATAGGTGAAAGAAGTTTGGAAATTGTTATTCCATTCTGACAACATGTAAAAAGACAAGCAAATTGAAAAATCAACAACTCTTCCTAGGTGCATAAAAGATGGGTGGTCACGGGACAAACCACTGGTCCGGTAATCACAGAGACAGAAGGGCGAACACGGAAAACTACAGCCTCCTGGAGCAAAGACCCCCAGCAGCCACCGCTCAGGGAGCCTGTGTGGGCGTGGGAAAGCCCGAGCTCTAATTGACTGCCCTTAGATTGAGGTACTGTCGGCTCAGGGGTAACCAATCTGAGAGGGAAAAGCTCCAGGGATGCCCAGGCAGAGTGGGGCTCACACACAGTTGTGGGGTTTACCTCTGGCAGTTCCACCAGGTTCCCACAATGATGACCAAAGAAAAGACCCCATGTGCTTCCCACATGGAAGGAAAAAGCTTTCTGTGCTACACCAAGGCCCACCCTCAAGAGAAATTAGTTTACCTAACCTCTGGGGTTTTATCAATATCAACCTCACTGACCTGGAGGAAGGGAGATAACAATCCTGGCCACCACCTTGACCCATTTCAGGGTCAGAGGTCGAACACTGGGAAGCAAGTGTGAGGCTCCCAGACCAGAGGCACAAACTCACTAAAAGACAGTGAGACCCAATGGTAGGATGACAAAGATTTTCATCCCCACCCTCACCTCACCACCATGTGACCAAAGGCCTCCCTAGTGGCCAGGCTTTTACCCAGTACAGCATGTCTAGCTATCAAGAAAAAAATTACAAATTGGCTGACAAATTTGTGAATGTAACTATACAAACTTCCCTTTAAGTTTTCATCAGTCTGAATAACTTAGGTTATAGCCAGTAACTCTGAAACATTTTTCTAATTCATGGGGGATCATTTGTATGGGTTCATGTATATTTGAAATGGACATTAATCCCATTCTACCATGTTTAATGAACAATCATTAAAATTTGATATAACTAAACTTCACAAATCTAGTCAATTTTTAACAAAGGAATTGTCTGAGTAAAACACAATAAATAGCTGTGGTCTTTGGACATAACAATATCTGATTGACAGATTAAAAAGATTTTATCAGCCTACTCTTTAGAATATTTTTTTCTTTTTAGTTTGTTTCTTTATTTTTCCCCATGTCCTTACATCCAAGTAATGAATCTTGGATTTTACACCAGATAAACTGCTTATGTTGACATTCTGAAAGTGAAATCTAAAATTTGAGGAACTGGCTATAGAACCCAGAAGAACTTTTAGTTAATGTTATTTCAGACACTTGGCTTTCAGAAACTTCAGTTAGCAAAGGGAAGTTTATTTAGCTCTTGAAGTTATTTTACAAGCTAAATTGTATGACTTTTCCATCTCATTATATCCACCATCGCTGCCCATCACCTCTTTCACTGCACCCAGCAATTAAGAATAGGCCTAGATCTGGACATTTAGATGCAAGTATGGCATTTGGATTTAGTCTTATTTTGTAAGCAGCATGATTCACAAAAACCCATGTGAGTTACAAAAGGAAGCAGACACTGCAGTGTGAAGCTTTAATTAATGTGAAGCTAACCCAGGGATGTACAAACTGTCAATTTCTTCCTGCTTGCATGGGAGGCAGCAGCTAATGTCAAACGCCAATTCAAGAACAGTTTACAAGCTCAATAAAGCAATAATCATGCAAAAGACTGGTAGATCGAGAAGATGTATCAAAAATGATCACTCCCTTCTTAAGAATTATCCTCTGGGTGAGGAGTGACGAAAATATACTCATTTTCCCCCATTCCTTCTTTGCCAAATACAATCATTACACAAGATTATAAACCCAGAAGGTGGGAATTGCTTCCCTAGCAGAAAAGCCTTTCTGCTGCTCTCCAAGTCACCATGCTTCCTGCTGGTGTCCTGAGCGGACAGCTGCCTTCCCACCTCCTGAATAAGACAGTTCAGTTCCTCTCGCTCTTTCTCTATGGCTCAGAAAAGACCTTTGGTCACATCCAGAACCTGTCCCAGCTTGTTTTCAACCCAGCAGACAGAGGCTCTTAGGACATAAATTAAATAATTCTTCTGTAGTTAAGCATCTGGATGCATAGCAGCTTATTGGGGTCGGAGGTGGGAAGGGTAGTTTTCTTGCCTCAGAGTTGTCTATATTCAGCCTTAGCTCTTCACTTTTGTGTGCACATACATACACACACCACTCACTCACAAGAAATTTGAAAAGACTATCTGGAGTTTTGTCATCTCCTCCACTGGCTCTTAGAGTTCATCCGTATGCATTATTTAGAGCTGCCAAAGTCATTAGCGCTCTGTAGCATATCTTTGTGGATTTTCTTCCAAGTACTTGGTAAGATTGCAATTCCCTGCCCTCCTAGACAGGCATGGCCCTGTAATTTGCTCTGACCAGTACATGGAATAGGAATGACATGTGTCCCTTCCAGAGAAAAGCTTTAAAAGCCAGTGTGCAACTTGCCATCCTTATTTCTCCCTCTACCCCATTGACCAGCAATTTTTTGGTGGTGGCTGTTCTATCACAATGGGTCCTAGAGACAGGGCAGTGCAGAATAGGAAATAGATAGGGCATAGACAGGAAATACACCTTGGTTTTTTTTTTAACTACTGAGATGTAGGGGTCTGGTGTCTCCACAGTTTAACCTAGCCTCTGTGGCTGATATGTTAATCTCAAAAATCTCATGGACTTCTAAGAAATTCTCATATTTACGGAGCCTATCTTGGAACAGAGTCTCAGAGACCAGTGTGCTGTCTGTGGGTCCCCTCTGCACAACCCTCATGGAAGCATCTGTCATGCTGGGGACAGCAAGGCCTCCTCCCTGCTGGGTTCCACACTAGCAAAACACTTTTCTATGTCAGATCCAGGCTGTGCACCTCTGCAAAGAGAAAAGGTCACTTTAAAACGTCCTTGCTTTTTGTTTTTGAAACCAGCTCTTGATCTTTCTCCAGCTCCTACCTGAACTCACTCTCTCATAAACTCAAACAAGATAACTAGCCCATCAGACATTAATAATGACATAGGGCAGCCTATCCGTTTTGGGAAATATACACTTAGTCATCCATTTCTCCACCTAACTACTCATCTGCCCCCACTTCCAGGAATTATTTCTGTTGAGAGCAGCAGTTATTCATTCTCCATCCCGCAGTCTTCCTTGGCTGTGCCATCTCTCCACTCATCACAGGGCAGCTCGAACAGCAAACCAGCTCAGGGAAGGGGAAGTGGGCCGTCTCCAAGCCTGTGTGCTGCTGCCTGAATTTCTCCCTGGGTCCCTCTGCCGGGGCAGCCCTGTCAGCAACGTCAGCTGCTGGCGTAGAATTCTCACCATCCATCAGCACACAGATAATAAGGATAGAATCTCCAAATGCAGCTTTCTGCCAACTTTATTAATCCAAAGTTAAAAGAAATCCATTGATGATACCAGAACTTACTCACTCAGTGCTGAAAGAAAAGGAACTTAGGGGGAAAAAACAGAGTAGCACAGAAATGCTCAAATATAGGATTTGCATGATAAGGGGGAATAGATTACATTTTTCACCATTCTACCTGCTGAGGATTACAGAGCAGTATAATCATTTGCACAGCAAAGGCAAATCATATTTAGATTCAACCTCAAAGTTCAAAAGATTGATGGGATTTTTTTTCCTGTTTCCAAAACAAAGGCAACAAAGAATACCAGATATACAAGAGCTGGACTCTCCTTCCAACCGAAATGGCTGAGCTTTTCATCTCATGTAAAAGCCCTTCCTGCAGAGACAGTCTCTAAAACGGATTAGATCAGGCCAGGTTGTTCCAAAGATGTTTGTGTTTAGAAAAAGTGACACCTCCCTCTGGTCAGGCGCTTCCTCTTCATGCTTTCCACATACTCACTACATCCGCCTCTAATGTGCTGTTCATGCTGCATGCTGCTCGTCTTACCCCCTTATCAGACTGTGCATTCCTTAAGGGAGGCGCCACATAGGATTTCATTGCTGTACCCTTGGCAGCAAACATCATGCCTAGCATGGTGCAGATACTCAACAAATATCAAACGTTTAGGGCTTTTTAACTATGTTATTTTTGAGACTCTCCTCCTAGCCAGGACAGGAGTCGGTGGCAAGTGACCCTCCCTGGGCTCTCCTATTAGGATGGGAGAGGTCAGGAATGTGGAACAAGCCTCCCTCTGGCTCAGGCTTCTTATAAGATTCTAGGGGAAAGTCATAAGAATGGCCACTGTGTTAGGCATCTTAAATGTGTGTAATCACTTTGAAGAGCTTTACTCTTTTATCTTAAAGCTTGACATCTGCAATGAAAAAAAAATTATGCAAACATTTAATTCTGCATTTGGCAGATCAGAATCTTATACACACACACACACACACACACACACACACACACACACACACACACACACACACACCATTTATCAAAGGCTTCCCACCAGACTTCTAAAAATCCGGGCTCGTTACTGACAAGGCTCTCGTGATCTGAGTCCTGGGGCACAGCACTCTCAGCTCTATTAGTTCACTCCATTCCAGCTCCTCTCATCCCATCCACCCAGCCTTCCTTCCACCGCTGGCTCACACTAAGCACATTCCCAGTCCAGGGCCTTCACAATGTGAAGCTCGCTCGGCCTGGCACACTCTTCCACCAGAACTACGCATGGCCCGCTCCTTCCTTGGTGCTGCTTCCTCAGGGAGGCCCTTCCAAGTCGCCCTGGCCTGTCTCACTTTTTCACTCTGTGAAATGTGTCCCATTTGGGTTTGCTTTCACTCACAGTACTCCTGACATTAATTTTTTTTTTTTTCTGTCATGCCAGCCAGTTCTCCAGCTCTCTGGACACCATCTGGTTATCCTACAATTCAATTCAATTCTGACAGTGTTAACGCAGAGTGAGTGTCAGACAGGTGAAAGGCTCAGTCCCGTAAAACTGCCCTCATGTCAGAAGCCAATCTTGTGTTGCCAGGTACCCACACTTCTGTCCAACGTGTCTATAAAGCCCAGGGTTTCCACAGCCTCCCTCATTTCAGGGTTGAGAATTTTCTAGAAAGGCTCACAGAACCCAGGAAGGCACTTTACTTACTATTATCAGTGTATCTGCAAAGGATACGACTCAGGAACAGCCAAAGGAAGAGATGCAAAGGGCAAGAAGTCAGAGGACAGCTTTGCAGGCCTATCATGCCCCCACCAGCTCAATGTGTTCACAAACCTGTATGGGTTTTCATGGGGGATTTACTTCATTTTACTTTTTATTTATTTATTTACTTCTATAATTTTTTAATTGAGGTATGTACAATAAAATGCACAAATCTTAGTGTACACCTCTATGAATTTTGGCATGTGCATACACTCATATAACCAACCCAGACCAAAACATCAAACAATCCCACTAATTTTCCCCTCGCCTACTACACCCATCCCTCCACCCCATGAGAGCCACCAGTTCATTCTGTGTCGATGAGTCTATTTCTGTTTGTTTGTTTGTTTTGTTTTTCATATTCCACATGCAAGTGAAATCATGCGGTGTTAGTCTTTCTCTGCCTGACTTATTTCACTTAGCATATCTTTGGGTCCATCCATGTTGTTGCAAAAGGCAAGACTTCATTCTTTTTTATGGCTAATATTCTATTCTGTATATGTACCACATCTTCTTTGTACATTCTTCTGTTGATGGACACTTACGTTATTTCCATATCTTGGCTATTGTAAATAATGTGGCAATAAACATAGGGGTGCATATATCTTTTTAAATTAGGGATTTTGTTTTCTTTGGGTAAATTCTTGGGGGTGTTACTATATAGGCCTGTAAGATTACATCACTGCCCATTGGTGATTGGCTTAATCACCAGCCCTCATTTTCTCCCCATTTGGGGGTGGGGCTGAAAGTTCCAACCCTCTAAATCATGCCTTGGTCTTTCTTGCAATCAGCCACATTCTGGGGTTGGATCTGCTATATGGCTTGTATCTGCCCCACACCAATCTCTGCCTCCATGCCCACATGGCCTTCCCTCCTATGTGTATCTGTGTCTTCTTCTTATAAGGACACCAGTTGTTAGATTAGGGCCCATGTCATAAACCAAGATAACCAGTATGACCTCATCTGAACTTGATTACATGCATAAATGCACGATCCCATTCACAGGTACTTGGGGTGGGATTTCAGCATCTCTTTTTGAGGAAGATAATGCAACCCAAAAGTGCTGAGTAGCTTATTCACACAGAACACTTGGGAGCCACTTTAAGAACAAACCAGTCCTTCTGGCTTGGTCTTCAATTCAGGCCACATAGGCTGGGATATAGGCAAAGGAGCCTCTGCAAGTTGTCTTTTTATCAAGAAGCTCACTGACCTTAGACACGTGGGCTCCTGGACAGTACTCCAATAGACAGTCTCCAAAATCTTTAAGTGCCAGGAAGGCATAAAGAGAACACAGTGTATTAGGGGATAGAAAATTGTAAACAGGAGTGAGGAAACCAGTGTTTTTAAGAAGGCTAGGATTTTAGAAAAGTGAGGGGTTCACATTTAAAACAGAAAAGCAACTAAGTTTAATCTCAGCAGTAAAAATGTACTCAGCAAGTGCACACATTTCTGGAGCAGAAGCTCAAGAATGACCGCAGATGCCTAGACTGCAAGTGACTATGCTCTTCACAAAACCCTAAACCCGCACCCCAGTAATGCCCAAATCACAGGACGATAGTGTAAAAATGCATGGAACAGATATTTGCTCTATGTGATAACAAATGTCCAACTGTCATGTGGTGGTGGCGGTTGTTTTTCTGCAGAACTGATAGTTCAACCTGGTGTCATGCCAAGTGTGTGAGAAATCAGGGTCGTAGGTGGGCTTTCCCAGAGGGAGATCAGTCATCTCCAACACAGCTAGTCTTTGAGTTTCTACTTTGGCCTGGCTGAGGACTGCAGAAGTCACACTGTTACCTGCCACTGCTGCTGAGGGACAGTCATGTGAACAGCACCAAGAAGACTGCCGATGATCAGGAGAGCCATGGATTTACTGAAAAATCAAATTTAGCAGAGGGCGTTATGTCTGTTATTGCTAAAAGTGAATGTGTTCTACTCCTATGCTAACAGGCTGCTTGATTTGGGACTCAGGAGACTTTACCGAGGGAGGAAGGACATGCCACCTACCACTAAGTCTCCCAGAAGTGGAACTCCTTAAGAAGAAAAATGCATTTCATTTGGCTCAGCAGTGCACTCTTCAAAACTAAAATGCACCTCCACATGAGATCCGGGGTGCCTAATTTTTGAAAATATGTAAGCAGCAACTGATCAGGATACTATAAAATGAATTCCTGTAAAATTGTGGGAGACAATCTCTCACATTCCTTCCAACTCTAAAACTTGTACAACTTGGAAGATTTATTTCAGGTTCAGAGGATTACAGATGTACAGCTATTTCAAGTCCATTGAAAGAGAGATCAGGAGAGAATAACATTATAAATGATGTAGACAGAATTTAATCATGGATACAGCACACAAAGTAAGCAGCTGATACTCCCAAGCAAGTGTCTGAGGACAGATGGAATTCTAGTCTCCACCTTCAGAGGCTGATCTATCCAAACGGGGCCAAGGTCATGGAACAATATCAGGGGGTGGCCACAGGACTACGTCCAAACAAATCAAGTTATCCTTCTAAAAGAGCCATAAGATGCTGTATTTTTTTTGAGACTTTGTATCTCATAGCACTGGCTCTAAAATTGAGAAAGAGAGTGCCTGAGTGGGGTGATGAGAGATATTGGATTTAGCTCTGGAGTCTTTACAAATGACATGTGCCCATCTTTCAGAAGAGGAGGCGAGGAGGCAAGAGATGGGAAGGGTGTCCAGGTAGGAATGCATCTGAAAAGGTTCTTCAAGAGACTCTGGTAACCTTACTTCTTTCAGAATCACGTCACATGAACTGAAACAAAAAAGTGTTTTCATTCTTGTACATCTGAAACCAATATAATACTGTATATCAATCATATTTCAATTTTAAAAAATTTTCAGGAAGGAATTCTCATTCTTCTCCATCTACCACGGTTAGTGATTTTTCCTCCCAAGTTGGCTTTACTTCTCATGTGGCCTTACTTCTCTTCTGCCTGGCAATCTGTATGGAAATTCCTGTAACAAATTTACTTGGGGAAACTATCTTAGCCAAGTTAAAAAAGGTTTTTATCCTCAATCTCAAAAACTCTATTAATGTATGGTGATAACAATCTTTCACATCCTGAGAGTTTGGATGCAAAAATCCAGGAATATATGATTGCCAAAAAGTGTGGTAAATTCCCTTTTGTGTTGCTGCACAGTATGAGTGTATCCGAGCCAGACCCCCCATGTTCAGGGACTTTCCTCAAACCCCTCAACTTTTTAAGATTATGAAATGTGCTCTGGGTACAGCTCCCAGAAGGCCCCACACCCTCCCACTCTGTGGAAGAGACAAAACATCTGCTCAGCAGCTCTCTGGGAAAGTCTGCTTCATTGTTAGATGCTCTCCTTTCCAAAATGGTGCTGGCTTTTCCTTTCTTTTTTTTTAGCCTCCCGGGCACAAACACAATAAAATCATCCCTTCAATGTTTAAATCAGATAATAACATCTGCATCAACAGAAATAACAGCTAATCGCCTGAGACTGTGTCTTCTGAATTTGCTGAGAAGCAATAGTCGGTATCAGGCATTGGTTCTGTCAGCATCCATATGATGAATTCACCTCAGGAGGCTTCTAGAAGTAAGGGTGTGCTGAAGACGGGACAGCCAAGGATCAAAAAAAGCTTATGGAATCTTGCAGACTTGAGAACACGTACAATGATCACTTTTTGTTTCTCAATCCTGGAAAAAAATCTGTCAGAGAGGTGTGTGTGTGTGTGTGTGTGTGTGTGAGAGAGAGAGAGAGAGAGAGAGAGAGAGAGAGAGAGAGAGAGAGAGAGAAAGGAGATGTTTGGGAAAGACAGAGAAACACACCCAGCATATGCAGGTCTTCTTCCTGAGAAAACTTAATAATGTCTTCCACATCATAACACTGATAAATTGAGAAGCAGGAATTTCACAGGAGCAAATATTGACCAAATAAAAAGTAAAGCAAGTGTGGGTCTGGAGTCATTCACACTTAAATGGCAACCAACGACCAATATTATCCGCCTTTGTAAGAAATTTTTTTGCAATTTTATAATT
Organism: Manis javanica; assembly: GCF_040802235.1. NCBI lineage: Eukaryota > Metazoa > Chordata > Mammalia > Pholidota > Manidae > Manis > Manis javanica. Next base: position 99,656,777 of record NC_133157.1, on the reverse strand, counting down.
TTCCTAGCATCTTGTTTGTTCTAAAAATCTGTTTCCTTAAAAACAAACAAAAACTAGCCAAAGAAGTTTGTTTTTGTTTTAGCAAGAGCGGAAAGGAAAAAAATTTCAATTCAATTCAATCAAAAGAATATTTTGCAAACTATTTTAAAGCCAGACAGAGTCCCTGTCCTCAGAAAGTGGACATTCATGGAGAAGACATACAACCAAGGCCAGTGCAGTTCAGTTTGGTGGGGAACCTCCAGCCAGAGGACCAGATCGGGGATGCTTGCCAGAGAAGTGATGTGGTCATGTGGTTCCCACATCCCTCTACTCTTCAGATTTTCCAGGGGAGCCTTTTAAACTATGCATTCCAGTATCATCTCTCTCTCTAGATCTTTTGAATCAGAATCTCTAAGGGAGGCCTGGGTGTTTACAAGTTTCCCTGGGTGAAGCTGAAGCAGTGGTGTGACCCTGGGTTCTGGGAGGAGAAGGAGAGGGAAGGGTGTCCAGGAGTCTGGGGGAGAGAGAGCGAGGCAGGAAGGGCTGGGACCCACTGGCTGTGGCTGGCACGCAGGGCTAGTGAGCTGATGAAGCTGCAGATGAGAAGCAGCCAAATCATGAGGTCCTTCTGCGTAAAGTTAAGGAGGGTGGTCTTAGCTCCTCCCAAGGACAATACAGTTGGATGGATGGGAGGTAGCAAGTGGGAAGGAGCAGAGAGGGATCCAGGGGAGACGATCAGGGAGCCAAACCAGAGCCGCATCCTCTTCCAGGGGTTTTAGGTAGCCAGGGACCAGTTCCACTGCCCTTGTTGCATTTTTTTTCCACCCCTTCCCTCCTTCCCCTTTATCTATTTCCCCCAGATTCACCACCAGAGAGGAGAGATGAAGAGGAAATATGCCTGTGCTTCATGATCAGCTGGCCCACCCCATTATTTCACCTGCACAAACAGGAATGAATACAACTCCACAAAGGAGAAACTGAGGCAGCCCTAAACCCTTTCCACCATCCCTCTGTCAGGTTGCCCTGTATGACTTCTTTCTCTACCTGAGGTTACTTCTCTTAACTGATCTCACTTATAAGTAAACACTACAGTTTGTTGGAGCCCACTCTGACTGACGATGTCCCTAAAACATGCCATGTGATGATGTCCTCCCTGTCATGTGACCATATGTTCAGGTGGCAGATCTCCTCCCAGGCTTCATTAGAGAGTTAGAATGTCCTAAGAGTTGGAGTGGATGCAATAGTGAAGACCTGTTACCTAACGGGGAATGCAGAGGCTTTGATCCTGTGTTACAGTCAGCCTGCCCTCTCCAGGGCTGCTTCTAACAGCAAAACTGGCAATCGGGCACAGAAGTCAGTGGGAAGATTTAATAAAAACATTCAGCGGTAACAAATCAAGAGATGGATCTTTGAAAAAATCACAAATTTCTCCCCAAGCATCTGTTTAAGTGAATACACTTGCACTAAGCAGAAGTGAGTTTTCCTAAGCAGAGGAAGTAATAAGAAAGAGAAAACCAACCCATTGGTAACATAGGTTATTATCTTTACCAGGAACCACATGTAAAATAACCTGCAGTGGGGGACAACTTAAGGAACTCCCTTCATCCATCTCATTTTTTAACAGGATGTTACTGAAAGAATCACCCAATGTGGAGAATCTCAATTTAAACATTACTGAAGACACTGGCCAATAGATCATCCCATTCTCTGCACAGCTTCTTATAGCTCTGTCTCTGGTGTTTCCAATTTTATAAGCCCCCAGGGAGAGTTGGGAGGCCAAGATGAACAGTGACTAACCCAAAACTTTGTTTTCTACTAAATCTCACCCAGACAAGACTCAGTTGAATCCCAAAACAAGAGAAAGCCCAAAAGCCCTACTCAGAAGTGTTTTCTTTTACAGCCATGTCAATATGATGGAAAGAATATTTAGAGATTGAAAACATCTAATGAAGGTCATTATTAAGATCTAGAAATTTGCTTTGGAGGAAAAAGGTTTTAATAAAACAAACAATCTTGAGGAGTATGTAGAAGTATCTTTACATTAGATTCTTGTTTTTGGGAAAATACAATCCTTAAATGTTAATGGAGTTACCATTCCAATGCTGTAGTTTAATTTGTTGAATGAAGCCAAGATCCTGATTAAAAGCAAGCAATTTAACATACAAACCTAAAAGACAAGCTCATAACTGATCTCTGTAAAAAAGAGAAAGCCTAATGCAACAGAAGTATCACAGTTTTGAGCTCTTCTTCTCAGGAGAAGGAAAGAAAAATGGAGCAATAAACAGAAACAGAAATACAGGAGAGAAAAGGAAGCCTGAATATTCTGTTATCCATGGGCAGGTAGCTTGTCTGTATCTCATAACTTCAAATGAACCCAAATTCTCAATGTAAGTCAGTGAGAAAAATAACTCTCTCCTTGGGTGTTTGAGATAGTCTAGAGTTTGTGAATATGGATTCAGAAACATCTGTCTTTTGTGTCATCCATCTATAGCTCGCCTTAGACTAAAATTTTGGGTGGAACTAATAGCTCCAGTCATGCAAGCTAATGCCTGCAGGGGAAGGAGGTAAGAACAAAGAAATATTAATACAGCCATCAGAGAAATGACTCTAAGCCAGCAGCTGACACTGTTTAGTCTCATTGACTTACAAGGACTGGATAGTTTTAAAAGTGAACTATGAAAGTAGTTAAGGACTTGCTTGAGGAAAATGTTGGCAGGTATCAAAACCAGACTGCTGTGGCCACTTCTAAGATTTCAGTTGACATGACTTTGTGGTTGAGAAGTCAAGAGGCCTTCGCAACAACAAGAGTCCAGCCCTTCCTAGTCTGCTGCCAAATCCAAAAAGGAGCATGAAAACCAATTTTTATAAAGTCAAAGTCACCAGAAGTATATAAAGTTTTATAATCTAATGTCTACAACACAATGCTTGCTGTTTAAATTTCCATCATGTTGAGAATACAGAATGGAAGACACCACACAGGGGCAAGTCTGGACCTGCTCAGGGCCCAGGGGTTCAAAAGTTTATATGGGTAATTATTGAAGCTTTAAGTCTGAAAAATTCAATCTCAACTTCAGGGCTGGTCGTAAAGAGAATTGACCCAGGGCACTAGAGAGGCTCGCCAGCGAGGGAGGCTTGCAGTAGGTGCCTGCTCTCTAACACTTCTCTGCTGTGGCGCCTTGCTACATTGTTCCGTGGAAATCAGGAGAAGGACAGATGTGAGTGACCTGCCCCTCATGTTCTCCTTAGAGCAAATATTCTGCAACAGCAGGGTGATCATCTTCATTTTTTAGCTCTAAAAGCAAATGTGGCTGAAAGTGAAAATACATTATATTGCTTGTGCTAGAATCATGCTTTTATGAAACATCGATATGCTAAAGCATATAATTTCCATTGACCTAACCACTGCATACATATGTGTGTGTGTGTGTGTGTATACATATATATATATATATATATGGTCTGAGAGGAGGAATACTGTAGTGATTGAAAGCATAGGCTTCTCAAGTTCAGAGCCTATTGTATAGCATCCACAAGCTATGTAACCTTGAGCAGTTTTCTTAACCTCTCTCTGTCCAAAGTTTTATAAAACCTACCTTATAACTTTCCATGAGGAAAATAAGGCACCTTATACAGTAATGATGTGAGAATTAAAAGCAAGAATTCATTCAAAGTTATCGAAAAGAGTGCCCAAAGCATAGTACAGTGTTACAGGGTCTGTTTTTATCAACTCAACATTCATACATAATATAAAAAGTAAAATGGCACCACAGTACTTACTATGAATCACAGGACTCTTCTCACATCTTTCCATCCTCTGAGTCCTGCTTCTGAGTGGCAGCTCTTTTCAGCTGCTTTTTAGCTGATTTCTTTGACATTGCCTCCATTTTTCTAAATACTATGATTAAATTCATGCCTGTTATATCAGTTCTCTATTAAAACAAGTGAGGATTTAACTCTTTTATGCCAACACACACACACACACACACACACACACACACACACACACACAGTATTCTATCATTTTGCTCCTCACCACAATCCCATAGCAATTTTTGGTTATATGTAATTATTGTTTCCAGCTGAACCACAGAGCAAACTAAAACATTTCCTTTTTCATACTTTTTTAGTTAATGATTGCCTTAGTTGGGTTTGTTTGATTGAGTTATTTGTGATGTCTTATCACTAAATCATTCTTATTGAGAAATGGGGGAGGGGGAAACTCCTGATATGGCCACACACATCAAGAATATGAATACATTTTCTAGTAATCTCTCTGGAAGCTCTCTGTCTTCTGCTCCAATCTATTCCAGTTACTCTGTGTACAGCTGCAATTTGCTGCCTTCTCATCAACCTGGGAAATCTTTTTTTCTCTTTTTGTACCAGATGTACAGTTTCCTGATTTCTTATCTTTTTCTTTATTCTTTTGTCCTTCTGTAGAAAAGATGCATGGAGGTCACTGTCTTGAGACTTTAATATGTCTCTAAAAAATCCTCACTTTTATTCACTAATGTGACTTGATAAAGAATTCCAAGTTGGAGAACATTAATTCAGATTTTTAAAGGCATTGTTATATTGTTTTTCCAGCTTTCTCTGTTGTTCCTGAGAAGTCAGTTCAATTAAAAAACTCACTCCCCATTGTGTGTGTGCATGTGTGTCTGTGTGTGTGTTTGGTTGTTTTGCTTTGTTTTGTTTTTAATCTGTAGGAGCTTCAAGGTTTTCTCTTTATTCTGTTGCTCTGAAATTTCATAATAATGAGTCTTGGGTGTTTTGTTTCATTTTTTACTTTTGCTTTTAATTTACTATTTTGGAATCTTAGCAGAGACACTGATGTCCTTCAGTTTTGAAGAAAATTTCTTGAATTATATCTTTGATAATTTCTCCCTTTCTCTCTGTCTCTTTTTCTGGAACTCTTATTAATTAATATTTTACTTATTGTATTAAGCCTCTACTTATCTTTTCTCCTTTTATGAGGAGCTAAAGATAAAAGTTGTCTGCTTTTTCCTTTTCTTTTTTCAATAATTTTCAAATTTACCTTTTTGCCTATGAAATATCCTATTTTAATTTTGTTATTTTTAATTTCAATCGTTTTTTCTGTCTTCCTATTATGTACTATTCTTGTTTTATAAATGTAATAGCCTCCTTCACTCTCTGAAGATAATAATTACTGGGGCATTTGTTTTGCTTTGTTTTCATTTTCTTTTCCCTTCCTTTTGCATTTCCTTTTCAATTTTTTCTCTTCTTTTTGGGGGTTGTTTTACCTTTCATGTATGAGTCTCTCCTAGGAAACTGATGATTCTTAGTTGTCACTTGTCTCTAAGGGAGAGGAACTAGAGAGCTAATTATGAGCTCAGTCTGCCTCTGTAGGGTTTATGAACTTTGCATTCAAGTACCAAAATGGGACGAGTTTTTTCATTGGATGTTCCCAAATGTCAATATCAAAAGGTTTTTTTTCTTGGACCAATAAATTTCTAAAGGGAGAAATCCTCCAATCTCCAGTTACTACCAGGGTGCTAGGGGCCTTAGCAGGGAAAGGAGTTGGAGAATGAGATGCACCTCTCCGTAAGACCTATTCACTGAATTTCCCTCATCTCACTACTGCCATGCACCCTGCCTTTAACTGCCCTTGGTGAGCCAGAATCTGGATTCTCTGCTCCAATTTCTACAGAGACTAGGCCTGCCACCAGCTCAGGTTGTAAGGAATAGTCACCTCACTGGCTGGGAGAAAGGACAGATGGGGTTTTAACTATACCATGAACAGAATTTCCAGCATGCTCAAACACTTTTTCTGCCAATTTTTGAGTCTGTTTCAGATTTCACTGTCATTTTACTCTGAAGGCAGATTTCATACAAATCTCCACATTTTCCTCTCTGTTTTCTGTCTCCTGAAATGTCATTGATATTTCTAGTCCACTCTGTCTTTTTGTCATTTGGTCTTAAACCTTTTAAAATTATTTGCCGTTGGTCTTGAAGCACTTGGATGGGAAAATAAACAACCATATGTGTTCAGTCCACCATGTCATTTAATCATGTTAAATATTTTACTACCATTATTACTAATACATAATATTATTAGCCAATATTCCTATTTAATAACCATTGCTCATGTCATATGGTCACTATCAATATAAAAAAGTTAAAATAAAGAAGCATTACTAGTGAAAAGCCAGAACCTGGGCATGTTTTGTATATCTCAGCCTGGCTCTGAATAGTTTAGCAGTGGAAAATTCTTTCTCCTCCATCTCAACTAAATTGCACCTCTGTAGTGACTTTCCCAAAACTTTCTGGGTTCCTTCCCTCCAATAACTTTGTAATAGGCCTCCTGACCACATTTTGAACTCACAGTGACCTTCGGGCCCCTTACAAGTCCTCCCCCTCACAAACCCATCTTAACATTTCCACATTTCTTTCACTTCTCACTGTTTCCAATTGCCCTGGCTGGCTTTCTCCTGTCAGGTCATCCGTAGGTCTCAATAATTTGGCTCACAGATCACTGAACCAGCAAAGCATAATTAAACTTCAAATTAAGTCCTTTAATTGTGGCATACGTTCCTGAGCACCTCAGAGAAAAGGTCTTTATGTGTGGGTGAAATAATAAAAGAAATTAGAACAAACAATTGCTTTTTAGAACATTTCCAACCATTCCACACAGAAGCAGTGAAGGCAGAATTGGTTTATCCAAACCAGAGGGGTGAGAACCCAGAGTGTCCTATAACCCGACTTTGTAGTGAAATGTATGGCAGCAAGGCTAAAAGGTGATCAGTGGAGACCTCGTGTCTGTCCTGGATTGTACAAAAGGAGAGCAGTAAAGATAACCTCTCCCCTTGGAAATGTTCAATATGACAAGCCAAAATCCTTTCATTATCTGGAATATGAATTACTGGCAATTCTCCCATAGACCTTTGGATACAGGGACTGAAATTTCTGAACAAATCCCCAATTTCCATTCTTGTTTCTTTCCATCTTTCTAAGTTCTCCAGCATCATCCTGCAGAGATAATTAGAATTCAGATTTCAAGTGAGATCTCTGCTCTTCAGAATGTTTCCCTTGATTTGGGATTCTCCAGCTTTTTAATTTATGTATAATTTTCAGAGATGTAAGTGCCCTGAAAAAGACCGCTGTTGCACTGAAACCCCTGGTTCTGTACAGGAGCTTTTGGCTCTAGAGCGAAAGACAGAGAGTAACAGGCACACCGCCACACAGCAGAAGAGCCTTGAGGTAACATGTGCAAAAACGTAATTGTTTAGCATCTTCCTTTCAGCCAAGAAACAATGCTATCAGATCAAGCTGGGGGAAAATATACAGGCAATCATGCAGTATGTGCGTAAGGTTAAAGAATGGAGCAATTTAGGTGAAGATATTGTGGTTGGCTGGAAAACTCTCAATTGTGATTTTACCATACAAAAGAAACACTGGCAAAATTTCAAGTTAGAAATCCCTGGTTGATTTGACTCTCCATTCCCACCCTTACTTAGCAAACCTCCCAGTGAGTCCGGGAGGTTGGCCAGTGCCACAGAATATTTTGGTTTCATAGAAGATTGTTTACCTTGGCTGAGAAAATTCCACATGTCATCCCTTACCTTCCCTTGGGTTGAAAATACTCAATTCACAGAAGAGATAAGAAAAGGTGACCTTTGGAATAAAGTAAAGAAAATGTATTTCCAATGATCAGATACTTCATAAAATGAATAAGGACATGCATGTTCTTTAAATGTGCCTTCACTATCTGTTTCTTCCCAAACTTACCTCCCCCAAAGCAGACATTAGTGAGACTGAACAATGGGAATTTATGATAGCCTCAAACCATTCAGGATATGACCTTTTCTTTAGCCATACAACTTACCATTTTTTATTGGTTATACTTTGAAACATTTTTAAAAATTAAAACAGCCTCTGTTCCCTATCACAATATTGTGTTAATTATAATTTCACCATTAATATCTAATTGTGATACAAATAACACATTTTTTTATTACTCTGTAGTAAAAACAACAGAGTCATATGTCACGGAGGTGACTTTCAAATAATTTTTTCATCCACTTTTCTTTCTGGTAAATACAGGAACTTCGTAATTTCTGTAGGAAAACTTGTGACCTATGTACAGGAAAGTTTGAGAGGTTTAATAAGTTGGGAGAATCCATAGCCAGTGGGACAAAAGAGTGATGATTTGGGAGAAGTTATTTAACTAACTAGCCCTCATTAAAAATACCAATATGGCCAAAGGTTCTATAACTCTCCGTAAGTGGCAATTTTAAAATAATATTTTAAAGCTTGTATCACACTAGCAAAGATGCAGCTGCCGTGCTGTTTTTCTTGGCACACATCAGCGTCCTCTGTGGGTGCTGAATAAACGTAAGTTTCGAATCTAAGAAACTCTAGAACCAGTGCTAGATGGTTCTCCTGAGAGTTCAAATATTTGAGTGAGAAGATATGTATAAAACTCACTTCTTGTTTGGATGCAAGGAAATATGGACACTTAACCAGGTGTGAAAACATGGCTGAGCCTCTGTAAATGTGGTATAGGGTATCACTGATCTCAAGAGATGATGGAAAATGAGCCTCTCAGCCCACAGACTCTTGGCAGAAAGACACAGCTCCCAACTTGCACTAAGAGGTGTCCATCTCTCCCTGACTGGATTTCTTTGGAAATTTCAATTAGGAGCACATTCCTCTTCTACCTTTACTGTTTTCAAGTTTAGTCCAGGTCAATAAGCACCTGAAGCTTTTTGGACAGCAAATAATAAGCTTAATCAGCCTCCTGAAGAGTGAAAATGCTCTCTGAGTCTTACAGCACTTGAGCCTGGGGCATTTTCCTATTCAAGATAAGCCTAGATAATATCTGGGATCAAATGTAGTTGATGAGGTTTGAAGTACCCAAATGCTTACTTTTTTTTTCTACTTTAAGGAGAACTTAGCCCTGTTGCACTCAAAGAAAGTATACTATTAAGTACATGGCTTCCTCACCAAAAGTCTCCTATTTTTGAAAGTTTTCTTTAGAGTCAAATACAAGAATGACAAGAAATTTCTGCAGTAAAATTAGTTGCACATGGGACACTTAGAGGCCAGGGAAGAGAGTATTTCAACTTGGAGAGCAGCTGTAAAGCATGATTGGAATATCTGTAGAAGTTACAAAAATTGTTAATTTGAGAAAGGCTGATAGAAATGGAAAGAATAGTTTCATAGAAATAAACAATCTGCAAGTAATACAAAGTGGCCCTTTAAGACACACAGCATCTGTGTCTTTCTTTGGTAAATTAACTTTAGATCAAGTTACTCTTAATAACCAATCTTAACCATTTTATTTTTACTTATCATTGGTCAGAAAAATCCATATTTTTTTCCTACTTATCCATCTGTATAAATTATTGGATAAGCCCAGGCATGCTGTAAGAGTTCTCACACAGCTCACTTATAGGAGACAATTACTTTTGTTGAATACTAGGGCATGATTCCATGCACCTGAGTCACAGTCATTTCAAGAGGTATTTTACCTCATCATTCATTGTTAACTGATAGACAAAAACATGTAACAGTCAAAAACATTCCTTGTTAAAGGACTGACAGTCTCCTTTCTCTAGACATGCTCTCTAAGTCCCTAGATAGAATGAAAAGGGAAGAGCTGAGTCATTCCTTTAAGAGGGAAACTTGTTTCCATAAACCAAAACCCATTTGCCAAGAAGAACCCATTACTGTGGTACCTGACTTGTATTGTCCTTGCCTAGCCACCCCTTTTAACTTCTGCTCAAAAGCTTGCAAATATGACTTCCTCCCAAGCTGTCCCCTCTGGCTTCCTCTGATCTCTCCCCTAGCCCTGCCAAGAACCACCATCTGCTCTGCACATGGCCAGGCTCATGGGGCAGCATGCCAGAGAATGGTCACCTCGTACCCACTTCCTAATGATGGGGAAAGTGCATTGCCGTAATGTAGTGGTTAATCACAACAACGTGGAAATTGTCTCTGCGGCACTGTAGGGGAAACCAAGGAATGACACATATCCTTGTCAAAATTCGCCTGCCAGTGAATCCTGGAGGCAAATATAAATAAGTTTATCATTGGGTCCACACCAGATAAGTTTCAATTCAAGTCAATTCAACATATTCAATAGTATGTGTTATGGGAGCTGAGAGCAAGAAAAGACCACTTCCAGCTAGGAAGTTGGAAAGAGCCACATGAGGAAGGCAGTGCTTGAGTAAGATTTTGAAGAGGAGGCAGAAGGTGGACTCCTTGCATAGGAGTGTGTGACTGGGATGCATGGGGAGCAGAGGGAAGAGTAGCGGCAAGGGCATCAGAGCAAGAGGGGGCCTGGTGGGCCAAGGGGTAGGGGTGAAGCTGCAAAAGCAGCTGGAGAGTCTTGACTAGTCTAACTTGCACTCCACGGTCGATAGGCTGTGCTATAAACAAAGGGGAGCTCTTGATGGTTTCTGAGCAGGAGATTGTCATAAACAGGGCATTATACTTAGAAAAGTGAATCTGACCTTGCAAGTGGATTGGATTGGACACAGGAAGCGCACAAAGCAGACAGCAGCTAGAAGGCTGGTGCAATGATCCTCAAGTGAAGTGACAATCTGGGTCACAGGTGACAGCGGGTCTGGAAGTTGGAGACAGATGAGAAAATGGAACAAAGAATGCATCAAAGACATTAACAGTGGGCCAGAGGGGAGGGAAGTGGACCTCATGGAGGAGGGAACTATGAGGTCACTCTGAGGTGCAGAGCCTAAGTGTCCAGGATGGCTATGCCACCACAGATGGACACAGGGAATCTGTCTTAGGTGTATATCATTTGAGGGAACAACCAGGCATCGAAGCCCACTTTGAAGACCAAGAACGATGGGAGCAAAAAGACCTACGAGCCATAAATAGTGGTGGTGTGGGGGTCTGCACAAGGTAGGGTCCCAGGGCAACTAGCACAGTGCTGCTCCCTTAGTAAGAATCAGTTAAGTGAATGGGAAGGGAAAAGGGGGGAGATTAATATATATTCATTATCCAAATTTACAGCAAAGATTGAACTCAATGAAATTTAGATACAAATAAAGGCTAAAATGTGTAACAGACCTGAGGAAGAAGTTCGGTGTTCTAAAAAGGTTAGTTAAATAGAAACCATTCCTACCATCTAAAATTTACTTAATAACATAAGCATAACATGATGTCATTGTATCATAGAACATAAATTGCACTAATGAACTCTAGCAATCACTCACAAAATCCAAGAATATTTTTTGAAGTGCTGAGAATACTGCTCTGCTCAGTAAAATATGTAATCAGAATGAACCTATGACATTCTTCTAAAGTAGTGGAATTTCTGAATCTGAGACTCCAGGCACCCTGCTGCCAGAAGGGGCTCATTACACAGGATGTCCAATCGCTGAAGCTCTCGTTGAGAACAATGCTTCAGTTCACCAACTGCTGTAAATAGTTTAGTGTTAGGTTTTTTTTTTTTCTCCCAAAACTAGCAGCATGTTATAGCAGCTTAGCTGTACACTGTGGTTATTTCTCCAAGAGTTTTTTTTCTCTCTTCTCTCTCTCTCTCTCACCTCTTAAGAAGTTGGGTGTTAGGAAAAGGTAAGCATTTGTACTCGTCAGAAAAGTTGTCAGGGGCAGAAAAGAAATGGGGAAACTGTAATAATAATAACAGTTTGTATTTATAGATCATCCTTACTTAAAAGAGCTGAGAACGGTTTTAGAACTATTTCATTATACCTGTGTACATGGAAAAATACTGTGGTCTTCAGGTTATTGATTTTTTAGCTTAGTCAATAAAGCTTTCTGTACTCTCCCAATAAAGAGTATTATTAAGGTGTCAATTCTTAAATCTGAGTTATGTTTTTATGAATGGTCAGTTCTTCTAAACCTTCACAGTGAATATATCATCTGAAATGATTTTTGCTAAAGTTCCCGTGGCTGTAGAGCTAAGCAGGATTAATAATTTAGAGAATTACCTTTCATTTGCAAAGAAAATTTTGCCACAGGAGTGATGGTAGAGGATGGAGGCATAAGGGAGGGAGAGAGATGAGAGTTGTATAGAAAAGCCGCCATATGCAAAATGTAGCTTTTAATGATACATACATACATACATACACACATATACACATACACACACACATACATACATATATACATACATAAAAAGGACACTCCAACTCTGTCAGTGGAGTCCAGAAGTTTCTGAGTTACTCCTTTTCTCAGGCCAGCTGCCAAGGATAAGGTAAATGAGTTCCAGCTAATGGAATTCATAAATCATTTGTAAAAGCCTTGGCATCTTTCAACTTTGGCATTCTTTTGTGTTGTTCTCAGACAAGTTGGCAACTAAGGCATTTAAATACCTCTCAGCCACTGTCCCTTTTTCACTGCCACAACCTCTCAAAGGAAGGAGGAGAAGGGGACTAACTTATGTAAAAGGACTTAGCAAGGGTGGGAAAGCACAGCTCAGATACCCTTCCATTTATTTCTCAAATACTCATGGAAAGCTGCTCTTATAGAGGTGATTCAAAAATAAAAAAAAATGCAACTCCTGTCCTCAGAAGAATATACCAGGGAAGGAACCACACATCCCCTCATTGGTTGCCATGGTTGGAGATGACTGGGTGAAGAGCCCTTTGCTCCGGGCCCTCTTGGGCTATTTGCAATCTTCCTACTCCACCCTCTTCTCAGCCTAGGGGAAGGGACAGGGCAGGAGTATGAATTATTTAGTTTGTCTTGGCCCTCTTCTCTCTCCTTCATGAGGCTGTTTCCTCTTCCCCCTCCACTGGCCATTTCAGAAACACTGTCATCCAGCTCAGACCTCCCTCCCTCTCTCAGGAAGGGTCTGAAATCAATCATTCAACAGAACTGCCATGAATTTCTTTCTCTCATGACCAGAAAACAGCAATGCATCTTTCACAAGGGAAACTCACTCTAAAGTATGGAGGCTGATGTTCTTGCATGACTTATGGAAACCAGGTCTTCCTTTATTTTAGAGCCACCACCACAACCTGGGCAAGAATCTAAGTGCACTTAAGGCTTCTGCCTTTGTCAGTTTGGGCTCCTATAATAACACAGTACCAAAGACTGAGTTGCTTGAACAACAAACATTTATGTCTCAAAGTTCTGAAGGTCAGAAGTCCAAAGATCAGGGTGCCAGCTTGGTGGGTTTGGTGAGGACCCTCTTCCTGGTCTGCAGACAACCGTCTTCTTGGGTATCCTCACATGCCAGAGAGCAGAGAGCAGAGAGAAGCTCTCCTGTCTCTTCTCACAAGTCCTCCACCCTCATAACCTAGTCACCTCCCAAAGCCCTACCTCCTGATACCATCACACAGCGGGTTAGGGTTTCAATGTATGAATTTGGGGTGGACACAAATGTTTGGTCCTTAAGCAGCTTTGCTACACTTTAAGCTATTTCAAGCATTATGAGCTGGTGGGTGGAGCAGCAGTTTTGGAGAGAGGGTCCTTCCTGATCCTCTGAAATCATTCCATTCATGTGACCACATGCCTTTGTTCAACCTCTGAGCCTACACTATCCATTAAGGTAAAACAGTAGCCACAAGGAGATATTTAAATTTTAATTAATTAAAAGAAAAAAAAGTTAAAAATTCAGTGTCTCAATAGTGTTGGCCATAGTTCAAGGGCTCAGTACCCTTCCATTTATTTCTCAAATACTCATGGAAAGCCACCATACTGGAAAACAAAGAACATTTCCACCTTTGCAGAAGTTTCTAGTGGACAGTATTGCTCAGGGCCAATATTCAAACCATGGTTGAGGATCATTTTCAGATGTCAAGTTCACACAGTAGCAATTTAACCATTTAGATAAAAAATCAGCCACAATAAAAAATTTAATTATGCAAGACAATTTATTCTCCCACACACAAAAAAAGGGCCAGAGACAACATTTTTTATTATATATCAAAGGAAGAACTTAAAAGCTTCCTAGATATACTAAGGACTAAACTGAAATGAGTTAGAGAAAAAAATCTTATCTTTATAACAGGCTTAGTCTTAAAAGATCTATGCAAAGTGGTACTTCTTAATTATAATAAACAATATTTTTTTTTTTTTTTTTTTTTTTTTTATTTTTTTTGAGAGGGCATCTCTCATATTTATTGATCAAATGGTTGTTAACAACAATAAAATTCAGTATAGGGGGGTCAATGCTCAATGTACAATCATTAATCCATCTCAAGCCTAATTCTCGTCAGTCTCCAATCTTCTGAAGCATAACGAACAAGCTCTTACATGGTGAACGAATTCTTACATAGTGAATAAATTCTTACATGGTGAACAGTACAAGGGCATTCATCACAGAAACTTTCGGTTTTGATCATGCAATATGACCTATAAACCATCAGGTCAAATATGAATATTCATTTGATTTTTGTACTTGATTTATATGTTGATCCCACATTTCTCCTATTATTATTATTATTTTTATTTTTAATAAAATGCTGAAGTGGTAGGTAGATGCAAGATAAAGGTAGAAAACATAGTTTAGTGCTGTAAGAAGGCAAATGTAGATGATCAGATGATCAGGTGTGTGCCTATGGACTAAGTATTAATCCAGGCTAGACAAGGGCAGCAAGACATCCACGGATGCAGAAGATTTCTCTCAAAGCAGGGGGGGTGAGGTTCTGAGCCTCACCTCTGTTGATCCCCAAATTCTCACCTGATGGCCCCCCTGCGACTGTGCCTGTCTTAGGTTGTTCCTCCCTTGAGGAATCTTACCCGTCTCTGGCTAACCAGTCATCTTCCGGGGCCATACAGGGAAATGTAAAGTTGGTAAGTGAGAGAGAAGCCATATTGTTTGCAAAGGTTAGCTTTTAACTTCTTTGCAGATTTATGCCCTGTGGCTTCTATGCCCAGCACTTGTCTCGAGGTATCTTTACCACCTGGAGGAATTATGATACTCGGTAAATTCGATATGAGGCACGAATTCTATTTAAGGTTTGTAATTAGGAAGGAAGAAGAAAAGCTATAGATGTAGCATATGAAGGAAACTTGGGAGGATTGATTATTTCTTTGACATATCTTCTTGTATAGTACCTTAAGTATGTACAGGTTTTAAACTACTAACTAATTTGCACACACATATTAACATAATAGGAATATGGTGACATAAACAAAGCAAATCTATAATTACCATCCATCTCCAGTGAAGCCAAGAAAACCATTTAGGCACCCTAGGCATTTGTGAAAATTTATCTATGATATGATGGATATTTTCGAACTGTACTTGAACCATCAGACAAATTAAAGCAGCCCATTTCTGGGATCTGTTCACATCCCATATGTTCTTTTAACCATAGATAGTCTATAGTCATGAGATTTTGGGGTGCTACAACTTGCACCCCTCCCAACTCCTGGTTGAGTTCCAACAGTACAGATCCAGTCAAATTCGTTGTCTCACTGTATGCACATGCCAGCCTAGACATCTCCCTCCTCCTTCTTATGGCAAGTCCAGGAGACGGTGGGCTGGATGCAGCCACAACCGCAGCATCGTCCGGATCCCTGTGGAGGCTTTTTGATGATCATCCCCCGGCACGAGTCCTCCAGAGAGTGCTGATGCCGGAAGCTCCTCCTCATATCGTATCTTAGTTCATTTTCTGGGTATCCAAGCTAGGCCTTGATCTTCTGCCTAGAAACAAACAGACCCTTTGCCCACACTTTGACATGCCCTCTATACCACTGTGCAGAACTCATTGGAGGTCAGCACACAGTAACTGCTTTTTTTTTTTTTTTTTTTAATTAAGAGAAAGGAATATTATCAGAAAAGAGTACCTCCATAGCTGATCATCTGACACCCTTTAAGTGATCAACATTAAGGATATTTAAAGCATGCGTTGATCTTTGATTTACCAATAGTTTTATCCTGTTAAGGAGTAATCCCCCTTTTCTTTCTTTCTTTCTTTTTTTTTTTTTTTTTAAATTTTTAATCTACACTTACCTGAAGAATACTATGTTTACTATGCTCTCCCCTATATCAGGTCCCCCCTAACAACCACATTACGGTTACTGTCCATCAGCTTAGCAAAATGTGGTAGAGTCACTACTTGTCCTCTCTGTGTTGTGCAGCCCACCCTCCCCTTTCTCCCTCCCCCCCATGCATGCTAATCTTAATACCCCCCTTCTTCTTCCCCCCCCTTATCCCTCCCTGCCCACCCATCCTCCCCAGTTCCTTTCCCTTTGGTACCTGTTAGTCCATTTTTGGGTTCTGTAATTCTGCTGCTGTTTTGTTCCTTCAGTTTTTCCTTTGTTCCTATACTCCTCAGATGAGTGAAATCATTTGGTATTTCTCTTTCTCCGCTTGGCTTATTTCACTGAGCATAATACTCTCCAGCTCCATCCATGTTGCTGCAAATGGTTGGATTTTTCCACTTCTTATGGCTGAGTAGTATTCCATTGTGTATATGTACCACATCTTCTTTATCCATTCATCTACAGATGGACATTTAGGTTGCTTCCAATTCTTGGCTATTGTAAATAGTGCTGCGATAAACATAGGAGTGCATCTGTCTTTCTCAAACTTGATTGCTGCGTTCTTAGGGTAAATTCCTAGGAGTGGAATTCCTGGGTCAAATGGTAGGTCTGTTTTGAGCATTTTGATGCACCTCCATACTGCTTTCCACAATGGTTGAACTAATTTACATTCCCACCAGCAGTGTAGGAGGGTTCCCCTTTCTCCACAGCCTCGCCAACATTTGTTGTTGTTTGTCTTTTGGATGGCAGCTATCCTTACTGGTGTGAGGTGATACCTCATTGTAGTTTTAATTTGCATTTCTCTGATAATTAGCGATGTGGAGCATCTTTTCATGTGTCTCTTGGCCATCTGTATTTCTTTTTTGGAGAACTGTCTGTTCAGTTCCTCTGCCCATTTTTTAATTGGGTTATTTGTTTTTTGTTTGTTGAGGCGTGTGAGCTCTTTATATATTCTGGACGTCAAGCCTTTATCAGATCTGTCATTTTCAAATATATTCTCCCATACTGTAGGGTTCCTTTTTGTTCTATTGATGGTGTCTTTCGCTGTACAGAAGCTTTTCAGCTTAATGTAGTCCCACTTGCTCATTTTTGCTGTTGTTTTCCTTGCCCGGGGAGATATGTTCAAGAAGAGATCACTCATGTTTATGTCTAAGAGGTTTTTGCCTATGTTTTTTTCCAAGAGTTTAATGGTTTCGTGACTTACATTCAGGTCTTTGATCCATTTTGAGTTTACCTTTGTATATGGGGTTAGACAATGGTCCAGTTTCATTCTCCTACATGTAGCTGTCCAGTTTTGCCAGCACCATCTGTTGAAGAGACTGTCGTTTTGCCATTGTATGTCCATAGCTCCTTTATCAAATATTAATTGACCATATATGTTTGGGTTAATTTCTGGGGTCTCTAATCTGTTCCACTGGTCTGTGGCTCTGTTCTTGTGCCAGTACCAAATTGTCTTGATTACTATGGCTTTGTAGTAGAGCTTGAAGTTGGGGAGTGAGATCCCCCCTACTTTATTCTTCTTTTTCAGGATTGCTTTGGCTATTCGGGGTCTTTGGTGTTTCCATATGAATTTTTGAATTATTTGTTCCAATTCATTGAAGAATGTTGCTGGTAATTTGAGAGGGATTGCATCAAATTTGTATATTGCTTTCGGCAGGATGGCCATTTTGACGATATTAATTCTTCCTAGCCATGAGCATGGGATGAGTTTCCATTTATTA
Organism: Manis javanica; assembly: GCF_040802235.1. Lineage (NCBI taxonomy): Eukaryota > Metazoa > Chordata > Mammalia > Pholidota > Manidae > Manis > Manis javanica. The sequence goes on along the minus strand of NC_133157.1, from coordinate 99,639,135 downwards.
GTGTCCCCTTTAACTTCTCTTAAGAGTGACTTGTAGTTTTCAGAGTATAAGTCTTTCACTTCCTTGGTTAGGTTTATTCCTAGGTATTTTATTCTTTTTGATGCAATGGTGAATGGAATTGTTTTCCTGATTTCTCTTTCTATTGATTCGTTGTTAGTGTATAGGAAAGCTACAGATTTCTGTGTGTTGATTTTGTATCCTGCAACTTTGCTGTATTCCGATATCAGTTCTAGTAGTTTTGGAGTGGAGTCTTTAGGGTTTTTTATGTACAGTATCATATCATCTGCAAATAGTGACAGTTTAACTTCTTCTTTACCAATCTGGATTCCTTGTATTTCTTTGTTTTGTCTGATTGCCGTGGCTAGGACCTCCAGTACTATGTTAAATAACAGTGGGGAGAGTGGGCATCCCTGTCTGGTTCCCGATCTCAGTGGAAATGCTTTCAGCTTCTCGCTGTTCAGTATAATGCTGGCTGTGGGTTTATCATATATGGCCTTTATTATGTTGAGGTACTTGCCCTCTATTCCCATTTTGCTGAGAGTTTTTATCATGAATGGATGTTGAATTTTGTCAAATGCTTTTTCAGCATCTATGGAGATGATCATGTGGTTTTTGTCTTTCTTTTTGTTGATGTGGTGGATGATGTTGATGGATTTTCGAATGTTGTACCATCCTTGCATCCCTGGGATGAACCCCACTTGGTCATGGTGTATGATCCTTTTGATATACTGTTGAATTCTGTTTGCTAATATTTTATTGAGTATTTTTGCATCTACATTCATCAGGGATATTGGTCTGTAATTTTCTTTTTTGGTGGGGTCTTTTCCTGGTTTTGGTATTAGGGTGATGTTGGCTTCATAGAATGAGTTTGGGAGTATTCCCTCTTCTTCTATTTTGTGGAACACTTTAAGGAGAATGGGTATTATGTCTTCTCTGTGTGTCTGATAAAATTCCGAGGTAAATCCGTCCGGCCCCGGGGTTTTGTTCTTGGGTAGTTTTTTGATTACTGTTTCAATTTCTTTGCTTGTAATTGGTTTGTTTAACTTTTGTGTTTCTTCCTTGGTCAGTCTTGGGAGGTTGTATTTTTCTAGGAAGTTGTCCATTTCTTCTAGGTTTTCCAGCTTGTTGGCATATAGGTTTTCATAGTAGTCTTTAATAATTCTTTGTATTTCTGTGGAGTCTGTCGTGATTTTTCCATTCTCATTTCTGATTATGTTGATTTGTGTTGACTCTCTTTTTCTCTTAATAAGTTGGGCTAGAGGCTTATCTATTTTGTTTATTTTCTCAAAGAACCAGCTCTTGGTTTCGTTGATTTTTGCTATTGTTTTATTCTTCTCAATTTTGTTTATTTCTTCTCTGATCTTTATTATGTCCCTCCTTCTGCTGACTTTAGGCCTCATTTGTTCTTCTTTTTCCAGTTTTAATAATTGTGATGTTAGACTATTCATTTGGGATTGTTCTTCCTTCTTCAAGTGTGCCTGGATTGCTATATACTTTCCTCTTAAGACTGCTTTCGCTGCATCCCACAGAAGTTGGGGCTTAGTGTTGTTGTTGTCATTTGTTTCTATATATTCCTTGATCTCTATTTTGATTTGTTCATTGATCCATTGATTATTTAGTAGCATGTTGTTAAGCCTCCATGTGTTTGTGAGCCTTTTTGTTTTCTTTGTAGAATTTATTTCTACTTTCATACCTTTGTGGTCTGAAAAATTGGTTGGTAGAATTTCAATATTGTGGAATTTACTGAGGCTCTTTTTGTGTGCTAGTATGTGGTCTATTCTGGAGAATGTTCCATGTGCACTTGAGAAGAATGTATATCCTGTTGCTTTTGGATGTAAAGTTCTATAGATGTCTATTAGGTCCATCTGTTCTAGTGTGTTGTTCAGTGCCTGTGTGTCTTTACTTATTTTCTGCCCGGTGGATCTATCCTTTGGGGTGAGTGGTGTGTTGAAGTCTCCTACAATGAATGCATTGCAGTCTATTTCCCTCTTTAGTTCTGTTAGTATTTGCTTCACATATGCTGGTGCTCCTGTATTGGGTGCATATATATTTAGAATGGTTATATCCTCTTGTTGGACTAAGCCCTTTATCATTATGTAGTGGCCTTCTTTATCTCTTGTTACTTTCTTTGTTTTGAAGTCTATTTTGTCTGATATTAGTACTGCAACCCCTGCTTTCTTCTCACTGTTGTTTGCCTGAAATATGTTTTTCCATCCCTTGACTTTTAGTCTATGCTTATCTTTGGGTTTAAGGTGAGTTTCTTGTAAGCAGCATATAGATGGGTCTTGCTTTTTTATCCATTCTATTACTCTATGTCTTTTGATTGGTGCATTAAGTCCATTTACATTTAGGGTGACTATTGAAAGATATGTACTTATTGCCATTGCAGGCTTTAGATTCGTGGTTACCAAAGGTTCAAGGTTAGCTTCTTTAGTATCTTACTGCCTAACTTAGCTCGCTTATTGAGCTGTTATATACACTGTCTGGAGAGTCTTTTCTTCTCTCCCTTCTTATTCCTCCTCCTCCATTCTTCATATGTTGTGTGTTTTGTTCTGTGCTCTTTTTAGGGGTGCTCCCATCTAGAGCAGTCCCTGTAGGATGCCCTGTAGAGGTGGTTTGTGGGAAGCAAATTCCCTCAGCTTTTGCTTGTCTGGGAATTGTTTGATCCCACCATCATATTTAAATGATAGTCGTGCTGGATACAGTATCCTTGGTTCAAGGCCCTTCTGTTTCATTGCATTAAGTATATCATGCCATTCTCTTCTGGCCTGTAGGGTTTCTGTTGAGAAGTCTGATGTTAGCCTGATGGGTTTTCCTTTATAGGTGACCTTTTTCTCTCTAGCTGCCTTTAAAACTCTTTCCTTGTCCTTGATCTTTGCCATTTCAATTATTATGTGTCTTGGTGTTGTCCTCCTTGGATCCTTTCTGTTGGGGGTTCTGTATAATTCCATGGTCTGTTCGATTATTTCCTCCCCCAGTTTGGGGAAGTTTTCAGCAATCATTTCTTCAAAGACACTTTCTATCCCTTTTCCTCTTTCTTCCTCTTCTGGTATCCCTATAATACGAATGTTTTTCCTTTTGTATTGGTCACATATTTCTCTTAGTGTTGTTTCATTCCTGGAGATCCTTTTATCTCTCTCTATGTCAGCTTCTATACGTTCCTGTTCTCTGGCTTCTATTCCTTCAATGGCCTCTTGCATCTTATCCATTCTGCTTATAAATCCTTCCAGGGATTGTTTCACTTCTGTGATCTCTTTCCTGACATCTGTGATCTCCTTCCGGACTTCATCCCACTGCTCTTGCATTTTTCTCTGCATCTCATCCCACTGCTCTTGCATTTTTCTCTGCATCTCATCCCATTGCTCTTGCATTTTTCTCTGCATCTCTGTCAGCATGTTCATGATTTTTATTTTGAATTCTTTTTCAGGAAGACTAGTTAGGTCTGTCTCCTTCTCAGGTGTTGTCTCTGTGATCTTTGTCTGCCTGTAGTTTTGCCTTTTCATGGTGATAGAGATAGTTTGCAGAGCTGGTACAAGTGACCGCTGGAAGAGCTTCCCTTCTTGTTGGTTTGTAGCCTTTTCCTGGGAGAATAGCGACCTCTAGTGGCTTGTGCTGGGCAGCTGCGCGCAGACAGGGCTTCTGCTTCCTGCCCAGTTGCTTTGGGGTTTATCTCCGCTGTTGCTGTGGGCTTGGCCTGGCTGGGGCTGTTCCTCCAAAATGGTGGAGCCCCGTTGGAGGGGGAGCAGCCAGGAGACTATTTATCTCCGTAAGGGGCCTCTGCTCCCTGCTGCCCAGGGGGTTAGAGTGCCCAGAGATCCCCAGATTCCCTGCTTCTGGTCTAAGTGACCTGTCCTGCCCCTTTAAGATTTCCAAAAAGCACTCTCCAAACCAAAACAACAGCAGCAACAATGAGAGAGGGAACAGAAAGAAAGAGAAAAAAAAAAAAAAAGGAAAAAAAGGGGAAAAACAAGCGATTTTTTTTTTTTTTTTTTGTCCTCAGGTGCCGGTCCCAGGCACCCGCTCACTGGTCCTGCTGCCCTGTCTCCCTAGCACCAGGGTCCCTGTCCTTTCAAGGCTTCCAAAAAGCACCCACCCACCGGTCCCTCAGGGAAGGAACGCTCAATATTCTTTGTCCTCAGGCACTGGTCCCACGCACCCGCTCACCAGTCCCGCCGCCCTGCCTCCCTAGCACCGGGGTCCCTGTCCCTTCAAGGCTTCCAAAAAGCACTCGGCAAAAAGAGAGAAAAAAAAGGGGAAAAACGCGCGATTTCTTCCGTCCTCAGGTGCTGGTCTCAGGCACCCACCCACCGGTCCCACAGGGAAAAATGCGGGATATTCTTTGTCCTCAGGTGCCGGTCCCAGGCACCCGCTCACCGGTCCCGCCGCCCTGCCTCCCTAGCACCGGGGTCCCTGTCCCTTTTAGGCTTCCAAAAAGCACTCACAGAAAAGAGAAAAAAAAAAGGGGAAAAACGCGCGATTTCCTCTGTTCTCAAGTGCCGGTCTCAGGCACCCGCCCACCGGTCCCGCAGGGAAAAACGGGGTATATTCTTTGTCCTCAGGCGCCGGTCCCAGCCACCCGCTCACCAGTCCTGCCACCGTGCCTCCCTAGTACTGGGGTCCCCGTCCCTTCAAGGCTTCCAAAAAGCGCTCGCCAAAAAGAGAAAAAAAAAAAAGGGGAAAAACGCGCGACCTCCTCCGTCCTCAGGCACCGGTCTCAGGCACCCGCCCCCAGGTCTCGCAGGGAGAAACGCAGGATATTCTTTGTCCCCCGGCGCCGTTCCCAGGCACCTCCTCACCGGTCCCGCCACCCTGCCTCCCCAGCAACGGGGGCCCGTCCCTCTAAGGCTTCCAAAAAGCGCTCGCCAAAAAAAAAAAAAAAACCGCTCCGGTTTCTCTCCACCCGCCGGGAGCCGGGGGGAGGGGCGCTCGGGTCCCGCTGGGCCGGGGCTTGTATCTTACCCCCTTCGCAAGGCGCTGGGTTCTTGCAGGTGTGGATGTGGTCTGGATGTTGTCCTGTGTCCTGTGGTCTCTATTGTAGGAAGATTTTTCTTTGTTATATTTTCATAGCTCTATGTGTTTTTGGGAGATTTCCACTGCTCTACTCACGCCGCCATCTTGGCTCCGCCCAATAAACAATATTTTTATAAATTTTTATAAAAACTGTTTCCCCCAGTACTTAGACATATTTTTACCAGATGAGTAACACTTAGAACATCCATTAATTCTCTAAAATTCCCACATAATATACAACTGCTATAGATAGAATATTTGTGTCCCTCCAAAATTCATGTTAAAATCTAACCCCAATATGATGGTGTTAGGAGGTAGGTTTGAGAGCTGGATTAGGTCCTGAGGGTGGAGTCCTCATGAGAGGAATTCATGCCCCTCCCACCATGTGTGGACACAAGAAAAAGCAGCCACCTATAAGACAGAAAGCAGGCTCTCACCAGACACAAAATCTGTCAGCACCTTGATCTTGAACTTTGCAGCCTACAGAACTGTGTGAAATACATTTCTGTTGTTTATAAGCTACCTGGTCTATGATACTCTAACAGCCTAAACAGGCTAAGACAACGACCCTAAACAATACATCTTTCTCCTTATCATTCTCTCCTCACGGATGTAAGTGGCCCATCACCAGCGACACCAACTCTAGGATCACTCTCATGCTCTCAGGTAGAGGCATCAGGACAAAACTGCTTGTTGGGAATTACCCTCAAGTATGTTCTGGTCTTCCACACTGGATGGGAACACTGTACTGAAAATGACAAAAAGGCTTAGCATGTTTCAAAGCTTTCAAGGAAAGGTAGGTAGGATTGGCTATTGAGCTGCTCTGTGACTCCACAAGATGACAGTTCTGATTGCACTTGGCGGATGAGCTAATTACGGCCAGAGAAAGTTAGCACAGGGGTTGCAACAAATGACACGTTTTTTTCTGGGAAACACAGCACACAGGTGACATCCTTATGCAATTCAAGTGTTTCTTCAAGTGTTTGGAAAGATATTTAAACCAGAAGAGTTCAAGGTAAGGAAAGAATAAAGAGTATCTGTGTGTGACTTTGAAGGCTGAGTGAGTGGTGAGCAGGAAGTAGAGTTCAAAAGAGGCAGAATAATGGCTCACAAAAGGCAGCAACAAGTGGGACGGAGCAGTTAATTGGGTCAGTCTGGCAGAGGGCCGACGTTGTATCCTGGTCCTGAGTGGAGATCCCGGATCTTCCATATGACAAATAATTAAAACCAGCTCTTGGGAAATAAAGTCTTCAATTTGTATATTCAAAAGGGGGAATGCAGTCAGCCCTTTGACCTTACTCCAAACTTTCTTTTGTAAAATCTTGAAGATCCTCCAAAATATCTTTAGAAGCAAAATATCTATATAACCATGACAAATTTGAGGTCCTAATCAAAGGACCAGTAATCAATTTCACTTGCAAATGTTTAGTCATATCCTACACTACCCCCAGGGTTAGCTTTTGAAGATTCAACTGCTCGCCTCAGCATGTGCTGCAGGGAATCCTACTGATAGTGTTGTCACTTTTTTTATTTCTTTCTTCATTTCATTACCTAATTTTTACACTTGCAGGCATACATATACATACACTAATGCCACCAGGAATTCTGGCAGGAGCGAGATAACTAGTTCCAATACAGCGAACAGAGATGGAAAATGGGCCAGCCCTCAGAATGGAAAACAGATACACATTCAGCCCCTCACCCTCACCTCTCGTCTACCAAAGGAAGGCCCTGGTCTCTGCCAAAAGAGTTACTGGCACAACCATGGTGAATGTTGAAAATTATTTGATTTTTTTTCATGAACGTTTTTTCATGAACATTTTATTTTTTAATGTATTTTTATGGAAGTATATTTGATATACAATATTATATTAGTTTCAATTATGTAACATAGTGATTCAACAGTTACATACATTGTTAAGTGCTCAGCTCAACTAACATAGTTATTATCTGTCAACACAGAAAGAAGTTACAGAACCACTATTTTCTCTATGCTGTACTTTCATCCCCATGACAAATTTCTGTTGTGACTGAGATTTTGCGCCTCTTTATTCCCTTTACCTGTTTCACCCACCCAACCCAATCCTTCCCCCACGGTAACCTCTTAGTGTCTATGAGTCTATTGCTGTTTTGTTAATTTATATTATTATTTTCTTTTTAGGTTCCACATGTAAGTGAAATCATATGGTATTTGTCTTTCTCCACCTGGTTTATTTCACTTAGTATAGTACCCTCTAATACCATCCATCTTGTAGCAAATGGCAAGATTTATTTCTTTCTTATGGCTACATAATATTCTAATGTGTATATGTACCACATCTTCTTTATCCATTCATCTACTGACAGATTCTTTGCTTCCATATCATGCTATTGCAAATAATGTGGCAATAAACATATAGGCACAGATAGCTTTTCAAACCAGAGATTTTTTTTTTCTTTGGATAAATTCCTAGAAGTGGAATTACTGGGTCATATGGTATTTCTATTTTTAGTTTTTTGAGGAACCTCCATACTGCTTTCCACAGTGGCTGCACCAATTTACATTCCCATGAACAGTGTAGGAGGGTTCCCTTTTTTCCACATCCTCACCAACACTTGTCATTTCTTGTCTTCCAGATAGTGGCCACTCTGACTAGTGTGAGGTGATATTCCATTGTGGTTTTGATTTGCATTTCCCTGATGATTAGTGATGTAGAGCATCTTTTAATGTGCCTGTTGGCCATCTGTATTTCTTCTTTGGAAAAATGTCTGCTCAGGGCCTCTGCCCATTTTTTAATTGGGTTATTTGGTTTTTTTGGTGTTGAGTCATATCACCTCTTTATATATTTTGGATGTTAACCACATATCTTTCATGATTATATTCTCTCATATTGTGCGTTATCTTTTTGTTTCACTGATGGTTTTCTTTGATGTACAGAAGCATTTTAGTTTGATATAATTCCAGGATACAAAATCAATATACAGAAAGCTGTTGCATTCCTATATAGTAACAATGAATTAGCATAAAGAGAAATCAAGAAAATAATTCCATTTACAATTGTATCAAAAAGAATAAAATACCTAGGAATAAGCATAACCAAGGAAGTGAAAGACCTATATTCTGAAAACTCTAATAAAACACTGATGAAAAGAATTGAAGAAGAAACAAATAAATGGAAATCTATCCTATGCTCATGGATAGGAAGAATTAATATTGTCAAAATGGTCATCTTACCCAAAGCAATTTACAGATTCAATACAATCCTTATAAAAATACCAATGGCATTTTTCAATGAACTAGAGCAAATACTCCTAAAATTTATATGAAGCCACATAGCCAAATAGCCAATAGCCAAAGGAATCTTGAGAAAGAAGAGCAAAGGTAGGTGTATCACTCTCCTTGACTTCAAGCTATACTACAAAGCTACAGTAATCAAAACAGTGTGGTACTGGAACAAGAACAGACACATAGATCTGTGGAACAGAATACAGATCCCACGTATAAAGCCACACATATATGGTCAATTAATATATGACAAAGGAGGCAAGAACATACAATAGGGAAAAGGCAATCTCTTCAATAAATGGTGGGAAAACTGGACAGCTACATGCAAGAGAATGAAATTGGATTACTGTTTGACTCCACACACAAAAATAAACTCAAAATAGATTAAAGACCTAAATAAGACATGAAACTCTAAAACTCTTGGAGAAAACATAGGCAAAAATCTCTTGAACACAAGCATAAGTAATTTTTTTCTGGACATGAAAGGAAAATGAAAGCAAAAATAAATAAGTGGGACTACACTAAGTAAAAAAGCTTCATGAACTTTTAAAACTGGAAAATGTCACCACCTTTACCTCTGGGGAGGTGAGTTATTCAAATTTTGTGACTAAGAACAAAATAAGTGAGAAGAAGTACCATGTACCAACTGCCAATACCAAGTACATGGTATTAGCAGTTGAGAAATGAAAAAAAAAAAAGACATATTTTTTTGAAGGAGATTTTACTCTCTGCTTCCAGGAAGAGTCAGGGGTTCTTCTCTCCCTTTGATAGAAAGAAAAGCAAAAAGTGGCTTTGATGTTACAAAGAAACAATGGACACATTGCATTGTTGGTGGGATGGGGGAAAATACACCAGAGGTGGGACATGGCTGATTGGCCTCACCAAGACAGTCTGCGAATGGAGGTCCATGTCGGGGACAGCTGAAAGCACGGCACTGGCAGAGACTGACACCAGAGGCAGATCAAGCCCAAGGGGCAGAAGGGCTCCAGTCATTGCTTGATGTCTGTCAGTCAGAACCACCTGTTATCACGCATGAGCAGTGGGGGCCAGGGCAGGACTCAGGCTCCAGATACTCAGGATATTCAGATTCACTAGGTCTGGGGTGGGGCCAATAAATTTGCATATCTAATCAACTTCCAGGGGTACTAATGCTTCCAGGGCTGTAGTAGACACATTTCTGCTAGAGAGCTTCGTTAATATTCAAGATTGGAATATTATGGGAGATTCAGTCTCCACATTCCTTTAACAGGAGAGTATGTCATACTGAGTTACATTTGGTTCAAATACTAGCACAGCTTTTTGAAACCCTCTGTAACTTAACGGAAAGCCTTGTTATTCCGTTACTCCACTGTTTCATGTTCGGAGTCTCTGAGACACAACCCAAGAAATCCCTGAATATTATACCAGTATTTTTTTTCTCCCCTTCCTCACAAGCAATAGTTAATATCTAGGCCTATTAAAAATCCTTACAGACTCTGAACACCTGTCAATAGAACTGAGAAACACATTAACTCCAGAAAGAGAGCTGAGATTGTTCAACACATTGGTGTTGAACTTGATTTGGTGGTGATGGGACCAGGCACTTAAAAAGGGAAATTCAGGGATATACAGAATATTTTGAACTGAAAAAATCAATGACTCCCAGACAGGTATATTCTGTTTGGCCATCTAAAAAATGTGTCCCCAGGTGATCTGTGTGAAAGAACACTTTAGCTATGGGTTGAAAAGCCTCACTTCCACTATAAAACCATTTCAGCACTTGTTCATTAAATTTAAAACATCAAAGAGGATTTACAAATCTGGAAAACATTTATGAAAAATTTAAATGGGGTGTCACTTTGGCAGTGTAAGTGGCATGAACTGTTTGATTTTCAACTATTTACAGATGTATCTGACTCTGGGATTAATGCACATATTTTCCAGGAGAAATTATGTGTGCACAGTTTTGCTCAAAATTTGCTGAAAGAGGAAAATAAGTTTATATATATATATATATAGTGTAGAACTATTTTCCTGTAACAAGCATGCATCTCTCTCTGTATGTGTATTTGAAAAGAGTAACATATTTTTTTTTCAAATTTTCATTGTTTTATAGCTCTTGATATCAGAAATTCCACATCAGGAAGTTTAAGAACTTAATGTTGTATTTTCATTTTTGTTTGGAATTCCTTACTTCCAAAGTTGCCAAATCCTCCTTTCCTGGTTCACATTTATGTTTGGGAACTTTCTTTAAATAACTATATGGAAACTAGTCACATAAGACAATGCCAAAAGACAGTATGAACATATCTGGCCTTCTAGAAGCCTACACGTTTTCTCAAATATTATTTTTCTACTGTTGATTCCAGTGAATGAATGATACTGTGACTCAGAACTTCAACCTTTGGAGGGGGAAAAAAGGGAGAAAGTTCAAGTCTTAGCCTAGAATATTCTGAAAAATTATGCATTTTCTGTAACACACATTTTAGTTATTATTTATGACACTTCTTACTCTTAACATGATTTGATGTGACTCACATAAGTACATACAATACTTTTAAAAGAAAGCCAAGAAAATAAGGAAGAAGAAAAAATAATTGCTATACATACACTTCACTAGAAGTCTGCTGCCAACTCAGAAAAGAGTTAAAACTATTTTTGAAACTATTTTTTTCTTCTTGGAACTATTTTTTTTTAATAAAAAGTAATTGCTCAAGAGAAGTATAGTTAATCCTGGTACTGATGCTAAGACCTGAGTGAAAATTTTTACCTGGATCAGTTTAGGGAGAATACTCTATAATATTTCTCAAAATCTTTCCTACATGATATTAAAAGGCATGAGTTCTCTACAACCCTCATTATAGGCGAATGGGTCAACCCCAGGGGAGAGCTCAGTTACAGAATGCCATAAGGCTGCAGCATGATGCATTTCAGAAAAATCAGCTCTACCCTCATCTGGCTTAATCTAAGAAAATTTTGTGTATCTAGCAAAATGCATGGTGTATATCCTTCAGGCAATCCTCCCAAGATATAATTATCTTGGAAACAAGCCTCTGAAAAATGTTGAACAATGTTCCCCAATCACTTGGGGAGTATTTTTAAAAACTCAGTCCTCTTAATGGTATTTCTGAAATTTTAGTTCCATACCTCAATCTTCACAGTTGTCTGTGCTGCTGCCATAGGGCAAGTCATCATTGCATCTCACCTGGAATTAGCAAACCCTGATCGCCTTCAGTTCAGACACTTTGGCAACAGTTAAAATAGTGTGAGTAGAATTAAATATTAGACTACTAAAGCATATCTCTGAGCTTAAAAGTCTTGTTCCTTTACTTAGTAAAATAAGCTGTGACATCTTTGGATCTCGACCTGCCTCTCCAAACACCCTTATCTCACACAAATTCTGCACTTTCCCATTCTTTACCAATGCTCACACTGTTTCCTCTAGCGGAAAAAACTCTCTGACCCCACTCCAAATAAGGCCCAATCCCACCTAGTGGTCAAGGCCAGCCAGCTGTGTATCCCATACACCAATGAGAACACTGTCTTTCCCAAAGCTGGAGTTCAATTAATATTGAATGAATGAACAAATAAATGAGCAAATGTTCATCTCAGAATTTTCTCCTGCATTCTGCAGGGAAGTAAGAATTTTTCAATATTTTTCATTTATTTAATTCAATCCTGATGAGGGAAAACAGTCTTTTTTGGCCTGCTTTGGTGCTCCTTAAAAACCAAAGAGAAAAGTTTTCGCATGTGGCTCTCCTTGGGAAGCAGAAAACCTTTCAAGTTAACCTCATGTTGTATCCTCTTAAGGAGACGTTGTTGCACACCACAAATCAGAGCATCTGGGAGGCACAAGCCTAGTCATGACAGAGGGAAAGCCACAGGATAGGAATTTGTCAAGGTCTTAAGACCAGGCAGCCTGGCATAACAGCAATAGCTCAAGGAGGAGAGAAGCATGGGTGTTTGCTCCTCACCTGCCTGCTATTACAGGTGCAATGACACCACAGGACCCTGGGATTTATCAGAGGAAAATGCCCTGGTAATGGGAGTAGAACTAGACCTCATTAAGGTGAAACAGTGTCTGGTCTCCTTGAGGCAGACAAAAGAGAATATGAAATTGATGTGGTCAGCATTACTGCCAAGCTGCATTTGAAAAGAATCAAACAAAGTGGCAGTTGACAGCACTTTAGGAGGAAAATACCCACAAACGAAACAGAAGCATGTTGAATGTAAACCTTTCGTCTTAAATACATTAAAATATGACTTTGCATTTCATTTCCTTCCACAGTGAGATCATTTGGCACAAATCTATAAAAGGAACAAGGTGCGCACATTTAATATGCACATCTCAAAGCCCTAAAGCAGAAGGTGGTGGTAGGATTAATTTAATTACCAAGCTCTCATCCTTTTGAAATAGGTATGGACATGTTTCTAGTGCTGAAAACACAAAAAGTGCTTCATGAAAGGGGGGGTGGACAAACAGCTGCTGACTCTTGACTTGGAGAATATATCTATCACCTGCCACAGCCCTCAAAGATGCTTAGCTATTAAATAAGGAAGACACTGGTTACCCACATTTTCTTGCTTTCTGCCACCTCCTACAATGTGGGTTAGATGGAGGCATTTGTGTACAGCTCCTCTACACTAGTGAACCACAGAGTCCATACAAACAGCCTTTATTGAGATGGACGTCCTTGAGTTGCTTCAGAGAAAGATGGCCAACATGCTTTGGTCTGAGACGCAACTGGCAAGTAGCGGTCTTTCACTCTGTGTCAGGTTTGGTGTTGCTTGTCATTGTTTAAGGGTATTTATTGATTAACAGAAGAGAACTTGGTAATATTTCTTTTTCCTCCAGAAATGTATTTATCCATGCTTTCAAAACAAATGATACTCCACCTCATCTCCCAACTAGGGAACATCTCCCTGCCCCTGCCCACCTGTAGGCTCCCCAGAGGTCAAATCTACCTAGGAGAGCCAACCTCACCTTGAGATGCTGACAAAAGGAATGGGAATGTTCCCCTGCTCTCAGGGACTACGATGCTCCTTCTTCCTTCTCTTGGCTGTTAATTATTTCAAAGTGAGAAATTTATGGACTTGAAATAACATGAGGTCATATCTTACAAAGCATGAACACAGTCTACTTCTTAATTTTAAAAACTTCAAGCTAGATATCTCTATATGTGGGAGATACCACAACTTCTAAAAATAAATTACTATTTTGCTAGAACAGAATGTTTTTTGGATAGCATAAATCTTTGGAGAGCATTAGCTTCTTGGACATACAGTTCTTCTTCAGCCAACTCTGACAGCAATAATAAAGGGCGCAGTTCTGTGCTGTGAGAAAAGGCAAAATAAACAAAAAAGTGCAATATGTTCCTTACAGAGATTTGCTTTGAAACATGACCCATGGTAATAGCAAAAAGAGGGAAATTCTTTAGAAATCTACCCCATCTGAGCAGTTGCTTTAAAATTAAGAAACAATGGACTTTTCTAATCTTAATCTTACTACTTAAAATAACTCCTCCAACAGGGCAAAGGGCAGTGTGGCTAAGGACAAAACAATGAACTGACAAAGAGGTTTCAGTTCTGTCTTGGTGAGACCAGAATTCCGTGAGTCAGCCACTGGAACTTCCCTGATCCAGCTCTCTCTACATGTAAGGTGAGATACAGCAGTAACTTCGCATAGATCAAGACAAATTCACAATAATAATAAAAAGAAGATGAAAGCCTATGTTGAAAAATTCTGAACTTTGTTAATACCACAGCATTTGCACTATTTTAAGGAACTTTCCCAAAGGACTCGTCTTTGTAGCTTTGACTCTCATGGTAAATCCCTAAAGAGGATTGCAATGAGCAACAAGGTAAAAAAAAAATTGCTTTCCAGATCCTAGAGACAAAAGAAAATATGATGTATGGCATGTATGGCAGGATGAGAGGGAAAACAGTAAGCCCAGTGTTGTTTGGGGGCTCCAGGCTGCTGTGCCAGCACAAAGGATTTTACCAAAAGGAGATGGCAGGGTTTACCCAAAAAGTGATGCTGGGGCCAGAAAACAAGCAAGCACTACCAAAAATTATAACCCTCTCATTTCTTACTGTGAAATAAGAACATGTCATTCTCTCTAGCTTAGCATCCAGCAAAGACTTATTTGTTAATGAGTTCAGTGTTCTGGGATGGACTGCTTGTATGTGATTGAGAAAACAATGTGAAACCCCACAAACGGAAGAACCATCATTTCAACATTAATATAATTCCTTTTCCCACCCATTTCTCACAATCATGTACTCTTGATATAGTAAATCTTTTGCAATGGTTCCCATAGCAACTCCTCCTACTATTGCAGAGTGGAAGGCTGCTGGAGTCTTGAAACCCAGCCCTGCCCTGGGCAGGTTTTGTTTTTTTTCTCCTCTCTCTCTCTCTTTCTAATTATTTATTCATATTAAAACTTGGGTATCTTAGAACTTTCCTTGCCCAGCCATCAGAACCTTGGCAGAGGTCAGAACATGCGATCCTTTTAAGGATAAAGGATGTGTTTTTTTTGTTTCATATTTCATTTGCAAAGCAGAGGCCCTAATACTTTTCAAATCTGCACTCTCCTTCACCACTTACAATTGCCCTAACAGCACTTACAAACAAGAGGAGGTGTTTCTGAATGGAGTATGAATAAAAATGTGTTCTAAAGAGTGAAAACATACCCTCTGCTCTGTCCTCAGTTCTAGGATGACCAGGAAAATAAGATGCTGAAAATTCTGTGCAAATATTCATGGGGTGACACAGGCAGGCCTTGCAACACCAGCTTTGGGACTGTATAATGCTTAAGAATTCAAATGATAAGACACACTTCTCATTTCCTTCCTGCAATTTGTTTCTCTGCCCCCAGATAATACCAGCTCTGAGGAGTGGGTTTGGGGACTAGAAAATCAAATATTATTATTAATCACTGTAATTACTTTTCTTGGCCCAACTGTGGGGCTGGGAAGCAAATGAAATTCTCTTGAGTGCAATCTTAACTAAGATGCTGAGCCACGACGTTGCTGAGCCACGATTACCTCATCCTCAGTCATCTTAAACTGGAAGGAATATTACTGCAAAATATTTTTACAAAGATTAATTGAGCTTGTTTATTTACATGCATGATGTCATGAAAGACAAGCTTTAAAGCACTTCTCCCTAAAGATGGAGAAAGTTTTATTACTCCTAAATGTCCAAAAGACTTCAAAGCAAAAAAGTAAGTTTAATTGTCACTTAGGTACATTGGCATGACCATACACTTCAGCTCACCAACTGAGGAAGATTTAAGTTTCAGAGTTAATAATACTTAAATGCCACATTTGAAATCATAGTAGTTATGAGTATAGAGGGCAAGTACCTCAACATAATAAAGGCCATATATGACAAACTCACAGCCAACGTTATACTTAACAGCGAGAAGCTGAAAGCTTTTCCTTTAAGATCGGGAACAAGACAAGGGTGCCCACTCTCCCCACTTCTATTCAACAAAGTACTGGAGGTCCTAGCCCCAGCAATCAGACAACACAAAGAAATAAAAGGCAACCAGATTGGCAAGGAAGAAGTTAAACTGTTACTGTTTGCAGGTGAAATGATATTGTACATAAAAAAACCCTAAAGAATCCACTCTAAAACTATTTGGTCTAATATCTGAATTCAGCAAAGTTGCAAGATACAAAATTAATACACAGAAATCTGTGGCATTCCTATACACTAATAATGAACTAGCAGAGAAAGAAATCAGGAAAACAATTCCATTCACAATTGCATCAAAAAGAATAAAATACCAAGGAATAAACTTAACCAAGGAAGTGAAAGACCTATACCATGAAAACTACAAGACACTTATGAGATAAATTAAAGAAGATACCAATAAATGGAAACACATCCTGTGCTCATGGATAGGAAGAATTAATATTGTCAAAATGGCCATCCTGCCTAAAGCAATCTACAGATTTAATGCAATTCCTATAGGGGGCAGAGCCAAGATGGCGGCATGAGTTGAGCAGTGGAAATCTCTTCCCAAAACCATATATATTTTTGAAGATTCAACAAATACAACTATCCCTAAAAGAGATACAGGACAGAAGATACAAGACAACAGCCAGACTACATCCACACCTGTGAGAACCCAGCGCCTCACGAAGGGGGTAAGATACAAGCCACGGCCCAGCAGGACCCGAGCACCCCTCACCCCAGCTCCTGGTGGGAGGAGAGGAGTCGGAGCGGGGAGGGAGAGAGAGCCCAGGACTGCTAAACACCCAGCCCTAGTCATACACACCAGAGTACAGACACACAGTGCATGGGGTGCTGGATACTAGAGAAATGGGACAGTAAGACCTGTGAGCAGGTGCCTGCAGCCAGCACCCCAGGAACAAAGAAAAGCAAGTGCTTTTTGAAAGACTTAAAGGGACACAGCTGGATAGAAACATTCCGGGACACTTAGCCCAGCTGCTGGGAATCCCAGGGAACACTGGGCGCCCTAACCCCTGGGCGGCAGTGCAGCTTGGAGGCACCTCATGGAGGTAAACAGCCTCCCACCCATTCCCACTCCGACGTGGCTCTGCCAGAGTGGAGCAACAGCCTGAGGCAGCAGGGCAGAGATTCTTTCACAGCGGCAGGGCAAGAATTAGAAACCCCATCCACGTGCAGCTTCCCAGCACAAGCCGATAGGGGTTGCTGTTCTCCCAGGAGAGGAAGGCCACAAATCATCAAGAAGGGACATTCTCCCAGCCAACACACATGCCAGCTTCCCGCAACTACCTCTATCACCATGAAAAGGGACAAAAATTTGATACAGACCAGACTAACCCAGACATCCTCCCCTGACAAGGAATCTGGGGAGATAGACCTAAACAATCTCCCTGAAAAAGAATTCAAAAAAAAGGTCATAACCATGCTAATGGAGCTGCAGAGAAATATGCAAGAGCTAAGGGATGATGTCCAGAGGGAGATTACAGAAATGAAACAATCTCTGGAAGGATTTATAAGCAGAATGGATAAGATGCAAGAGGCCATTGATGTAATAGAAACCAGAGAACAGGAACGCATAAAAGCTGACAAAGAGATAAAAGTATCAGCAGGAATGAAACAATATTAAGAGAACTGTGTGACCAATACAAAAGAAACAATATATGCATTATAGGGGCACCTGAAGAAGAAGAGAGAGAAAAAGGGATAGAAAGTGTCTTTGAAGAAATAATTGCTGAAAACTTCCCCAAACTGGGGGAGGAAATAATTGTTCAGGCCATGGAAGTACACAGAACTCCCAACAGAAAAGACTCAAGGAGAACAACACCAAGACACATAATAATTAAAATAACAAAGATTAAGGACAAGGACAGAGTTTTAAAGGCAGCTAGAGAGAGGAAAAAGGTTACCTACAAAGGAAAACCAATCAGGTTATCAGATTTCTCAACAGAAACCTTACAGGCTAGAAGAGAATGGCATGACATATTTAATGCAATGAAACAGAAGGGCCTTGAAACAAGAATACTGTATCCAGCATGATTATCATTTAAATATGAAGAAGGGATTAAACATTTCCCTACAAGCAAAATTTGAGGGAATTTGCCTCCCACAAACCAAGTCTACAGAGTATTCTAGAGGGACTGCTCTAAATGGGAGCACTCCTAAGGCTAAATAGATGTATGTCACCAGAGAAAATAAAACCACAGCAAAGAAAGCAGACCAACCAAATACTAACTAAAGGCAAAAAATAAAATCAACTACCCACAAAAGCAGTTAAAGGAAACACAAAAAAGCACAGAACAAAACAACCAACATATGAAGAATAGAGGAGGAAGAATAAGAAGAGAGAGAAATAAAGAATCACCAGAGAGTGTCTATAACAGCTCAATAAGCAAGCTAATTTAGGCAGTAAGATACTAAAGAAGCTAACCTTGAACCTTTAGTAATCACGAATCTAAAGCCTGCAATGGCAATAAGTACATGTCTTTCAATAATCACCTTAAATGTAAATGGACTGAATGCACCAATCAAAAGACACAGAGTAATAGAATGGATAGAAAAGCAAGACCCATCTCTATGCTGCTTACAAGAGACCCACCTCAAACCCAAAGGCATGAACAGACTAAAAGTCAGGGGATGGAAAAAGATATTCCATGCAAACAACATGGAGAAAAAAGCAGTTGTTGCAGTACTAGTATCAGAAAAAATAGACTTCAAAACAAAGAAAGTAACAAGAGATAAAGAAGGACATTACATAATGATAAAGGGGTCAGTCCAACAAGAGGATATAACCATTATAAATATATATGCACCCAACACAGGAGCACCAGTGTATGTGAAACAAATATTAACAGAACTAAAGGAGGAAATAGAATGCAATGCATTCATTTTAGGAGACGTCAACACACCACTCACTCCAAAGGACAGAGTGAAAATAAGTAAGTACATGGAGGCACTGAACAATACACTAGAACAGATGGACCTAATAGACATCTATAGAACTCTACATCCAAAAGCAACAGGATACACATGGAACATTCTCCAGAATAGACCACGTACTAGGTCACAAAAAGAGCCTAGTAAATTCCAAAAGATTGAAATTCTACCAACCAACCTTTCAGACCACAAAGGTATAAAACTAGAAATAAATTCTACAGAGAAAACAAAAAGGCTCAGAAACACTTGGAGGCTTAACAACATGCTCCTAAATAATCAAAGGATTAATGACCAGATTAAAATGGAGACCCAGCAATATACAGAAACAAATGACAACAACACAAAGGCCCAACTTCTGTGGGATGCAGTGAAAGCAGTCTTCAGAGGAAAGTACATAGCAATCCAGGAATACTTAAAGAAGGAAGAACAATTCCAAATGAATAGTCTAATGTTATAATTATCGAAATTGGAAAAAGAAGAACAAATGAGGCCTAAAGTCAGCAGAATGAGGGACATAATAAAGATCAGAGAAGAAATAAATAAAATTGAGAAGAATAAAACAATAGAAAAAATCAATGAAACCAAGAGCTGGTTCATTGAGAAAATAAACAAAATAGATAAGACCCTAGCCAGACTTATTAAGAGAAAAAGAGAATCAACACACATCAACAGAATCAGAAATGAGAAGCAAAACCCCATAGAAATACAAAGAATTATTAGGGAATACTATGAAAACCTATATTCTAACAAGCTGGAGAACCTAGAAGAAATGGGCAACTTCTTAGAAAAATACAACCTTCCAAGACTGACCAAGAAGAAACACAGAATCTAAACAAACCAATTACCAGCAAACAAATTGAAATGGTGATCAAAAACTACCCAGGAACAAAACCCCCAGGCCACACAGATTTACCTCGGAATTTAATCAGACATATAGAGAAGACATAATACCCATTCTCTTTGAAGTTTTCCAAAAAATAGAAGATGAGGGAATACTCCCAAACTCATTCTATGAAGCCAACATCACCCTAATACCAAAACCAGGCAAAGACCCCACCAAAAAAGAAAACTACAGACCAATATCCCTGATGAATGTAGATGCAAAACTACTCAACAAAATATTAGCAAAATGAATTCAAAAATACATCAAAAGGATAATACACCATGACCATGGTGGGATTCATCCCAGGGATGCAAGGATGATGGTACAACATTCGAAAATCCATCAACATCATCCACCACATCAACAAAAAGAAAGACAAAAACCACATGATCATCTCCATAGATGCTGAAAAAGCATTCGACAAAATTCAACATCCATTCATGATAAAAACTCTCAGAAAAATGGGCATAGAGGGCAAGTACCTCAACATAATAAAGTCCATATATGATGAACCCACAGCCAACATCATACTGAACAGCGAGAGGCTGAAAGCTTTTCCTCTGAGATCAGGAACAAGACAGGGATGCCCACTCTCCCCACTGTTGTTCAACGTGGTACTGGAGGTCCTAGCCATGGCAATCAGACAAAACAAAGAAATACAAGGAATCCAGATTGGTTAAGAAGAAGTCAAACTCTCACTATTTGCAGATGACATGATACTGTACATAAAAAACACTAAAGACTCCATTCCAAAACTACTAGAACTAATATCAGAATACAGCAAAGTTGCAGAATACAAAATTAACACACAGAAATCTGTAGCTTTCCTATACACTAAAAATGACCTAATAGAAAGAGAAATCAGGAAAACAATTTCATTCACAATTGCATCAAAAAGAATAAAATACCTAGGAATAAACCTAACCAAGGAAGTGAAAGACCTATATCCTGAAAACTATAAGACACTCTTAAGAGAAATTAAAGAGGACACTAACAAATGGAAACTCATCCCATGCTCCTGGCTAGAAAGAATTAATATCATCAAAATGGCCATCCTGCCCAAAGCAATATACAGATTCGATGCAATCCCTATCAAATTACCAACTGCATTCTTCAATGAACTGGAATAAATAGTTCAAAAATTCATATGGAAACACCAAAGACCCCGAATACTCAAAGCAGTCCTGAGAAGGAAGAATAAAGTGTGGGGGGGATCTCGCTCCCCAACTTCAAGCTCTACTACAAAGCCACAGTAATCAAGACGATTTGGTACTGGCACAAAAACAGAGCCACAGACCAGTGGAACAGAATAAAGACTCCAGACATTAATCCAGACATATATGGTCAATTAATATATGATAAAGGAGCCATAGGCATACAATGGGGAAATGATAGCCTCTTCAACAGCTGGTGTTGGCAAAACTGGACAGCTACATGTAAGAGAATGAAACTGGATCACTGTCTAACCCCATATACAAAAGTAAATTCGAAATGGATCAAAGACCTGAATGTAAGTCATGAAACCATAAAACTCTCAGAAAAAAATACAGGCAAAAATCTCTTGGACATGAACATGAGAGACTTCTTCATGAACATATCTCCCCAGGCAAGGGAAACAAAAGCAAAAATGAACAAGTGATAGTATATCAAGCTGAAAAGCTTCTGTACAGCAAAGGATGTCATCAATAGAACAAAAAGGTATCCTACAATATGGGAGAATATATTCATAAATGACAGATCCGTTAAAGTGTTGACATCCAAAATATATAAAGACTTCATGCACCTCAACAAAGAGCAAATAATCCAATTAAAAAATGGGCCGAGGAGATGAACAGACAGTTCTTCAAAGAAGAAATTCAGATGGCCAACAGACACATGAAAAGATGCTCCACATCACTAGTCATCAGAGAAATGCAAACTAAAACCACAATGAGATATCACCTCACACCAGTAAGGATTGCCACCATCCAAAACACAAACAACAACACATGTAAGCAAGGTTGTGGAGAAAGGGGAACCCTCTTACACTGCTGGTAGGAATGTAAATTAGTTCAACCATGTGGAAAGCAATATGGAGGTTCCTCAAAAAGCTCAAAATAGACTTATCATTTGACCAAGGAATTCCACTTCTAGGAATTTACCCTAAGAATGCAGCAGCCCAGTTTGAAAAGACAGATACACCCCTGTGTTTATCTCAGCAATATTTACAATAGCCAAGAAATGGAAGCAACCTAAGTGTCCATCAGTAGATGAATGGATAAAGAAGATGTGGTACATATACACAATGGACTATTATTCAGCCATAAGAAGAAAACAAATCTTAGCATTTGCAACAACATGTTTGGAGCTAGAGGGTATTATGCTCAGTGAAACAAGTCAGGCGGAGAAAGACAAGTATCAAATGATTTCACTCATATGTGGAGTAGAAGAATAAAGAAAAACTGAAGGAATGAAACAACAGCAGAATCACAGAACCCAAGAATGGACTAACAGTTACCAAAGGGAAAGGAACTGGGGAGGATGGGTGGGAAGGGAGGGATAAGGGTGGGGGAGAAAGAAAGGGGGCATTATGATTAGCATGTAGGGGGGGTCATGAGGAGGGCTGTGCAACATAGTGAAGACAAGTAGTGATTCTACAGCATCTTACTACTCTGATGGACAATGACTGTAATGGGGTGTGTGGGGGGGACTTGGTGAAGGGGGGAGCCTAGTAAACATAATGTTCTTCATGTAATTGTAGATTAATGATAACAACAACAACAACAAAATACCAACAACATTCTTCAACAAACTAGAGAAAATCATCCTAAAATTCATATGGAACCACAAAGACCCCAAATAACCAAAGCAATCCTTAGAAGGAAAAATAAAGCTAGGGGTATTATGCTTCCCAACTTCAAGCTTTACTAACAAGCCACAGTAATCAAGACAACTTGGTACTTGCCCAAGAAGAGACCCATAGACCAATAGAACAGACTAGAGAGGCCTGATATAAACCCAACCATATATAGTAAATTAATACATAATAAAGGAGCCCTGGATACACAATGGGGAAATGACAGCCTCTTCAACAGCTGGTGTTGGCAAAACTGGACAGCTACATGCAAGAAAATGAAACTGGATTATTGTCTAATCCGATACACAAAAGTAAACTCAAAATGGATCAAAGACCTGAATGTAAGTCATGAAACCATAAAATTCTTAGACGACAACATAGGCAAACATCTCCTGAATATAAGCATGAGCAATTTCTTCCTGAATTCACCTCCTCGAGCACGGGAAACAAAAGCAAAAAATGGACTCATGGGACTACATCAAACTAAAAAGTGCCTGTAGGGCAAAAGATACCATCAACAGAACAGAAGGCATCCTACAGTTTATGAGAATATATTTGTAAATTACATATCTGACAAGGGGTTAAGATCCAAAATATATAAAGAACTTAGATGCCTCAACACCCAGAAAGCAAATAACCCTATTAACAAATGAGCAGAGGATATGAAGAGATAGTTCTCCAAAGAAGAAATTCAGACAGCCAACAGACACATGAAAAGATGCTCCACATCACTAATCATCAGGGAAATGCAAATTAAAACCACAATGAGATATCGCCTCACACCAGTAAGGATAGCCAGCATTGAAAAGACTAAGAACAACAAATGCTGCTGAGGATACAGAGAAAGGGGAATGCAAGCTAGATTGTGGAAAACAATATGGAGGTTCCTCAAAAAACTAAAAACAGAAATACCATTTGACCCGGGAATTCCACTACTTGGAATTTATCCAAAGAATACAACTTCTCGGATCCAAAAAGACATATGCACCTCTATGTTTATCACAGCACTATTTACAATAGCCAAGATACGGAAGCAACCTAAGTGTCCATCATTAGATGAATGGATAAAGAAGATGTGGAACTTATATACAATGGAATACTATTCAGCCATAAGAAAGAAACAAATCCTAACATTTGCAACAACATGGATGGAACTGAAGGACATTATGCTCAGTGAAATAAACCAGGCAGAGAAAGACAAGTGCCAAATGATTTCCCTCATTTGTGGAGTATAAGAACAAAGCAAAACTGAAGGAACAAAAAAGCAGCAGGCTCACAGATTCCAAGAATGAACTAGTGGTTACCAAAGGGGAGGGGTGGGAGAGGGTGGGTGGGGAGGGAGGGAGAAGGGGATTGTGGGGGATCATGTTTAGTACACATTGTGTGGGAGATCACGAGGAAAACTGTGTAGCACAGAAAAGGTAAACAGTGAATCTGTGGTATCTTTCTACACTGATGGACAGTGACTGCATTGGGGTATGGGTGGGGACTTGATAATATGGGTAAATGCAGTAACCACATTGTTTTTTCATGTGAAACCTTCATAAGAGTGTATATCAATCATACCTTAAGTAAAAATTTTTTTAAAAAAAGAAATCATAGTAGTTATACTTTAATAACTTGGTGGCACATTTTCTTTTCTGATAAACGTACATATAGGGCCTCCATCATTGCACTACTCTGTAGGATGCCATTCACATTGAGAAAGTCATAGATTTATGAATTTCTTAAGACCTCTTCAGCAGGTGGAATTAAAGTCTTTTGATCTTAAACCAAAAACAGGATATTATGACAAATTTCCACGAGTGGAAAGTAAAGTATCCCAAGGAAAATATGCCTTTATAAAATTTTTACAGAAGTAAATATTAAATATATTAAATGAACTTAATTTAAGTCCATCAGTATGGACTATATATAGTACACACCAAAATGCTTTGATTGAGACTTATTGTCATTTGAAACCACTGATTATTTTGTGGTATAAGCCACAGTGATTAAAAAGATTGAAGTTTTCAAAGAGTGGATTTACTGTCAGGCAGTTGAGTTTGAGACCACATGAACTCAGTATTTTGTCCATTTATTTACATGTCACTGTGACATTGCTTTATAGGTGGCAGGAAACCAAAACTTTCATTTTTGTGAACTTGTTTACACACACTCCATTCTTGTGTAATTTGGGACACATCCATTTATTCCAGCCAGTCTAGTTTCTTTACCTAAAAAATTATTACAGAATCCCTAAGGCCTCTTTGATCTGA
This sequence comes from Manis javanica, assembly GCF_040802235.1. Classification (NCBI taxonomy): domain Eukaryota; kingdom Metazoa; phylum Chordata; class Mammalia; order Pholidota; family Manidae; genus Manis; species Manis javanica. The sequence continues at coordinate 99,614,490 of NC_133157.1, read as the reverse complement.
TTTTATAAGATTATGATTGATCCATTGATACTTTCAGGAAGATATAGTTGCACTGTAGTCAGAGACACAGCCTTAAAAAATGTTAATATTCCATAGGTCAAATTGCAGCATAGGGACATTCAAATAGGTCAACTCCTATTACTGTTTTGAAAAATATATATTGATGTATAATTGACATACAATAAACTGCACATAATTAAAGTGTAAACTTTGATGTTTTTAATAATGTATATGCTTGTCATCACCACAATCAAAATAATGAACATATCCATCACCCAGATAAATTCCTCATGTTTCTTTGTAATCCCTTTTTCCTGCCCTGTCCCTTCCCCAACCCCATTCCAATTCCCAGGCAACCACAGATCTGCTTTATTTCACTATAGATTCACTTGTATTTTCTAGAATTTTACATAAATACAATTATATATGAATTCTTTCTTTGGCTTCTTTCACTCAGTATAACTATTTTTGAGATTCATTCATGTTCGTGAAAATAATAGTATCCATTCCTTTGTATTACTGAGCAGTATTTGATTGTATGAAGAGATCAAAGTTTGTTTACCATTCATACATGATGGACATTGCAGTTTCCAGTTTGGGATTATTACAAACAAAGCTGCTAGGAACATTTGTTTTTATATTTGTCTGGACATATATTTTTCATTTCTGTGAGCAGAGTGGCTGGATCATATAGTAAGTGTATCTTCAACTTCTTAAGAAATTGACAGATTATTTCAAAAGGGGTCGTATGCATGTACATTGCCACTAGCAGAATACGAGAGTTCTAGTTGCTCCATATTCTTGCCAACATTGGCATCATCAGTCTTTTTAATCTTAGACATTCTAACAGTGTGTAGTGATATGCAGCTGTGGTTTCAATTTGCATTTCGTGATGCTCAGCATATTTCCACAAGCTTATTGGCCATCTATATATTTTCTTCAGTGAAATATCTATTCAAGTCTTTTGCTCACTTTGTTTTTGGCTGTTTATCTTTGTATTACTGAGTCTTTAAACTTCTTTACATATTCCGAAAACAAGTTTCTTAGCTGATACGTGAATTGCAAGTATTTTCTCCCTGTGAGTGTACTTTCATTCTCCTTACAGTTCTTTCACAGAATAGAGTTCTTAAACTGATGAAATCTAATTTATCAAAACTTTCTTTTATGGATTATGCTTTTGGTGTTATATGTAAGAAATCTTTGCCTAACCAAACACCACAAAGATTTTCTCCTATGAGAAAAGAAATTTTTTGTAGAAGTTTTGTAGTTTTATGGGGTTTTTTGAAGTGTAGTTGATATATGTACCCACATGCTACCACATTATTTACAATAGCCAATAGATGAATGGTTAAAGATGATGTGGAATATACACAAAATGGAATATTATGCAGCCATAAAAAGAAGAAATAGTGCCACTTGCAACATAAATGGACCTAGAGGGTATTATGCTAAGTGAAATAAGCCAGGCAGAGAAAAAGGCAAGTACCATATGATGTCACTTATATGTGGAACCTAAAAAGAAAAAAAACAGAAGACAAAATGAATAATTTTATGTTTTATACATAGGTATCTGGTCCATTTAGACTTGACTTTGTATATGATACAAGGTGTGAACTGTGAAACACATCATTTTTTTGCACATATGGTATTTCAGTTGTTCCAGTAAAATTAGTTGGAAATATTATCCTTTTTCCACTAAATTGCCTTTACAGCTTTGTCAAAAATTAATGACCCATACAGGTGTGGTCCTGTTTATGGAATACCCTTCAAGATTTGCCTATTAATCCTTGCTGTTTTATCAGTTTTTGCCTCCTATATTTTGATGTTCTGTTATTAGATGCACTGATACTTCTAAAGGTTGTGTTCTATAATGAAATGGCCCCATTATCATTATAAAATGAACTTCTCTGTTACTGCTAATGTTCTTTGCTCTGAAAACTGCTCTGTCTTATAGTAATATAACCACTGAAGCTTTCTTATGATTAGTGTTAGCATGATATATCCTTTTCCTCTTTTACTTTTAACCTAATTATGTTTTATAGTTAAACTGCATTTCTTACAAGCAGCATAGAGTGATTCATGCTTTTTTTCCCACTTGGCAATTTCTGCCTTTTGATTGGAGTGGTATGTCATTGTGATTTAATGTAATTATAGAAATGGTTGAGTTATGTCTACCATCTCACTATTTATTTTTATTTGTCCCATCTATTTCTTGTTAAATGGTTGAATTATATTTATCATTTCGCTATATGTCCCATCTACTTCTTGCTCCATTTTTCCTTTTCTCTGCTTTCTTTTAGATTCAGTATTTTAAAAAATCATTTATTTAATTAAGAACTATTAACTGTCATCTACTCTGTGTCAGGGATTATTCTAGATACTGGAAATACAATAGTGAGTAAAGTAGACAGAATCCCTGCCTTCTGAGACCAATACTTGAGTTGGAAGGATAACAAGGCAACCAGCCTGGCTGGAGCAGGATGTGTAAGGAACAGAGTGGGAGGAACTGAAGTAAGAGGTTTAGTCAAGGGTCAGATCATATAAGGCCTTGTAGATCAGGGGTTTGGGTTTTATCCTCAGTGTGATGAGAAACTACTGACAGGTATTGAGCATGAAAGTAGCAGGATCTGGTTTACATTTTAAAAGAATCATTCTGGCTGCTGTGTGGCAAAGCTGGAGTAGAAGCTTTGGAGGCCTCTGCACTCTCCCAATGGAAGGAGAAGGGTTGTTTAGATTAGGAAGAAGCGAGTCAGATGGTGACTGGTTGGGTTCTATAGGCAATGCCTTTATTTTTAAGGGAGAACTGACAGAACCTACTAATCCATCGTATTTGAAAAAGGTAAAAGATAAATCAGGGATGGTGGTTTCTAGGTTTTTATCTGAGCATCTGCATGAAAGCTGGTGACATTTGCTACAAAAGGTTAGGATTTGTTTTGGACATGAAAGGTTTGATGTGTTTATTAGGTATACAAATGGAGACATCAATTAGAAAGTTGGATAGAAGCCTAGAAGAGGAGGGGAGAGGTCACACTGGAGAGGAATATTTCCAAGGCACCAGTGGACTTGTGTAAACTTTCTAAAAACTATCTCAATTGATATATCCCAGGAGAAGAATTTATTTTCTTGTGGTGCAAATGTACTATACTTCTTTGTACTCCAAGTTCAACACACAGCCTATATTAGTGAAGGTTCTCTGATCACACATGCAGTAATTGACTCTGGAGAGTTTAAACAAAAAATAAATTAAATGAAAGGAAATTTTCAATAGTCGCATTGAAGGATTATGGAAAACCATTACACAGGAAGGCCAGCAACCAAGGCCAGACCAGAGGTCCCCATAATAAGAGTTTGAGGAATTGCTATTAATAAAAACCCAGGGTTAAGGTCCAATAGCTTTAGGTCCTCCAGGGTCATTGCAATGCTCTAAAAAGCCAGGAGAAGGGCCATATGCTAGAAAAAGGGATTGAAATAAATCCTGTTGTTCAAAGTATAGTTACTGGATCAGCAGCTTGTTTGGAATGCAGAATCTTAGTGCCTCCCAACCCCCAGACCTAATAAATTAGAATTTGCAAAATCACCAAGTGATTAAAAAACGTCAATGGTTGAGAAATACTGAAAACTAAGTGATCTTCTAACCATAAAATTCTCTGATTGTCTGAACTAGGCAGATGTTTTCATACAGCAGCTACATCACAGAAGGTTCTTTTTGATTTTTACCAAAATTATTGTAGGATTCCATGTCGATTTGTTTATTGTGTTTTTGAGCATTTCATGTGTAATTTTCCTATTTCCAGTTGCTCTGAATATTATTATATAGATATATAGCAACATATATATATTACTATCTATAGCTGTATCTCTCTATATCTCTCTATATATGATGTATCTATCTTATACTCATGTATTTCTGTCAACATTTTACCACTTCAAGTGAAGCTTAGAAACTTTACTTCCTCTTAGGCCCCTTGACCTTCCCCACTTTTAAATATCATTATCTTAAGCATCAGATGGTATTACAATTTTTGTTTAGTGGCATCATATTTAATTTATAAAACACAGGAAGAGAAGGGTGATCTATTATATGGACATCTAATTCTGTTCTCATTGATTTTACTTCCTGATACTCCAAAATTCCTTCTTTTGTCATTTCCTTTCTGTTTGACGAACTTCCTTTAGTTATTCTTTAAGGATAGGTCTGCTAGTGACAAATTCCTTTAGCTTTTCTTGACCTGAGAATGTTATTTTGCCTTCATTCATAAAGTATAGTTTCACCAGACACTAAGTATGGTTGACAGCTCTTTTCTTTCAGCATTTGAAAAATGCTTTGCCTCTTCTTTCTGGATTCCATGGTTTGAGATTATAAATCCACTGTCATTCTTATGTGTTGTTTCAGCATTTGAAAAATGCTTTGCCTCTTCTTTCTGGATTCCATGGTTTCAGATTATAAATCCACTGTCATTCTTATGTGTCATAATGTGTTGTTTCTTTCTGGCTGTTTTCAAGACTTTTTGTCTTTAGTTTTCAGAAATTTAATTTGGATATGTCTTAATGTGGATTTCTTTGAGTTTATCCTATTTGGAGTTTGCTTAGCTTCTTGAGTCTGTAGGTCAATGTTTTTTTGCCAAAATGTTTAGCCATTATTTCTTTGAATACTCTTTCAGTCCCACTTCTTTCTTCTCCTTTTGGGACTGCACTGATGTTAGATCTTCTATTATTGTCTCACATATCTCTGAAGTTCTATCCATTTTTTTCCAGTCTCTTTCCCCTCTGTTGTTCAGGTTGGATAAATTCTATTGACTTGTCTTCAATTTAATTAATTCTATTCTCTGTCAAATCCTCCCTACTATTGAGTCCATTCATCCAGTGTTTCTGTTTCTTTTACTGCATTATTTAGTTCTATAATTTCCATTTGGTTCTTTTTTATCACTTTAATTTCTTTGCTGAGATTTTCTGTATTTTTCATTTGTTTTAAGAAAATTTATAATACCTTGGTGAAGCATTTTTATGATGTCTGCTTTAAAATCCTGGTTCTTCATGTACAGGTGATTTTTGTATCATATCCTAAACATTTTTACCTTTAGGTTAGCAGACTCTGGGCCTAATTTAGATCTGTGATGATAGCAGGCAGTCACCATATTTAGGTTTAGCACACAGGTCCTGGCCTAATTTTCTGGTCTGTGGTTCCAATGACAACTTAATCTGCAAAACCATGAGGTGCTGTTTTCTTTGGTGCCACTGAGGCTCCCACTAGTCCCTACTGATACTGCCTAGGATGATGGGTATAGTTGACCCAAGCTAGGGTATCTAGTGCCTCTAGGTGGGGAAAGGGTTTCTCTGTCCAGAAAGACAAAAAGATTTCTTGGACCAGGTCCTTATTGTGGAGGTTTTGTTGGTGCCACCCAGACACTCAGTGTCTTTCGGTGGAGGGTAGGAGTCTCAGACCTGGAGGGAGTTAGAGCACCTCCTGGGCCAGTCACTAGTTGCAGCAAGATCCCCCTTGCCAGTGTTTCTCAGTGTATTTGGTTGAGGAGGGAGTCTCAGCCCTAGTAAGGAAGGAGCACTTTCCCTGGCCACTTAGCAGGGCTGTCAATCAGTCCACGTTGCTCATTGGTGCTGCTGACTGTGCCTGTTTTTGCCAGCAGGACTCTTGTTCAATCCAGGAGACTAATTAGCCTACCTGAAGTTACCTTTTTTAGGGTTGGGTCAGAAAATGCAAAGCCTGAGTCACCTTCTTCTGTTGGGCAAGGGGATCATAAGGCTTGCACCCTGATGCTGTTTTTCCCTCCAGTTCTGAAGTCACTTTCTACTTACCCTCCTCTTTCCACCATTCAGAGTTCTCCCTTGGTTACCTCTTCCATTATTTCCAGGGTCTGTGTTGTACTTAATAGGGGAAGATGAGTCTACATCATTTTACCTAGACCAGAAGTCCCTGGATTGAGTATTTTTTAAATGATTCCACTTACCTGCTATGTTTTCTTGCTAGTGATAACTCTGTGTCATTATTTCAGTAACTACTTTAGGGTTTATAGAATAGCATACATCTTTACCTTATCAGAACCTACCCTCAAATGATACTATACCACTTTACAGATAGGATAAGAACTTTACAGCAGCATACTTCCATCTCTCTTCATCCTATTGTTGTCATACATTTTATTTCTACATATGACAAACTCCACAATATGTACTCCACCATACATTGTTAGTGTTTTAAGCAATTGGTTTTCTTTTTAAGAGATTTAAATAATACAAAAACATTAGAAGGGGAGCCAAGATGGCGGTGTGAGTAGAGCAGTGGAAATCTCCTCCCAAAACCACATATATTTTTGAAAATACAACAATACAACTATTCCTAAAAGAGAGACCAGAAGACACAGGACAAGAGCCAGACTACATCCACACTCACGAGAAACCAGCGCCTCGCAAAGGGGATAAGATACAAGCCCTGGCCTGGCGGGACCCAAGTGCCCCTCACCCCAGCTCTGGGCGGGAGGAGGGGAGTCGGAGCAGGGAGGGAGAGGGAGCCCAGAACTGCTAAACATCCAGCCCTAGCCATCCACACTGGGAGCACAGATACACAGCACGAGGGGTGCTGAATACTAGGGAAACAGGACAGTAAGACCTGTGAGCAGGTCCCCACAGCTGGCGCCCCTGGAACAAAGAAAAGCGAGTGTTTTTGAAAGTCTTAAAGGGACAGGGACACGACAGCTGGACGAAAGCATCCAGGGACACTCAGCCCAGCAGCTGGGAATCTCAGGGAACTCCGGGCACCCTAAACCCCTGGATAGCAGGGCAGCTCAGAAGCTGTCACAGAGATAAAAAGCCTCCTGGCTGTTTCACCTCCAACATGGCTCCACCATATTGGAGCGGCAGCCGGAGGCAGGTCACACCCACAGCAAATGCAGAGCTAAACTCCATAGCTGCCGGCAAGAACCAGAAGTCCTGTCTGCATGCAGCTGCACAGCACAAGCCGCTATAGGTTGCTGTTCTCCCAGGAGAAGAAGGCCATAAACCAACAAGAAGGGACATTCTCCCAGTCATCATTTGTGCCAGCTCTGCAAACTATCTCTATTGCCATGAAAAGGCAGAAAAATTTGATGCAGACCAAAATCACAACCCCTGAGAAGGAGATAGACCTAACCAGTCTTCCTGAAAGAGAATTTAAAATAAAAATCATAAACATGCTGACAGAGATTCAGAGAAATATACAAGAGCTAAGGGATGAAGTCCGGAGGGTGATTACAGATGTCCAGGGTGATTACAGAGAAATGAAACAATCTCTGGAAGGATTTATAAGCAGAATGGATAAGTTGCAAGAGGCCATTGAAGGAATAGAAACCAGAGAACAGGAACGCATAGAAGTTGACGCAGAAAGAGATAAAAGGATCTCCAGGAATGAAACAATATTAAGAGAATTGTGTGACCAATCCAAAAGGAACAATATACGCATTATAAGGGTACCAGAAGAAGAAGAGAGAGAAAAAGGGATAGAAAGTATCTTTGAAGAAATAATTGCTGAGAACCTCCCCAAACTGAGGGAGGAAATAGTTGCTCAGACTACAGAGGCACAAAGAACTCCCAACAGATGAGACCCAAAGAGGACAACACCAAGACACATAATAATTAAAATGGAAAAGATCAAGGACAAGGACAGAGTATTAAAGGCAGCCAGAGAGAAAAAAAAAGGTCACCTACAAAGGAAAACCCACCAGGCTATCATCAGACTTCTCAACAGAAACCTTACAGGCCAGAAGAGAATGGCATGATATATTTAATGCAATGAAACAGAAGGGCCTTGAACCAAGGCTACTGTATCCAGCACACTTATCATTAAAATATGAAGGAGGGATTAAACCATTCCCAAACAAAAGTTGAGGGAATTTACATCCCACAAACCACCTCTACAGGTTATTTTAGAGGGACTGCTCTAGATGGGAGCACTCCTAAAAAGAGCACAGAACAAAACACTCAACATATGAAGAATGGAGAAGGAGGAATAAGAAGGGAGAGAAATAAACATCAGACTGTGTTTATAATAGCTCAATAAGCAAGTTAAGTAAGACAGTAAGGTAGTAAAGAAGCTAACCTTGAACCTTTGGTAACCATGAATTTAAAGCCTGCAATGGCAATAAGTACATATCTTTCAATAATCACCCTAAATGTAAATGGACTGAATGCACCAATCAAAAGACACAGAGTAATAGAATGAATAAAAAAGCAAGACTCATCTATATGCTGCTTACAAAAGACTCACCTCAAACCCAATGACATACACAGATTAAAAGTCAAGGGATGGAAAAAGATACTTCATACAAACAACTGAGAAAAAAAGCAGGTGTTGCAATACTACTATCAAACAAAATAGACTTCAAAACAAAGACAGTAACAAGAGATAAACAAGGACACTACATAATGATAAAGGGGTCAGTCCAACAAGAGAATATAACCATTATAAACATATATGTACCAATAAAGAGAACCAATATATGTGAAACAAATACTAACAGAATTAAAGGAGAAAATAGAATGCAATGAATTCATTTTGGGAGACTTTAACACACTGCTTACTCCAAAGGACAGATCTATCAGACAGAAAATAAATAAGGACACAGTGGCACTGAACAACACACTAGAACAGATGGACCTAATAGACATCTATAGAACTCTACATCCAAAAGCAACAGGATATACATTCTTCTCAAGTGCACATGGAACATTCTCCAGAATAGACCACATACTAGGCCACAAAAAGAGCCTCAGTAATACCAAAAGATTGAAATTCTACCAACAAACTTCTCAGACCACAAAGGCATAAAACTAGAAATAAATTCTACAAAGAAAACAAAATGCTCACAAACACATGGAGGCTTAACAACATGCTCCTAAATAATCAATGGATCAACAAACAAATTAAAATAGAGATTAAGGAATATATGGAAACAAATGACAACAATACAAAGCCCCAACTTCTGTGGGATGCAGCGAAAGCAGTCTTAAGAGGAAAGTATATAGCGATCCAGGAACACTTAAAGAAGGAAGAACAATCCCAAATGAATAGTCTAACATCACAATTATCGAAACTGGAAAAAGAAGAACAAATGACGCCTAAAGTCAGCAGAAGGTGGGACATAATAAACATCAGAGAAGAAATAAACAAAATTGAGAGGAATAAAACAATAGCAAAAATCAATGAAACCAAGAGCTGGTTCTTTGAGAAAATAAACAAAATAGATAAGCCTCTAGCCAGACTTATTAAGAGAAAAAGAGAGTAAACACACATCAACAGAATCAGAAACGAGAAAGGAAAAATCCCGACGGGCCCCACGAAATACAAAGAATTATTAGAGAATACTACAAAAACCTATATGCTAACAAGCCGGAAAACCTAGGAGAAATAGACAACTTCCTAGAAAAATACAACCTTCCAAAACTGACTCAGAAAGAAACAGAAAATCTAAACAGACAATTACAAGCAACGAAATTGAAGCAATAATCAAAAAACTACCCAAGAACAAAACCCCCAGGCCACACAGATTTACCTCAGAATTTTATCAGGCATACAGAGAAGACATAATACCCATTATCCTTAAAGTTTTCCAGGAAATAGAAGAGGAGGGAATACTCCCAAACTCATTCTATGAAGCCAACATCACCCTAATACCAAAACCAGGCAAAGACCCCACCAAAAAAGAAAACTACAGACCAATATCCCTGATGAATGTAGATGCAAAACTACTCAACAAAATATTAGCAAAATGAATTCAAAAATACATCAAAAGGATAATACACCATGACCATGGTGGGATTCATCCCAGGGATGCAAGGATGATGGTACAACATTCGAAAATCCATCAACATCATCCACCACATCAACAAAAAGAAAGACAAAAACCACATGATCATCTCCATAGATGCTGAAAAAGCATTCGACAAAATTCAACATCCATTCATGATAAAAACTCTCAGAAAAATGGGCATAGAGGGCAAGTACCTCAACATAATAAAGTCCATATATGATGAACCCACAGCCAACATCATACTGAACAGCGAGAGGCTGAAAGCTTTTCCTCTGAGATCAGGAACAAGACAGGGATGCCCACTCTCCCCACTGTTGTTCAACGTGGTACTGGAGGTCCTAGCCATGGCAATCAGACAAAACAAAGAAATACAAGGAATCCAGATTGGTTAAGAAGAAGTCAAACTCTCACTATTTGCAGATGACATGATACTGTACATAAAAAACACTAAAGACTCCATTCCAAAACTACTAGAACTAATATCAGAATACAGCAAAGTTGCAGAATACAAAATTAACACACAGAAATCTGTAGCTTTCCTATACACTAAAAATGACCTAATAGAAAGAGAAATCAGGAAAACAATTTCATTCACATATTGTGAATGAAATTGCATCAAAAAGAATAAAATACCTAGGAATAAACCTAACCAAGGAAGTGAAAGACCTATATCCTGAAAACTATAAGACACTCTTAAGAGAAATTAAAGAGGACACTAACAAATGGAAACTCATCCCATGCTCCTGGCTAGAAAGAATTAATATCATCAAAATGGCCATCCTGCCCAAAGCAATATACAGATTCGATGCAATCCCTATCAAATTACCAACTGCATTCTTCAATGAACTGGAATAAATAGTTCAAAAATTCATATGGAAACACCAAAGACCCCGAATACTCAAAGCAGTCCTGAGAAGGAAGAATAAAGTAGGGGGGGATCTCGCTCCCTAACTTCAAGCTCTACTACAAAGCCACAGTAATCAAGACGATTTGGTACTGGCACAAAAACAGAGCCACAGACCAGTGGAACAGAATAGAGACTCCAGACATTTACCCAAACATATATGGTCTATTAATATACGATAAAAAAGTCATGGACATACAATGGGGAAATGACAGTCTCTTCAACAGCTGGTGTTGGCAAAACTGGACAGCTACATGTAAGAGAATGAAACTGGATCACTGTCTAACCCCATACACAAAAGTAAATTCAAAATGGATCAAAGACCTGAATGTAAGTCATAAAACCATAAAACTCTTAGAAAAAAACAAAGGCAAAAATCTCATGTACATAAACATGAGTGACTTCTTCATGAACATATCTCCCCAGGCAAGGGAAACAAAAGCAAAAATGAACAAGTGGGACTATATCAAGCTAAAAAGCTTCTGTACAGCAAAGGACACCATCAATAGAACAAAAAGGTATCCTACAGTATGGGAGAATATATTCATAAATGACAGATCCAATAAAGGCTTGACATCCAAAATATATAAAGAGCTCACACACCTCAACAAACAAAAAGCAAATAATCTTTTGCTTTGCTTAAGCAGAAATTCAGATGGCCAACAGACACATGAAAAGATGCTCCACATTGCTAGTCATCAGAGAAATGCAAATTAAAACCACAATGAGATATCACCTCACACCAGTAAGGATCACCATCATCGAAAAGACAAACAACAACAAATGCTGGAGAGGTTGGGGAGAAAGGGGAACCCTCCTACACTGCTGGTAGGAATGTAAATTAGTTCAACCATTGTGGAAAGCAGTATGGAGGTTCCTCAAAATGCTCAAAATAGAAATACCATTTGACCCAGGAATTCCACTTCTAGGAATTTACCCTAAGAATGCAGCACTCCAATCTGAAAAAGACCGATGCACCCCTATGTTTATCGCTGCACTATTTACAATAGCTAAGATATGGAAGCAACCTAAATGTCCATCAGTAGATGAATGGATAAAGAAGATGTGGTACATATACACAATGGAATATTACTCAGCCATAAGAAAAAAACAGATCCTACCATTTGCAACAACATAGATGGAGCTAGAGGGTATTATGCTCAGTGAAATAAGCCAGGCAGAGAAAGACAAGTACCAAATGATTTCACTCATATGTGGAGTATAAGAACAAAGAAAAACTGAAGGAACAAAACAGCAGCAGAATCACAGAACCCACGAATGGACTAATAGTTACCAAAGGGAAAGGAACTGGGGAGGATGGGTGGGAAGGGAGGGACAAGGGTGGGGAAAAAGAAAGGGGGCATTACGATTAGTATGTATAGTGTGGGGGGGGCACGGGGAGGGCTGTGCAACACAGAGCAGACAAGTAATGATTTTACAGCATCTTACTACACTGATGGACAGTGACTGTGAAGAGGTATGTGGGGGGGACTTGGTGAAGGGGGGAGCCTAGTAAACATAATGTTCTTCATGTAATTGTAGATTAATGATACCAAAATAAAAAAATGAAAATGAAAAAAAACATTATTTGTACTATCCAGATAGTTACTGTTTCCTGGGCTCCTCATTCCTTAATGTAGATAGAGATCTCCATCTGGAGTCATTTTCCTCTGCTTAAAGTGCTTCCTTTAACATTTCTTGTAGTAAATATATGTAGTTAATAATTTTTTTAGGCATGTCTGCCTAAGTCATTATGTGCCTTTATCTTTGAAAATGATTTTTTCATTGGTGAAGACTCTAAGTTGAGGTTTTATCTTTGATAACTTTAAGGATATTGCTCAACTGTCCTCTTACTTGCATGATTTCTGGGTAGAAAACTGCTTTTCTTTGTTCTCCTGCACTTAATGTGTTTCTTTTCTCTGGCTGTTTTTAATATATTCTCTTTTTCTAGTTTTAAACAATTTGGTTAACATGTAATTTGGTGTAGTTTCTTCATACTTCTTGTTTTTAAAGCTTCTCAAATTGTTTATACTTTCATCAAATTTAGAAATATTTTGGCCATTATTTCTTCAAATTATCTTCCTGCCTTATCCAGTTACACAATATTAAACCTCTTTATGTTGTTTCAGAGCTCACTGATGTTTTTTTTCCCCAACTCTGTTTTCTCTTTGCTTCATTTTCAATAGTTTCTGCTGTTGTTTTAATCTTTCGTTATGTAATGTATGATCTGCTGTTAACCACACCCTGTGTATTTTCCATCTCAGACAGTGAAGACCTTATCGCTAGTTTTCTTTCTTTTTTAGTATTTTCTATGTCTCTACATAATACATTCAATCTTTCCTCAAGCTTTTTGATCATATTTAATAGCATTATAACCATTTCAATATTTTTTTCTACTAATCCTGTCTGTGTCAATTTTGGATCAGTTTTATATTCATTATTTCCTTGCTTTTTTGTACGCCCATTAGTTTTTAATTGGGTACCAGTCATTGTAATTCTTACATTATTGGCTGCTGAATTTCTCCATATTCTTATAAATATTCTTGTTTTTTTTCTGGGGTGTGGTAAAATTATTTGGAAACAGTTTGATTCTCTTGCTTTTAAGCATTTTTAGGCAGGACCAGTGGAGCATTATGTCAAAGGAGAATTTTCCTCATTACTTGGACAATACCCTTCTGAGTACTCTATTCAGTGGATGATAAATTATGAAGTTTTCTACTCTGAATGTTGGGAATGGTCATTACTGTAGGCCATAGTTGAGCTCTGAATATTTTTCATTCTAGTCCTTTGGATGAATTCTTCCTCAACCAAGGGAGTTTCCTCACAGACATGCTGTTCTGTTCACTATTCAGCTGAATATTCAAAAAGGACACTGCAAGATTTCCCGAGTTCTCTCTTTTTGGCAGGTCTCTCCTCTCTGTACTCTGTCCTGTGAAATCTGACCACCTTGACCTCCCTGTGCTCCAAGTTCCCCTCTCCTTAACTCAGAGACACTAGGAGGCTCCGTGTGTCTTCCCTTCCCTGTATCATGGCCAGGAAACTCATTCATGGGACTCAGCTTGTTTCCTCTGTCTCAGTTGTTTCTGTCCTATCTTGCCTGATCACCTAATGTCCAAAGTCTTGAGAACTTTTGTTTCATATATCTTTTCTAGTCTTTGAGTTTTTCAGGTGAAATGATAAATCTGGTCCATGTTAATTTATTTTGGCCTAAAACAGGCATCTTACTTTAATGCTCTTCATGTACAAAAGTGACCTGGAAATAACAAGAGTAAATGTGGGGATATCTTTTAGAAACCTATGTCCAGGGGCTAGACTGGGATGACACAGTAAAAGAGAGAGAGGTGGAGAGATGTGAGAGGTATTTAGGAAGTAGAATGAACAGTATTGGTAACTGTGTAGGAAGGGCTGAAAAGAGAGAAGGTGTTGACACTGGATGCCACTGGATGCCTGCTGACACTATTCACTGACATGGGGAGCTCTGGAGGAGGAGCTGGTTTGGAATGAGACAAATTCAATTTGGGATATGTCCAACTTGATTTTGATGGGAAGAGTGTTTATGGAGTGAGGCATGACTTATTAAAAGGTAAGGCTAGAAGAAGAAATAGTAACAAAAATAGAAGAAGAAAATAATTGTGATCATGCATTTCTGTGCTATTTTATGGATCATTCCTACACTCATCTGTAAGGGGCATTTATTTGACACTTAGAAACACATAAGTTTTACTGACTAATACTACTTGCTTTTAACATGTCAATAAAAAAGTTAAAATGGCTTCAACTTCTGATTTTTAGAATTAGGAATATTAAAGATTTTTATTAATGGAGTAAATAATTCATAATGAATTCCCTGTAAGTTGTTACTTTGACCTAACTGAAAATTCTTCATTTGCACCATCGCATTATAAGCTGTTACACCCTTTCAAGGAAACACTGACCCCACATGTCGATGGTCAACTGATAAATTCTGGATAGAGAGGTCAATACCAGACTGACAAAGCAAGGTGTAGTACTCACCTCAGCCTTCCAAGAAGATGATGAGCTTGGTTGTAACACATCAAAGAGGAGAAAGGAGCCTCATGGCATAAACTGAGAATTTCCAAATACATAAAAGAATTATAAGGAATTATAAAAGTTTACTCCAATAGTAATAATAAAACTAACATTCCTAATTCTAAAATCAGAAGTTGAAACCATTTTTATTTTTTATTGGCATGTTGAAAGCAGACAGAATTGTTTTAGGCTGAGCCTAAATGATCTGATTATGATCCAACATCAAAAGTGTAGACAAGGTTTAGGCAGCAATAAAGAACACCTGCTGAACTTGCCATCATGTCTAATATTGTGCTGAATTTTGAGATATAAGATCACAGTTTAAATACTTGTCTAACAAAAACAGCATCAAGCTTAAGACATTGACCTTTATTTACTTAAAACTCACAGAACACTCTCTCCTGTCAATGAGCATACCTGTCAAATGCTCTGTGTGCAGCCACTAAACACTCTCAAGATTGCAAGTTGAGGGGTGGATATTAAGTATACATTTAATCAGCTGAGGAAGGTGAGAAAGAACATTACACTGACTAATTTCAGTAGTAACTGTAATGGGCTCTTAATTATATTTAGTGTCTGGTAGATTCATTTAGTTGCTGATTGCAAGACATAGTGGCAAATACTGAGCAGGTTACCTTTCTTTATAGATAGTGCACATTTTAAAGAGAAATCCATATTCCCGAACAATGTTATTGTGGCTGTAAATTGGAGAAGCATCCCTGGAGGGCAATGTGACAATACCAAAATTGAAACATGCTTATAATATTCCCTTTGACCAAGCAATTTGAATCTGGTACTTAATCCTACAGTTTCACATGTGTGTACAAAGGCAGATGGATGATAATCACTGCATCAGAGAAGATGGTGGGCTTTACAGAATGGAGGGTAATAGCAAAATACTGGAAACAGCCTAAATGTTCATCAGTAGGGAATTGGTTGGATAAATCATGGAATTACCATACAATAGAATAAAGTACAACTATAAAAATAATCAGAGTACTTGTATGTATATTGATTTGGAACATTTTCTGAAATATGTAAACGTGAGAAAAACAAAATATCAAACCTGTATAGTATGCTACCACTTGTGTATAGAGGCAGGATTAAATATAAATACTATTCATACATGTGTGTTTGTCTGAAAGGATCTATAAAATCATGGTTGTCTCTGGAAAAGAGAATTGGAAATGGAAAACCAAGGGGCAGGGGATTGGGGAAAGGTTTACTTTTTACATATATCCTTCATATGCTTTGAATATTTTACAATGTAATATATAAACTATTCAAAAATTAAAAATTAAAAATACATTAAATATTTAAAATTATATGAAACTCCATTATAAATTTTGACATGGCTTCAGGAAAAAATACTTGCAAGAAGATGGAGTAGAGGTACTTAAGAATGTACCAAATCCTGTTAAAATTGCATATTTAAAGGAAATTAGAAGTTTCTGATAAAACTAATGATCATTTTTAAAAAGTCGGAAATATGGTAACAAAGAACCGAGGATGCTTTCCTCATTGAGCACATTAGCTTCAAACTCTGAGGGAAAAATCATGACAGCTTTCTTGAAAGAAGGTAAGACTTACTTGGCTTTTCCCAGTGCCTCTTCCCTCTCCCCAGTTGCCCAGGCCCTGTGGTTACCCAGCATTCATTAGGCTTTTATCAATAAATAGGTTGGTCTGGCCAACAAGGAAGGAGAATCAAACAAATGAGAAAAGAAACCATTAGCAATGAAATTATATATCAACAAAAAGTCATGGTCACTGGGATAAACTATTTTACTGGAAAATACTAAAACAAAAATTTTATTTATCAAGTTTCTATGTAATGAACTATAAATACCTATCAATCAAAAATAACCTTCATTTGCATTACTTATAAACTTGTGAAAGAATATAACTATAAATAAGAGCCTAATACAATAAAAGAGGTTTTGAGTGTAATCATCCCCTGAGCAGCCCTATAAAGCATTATAACCCAGAGAAAAAAACATCTAGGCCATATGAGTACAGCCTTATAAAATTTGTTCTAAGATATAAAATCTAAACTTACAGCCATTATTTTGCATTTATAAATATCAGAAGCTTTGTTAATACTTCACTTTCTGTCTTATAAAGTACTTTTTAAAGGTCCTGGCTCAAGACTTTAATAAATCAAAGGAGTTTTTACGTTATTTTTTAATTTAGACATAAAAAACTAATGCTTTGTTTTCCCTTTTTGGACAATTGGAGCAATTATTGATGGGCTAAATGGCCTAACAAAGACAATAGCCATCAACTATCACCAGGTTAAGGACATACTTCAAACATCACATTGGCCTGGTCATGAACTGTCAGTAAGAAAAGTCATTTCTTAACTTAAGAGTTGCCTTCATCAGAGTTTAACCTTGTTCCACAAGTTGTTGGATGTTTTCTTGGGCAGATTCTACTCTGGTAGAACTTACCTGACTCTAAATATAACTTCCAAGATGATGAGAACATATGCCCCCACCTTCACAGGGAGCTGCATTTCAAAGAAATGAACTAATGCCAAAGACAAACAGCAATTTCTATGGATAAAACAAGGAGAAGGGACCAGGAAAAGCAAGAAATAATGAATAGACGAGACACAGAGGATAAAAAAGTTAATTTCCTCTAAAGAAACAACCTTTTTTCCTGCCTTCCTACCTTATAAGTCCAGCCAGGAC
Source organism: Manis javanica (assembly GCF_040802235.1). Classification (NCBI taxonomy): domain Eukaryota; kingdom Metazoa; phylum Chordata; class Mammalia; order Pholidota; family Manidae; genus Manis; species Manis javanica. Next base: position 99,597,049 of record NC_133157.1, on the reverse strand, counting down.
AACTGTCCTACACCCCACACTCAAGTCCTACTTCCATTTCTTAATAAAAACCATTTTGTACCACTTCCCTCTGAACTTGAATAGACCTCAGGCCTTCTACGCTCATCTTAAACTATTCTTATCACCCTATCTTGTAGTCATTTATTGAACATCTTCATACAAACAGGGCTGTAAGTGGGAAAATTCATCTTCACTGACATCATGAAGCTCCCAGTTTCATAGCTCTTGACTCCAAAGCTTGAGCCCAATAAAGTAAAAAAGACTTCCACATGATCATCTTCACACGAAGGTCCTACATGCTTTGCCGACACACATTTAGACTAAGTGCTGAAGGAAAGTATCTCCTCCTACCTCAGTTTTTAGTGTTTCTGCTCACACATATTCTGCAACTCTGAACACTGGGATCTTATATTTGTTTCACTTCCTGTGATTCCACTAGGAAATGCCCTAACTGGGACATGAAGAGTTAGAAATAGTCTTGTACAACTCTCTCAGCCCTTCAGCTGTACAACATATTCATGGAAAAGTGTTGTTAGTGTTTTACATGAATCATCCCATTGAATCTTCACAGTTCCATGTGTTATGTCCTACTGAGCATCATGCCCATTTTACAGATATGATATGTGAGGTACAGAAAAGTTAAATATTTGTCCAATGTCACTTGTACACAAAAGCTGGGTTTTCAATGCATATCTGACTTTTTGTTCATGCAAACATGGAACCTGTTCAATGTTCTAAAGCTTGTTATTTACCAGTCATTATGTTACCAAATTGCTATTTCAGGATGTGTAAGCATATGTTTATAGCTCTATTAATTTAAATACACTTAATGCTCTAAAAAGCTCCTTCTTTTCAGGTAACCAAGGTAGTCCTGGGGATATCCATGGGTTAGCCACCCAGAAACTGTAAGTCAAGTTCTCATGTTGGAAGACTCTAGGGAGTAAGATGGATGGAGATTCTCAGAATGGAGGCGAAAGACAGGAGAAGATAAAAAAAGAAGGACGATTTCTCCTCATCATCCTTTTGAGTCTAAGAATGAAATTGTTAGAAGCTAAATCCAAGGAATATGTCAGGTAGATCTCACAATAAGGCTTCGCCTAATCTAGCAGCATGACTCGTGTCTAGACCCAGCTGTGAGTGGGGCCTGGCTGGTGTCTCTGGGCTCCTCATGAGGGCAGTTCACAGGTGGGTGGGGTTCAACCACCAACACAGGAGGTGTTCCTCAAATAATTTTCCATGGAGTCACCTAGAATGGGAACCAGATTAGTTACCAGAACATGGGATTGGCGTTAGGACAGGAAAACAGTAGCTTGGTTCTTCACTCTGAGGGGTGAAGCAGGGGGTGTTATAAAAGGAGGTCAGGACAGCAACAGAGTAATTACAGCATAAAATGGTTCTCACAGGGTTTCAGCCTCTATAAGTCTGGGTGTCTGTCCAAGGACAGTCTTGCAGGAGCTGAGCGGCTCTAGGCCCAGTGTGGACACCTAAAAATCAGAAACACTACACTGAACAAAATAGGAAGACTCAAAGCAGGAAAACACCCAACAGACAGAAAGCCTGAGGGAGACAGACTCTTAAAAGACTGAGACTACTTGCTCAGGTTCTTAGTTTCCAAACCCAATGTGCAGATTTAACGCAACACACGTCATTGTTTAATAAAACTCTGCCCCTCTGCATTCAGGCGAATGGACAAGGTATGTGCCCTGGAAGGGGATGGTGATCATTGTCCACATATCTACAAGTACGTGAAGAAGCCATGCTTTCTGATGGGGCTTCTCAAGGAAGGGAGTAACTAAAACCACATTCATGAGTACACATATAGTTGCTTATAGACATTTAGACACATGAAGGTCAATAGCAACACACACGTATCTACTGATATCCAATCACGTGAAGCCTCTAGCAAGGGCCTCCTCTTTGCAGGTGAAGTCACCATGCTAGCATAGCACTCCTTCAACACCCCACCATATGGCAGAACATTTCTTGCCTGTATGTTTGACTCAATCAGCTTCATATTCCCCGATGTCTTAGGCGGAGGACATTGGCAGTATTCAATTACTTAGAAGTGGTATTTCCATATAACCGGGAACAAAGCTAGAGTAGGAAACCACACAGCTCTTTGGGGACACTTTTAGTCTCTTTCTTTTACTTCCTTTTACATTTTGTAACTTGAGAAATAGATTAGGTTCTTAATTTCAAGCACTCAGAACCAAAATAGAAAGCAACTAGCTTTCCTCACCTTTATTTTGACTCACTGCCATTATTGGACAATGCTTTAGAATTAACAACCAGTAAATTATGTAATTAATACTCTAGAAAAGTAAAAAGTACTCTAGATAAAGGCTGAGAAAGGTCTCTATACATGAAATACAACATTTTTACCAGTCTATTAGCCATGTGCACAAGTCAGTGAAAAAAACCGACATGACTGGTGATACACCACAGGACAGCTCAAGGGCGAATTATGAACACTAACAGAGGCACAGAAATTTATAACAAGGGGATGTCACCGTCATTGCTAGTCATACATATTGCTGCCTACCAGAGGGTCTACTTGAAATTGTTTGTTCCAAATTCCAGATTCTAATTAGCCAATTCCTTGTCACCAGTTTAGGGATTATAGGTAAAGAAACTTTGGATGATTAATGCCTAGAACACCCGCCTCAGATTTTTATTCTTTACTATTTAAAAGAAAAAAGAAAAAAAAAACCTTTAATTTATGGAGGGGAGAAAATCCAAAAGATGTTAATGACTGTAACTTCCAAGTCAAATCACTTAATTTGGTGTTGTGTGCTATGTTGATTTCAGTTTTTCCTAGAAGAGTAAGGCTAATTGAAGGTTTATCTGACACTTCTTCTGTCTCAGTGCTTTGAGTTGGTTCCCTTGCCATTTCTCTCTGGCAAATTGAGACACACCGTTACTTTCTGAGCACACTTGGAAACAGCTGCTTCAGCAGAAGCTATCTTTTGTAGAATTCCACAGATTTCCCCAACCATTCGTTGGAGAAGACAGGTTTGGCATGGGATTCAGGAGATCAGCTTCCAGTCCCTGCTCCTCCGCCAGCTTGTTGGGTGACCTTGAAGAAGTCGTATCTCTCTGGGGCCTGATCTTCACATCTAATTCAGTGAGGTTGCACAGAATGATCTCAAGAGTCCCCCCAGTTCTAATAGTATAGTCTGTGGTTATAGGAAAGAAGCACAGTCACGGTGAGAATCGAGAACAAAGATAAGAGATGGTGGCCTGAAAGAAAATTGTTTCAAGCTAAAAATCCAGGCCAGCAATTTGGTCCAAAAAAAATGGCAGGTGGTAAGACTGCAAGAGCCTGTTTTCCATCCCCCACCTGAGATCTTGGAAAGCCAGCCTCTCTAGTCTTTTCTCCATTGTGGTATCTCTGACTCCAAATCAGCCCTAAGACCAACCATTTGCTCAAGCATCTTTAGCAAGGGGTTCTCCTAGTCCACACTTCCTCTTTCTTCTCACATTCTTTTTCTCCTGCATAGACTTATCAATCGTATGAAGAGGGAAGGGCTGAGAAAGAAATGAAGAGAATTTACAGACATGCAGCAACAATATAAGGTGAAAATGCTCATGTCACCAACGAATCCAAAGCAGGCAGAGCTTAGCAAGAGGATGACTAAAGCAGAGATAGAAGGCACCCCCTGACGGGTAAATCTCAAAAAACGCCAACCAGAGAATGAGTGGGCATACCCTAAATGGAGAGCCAGCTCAGGCAGTCCCAACAATGATGGAATAAATCAAGAACTGGAAAAAAAAATACTGAAATCAAGAAGAGAATTTGTTACCAGCTCCCAAGGGAAGAAGCTGAAGTCCTGTTGCTGGCATTATTCAAATCCAGACGAGACAGGGCATCAGAGAGACATACCAGAGGGAATATCCAGGATCAGATGACCAGGCTGCGGGACCTAACAAGCCTTTCCTCGCTTGTCTATTTTGGAGAGTGGATGAAAGTCACAGCAAGGGCCCCAGGGCTCCGAGAACAAGAACGACATCGGTGAAATTATTTGAGTTGATAGCAACTGGACCTTGGTTTATGGGGATCAAGTAATACACTGCTAGTTTGGACAAACAGTATAGTGGGGCAGTGGTGACAGTCTGGACAGAGCAGCCCATGTCCCGTCCATTGCGAACAGCTCCTGGGAGCGCCCTGCTAGGAAAAGGCCACTGGTAGCGTCATTCACGGTATCAAAGAACAGCGATGGACTCTGGAGCTCATCCAGTGTATTCCTGCTTCTCCGAGAGGACAGTGCCCTGTGACAAGGCCGCCTCGCTTTCAGAAACAGGGGACTCCCACGGTGATATAAAACTGGTTTGCAAGGGAATTCTGCTTTGAAGCTGAAGCACCAAAGAAAATCACTAACAAAGCAAAACAATACAGGCAGCAGCCCAGCCTTAGGTCACTCACTCCCTGCTTTCTGGGATGGATTTTGCTATTGCTGTTGTGAAACAAGTAGTTCCTAGTTAACAAGAATTCTGGATTCATTTTCCCTGCAGGTTCGGACCATGCCCCACTTGACGGAGTTCTTAAACAACTTTACCAGCAACTTTTCTGCAGGAAAGTTCTCCAGAATTAAACTCAACCTCCTCCTTAAACAGCTTGGATCCTAACGAAAAGTTAGAAGAGACTTAAATTTTCTCCTGAAAAATCCAAGCGTTTTGCCCAGTCATAAAATCAAAAGAAATCAGACTGGAGATTTAAAGTCATCCTTGGATTCACTAGAGCTTCAATATCATACCTACTGCTGAGCTGATGACAGGTAGGAATTTTAGAGAAATCAGGGGGTCCAATTAGCACCAGGGGTCCACAGGTCAAGCACTTCCAGGCTACAAATTATTGGTGACATTTCCAAACACAGACTGACAGCTGAAGCCAGGAAAGCCTTTTCTACACCTTTGGAACATTATTAGGAAGCAAATTCCCAGCCCAACTTTTCTAATCTAGTGAATAAAAAGAGGCTTCTAGAAGTTTTGTTGCCACAGTTGACTCATATGCTCAGGAGACTGGGCTGTTTACTCTGTTGAACCCAAAACAGGCTTGTTGGTGATGTTTGTTTACATTTTGCACTTTTAGGAGTGTACAGATCCAGGCACCCAGACTGTGTAAAATTCATTATTGTGATAAAACCATATCGTTGTTTGTTGATAATCATTCACTTCTAGACTCCTCCCCCTGTAAAATTTTGGACACCAATCCTGCAATCAAGGAGTTAGAATCCATTTTCATTTTAAACTAGTCATTCTCCAACTAGTTTCATGATATCACAGTGCTCTGTAAGCTGGGCTTAAATTTTCCACAAGCAAAGTCCAGTAATGATAGACACAAACAATTACTGGGAAAAAATTGAAGTTAATGCTTGCCAAGTAGGTATTCTCACCTATATTTTTCCTAAACCCGTAGCGCTTGCTCCACAGGCACCCGTCACAATGCTCTGGCAAATGACAAAGCGGATGAACAAAGAGCAAATATACGAAACTTAGTAACAGCTGATCTCATTGGGTCCACAGCCTGTTTCGTCCCCCCGTGTGTATGTGTGCCTGTGGTTGCATTTTTATATCAAAAACATATAAATGCTCCCACTAAGTTTATCAACTTTCACAAGAGGAGGGATGTCTCTACCCACAATTCAATGACTGCTTTAAAGTATCTACCTTAATAGGAGGAAAAATAACCTAAGCACACTGCATACTCGACAGCAACTGTAACTTCTACCTCATTGCCTATCTGAATACCTAAAGCTCTCATCTGGGATTTTTCTATCACATTGGGTCCCTCTTCCCTTTGGTTATTGTAAGTGGGAAAATTTCAGCTTGTATTTCCTCAGATTTTTCTTTTCCCTTCCGATCATTTGCTTCTGCAGTTCCTTCCTGCCCAATAATGCATTACTTTGCTCGATGACAAGAGGCCCGATGCCCCCGTTGTCTGTGTCAGGTTGTTACCTGGCCTTTTCAGTGTTCTGAAATTGAGTTAAAAAAAAAAACCTAACTTCCTCATTTGTGGCCCCTGGCTAGATTACATATACTGAATTGGCTTGGCTGCAGTTCCATGAAAGCATGCAAAGGGAAATATAAGAAACAACAAATGAACTTCTAATTGGGTTTACTGTGAAGATACCACCCAGCGCATCATACACTTTATATGACAATGGTACAATTTCTCTGGGGCTCTGATCATAGGAGTGGCTGTACTCCTGGGCCAGTAGCTTATCACAAAAAATTGTAACACTGTTAACTTTCTCTCTTTGCTTTGGCTGCTATAAAGTTCACAGGCCAATTTGCTCAAATCTAGCAAGCATATTGAATCATATGGCATCTATTTTGTATAAATATATCCCACCTTTATCTTATTTTTCTAATCAGTTTTTCCCTTTGTAATGCATTCCTCACATTTAACACATTACTCTATTTAACCCAATATGGCAGGATGCAAATAAAATAATACAAAAAAAATTACATTATACTCATATTTCACTACTTAAAATTGTTTTATAATTTGTTAACCAAAAATAATTTGTCATAATGTTCCCCAAAAAAGCACTATGGCCTCCAGGTGTGTAGTCAGTGAGACAAGTGGTTTTCAGACTTGTCATGACTGAAAAATCCTCTTCTTGTAGGAAAACTAAGTAGAAACCCAGTAATACAACAGATACCAACATGGAGTTGTTCTGAGTGAAGAGGGAGCAAGTGCCCATAGCAGAAGGTGCAGAGGCCCCCTGAAGGGCAGTCACTGGGAGTACTTATTGCAATGACAGATTTCTGGACTCCACTTAGAACCTCTGGATCCTCCTCTTTTGGGCATGTAGAATGAGAATCTGCATTTTAAATAAAAAATTCTTAGGGAATTCTTTGAAACACTAAAAGCTGAGTGACATCACTCAAAGAGCTCTTCTAAATTTGAAAAACACAGTTCTGGGCAATAACACCAACTATTGGAGAATTCAAAGATGGGACGAGAGAAAGGAAGCTATCTGAGAAACCTGGACCAGTTCTTGGTGTAAAGGCAGAGGGTACATGATAATGAACATGGCCTCTAGGACCAGTTTGTCTGGGTTCAAATCCCAGCTCTGCAGATTACTAGCTGTGTAACCTCAGGCAAGTTGCATAACCTCCCCGTAAATACCTGCTTTATAATCTGTATCCTCCATTGCAAAGTGAAGACGTTGATAAGCAAAGGTCTTTGGGGAAGATTTCAGAGTGTTAATGAGGTTTTTAGAACAATTCCCAAATTCATTTCCTTATTCCCATCCATCTCTATCAGACCCTTTAAATGCCTTTCCTAATGCCTCCTCCTATTTCTCCTCCTTTCCTTCCTCATTTCTATTCTTCTCTTTGCCCTCTTTCACATCAAAACTCAACTTCACAGCACTGAGAAGGAGAAATGGAAGCCACACCTTTGTGGTTGAAGGTATCAGGTTCAAATCGAAAAGATCAGGAGGAGAGTTAGGAGGGAGAAAATCTTTGTTACTTGAAGCCATGGTGGAAGCACGGCAAAAATGGGCATAATGTGCAGACGAGGCTTAGCTGAAGGCACTTTATTCACTCCCACGGTGGGCTGGACTGAATTCTCATGGTGCACCATACGCCAACCCATTTTCTGATGTCTGGCTCACGGCCAGCAGTGTCCCCACTGACCCTGCAGCCCAGCAGCCAGAGTGCCCGCGTTCCGGGCAGGAACACCCTCAACGTACACCACCTTTTCCTGAAGACAGACGGTAAGTATAATAAGCACATGGCAATGAGAAAAGAACCACTTCAAAAGGCTTTAGTCACATACAATGCCTTAGGGAAACACAATGCAGTGTCTACTTGGTAGGATAGCACCATGTGTGTGCTTCTGTACAAGTTCAGAGGGGGGAGCGATGTTGCCCCAAGGGAATGAAAACTGGTTTGTGAGAAGCAAAAAAATCTTAGCTATTACAATGGTTTGTGGTCATACAGAGGGCCACAGTACAGAAACAGTATATCTGAAGTATAAAAATTGTATGAGCAAAGGGAGCAATTAGGGTAAAGAGTCTAAAAAGGCTTGTGGGGGAGATATTAATGAAAAAAGATCAAGAAATACTGTTCTACTGGACTAAACTAATGCAAACTTGGTGGCAGAAAAAGCTCAAGATGCTCACATAAAAGAGATCCTAAGGCAGGGTCATTAAAATGATACTGGCACCCGTTAAAAATTCTGAGCGGCCTCAGAGCTTCTGGAAGACATCATAATTGGCAAAATTTTAAGATTAGCTGCAGGATGGTGTTAAATTAAATCAATGCATAGTAAAGTATCCTCCATTGTGTGCTCAGTTAGACCACAGTCTGGTTTCTAAAATGATTTATCAGTGGAAACAGATAAATCATTTTTTAAAAGCGAGAAATCCACTCTGTATTCTTGAATTAAAAATTATGCCCCATGAATTCTAAACTATAACAATAGCTACAATAAAATGATTGAGATGCCCAAATTCATCTAATCACACATTCTGTCTAGCCTATTCAAACACACACTACACAAAAGAATGAGTCATACCCTTTCTTTTCTCTGCTATCTGTAAATAAGGAGGAATGTATGAAAGATTGTGATCAAGTTCTGTCATAAGTGCTCATATTTCACAAACTGTAGATTGCATTCTAGAAAGATCAGCTAAAATTTAGTTTATTAAAATAGAGAAAAAAACAGAAGTTTAAAAGAGCAATATTAATATTCTGTTCAAATCATCTCTTGATTTCTATTTTCAAGGGCACTATGATACAGCTTGATTTTTATTACTGTGAAGAAAAAGAAAACGACTCCTTTACATTAATCAAAAAGAACCATAAAAATAGGTTTCGATAAAGCTAACACTGACAAATCCAACTGGGGAGTTGTATTTTGTGAAAAGATAAAGAATATCTTCAGAAATATTGCAGTCAGTTCTGAAAAACTTGATTTTTTTTTCTTCCATAGCTTTTGAGCCATTATGATCTTCAATTTGAAATGCTTCTTTGAGTGATTTGCTTCTATTGCACAAAAGGAAATGAACTATTTGGCTCCACACTTAGTGGCAAACTCCATTTCAGCATACGCATGAAACCCAGACTCCAGCAGACCCTGATCAGTACATTTGGTTTTGAACCAGAGGCCCTTGGTGCAGTCAGAGAGCCTCACTGGAGATAAAGGACTGAGAGCTTGCACCGATCTATGCTCTCTCAGCAGCTCACTGACAGATGCACAGGGAACAGTAGAAAACCATACGAAAGCCTCCAACAGGTCCTTGGAGGAAATGCTGACCAGCACAGACCAAGAATCACACCTAAAAAGTCAACAGAACTAAGCCCCCTGTAACTCGTGGTGCTTCATGTGAAATCCGGGCTGTCCACATCTTGTCAAAGCCATTCTGACTGGACCACAGGTGCTCTCTTAGACTCCAGCTGATCATGAAGGTGCTAATCAACTAGGCTGCTGTCCTGGCAATTCTTCAGCCACACCCTAAAGCTTGCTTTAACTGGCAGTTGTGATTGGAAGTCACTGCCACTGCCTCCTCTCAAGTTTTGGGTCATAGCCTAGGGTACCCTGCAGATCAAACTCCCAGCTGGATGAGTGACAATAGAGCATCATCGACGGCAGAGTCCTCACAGGCAGCCCTCCAATGTGGCAATTCTGCTGTGTAGCACTCAGATTCATTTCACTGGAGAGGTATGTGGCACTGCAGAAACAGTTCCTTCTTCGGAATAGCAAAGAGGACAGGCCTCCCAAATAGTGTGCAGTTGTGCTGGAGAACTTTAAAAGCTGGTTCAAAGTCTTGAGAGTAAGGGCAATGACAAGCAATAAAGAGAAAGGAGTTAGGGGAACGAAGCCATCATAAAATTGTAGCAGGTAGACGTTACTGACCCACCTAGGCCCTTAAAGTGCAGGAATATGAGTTCCTGGATTTATTTATACTTTCATATCTTCTGAAGAGAAAACACAAATAGTTTTAAAAAAAAAAGCATGTATGTGCAATACTTCATAGAGGAAAATGGAACAGATAAATCAAACATCCAAATGCTTTAAATTACTACTTGGCTGTTAAACAAAAGAAAATAATTAAGGAACAAAGCCTGTTTCCAGAAGAAGCTGACATGAAAAACTAATATTTGAGTTCAAAAGAACCCAGTTGGACAAACTTGGCCACTGAGTCCATGTGATGAAATGATTATACACTGTCTAATGCATCTGCTCATCAGTTATTAATGTAAGCACAGAGAATGCATACTTTCTCTTAGCAACTTCATACAGCCTAAAAACTAAGGAAAAAAATACTGTGCAAATCCAATAATGCATATGAGAGTGTCCTGTGCGCAGGAGGCCATCGATCCAAGTCAGTTTCCTTCCTAGTATTTGACAGGTCAACTTGCTTTTCCCAGAGCATGTGCCCCTAGTGTGAATATAGGCACTATGCTACAGGGAAAAGACAGCCACTAACAATATCTCCCTTAGCTCTCTCGGTAGACTTGTATCTATTCCAACACAGTGGTCCAAACATTACCCCTCCAGTTTTGAGGTGAATTATGATGAGAAACATTATTCATTTGTTGCTTTTCCAGATAATCTATTTGAGGTGATATTTTGTGGAGTTTTTCTTTCCCTCCTTCTCTTGTTGCTTTGGTTTGAGTTTAATAACAACAGCTGTGCTCTGGATCAACTTCTTTTTGGTCCTAAAAGGATCAAAAGTCACTGGAATCTGGGGGGTTTGAAAGATGCTTCTTCATACCATTGATCAAAGATTCCTTTTCCTGAGAACTGGTTGACTCCCTAGCTGTACATTAATCAAATCCTCCCCTTTTTTCTAAGGCGCCAAAAGTGTTTTTCTTCCCTCCCTCTAGCTTCAAATCTGATTCCACCCTAGGAAGGTTGATAAAGTGGCCCTGTTGTGAGGGAAACCCTGAGGGGCTTTCATCTCAAAGACCACAGATTCCATCTCCCTCGGTTAGAACCCTTACTGCGCCATAAGGCTGCATCCCATCTGGCCCCTTTGAGCTCCTCCACGGTGGGGCTGGAACCAACACCTGAGAAGCGGCAGCAACCCATCTCGTGTGATTGTAAAGTGATGACCTACAAGGGACAGCGCCCTGTGGGACATGACCTTTGAACACATATCCGGGATCCTTTTCCAAAGGCCAGCTCTTCACCTTCTTTGCTGTTGGCCCCTGGGCCATTTGTCTTCTGTGAGTCATTTTATCTTTTGCAATAAATTTTTATAGGTCATCTCTAATTCTCCTAGATTTGAAGCTCTAATGGATCATCTCAGCCATATAAAACTTTTTGTCTGAGCAGCATGAGGTAACCATTGCCCCTTCTTACATGCCCAGCTTTTAGTTCCATGATCATATTCGAATTGCCTGCCTTTGTGCTCTTACTAGCTTAGCCAGTCTTAGTCTGAGAACAGGCATTCTAATTCACAATGAGTAAGTAAATAAATAGCTAGTATTTGCAGAACCAAAACACCACACCACTCCTTTAAGAAATGAGAACTCAGTTTAGAAATCTGTTGCCTAGCAACACGGTGCTAACTTTGCTCGCCATTTTCCAAACCAGTTGATAGCCTCCTGTTGGTTTGTCAGCATTCCAGTGTGTAAAACTTATTCCCCCATTTTTAAATTAGGAGTGAACATTTGTTTTTTTTTTTAGTTTTCAGGGAACTGAGTTTAACCCATCGATGTCTTTTTTTCTGAATTTCACAATAATCCCAATTTCCTGGTTCTCAGTGGCTCCAGATTTGTTATTCTTCCCTAACGAAAACTACTTTTATCCTCCAATTCAGCACTGTATCTAAGAAGAATTTGCATATTTCTCATAAAAGGACACCAGCCTCAAAAAGAAGTTTAATTGATTTTAATTAATAATAATAACACCAGGCAATTAAATGGTAATTTATACTTTGCAAAGTCCTTTCATGTCCACTAATTCATTTAATTAAAATTTTAGGTGTTTACCCAAACTTATATGGCTTGTGACCCCATACTCAAAATTTTTTTGAACTATGAGGTAAGGGTTTGTAGTGCTGTTTTGTTGTTTTGCTTTAAATTGGGAGACAATATCTGGTGACTAGGCTTTCACATGGTAATTTTGGCATTTCAATCCTCAGTCTGGTCAGAAATCTGGAGGAAAATCAAAATAGAATCTTTCATCTGCTCCTTTTTTTTTCCCCTTCAACACTGAACTCTGTTTTATAGGTGACAATCCTCAATCAGGGCGGTTAACCAATGAGGAGCCCACTTTTCTCCCTTTTTCCAGTCTTAGCCCCTCTGGGTCTTTGACAGGAAGCAATGTCAGAAAGCAGACTTGCCGAGGAGGCTCCCTGCTCACACTCATCTTGAGGCCTGTTTCTGGTGTTCAGGGTCTTTGAAATTTTCTCCAGACTGAAAGTAAAGAGACTCTGACAAAGCACCTCTTTATATCTAATAGCACAAGTGCTTTCAGCATCCCTATAAAACATCAGCTGTGCATGATGCCGCGTGAGTCTTAGGTTCCACCATGGATCTTCTTGGCAACTCTTCATGCTGGCTTCCATGCTGACTCCTAAATCACAGGCTAGTGTAGGAGTCGCAGACTTCAGAAGCACGGTGATTTCTAGTCTCTGTTCATTCAGTCAGGGAGCAGTTTTCCTATGAGTCTGGCCCAGGCTAGGAGAAATGAATGGCCAAGTTTATTGAAATCACCCAGGAGTTGTCTCTTCAATAAAAATATCCTACAGAGCCTTGGTCTTTGCTTTTAGAGGTTAGAAACAAAGCTTGAGCAGAGCCCATCATAAAAAACACTCAGATAGTAAATGTAAAGATGTGAATAAATTAAATTAGATGAGGGAATTTTCACTTCAAAGGACTGTGTTTAGACATCAACAAAATGTAAGAAAAACAAATGTGTCCTAAAATATCTAAATCCTTTGGCAGCTGTATTATTTGATTTGTGTTTAAGGATATGTGACTATGTATATTTTAAGGTTACAAATATGGACTGCAAAGAAGTAGAGAAGCAATATACTTAAATATTCATCCTGACTTTCCACAGTGCTTTCATTGACCAAAGAAACCTCAGTACAAAGTATATGTGTTTCATTCCTTTTTAAAAGTTCTTTCACATCAGAATAAAGATTCCCAGAGAATCTTTCTCTTCCTCCTCCTTCATTTTCCTCACAGCAGGCAGCTGGGCTAGTCATCACCTCTGAGTGGTTCGTCAATTTGAAAAGTGGAGGAAAAAGTACCCTTCACGCATAGAGGACAGGGCTATGCACCAAATGAACACTCTCTGACTGGGACATAATTTGTGGGTCCAAGCCAAAATGAAACACCAGGCCCCTATTTCAAAAAGTATTAAGAATTTCCAGGTGGCAACTATGGAGCATGAAATGCAGCACTGGGACCCTCTCAGCACAGGGCCCTGGGCAACCGCTCGGGTCACACAGCGGTGACACTCACCTTGCCCCTGGCAGAGGAAGCCCCTCTCAGATGGGTCTGGAACCTCCAGAAACACACAGACGAGGCAGCTAAAGAGAGAACCCTCAGCAGGAACAAGAGACAGAAAAATGGGATTGCCACTTTCGCTAGGCATTCTCCTCTTTACTAGTAGGGAGGGCTGTCTGAGGCCACGAGGAAAGGGAGAGAACACTGATCAGCACCAGACATTACAGGGGATGGTTATCTTTAATACCTACTACTTCATTTAACTCCTATAACAACATTCTGAGGAAGATATGTCAGTTTGACATTTGAAAGAACATTAGCAATATTCCTTTATTTTACAACTAAAAAGGGATAGAGATTGTATTTGAGTCCCCGTTCAGCTTCTACCAAGGCTTATCTCCACTGCTGTCTTATGCAGATTCAGGAAAGCCTATCCTTAGCAACCCTTCATAGCACTAGAGACAAACCTATTCAGTGGAGTGAAAGGGGAAAATGAATGAGCAAGTAATCGTGTCATGGAAATAGCGTCTCTGTGCTTCCCGATTTCTTGAGGGTAGCCTCCTGTGTTGGGCATTCACCCTCTCCCCAGGAGCTGGTGTTCTCACTGTCTCTGGTCCCCTGACACCCTCACCTTGGTGCTCACAACATGCCCTCCAGACAACATCCCAGACCCTGCACCTCTCTCAAACTTTCTTCCTATGAGAATATTCCTTCCCCATTTAACTCATGGAGAGGAATGTCATCTGCTAAAGTAACTAATCAGATCAACTCTTCATGAGCCAGTACTTAACTCAACCCAAAAAAGAGAATAACATCTAAATTCCAAAGCTTTATAGCAAAAGCTTTATAACAGTAGGACGACCACCATTTTCCTGAGGGATGTTTTTCCAAACCCGTCCAATTATACCTTCTAGTCATATCAGGCCTGTAACTCAACAGCATTTTAAGCCACATAAAACAAAATAAATAGCACATGACCATCAGGTTTATGGGTTAGCAACAGGTTGTAGAAAATAACGTTAGGTACCACAGAGCTTTCCAGGCAGCGGTGATACAACACTGTATGTCTGATCTGTAACGTTCTGTCTCCTGTTAGTACCAGCCCTTCAGGGAACAAAATTGCCACTTCAGCCAAATTTCATGGTCAGTGATTCTATGATATGGAGAAATGTACAGTATGGATTAAAATGAAACCATCAGTGGTCTAATACTGACAGCCTGTGACAGACCTGAACCATTTCTCCCAAAAGTACATTCATAACTCAAACCACTTCACTGTTGAGTCCACCAACACAGTGTAAAAATACCTGGGGAAGCATTCATATAAAAACACACTCTGTGTACCCAAACCCTCAATACTGTCCTTATCAGATCCAATATACTTTTATCTCAAGGTTCCCTCATTTTAATATTTCAATTTGATTCATCTTTAACAAGAAAGAAGCTACACTTTGTACATATTTCCAGTAATTTATATTTGGATTGGGAACATGATCTTTTCCTTACACTGAAACGTGGTTGTGCCTGATATTCTAGGAAATGACTTCTAACAAGATAAGCCAGTCACACTGCAAAGCTCTATTCCAGAAAAATCCAAGAGTTGCCTGATCTTGCTCTTTCTGCTCATCGTATGCAGCACTCCCCATCAGCTTCCCCTTGAAACTCTGTATTCTTGACTTCTGTGGCACTACATATAATTAATCTTCCTCCCTTCACTTCTTTCTCCTTTACAGTCTTTCTCTGCCTCCCTCATTTCCAAAGGCCAAACACAGTTTTCTCATTTCTTCTCTCTTTCTGCCACAGACTGTTTCTTCTAGCTGCTTGTCACAATGTCAACTCATCTCCTTTGCTCCAAATCTATCTCCAACTCTAGTTTCTCTACTGACTTAAAATCCTGCATTTCCAATCATCTGAACAATGTCTCTTCACCAGGAACTCAAGCAATCTGGAAAAAACCTCCAAAGGTAGAATACACTATCTGAGGAGACAGATGTTCCCTGTATTCAGAGATGTATGTCCTTCTGTTGAACATTCCCTTGGCAAAAGAACATAGAGGAGACTGGACACCAGAAGTAAGGGTAGGCCTTTAGTTAAGGTCCCATCAAAAATGATATTCTATAATTTATTATGTTTTTCCCAAATAAGTTTCTCCTTTTGAAATCTTCCTGCTCTCCCACACTCAACCACAGGCTCAGCATTGTCCCTTATTTTCCTTTTCCTTCCTACACAACTTTGCTGGGTCCCCCCTGTGCTCCCTTCCTGTCACCTCCAAGCCTACACTGCAGCAAAAGTAAGCTGACACAGATCATGCTTTAAAGTTGAATCTGGGATGAACTGGAGCCAGAAACTCTGCAGCAATTTTTTTACCAGCAGGCAAAAACACCCAGAATTTGAATAAAAGGAACAAAGAGAAAGAGGGAACAAAGAATGGGGAAGAAAAGTAAGAGTGAAGGTGGGCCCCAAACCCTTCCTTTGTCCCCAGTCCGCTGCTGTGTCTTCAGAACAGGCTGCCAGGCTTTCTGCTGCCTCTGGGTCTACAGTGCTCCCCTCCCGGGTATACAGAGAGTCTACTTAGGTAAGTTCCCTCCCACTCCCCAACCCCCAAAACCCTTCAGGCTCCATCTTTCTCACTACCCAAAACTTCTCGAATTCTTAGCCTATTTCTCTTTATCCAATATCTCCTTATCTTTTTATTTTTATTTCTCCAGTTATCAAGATTCTGTTTACTCTTAAAGATCCAGCCAAACATGTCTTTATTTCCTAAGCTGCTCCCCCAGTTTCAAACAGAAAGAGCCTCTTTCTCTGTTTATCTTCTAAGACTGTACATCAAGTATATGGCAGGATCTCATGCCCAAAGATTTATCATTACCATATTTGAGTTGTAATTTTTATACATGTTTTAGCTTTTCCAGCAGTTCACTTTCTAGAGCTCTGGCTAATATTTATTTGCTTACATCACAATATTAAATACAGTGTTTCACATGCAATAGGCATTTGAGAAGTTTTCATTGGCCAGCTAAATTAATGAATGAATAAATCTTCCCTAGCAACAACTCTTGCTAATAATAGACTATTCTTGATTAAACAGCTATAAATTTCATATTCTCAGTATTCCTGAGGGAGGCAAGTATTTTAGTTTCAAAAGATTGCTGCACTAAAAAAAAAGAATTGAGATGTGATAATTGATTATAATTACAGTTAATATTAGTTGCTATCAATGGTAAATGCAGTTTTTCAGTTTTTTAAGTGTAGTACTTAGGTGCCGTTGGTGAAAGCAAGGTTTTTCTCACATAAATTAACTCACAATTATCTAGAATTACCAGGGTAGCTATATGTATATACTCCTATCCTATCGTTTCTAGACAATTCACAAGCTTTTCCAGAACAAAATTATTTGACCACCAAGTTTAAGATGTCAACTTAAGTCTAGGCAAAACCAAACACATAAAATATAAATGAGACAAGACCTCTACAATCAATTCTAACAAATACTCATCTAAGATTTATGCCGCTCTCAAAGATTTACTCTTTTTGCTCTAGCGTACTGAAAAAGGAAGATACTTGCTAGCTGAGAAATTTCAAGTCCCTGTCTTGAAAACATGGACATTTCCCCTTCTTATAATATCAATTTGAAAGGAGATTTTATTAGATGCTCTTTGTGTTCAGTGAGTAAAGAACCATCTCTCTGACTCCAAAGCTGGTATGTTCAAAATGCTAAAATGTTTCTATACATTTAAGATGGAAATGACAGAAAACAATGATGTTACTTGAGTTTTTATAACAGTGGTGTGCATAATGCCATTCCACCAGCAATTCAATGTACAGCTCTAGCATCTCTGCTACAATACCAGTTATTTGTCCAGGCAGTTGAGAACTGCCAGACATTCTGTTAAGTTTTAGAGATAAAAAGATGAACAAGAGGGTGGAGCCAAGATGTCGGCGTGAGTAGAGCAGTGGAAATCTCCTCCCAAAACCACATATATTTTTGAAAATACAACAAAGACAACTCTTCCTAAAAGAGTGACCAGAAGACACAGGACAACAGCCAGACCACATCCACACCTGCGAGAACCCAATGCCTAGTGAAGGGGGTAAGATACAAGCCCCACCCCAGTGGGACCTGAGTACCCCTCACCTCAGCTCTGGGCAGGAGGAGAGGAGTCAGAGCGGGGAGGGAGAGGGAGCCCAGGACTGCTGAACATCCAGCCCTAGCCATCTGCACCAGAGGGCAGACACAGCGTGTGTGTGGGGTGCTGAAAACTAGGGAAACAAGAGTGTAAGACCTGTGAGTGAGTCCCCACAGCTGGCACCCCTGGGACAAAGAAAAGCGAATGCTTTTTGGAAGTCTTGCAGGAACAGGGACCCCACTGACGGACGGAAGCATCCTGGGACACTTAGTCTAGCAGCAGGGAATCTGGGGAACTCTAACCCCCTGGGCAGCAGGGAGCACGGAGGCCCCTCACGGAGATAAATAGCCTCCCAGCTGTTCCCCCTCCAACGTGGCTCCACCATATCAGAGCAGCAGCCTGAGGAAGGCCACGCCCACAGCAGCAGCTGAGATAAACTCCATAGTGGCTGGGCAAGAATCAGAAGCCCCATCTGTGCACAGCTGCCCAGCACAAGCCACTAGAGGTCACTGTTCTCCCAGGAGAGGAAGGCCACAAACCAACAAGAAGGGAAGTTCTTCCAGCCGTCACTCATGCCAGTTCTGCAAACTATCTCTTATCACCATGAAAAGGCAAAATTTCAGGCAGACAAAGATAACAGAGACAACACCTGAGAAGGAGACAGACCTAACCAGTCTTTCTGAAAAAGATTTCAAAATAAAAATCATAAACATGCTGACGGAGATGCAGAGAAATAAACAAGAGCTAAGGGATGAACTCCATAGGGAGATTAAAGGCATCTGAAGGGAGATTACAGACACCCAGAAGGAGATTACAGATGCCCAGAAGGAGATTACAGAAGTGAAACAAACTCTGGAAGGATTTATAAGCAGAATGTATAAGATGCAAGAGGCCATTGATGGAATAGAAACCAGAGAACAGGAATGCATAGAAGCTGACACAGAGAGAGATAAAAGGATCTCCAGGAATGAAACAATATTAAGAGAACTGCGTGACCAATCAAAAAGGAACAATATCTGTATTATAGGGGTACCAGAAGAAGAGAGAGAAAAAAAGGATAGAAAGTGTCTTTGAAGAAATAATTGCTGAAAACTTCCCCAAACTGGGGGAGGAAATAATCGAACAGACCAAGGAAATACATAGAAATCCCAACAGAAAGGACCCAAGGAGGACAACACCAAGACACATAATAATTAAAATGGCAAACATCAAGGACAAGGAAAGAGTTTTAAAGGCAGCTAGAGAGAAAAAGGTCACCTATAAAGGAAAACCCATCAGGCTATATCATCAGACTTCTCAGCAGAAACCTTACAGTCCAGAAGAGAATGGCATGATATATTTAATGCAATGAAACAGAAGGGCCTTGAACCAAGGATACTGTACCCAGCACGATTATCATTTAAATATGAAGGAGGGATTAAACAATTCCCAGACAAGCAAAAGTTGAGGGAATTTGCCTCCCACAAACCACCTCTACAGGGTATTTTAGAGGGACTGTTCTAGACGGGAGCACTCCTAAGACTAAACAGATGTCACCAGAGAAAATAAAATCACAGCAAGGAAAGAAGACCAACAAAATACTAAGTAAAGGCAAAAAATAAAATCAACTACCCACTAAAAGCAGTTAAAGGAAACACAAAAGAGCACAGAATAAAACAACCAACATATAAAGAATGGAGGAGGAGGAATAAGAAGGGAGAGAAGAAAAGAATCTCCAGAACAGTGTATATAACAGCTCAATAAGTGAGCTAAGTTAGGCAGTAACATACTAAAGAAGCTAACCTTGAGCCTTTGGTAACCACGAATCTAAAGCCTGCAATGATAATAAGAACATATCTTTCAATAGTGACCCTAAATGTAAATGGACTGAATGCACTAATCAAAAGACACAGAGTAATAGAATGGATAAAAAAGCAAGACGCATCTATATGCTCCTTACAAGAAACTCACCTCAACCCCAAAGACATGCACAGACTAAAAGTCAAGGGATGGAAAAACATATTTCATGCAAACAATAGAGAGAAAAAAGCAGGTGTTGAAATACTAGTATCAGACAAAATAGACTTCAAAACAAAGACAGTAACAAGAGATAAAGAAGGACACTACATAATGATAAAGGGCTCAGTCCAACAAGACAATATAACCATTCTAAATATATATGCACCCAACACAGGATCACAAGTGTATGTAAAACAAATACTAACAGAACTAAAGGGGAAAATAGAATGCAATGCATTCTTTTTAGGAGACTTCAACACGCCACTTCCCCCAAAGGATATATCCACTGGACAGAAAATAAGTAAGGACACAGAGGCACTGAAAAACACACTAAAACAGATGGACCTAATAGATATCTATAGAACTCTACATCCAAAAGCAACAGGATATACATTCTTCTCAAGTGCACATGGAACATTCTCCAGAATAGACCACATACTAGGCCACAAAAAGAGCCTCAGTAAATACCAAAAGATTGAAATTCTACCAACAAACTTCTCAGAACACAAAGGTATAAAACTAGAAATAAATTCTACAAAGAAAACAAAAAGGCTCACAGACACATGGAGGCTTAACAACATGCTCCTAAATAATCAATGGATCAACAAACAAATTAAAATAGAGATTAAGGAATATATGGAAACAAATGACAACAATACAAAGCCCCAACTTCTGTGGGATGCAGCGAAAGCAGTCTTAAGAGGAAAGTATATAGCGATCCAGGAACACTTAAAGAAGGAAGAACGATCCCAAATGAATAATCTAACATCACAATTATCGAAACTGGAAAAAGAAGAACAAATGACGCCTAAAGTCAGCAGAAGGTGGGACATAATAAACATCAGAGAAGAAATAAACAAAATTGAGAGGAATAAAACAATAGCAAAAATCAATGAAACCAAGAGCTGGTTCTTTGAGAAAATAAACAAAATAGATAAGCCTCTAGCCAAACTTATTAAGAGAAAAAAAGAATCAACACACATCAACAGAATCAGAAATGAGAATGGAAAAATCATGACAGACTCCACAGAAATACAAAGAATTATTAAAGACTGCTATGAAAACCTATATGCTAAGAAGCTGGAAAACCTGGACGAAATGGACAACTTCCTGGAGAAATACAACCTTCCAAAACTGACCAAGGAAGAAACAGAAAAATTAACAAACCAATTATGAGCAAAAAAATTGAAACCGTAATCAAAAAACTACCCAAGAACAAAACCCCTGGGCCAGACGGATTTACCTCGGAATTTTATTAGACATACAGAGAAGACATAATATCCAATCTCCTTAAAGTTTTCTAAAAAATAGAAGAGAAGGGAATACTCCCAAACTCATTCTATGAAGCCAACATCACCCTAATACCAAAACCAGGCAAAGACCCCACCAAAAAAGAAAATTACAGACCAATATCCCTGATGAATGTAGATGCAAAACTACTCAACAAAATATTAGCAAACTGAATTCAATGGTATATCAAAAGGATCATACACCATGACCAAGTGGGATTCATCCTAGTGATACAAGGATGGTACAACATTCAAAAATCCATCAACATCATCCACCACATCAACAAAAGGAAAGACAAAAACCACATGATCATCTCCATAGATGCTGAAAAAGCATTTGACAAAATTCAACATCCATTCATGATAAAAACTCTCAGCAAAATGGGTATAGAGGACAAGTACCTCAACATAACAAAGGCTATATATGATAAACCCACAGCCAACATCATACTGAACAGTGAGAACTGAAAGCTTTTCCTCTGAGATTGGGAACAGACAGGGATGCCCACTCTCCCCACTGTTATTTAATATAGTACTGGAGTTCCCAGCCACCACAATCAGACAACACACAGAAATACAAGGAATCCAGACTGGTAAAGAAGAAGTTAAACTGTCACTATTTGCAGATGACATGATATTGTACATAAAAAACCCTAAAGACTCCACTCCAAAACTACTAGAACTGATATCGGAACACAGCAAAGTTGCAGGATACAAAATTAACACACAGAAATCTGTGGCTTTCCTATACACTAACAATGAACCAATAGAAAGAGAAATCAGGAAAACAACTCCATTCACAATTGCATCAAAAAGAATAAAATACCTAGGAATAAACCTAACCAAAGAAGTGAAAGACCTATACCCTGAAAACTACAAGACACTCTTAAGAGAAATTAAAGGGGACACTAACAAATGGAAACTCATCCGATGCTCTTGGCTAGGAAGAATTAACATCGTCAAAATGGCCATCCTGCCCAAAGCAATATACAGATTTGATGCAATCCCTATCAAATTACCAGAAACATTCTTCAATGAACTGGAACAAATAGTTCAAAAACTCATATGGAAACACCAAGGGCCCCAAATAGCCAAAGCAATCCTGAGAAAGAAGAATAAAGTGGGGGATCTCACTCCCCAACTTCAAGCTCTGCTACAAAGCCACAGTAATCAAGACAATTTAGTACTGGCACAAGAACAGAGCCACAGACCAGTGGAACAGATTAGAGACTCCAGACATTAACCCAAACATATATGGTCAATTAATATTTGATAAAGGAGCCATGGACATACAATGGGGAAATGACAGTCTCTTCAACAGATGGTCCTGGCAAAACTGGACAGCTACATGTCAGAGAATGAAACTGAACCATTGTCTAACCCCATACACAAAAGTATATTCGAAATGTATCAAAGACCTGAATGTAAGTCATGAAACCATAAAACTCTTTGAAAAAAACATAGGCAAAAATCTCTTAGACATAAACATGAGTGACCTCTTCTTGAACATATCTCCTCAGGCAAGGAAAACAAAAGCAAAAATGAACAAGTGGGACTATAACAAGCTGAAAAGCTTCTGTACAGCAAAAGACACCATCAATAGAACAAAAAGGTACCCTATAGTATGGGAGAATATATTTGTAAACCACAGATCTGATAAAGGCCTAACATCCAAAATATATAAAGAGCTTACCCACCTCAACAAACAAAAAAATAATCCAATTAAAAAATGGGCAGAGGAAATGAACAGAGAGTTCTCCAAAAAAGAAATTCATATGGCCAACAGACACATGAAAAGATGCTCCACATCGCTAATTATCAGAGAAATGCAAATTAAAACCACAATGAGATACCACCTCACACCAGTAAGGATGGCTACCATCCAAAAGACAAACAACAACAAATGTTGGTGAGTATGTGGAGAAAGGGGAACCCTTCTACACTGCTGGTGGGAATGTAAACTAGTTCAAGCATTGTGGAAAACAGCATGGAGGTTCCTCAAAAAACTAAAAATAGAAATACCATTTGACCCAGGAATTCCACTTCTAGGAATTTACCCTAAGAATGCAGCAGCCCAGTTTGAAAAGACATATGCACCCCTATGTTTATCACAGCACTATTTACAATAGCCAAGAAATGGAAGCAACCTAAGTGTCCATCAGTAGATGAATGGATAAAGAAGATGCGGTACATATACACAATGGAATATTATACAGCCATAAGAAGAAAACAAATCCTACCATTTGCAACAACATGGATGGAGCTAGATGGTATTATGCTCAGTGAAATAAGCCAAGTGGAGAAAGAGAATACCAAATGATTTCACTCATCTGTGGAATATAAGAACTAAGGAAAAACTTAAAGAACAAAACAGCAGCAGAATCACAGAATCCAAGAATGGACTAAGAGGGAACAAAGGGAAAGGGACTGGGGAGGATGGGTGGGTAGGAAAGGATGAGGTGGGGGAGAAGAAAGGGGGTTTTATGATTAGCATGCATAATGTGGGGGGTGGGAGAAAGGGGAGGGCTGTGCAACACAGAGAAGACAAGTAGTGATTCTACAACATTTTGCTATGCTGATGGACAGTGAATGTAATGGGGTTTGTGGGGGGGACCTGTTATAGGGGAGAGCCTAGTAAACATAATATTCTTCATGTAATTGTAGATTAATGATAACAAAAAAAAAGAGAGAGAAAGAAAAGGGGGATTACTCCCTGATAGGATAAAACTAACTGCAAATCAACTATTAATTCATGCTTTACATATCCTTAATTTTGATCTTTTAAAGGGTGTCAGATGATCAGCTATGGAAGTACATTTTTCTGATAATATTCCTTTCTCTTAAAAAAAAAAAGCAGTTCCTGTGTGGTGATCTCCAATAGGTTCTTCACAATGGTATAAAGGTCATATCAAAGTGTGGGCAAAGGGTTTGTTTGTGTTTATACAGAGGATCAAAGCCTAATTTGGCTATCCAGAAAACGAATTAAGATACAATGTGAAGAAGAACTTCCAACATCAACATACTCTGGCAGAGTTATTCCAGAAGATGATCATCAAAAAACTTTAAGAAAGATCCTGGCACTGCTGCAGTTGTAGCTGCACTCATCCCACAGGTTCCTGGACTTGTTATTGGAATGTAGAAGGAGATATCTAACCTGGCCTGTGCATACAGTAAAACAACAAATTTGACTGGATCTATATTGTCGAGACTCAACAAAGAATTAGGAGACGTGCAAGTTGCAGTGCTCCAAAATCGTGCGACTATAGACTATCTACTGTTTAAAGAACATATGGGATGTGAACAGTTCCCAGGAATGTGTTGTTTTAATTTGTCTGATTTTTCTCAAACTATTCAAATTCAGCTAGACAATATCCATCATGTCATTGATAAGTTTTCACAAATGCCTAGGGTACCTAACTGGTTTTCTTGGTTTCACTGGATATGGCTGGTAATTTTAGGTCTGCTTTGGTTATGTAGCTGTGTTCCTATTATGTTAATGTGTGTGCGCAATTTAATTAGTAGTTTCAAATCCATACATGCTTAAGTTACTCTACAAGACAATATGTCAAAGAAATAATCAATCTTCCCATGTTTTCTTGCGCCTGCTACTTCTATAGCTTTTCTTCTTCCTTCCTAATTACAACCCTTTAGTAGAATTCGTGCCTCATATCAAAATTACCAAGTATCATAATTCTTCCAAGTGGTAAAGATACCTCAAGACAAATGCTGGGCAAAGAAGCCACAGGGCATAAATCTGCAAAGAAGTAAAAAGATAACCTTTGCAAACAATATGGCTTCTCTCTCACTTACCAACTTTACATTTCCCTATATCGCCCCGGAAGATGACTGGTTTGCCAGAGACGGGTAAGATTCCTCAAGTGAGGAACAACCTAAGACAGGCACAGTCGCAGGGGGGCCATCAGGTGAGAAATTGGGGATCAACAGAGGTGAGGCTTAGAACCTCACCCCCCTGTTTTGACAGAAATCTTCTGCATCTGTGGATGTTTTGTTGCCCTTGTCTAGCTTGGATTAATACTTAGTCTATAGGCACACACCTGATCATCCACATTTGCCCTCTTACAGCACTACATTATATTTTCTACCTTTATCTTGCATCTACCTACCACTTCAGCATTTTATTAAAAAAATAATAATAATAATAAAGGAGAAATGTGGGATTCACATATAAATCAAGTATAAAAATCAAACGAATAATCATATCTGACTTATTGTTTATAGTTCATGATGCGTGATCAAAACTGAAAGTTTCTGTGATATGACTGCCCTTGCACTGTTCACCATGTAAGAACTTATTCACTATGTAAGAACTTGTTCACCATGTAAGAACTTGTTCGTTATGCTTCAGAAGATTGGAGACTGTTGAGAATTAAGCTTGGGGTTGATTAATGATTGTGCTTTGAGTCCCCTATGCAGAATTTTATTGTTGTTAACAACCATTTGATCAATAAATATGAGAGATGCCCTCTCAAAAAAAAAAAAAAAAGATGAACAAGACATGACCCTAAAGGAACTCTCATCCTAGGCTGAGAAATGGATGTGTAAACTGGCGCTTAGCATGAGGTTGGTGCTTAACAGAGACATGCTCTGGGTGTGATGGAAAGGCACAAAGGATAGAGCCCCAAAATCTTCCAGGGACGCAGGGAAAGAGAGAAAAGAAGAGGAAAGAAGTTAGAGACTGAGTCACCTGGGAAGGAGCATGGGCCATGGGTGCTGGGCCTGGCCTTGATGTTTGTCAGTAGTTGCAAGCATCTCAGCAGAACAATAAAGCATTTGGAGTATGTGTTTAAAAAAATAGGGTCTTACAAAATGAGCAGGGCTTTGTTAAATGACAGGTAGGCTGTTACAGGTAGAAAGACTAACATGTGTAAGGCATGGAGAATAAGGGAAAGTTGTAATATGTACCTTCTAATCATCAAAATTAAATTATGTGCAGTATACTTGTGACATTGATGGAGTTGTGTCTTAATTATATGGGATTTCAAAATGTCATAAGGAGTAGTATTCTCAGATAAAGGGATTGCTTTTACATTCATTGTTGTGTATTTTGAACTAGGAAGGGCCAGCAGTTTTCTATGAAGACATCGACTCACTACTGAAACATGCCTCCTTTATGTGACTTAGTGACAGACAGACCCCCTAAATGACTGACAAATCCCTAAAATGACCTTTACTTATTCAAAGCTGGAGCAGTCCTGAATTGCTGAGAAAGAAATGAGCAAATATACGTGTACCCCAGAGAAAGACACTGTGTGCTAGTGAACTGTAAGAGCTCTGTCAGGAGAGATGCCAAGAGCCTGTGCCTATTTCATATAGCGAAGCCAGGCTGCACTTGACCCTGGGGAGAAGCAACTGAGGCGGCATTAGTCACTGTGAATGTGCTGCAAAGAACACATGTTGGTCCAGCCTCTCCAAAAAGAGCCCTGACAGGGTGTATCGGAAACCTTAAAAGAGTGGTTCATATCCTTTGACCCAACAATCCAACTTCTACACTCAGAATGATTCAAAATGTGGACTACGATGTCAACAAAAAGATTATTGATGGAGAATTATTTATTACAGCAAAATGACAAGAATCATCCTAAGTAAACTTTTGATCCAATAGTTAGGTTATGACTGTTTAAATTCTGAAACATCCATGAAGTAAAGCATCATGCAGTCATTAAAAACAATGCTTATGAAGAGCTTAAGAGAAAATGTTCATGCTATCATGCTGAGTTAAGAAAAAATAAATTCATGATAGTGCGTAGAGCATAATCTCAGTGACCAGCAATGCCTCCCTCTCCCTTCTCTCCATCCACGACTGGCCCTTGACAGCACCTCTACGCAGCAGGGTCTTGTCTGTGTGTCAGTGACGAGTGGCTCTCGTGGGGGACACACTGATGAGTATTTTTGGATGAATAAATTAACTCTGTAAACAACACATATGTATTCCCTTACTAAGCATTTAACACTTGGATGAATTACAGGTACAACCCATGAAGATAAAAGCCTAAGTATTAGTTTCTCAAGCACATACAAGTTCATTTCTTTCCGAGGGGCAGAAAGTGTGAGTGTAAAGGCCCTCTTTCTATGCTACCACCACGCCCTCCATGACTTCCTGAGTCACTTAAACCCTTCATTTCCCAGGCTCTCCCCATCCTAGTTGAGTTGGTTTAGGATGGGTTTTCCCATCCCCAATCAAACCTTAGAATGAAATATTTACAAGGAAAAAGAAAAACTTCTATTATGATGTAGACTATTATTTAGGATGAATACAACATGCTAAAAAAAAAAGAATCATTGCCTTATTTTTCTTACCTTCCTAAAGATCTCTATTTGTTGTGTAACTACTCATCATCTGTTTCAACCAGTACTACAGAGGACTGTGTATGTGAGAAAGGAAGAGAACTCTTCATTGTCATGAATGCAAATACCTTGCAAAATGACTAGGAGACTTATATACCAAAACAGCAAGAGTGCTTTTCTCTGGGCAGGAACAGTACAAATAATCTCTATTATATTTATCTACACATACTTATTTTTCTATTTCCTACATTTAACATACAAAAAATTTAAAAACAATGAACACTTTAAAGCTAGTTGATGACATTCACTAACAACTTCCAACGTCTTTCTCTTCAGTCTAAATGAATATTAAAAGAAACCATAATTAAGAGAAAAAATTAAGTGGTAATTAAGAGAAGCCCTCCAGATCAGAGTTTTTCTTTGAAACTGCACCAAACCTGAACAGAGCACCATAGCACACTTCCTGATGTGCTTCAATCAGATCAGACCTCAATTATTTCAAAGCAACACACAATTTGTACATAGTTTATCAAAAGTTCGCTTTCTAAAGATTCCTCCTAATCTTCTTCAACTTTCTGCAATTCAACTCCTCTGGAAAAGTGAGTCTGAAAGCAGACCAGCCCTTCTTGTTAAAATTCCAGTTCAGTATTTATTAAGAAATTTTTATCTTGACACTAGGCAGGGAAATAGGAATCTCAGCCTTGGTTATGAAAGTGATCATTGATTATGGTAAGCAAGGCTAGACCTTTATGCATTTTGCTGGTCCTGTTAGTCTTTGATATACATCACTCTTGGAAAGGGGCTGCATTTGCATATTTGTGCACTGACTTTATTTAATTATTGATTTCACTACGTACATATCAATTAAGTTACAATCATGTTGCTGGCCATTCTGAGAGAATCAACAAGTAAATTCAAGAGTAACTGTGTATTCCATCAGGGTCTAGTCCTTTATATTTTACAAGCTGCCTTTGTACATTGTCTGTGTCCCAACCAGCTTCCTGAGTTACTCCCACATCTGCAGATACTCACTTCACTGTGATACCCACATTCTCTGGCTCAAGAACAGACTAATTGAGAGGGAGCATGGTATAATAAGGTATACAATAGTCCTAAAAAGGAGATTGTCATCTCACTCATTAATTTTGCATTATCATACTGTGCTTCTATTGATGTTATCACAATGCTTTCGACAGCTAGTTACTGTGTTTGCAAAAATACATAGATTGTTCTATCATTAAGAACATAAATGATTTTTTTGAGCAATGCAAGGGAAGGAAGAAGATTTATGATCATTTTCTCTGACTATTGAAAACTGTTTTTGCGATTACAGTATGTGTACATAAATCATCATGTGTCATAGACATTGACATGGTAGAGCTACTTCACAGCTCTTGTACTATTTAAAATGTCTTGCTCCTTGCAGAATGTAGTTTTAATGAAACATTTAAAAACAGGCTATTGCACTGTCATAAAGATGTGTCTTATTTCTAAATCATTAAAAAATAAATAAGAAAGGATGGTCATAGTACATTGTATAACTATAGCATAGTTGTTTTCATATAGGATTTACTATACCAGTACATGTCAATATACAGAAATAGTAATAAAACCACCATACTAAACCCCTTGGAAACAAAAATAGTAACTTTCTGTTGGAAAAGCATTGGACTAGGAGTCAGAAAGGGTGTTCAGATCCAAGTCTGTCAAGGATACATGTTCATTTGTCAAGATCTTGGGCTTAACAAATAAGACAGACCAGGGTTTGACTGGAAGCTTCACCAGTTGTATCTATGTGACCTTGAGCAATTATGCTCTGGCTCTCAGTTTTCTTCATCTATAAAAGTGAGACAATAATAGCATCCAATTCATAAGGTTGTTGTAAATGTTATATGCAATCACGTGCATGCAAAGCATTTAGCACAGTATGTGGAAGGTAATAACATCCAATAAATAAGAGGCATCATTTTTACTATTAAGACTTTATTTCTGGGCAGAAAATTCTTCAGCTCTATAAAATAACTGTATGAGATCATATCTGAGGTTGCATCCAGGCATAGTAACCTATGACTGATCTAGAGAATGATTATTCTTTACACAAGAGTTTCTCACAAAAAGATTCAAATGACAAAAATAACACATCAACTCATTCACAAAAATATTACACTATTTTAGAAATTTTATGTGAGTTAAAGTCTAATACTAGGGAGAGTGTGTGGGAATTACGATCAGGTTTCTCCGCATTTATTTGTTATTCTTTCCCAGTAAACTGCAAAGTTCTTGGAGGCAAAGATTGTGTCATTTATCTTTGGAATCCAATGTTCAGGTCATTAAGTGATTTAAAACAAATAAATAAATAAATGAATGATTGAATGATGGAGACAAACACCCTAAAATCTCTGCCTTGGTGAAGAATATAGTCAAATAATAGATATTTTAGAAAATAGTTGGGAAAGGTCAAAGGAACATGGGGCTGAAGTTAATAACTAGTTAGAATGGCTGAAGGAACACTCACTGAGATGTGACTCACTAAAAGGGAGAATGTGAGGGAGTGAAACATTTTGACATCCTAGGGAAGAACATTACAGGCAGAGGGACAGCAGGTGCCAAAGCTCTGACCTGGAATCCAGTTAGTGTGTTAAAGGAACAGGAAGAAACCAATGCAGTCGAAATGGAGGAGGCTGCAGGAATAGAGGCAAGAGATGCCACCAGAGAGTAATGGGCAGGAGGAAATAATCATGCAGAGTGTCACAAAGCCCTTCAAAGGCTCTGGCTTTTACTTTGAGTGAGAAGAAAAGATTTTTGGAGTTTGAGCTGATAGGTGACATGAGCAGATTTGCTGATTGCTTTGGTTACTGTGTTAAGTGTAGTTGGGGATAGAGAAGCAGGGGAGAGATGGGGACATCAGGTAAGAGGCTATTGATTCCTAGATAGAAGATATCATGGTGGCTTGGACATCAACTTAGAACTGATGACAATTAATCATATGCAGGATCAATGGTGAAAGTAGAGCTGAATGGTTTCTCACAGATAAGGTATGGAGTAAGAGGGGAAAAAAATCAAGATGAGCAACTGGAAGGAAGCAGTTTCCATTTGCTGGGATGCTAAGGCTGTGGAGAAAACAGGTTTGAAGGGAAATATCAGAAAGTCAATTTTACAGAGTTAGTTATACAGTCAGGAGTTCAGGGTAGAAGTTACAGCTGAAGGTATACATTGGGAATGATCAGAGAAGAAGTTACAGCTATGGAACTGAACAAGATTAAAAAAGCAGTGTATAGAGACAGAAAAGAGAATGGCTGGAGGACCAAGCCAGGAATATTTGATTATCTAGAGGTGGGTGCCTAACAGGAAACCAGCAAAAGAGTGCTAGAAGGATTGGCTAGCAAAGAAAGAGGCAAACTAGAGAAGTATGGAGCATGGACATCAAGTCACAAAATAAACCAGGGAAGAGCACAGAGACAACTGTCAAATGCTGCTTGTAGGTCAGGTAAAACAATGACCAAGAATCAACCATTGGTATTAGCAACATTGAGATCTTGGGTGACTTAAGTCACGTACGTTTGGTGAAGCGGTGTGGGCAAAGGCTGTGCAAAGGATACAAGCGAGAACACGTGGAGGGAAACTAGAAAGTGTGTGTATGGGAAACTCATTTTTTATTAAAAAGAAATGGATAGAAACAGAGTGATAACAATAAGGGAAGTGGTCTCTAAAGGATTTTCTCCTGTTTTTTCTAACATGAAAGAAATAATTACATATTTGTGTGCTGATGGGAAAATGTACTGGAAAGGAAAACATGATGTGGGAGACACAGGAAAATTGTTAAAATAATTTCTTCATTCGAGTGAGGATAGGATCAAACATGCAAGTGGAGCTGTTGGCTTTAGCTAAAGATCAGGGACAGTTCCTCTGTAATTTTCAACAATGAAGATGAAGAAGAAATGGGCAAGTTTAATCATGAGGTCTTCATTTTCATTCTTTTCTCATGGTGAAAATAGATTTGCTTCTTTCTTAGACTCACATATGATTACCAGAATAGCCCTGGAATTATTATTCTAAATTGCAGATGTCAACGAAATAATTTTAATTCAGCAAATAACACTTTCACCTGACTTTCCAGGAATGAATCTATTGCCTGAAGCAAATTACTCCTAGGCAATATAGCTCAGTTCTGGAACCAGCCATGGATGAGTGACTTTTTGAGAATACATTTTTAAATATAGATTTTCTACATGGCTTATGTTTTCTTTATAACAGCATTCTATAATAATATTCCATATCTAAATTATCTTTATATTTTATGAAGTAATAGACTTTAAATTCCTTTTGATTACTCCCCATCTTCTCCAAATGCTAATAGTCCCTACCATATTGTCATTTATTTAACACTTTATCAATTGGAATCTTGCATTGTTCAGTTCACATGTGTGAGATACATATGAATGTGTGTACACATATCAACAAATACACTATTATAACTAACTGTAGAATATGGGACACATTTGCTTATGTTTCTGCATTACTGAGAATGAAACAATGACCTAAAAATAAGCAAATACAGGAAATTTCTCGAAAAACAGCAATTGTCATATATTCATGAAAACAGAGATAGATAATAAATATAAGCATGAGGCCATGAAGAAATAAGTCTTCTGGACTCTTAGAAACAAATGATGTGCACCTGTATGCATTCTTCAGAAGAGAAGGTTACTTCTCAAAATATCAGATCATTTTAAGAAATAGTACCTTTCTCTTAAAATTGGGCAGTCTCCTGAGGAATGCAGAAACAGAAAAATTGCTCGATCTATAGATCTTTTATTATAAAGATACCCACATAAAGACTCTACATAGGATTAAAGATGGCAGTGTGAGAGGTGAGATAGAGAATCTTCCCAAAACCACATATAATATGAAAATATAGTTAATACAACTAATCGTAAAAGAGCAACAGGAAAGAAGGCTGTACCAGACCACATACACCAGGAGAGAAGAGCAGACCTCATGAAACAGGGAACATACCAAAGCCTTGATCCAGCAGGACCCAAGCCCTTCTGCCACCTCAGTTCACCAGTGGGAGGAAGAAAAATGGAGTGGAGAGTGGATGGAAGCCTAGGATTGCTGAACACCCAGCCCTGGAGATCTGCTTTGGGAGCATGAACCTACATTGCATGGTGCTCTGGAAATTAATGGGGTTGGAAAGCTAAGACAGGCAGAATACTTGGAGAGACTGAGATTCCGCCATTTGTGGAAAACAGGGATCCACATCCAGCTGTTCTGAGACAAAAGAAACACAGGCAGTCTGACAGACTTCCTAACAGTGACAGAGCTGCTAAAGGGGCAAGAATTGCACAGAGCTTGCTGCTCAGGAGAAAGGAGAGGTGAAAAAAATGGTGTGGGCCCACTCTGCCCAGCAGGTTAGGAATGATCAGGACCTTCAGGTGCTCCATCCCACTGGATCACTACTGATCTCTGAGGCTCCCCATTGTGATACACAGCCTGCTGTGCCTTCCTACTGGCCTGCCGGCACTGGCTTGCAAACCAGCAGTCCCTCCCCCAGCATCAGGTGAGACAGAGGGAGGCCCTGCCTACAA
This sequence comes from Manis javanica, assembly GCF_040802235.1. Lineage (NCBI taxonomy): Eukaryota > Metazoa > Chordata > Mammalia > Pholidota > Manidae > Manis > Manis javanica. Next base: position 99,564,319 of record NC_133157.1, on the reverse strand, counting down.
CAGCTACAAACACAAATTACAGAGGCTAACAACTGTGTGCTCAGCCCACTGGTTCTGACAGTGGAGACAGGTGTACATCTGGGAAGGAAGAAACAGCTCTTTCTTCCCACAAGGCAGCAGGACTGTTCCCCTGCAGCCCCTGACATCACTCCAGGGGCTGAGCAACTCCAGAGAGTAGAGCTTCTGGGCATTAAAGGGTGCAATATACAAACATGAAATGTCAAAAGAAACTGGTTCAAACCAAAATCCCACAAACACCAGAAAAAGGGCCAAGTGAAAGTGAACTCATCAATCTTCCTGAGAGTTCAAATAAAAATCATAAACTTGCTCATGGAAGTACAGAAAAATATTTGAGAACTTAGGGATGAATTTAGGATGGATATTGAATCATTAAGAAATTTGATATCTGAAATGAAGCATATAGTAGAGGGATTTAAAGCAGATCAGATGGAGCAGAAGAGATAGTAAATGGAATAGAAACTAGAGAATAGGAATACAAAGAAGCTGAGGCACAGAGAGAAAAAAGGATCTCTAGGAATGAAAGATACAGAGAACTGTGTGAGCAATCCAAATGGAACAATATTCACATTATAGGGGTACCAGAAGAAGAAGAGAGAGAGAAAGGGATAGAAAATGTCTTTCAGGAGATAATTGCTGAAAACTTCACCAACTGAGGGAAGGAGATAGTCTCTCAGGCCATGGTGGTACACAGATCTCCCAACACAAGGGACACAGGAAGACAACACCAAGACATATAATAAATAAAATGGCAAAGATCAAAGATAAGGACAGCTAGAGACTTTTAAAAGCAGCTAGAGAGATTTAAAAAAGATCATACACAAAGGAAAACTCGTCAGGCTATCATCAGACTTCTCAACAGAAACCTTACAGGCCATAAGAGAGTGTCATAATATATTTAATGCAATGAAGCAGAAGGGCTTCAAACCAAGAATAGTCTATCTGGCAAGATTATCATTTAAATTTGAAGGAGGGATTAAACAATTTTCAGATAAGCAAAAGTTGAGAGAATTTACCTCCCAAAAACCATCTCTACAGTCTATTTTGGAGGGACTGCTATAGATGGAAGTGTTCCTAAGGATAAATAGCTGTCACCAGAGGAAATAAAACCACAATAAAGAAAGTAGAACAATTAATTACTAAGCAGATACAACATCAAATCAACTACCCTAAAGTCAGTGAAGGGATAGACAAAGAGTACAGAATATGATACCTAATATATAAATAATGGAGGAGGAAAAAAATAAAAGAACCTTTAGGTTGTGTTTGTAATAGCATATTAAGTGAGTTAAATTAGACTGTTAGATAGGAAGGGAGTTACCCATGAACCTTTGGTAACCATGAGTCTAAAGCCTGCAATGGCAATAAGTACATACTTATCGGTAATTGTCCTAAATATAAATGGTCAGAATGAACCAGTCAAAAGACATAGTCACTGAATGGATAAAAAAACAAGACCCATCCATATGCTGTCTACAAGAAACACACTTCAAACCCAAAGACATACACAGATTAAAAGTGAAGGGATGGAAAAAGATATTCCATCTTTCCTGTGAGAAAAAAGCAGGAGTTGCAGTACTTGTATCAGACGAAATAGACTTCAAAAGAAAAAAAGTTACAAGGGACAAAGAAGGTCCCTACATAATGATAAAGGGATCAGTTCAACAAGAGGATATAACCATTGTAAACATGCATGTACCCAACACAGGAGCACCTACATATGTGAAACAAATACTAACAGAATTAAAGGGGGAAATAGAATGCAATGAATTCATTTTAGGAGACTTCAACACACAACTCACTCCAAAGGACAGATCAACCAGACAGAAAATAAGTATGGAAATACAGGCACTGAACAACACATTAGAACTGATGAACCTAACAGACATCTACAAAACACTCCATGCAAAAGCAACAGGATACACATTCTTCTCAAGTGCACATGGAACATTTTCAAGAATAGATCACATACTAGGCCACAAAAAGAGCCTCAGTAAATTCAAAAAGATTGAAATTGTACCAACCAGCTTCTCAGACCACAATGGTATAAAACTAGAAATAAATTATGCAAAGAAAAAGAAAAAGCCCACAAACACATGGAGGCTTAGTAACATGCTCCGAAATAATCAATGGATCAATGACCAAACAAAAATGGAGATCAAGCAATATATGGAGACAAATGACAACAATAATTCATCACCTCAAAATCTGTGGGATGCAGTTAAGGCTGTGTTAAGTGGGATGTATATTGCAATATAGGCCTACCTCAGGGAAGAACAATCCCATATGAACAGTCTAACTCAAATTAACAAAACTAGAAAAAGAAGAATAAATGAGGCCCAATGTCAGTAGAAGGAGGGACATAATAAAATTAGAGCAGAAATAAATAAAATTGAGAAAATAAAACAATAGAAAGAATTAATGAAAGCAGGAGCTGGGTTTTGAAAAAATAAACAAAATAGATAAACCCCTAGCCAGACTCATCAAGAAAAAAGAGTCTACACAAATAAACAGAATCAGAAATGAGAAAGGAAAAGTCACCACAGACACCACAGAAATACAAAGACTTATTAGAGAATACTATGCAAAGTTATATGCTAACTGGATAACCTAGAAGAAATGGACAATTTTCTAGAGAAATACAACCTTCCAAAGCTGACCAAGGAAGAAACAGAAAATCTGAAAAGACCATTTACCAGCAACGAAATTGAATTGACAATCAAAAACCTACCTAAGAGCAAAATCCCTGGTCCAGATGATTTCACTGCTGAATTTTATCAAGCATTTAGTGAAGACCTAATACCCATCCTCCTTAAAGTTTTCCAAAAAGTAGAAGAGGAGGGAATACTCCCAAACTCATTCTGCAAGGCCAGCATCAGTCTAATACCAAAACCAGGCAAAGACACTACAAAAAAAGAAAATTACAGACCAATATCCCTGATGAACATAGACACAAAAATTCTCTACAAAATATTAGCAAACCAAATTCAAAAATACATCAAAAAGATCATCCATCATGATCAAGTAAAATTTATCCCAGGGATGCAAGGATGGAACAACATTCAAAAATCCATCAACATCATCCACCACATCAATAAAAAGAAGGACAAAATCCATACTATCGTCTTCATAGATGCTGAAAAACATTCAACAAAATTCAACATCCAATCATGATAAAAACTCTCAACAAAATGAGTATAGAGTGCAAGTACCAAGACATAATAAAGGCCATATATGACAAACCCACAGTCAACATCACGCTTAATAGTGAGAAGCTGAAAGCTTTTCCTTTAAGACTGCGAACAAAACAAGGATGCCCACTCTCCCCATTTTTATTCAACATAGTGCTGGAGGTCCTAACCATGGCAATCAAACAACACAAAGTAATAAAAGGCATCCAGATTGGCAAGGAAGAAGTTAAACTCCACCTGTTTGCAGATGACATAATATTGCACATTAAAAAACCCTAAAGAATTCACTCCAAAACTACTAGATCTAATATCTGAATTCAGCAAAGTTGCAAGATACAAAATTAATACACAGAAATCTGTGGCATTTCTATACATGAACGATGAACTAGCAGAAAGAGAAATCAGGAAAATAATTCCATTCACAACTGCATCAAAAAGAATAAAATACCTAGGAACAGACTTAACCAAGAAAGTGAAAGACCCATACCCTGAAAACAACAAGACACTCATAAGAGAAATTAAAGAAGATACCAATAAATGGAAACATATCCCATGCTCTTGGGTAGGAAAAATTAATATTGTCAAAATGGCCATCCTGCCTAAAACATTCTACAGATTGAATGCAATCCCTATCAAAACACCAACAGCATTCTTCAAAGAACTAGAAAAAATAGTTCTAAAATTCATATGGAACCACAAAAGACCCTGAATAGCCAAAGAAATCCTGAGAAGGAAGAATAAAACTGGGGGGATTATGCTCCCCAACTTCAAACTCTACTACAAAGCCACAATAATCAAGACAATTTAGTACTGGCACAAGAACAGACCCATAGACCAGTGGAACAGACTAGAGAGCCCAGATATAAGCCCAAGTATATATGTATATATGGCCAATTAATATATGATAAAGGAGTCATGGATATACAAGGAGGAAATGACAGCCTCTTCAACAGCTGGAGTTGGCAAAACTGGACAGCTACATTCAAGAGAATAAAACTGGATTATTGTGTAACCCCACACACAAATGTAAACTCAAAATGGATCAAACACTTGAATATAAGTCATGAAACCATAAAACTCTTAGAAAAAAACATAGGTAAAAATTTCCTGAATATAAACATGAGCAACATTTTTTCTCAACACATCTCCTTGGGCAAGGGAAACAAAAGCAAAAATGAACAAACGGGACTAAATCAAACTAAAAAGCTTCTGTACAGCAAAGAACACCATCAGCAGAATGAGAAGGCATCCTACAGTATGGGAGAATGTAGTTGGTAAATGATATATTCTACAAGGGGTTAACATCCAAAATATATAAATAATTCATACACCTCAACAGTTAAAAAACAAATAATTGGAATAAAAATGGGCAGAGGACCTGAAAAGACATTTCTCCAAAGAAGAAATACAGATGGCCAACAGGCATATGAAAAGAATCTCTACATTGCTAATCACCAGGAAAATGCAAATCAAAACTGCAATGAGATATCACCTCAAACCAGTTAGGATGGTCACTGTACAAAAGACAAGAAATAACAAGTTCTGGCAAAGATGTGGAGAAATGGTAACACTCCTACCCTGTGCGAATGCTAGTTGGTGTAATTGCTGTGGAAAGCAGTATGGAGGTTCCTCAAAAAACTAAAAATAGAAATATTATATGATCCAGTAATTTTCTTTCTAGGAATTTGCCTGAAGAAAACAAAATCCCTGATTTGGAAAGATATTTGCACCACTGTTTATTGCTATATTATTTTCAATAGCCAAGATATGGAAGTAACCAAACTGTCCAACAATAAATGAATGTATAAAGAGGATGTGGTACATATAAACAGTGGAATATTATTCAGACTTAAAAAAAAAAGAAATCCTTCCATTTGCAACAACATGGATGAATCTAGAAGGTATTATGCTCAGTGAAATAAGCCAGGTGGAGAAAGACAAGTACCATGTAGTTTCACCTATTTGTGGAGCATAAAAACAAAACAAAACAGAATGAAAAAAACAGCAGTAGACTCATAAACACAGAAGTGACTAGTGGTCACCATGGGGGAGGAGAGAGGGAGGGGAATAAAGGGGCATAAAAATTCCCAATCATAATACAAGTTGGCAATAGGGATGGTAGTACAGCATGGAGTATATAGTTAATGATTCTGCAACAGCTTTCTATGTTGACAGATAGTAACTGCACTAGCGAGGATGAGGATTTAATAACGTGGGTAACTGTTGAACCACTCTGTTACATGTTTAAAAGCAATGTAAGGTTGTATATCAGTGATACTTCAATAAAAAATAAATTTAATAAATTAATATTAAAAATTTTAGAAAGAGTTTAAGCATTATTAAGACTGAATATATACTGCCAAGTGGTTCTATAGAGATTAGGTAATTTACACTCATCACAGAGTCTAAGTAAAATACTGTTTTCTTTGTAATCTGATAATAGTCTGAAGAAGTCTCCCCATCCTTTAAAAAAATAATAGTATCAATTTTGAAAAACTACCTCATTGTTTTAATTTGCATTTTTTGAATCTGGTGAGTTGAACTTTTCTTGTTATTTCTGGCCATTTGTGGTTTATATTTTGCAAATTTCTCTTTTGCCCTTGGGATGGTTCTCTTTCTACCTGGAAATCTTCTTTTACCACTCATTTGAATATGTGTATGTTTACAATATCAGCTTTTTGCTCTCACACCTGTCATAAATATTTTTTGTTCATATTCTCTTTAATTGTATTATTTGAATACAATTCATAAAGTGCATAAAGGTGCTTTTTAATGGACTGACTTTTTTAACAGTCAAATTGATTAATTTTAGGTAGTAAATATTTGTACCTTGGCTTCCTGACATCCATTTCTTCTTCTTAACAGCATTCTAATCTCTTTCCTCTCCCAGTGGATATAGTCCAGTGTAACTATAATTAGAAGCCCCATCTCCCTTGTCCAGGTGGTGAACATGTGATTAAAAAAAAATAAGACATGCTGTCTTTACCATTTAATTTTTCAGCTAAGAAACTGAAAAAGGTTGGAGTTCATCTAACTCTAGCTGGAGTGCCCTGACCATGCTGTTTCCTGACACAAATCATTTCTATAATTTTGATTTCTTAGTCTCTAAAGCTCTTATGCTAACCACCATCTACCAACACTGCCTCTTTCCAGGCATCCATTCTGGGAGCACCTGATAATTAACCCAATGGCCATCTTTATCCTAAATGAATCAGTCAGTAAAAGCAAGGTTATGCTAAGGTAACAAAACCTGACAAACTACACCAAAGTTCATTTCTCACTCACATTCTGGGCTGGCAAGAAAGTTCTGCACCGCAAAGCCACCTGGGACTCCAGCTGACAGAACTTCAGTATTCATACATATGCCTGTTAGGCTGGAGAAAGGAAAAACAAGGACATGCAAACAGAACAGAGAGATGCCATAGGGGGAGAACACTCCAGACCCCAAAGCCCATGCCGTATATGGAAAGGGGACAGCTCTCGCTGAATTCCATCCTGAAGTACCAACTAAGACCTGGATGTCAGCCTCCTCCCTCTTGGAAGGAAAAAAAGTTTCTAGTTGTCTATTATGTCACCTTTAGCCGATCATACCTCTCCACGCCCCCTAGGATAGCTTGCCCACTCCTCCCCCTCCTAATCCCTTATAAGCCACCACCTCCCTGACCGGGTGTGACTGCTCTGGCCTGTGACAAGAAGGCCACAGAACCTCACCCGGGGGTATTTAAATAAATTACCTGGCCCTTTGTTGCCTCTCTTTGCCTGCTTATTTAGGCTAGAATTTATCTTACAATGCCTATGATTAGAGTGACGCCAGGGATCTTGTTCCCAGAGTCAAAGAATGAACTTTACAGACACTCAAGGTAGGCGAACAAGGAAGAGGCTTTTATTTAGAGAGAAAGTGAGAGGACAGAGCTCACCAGTAGAGGAGAGAGCTCGGGGTGGTACGATGTCTAGGGGATTTATAGGTGGTTGAGAGACAAAGGGTTAGGGATGCAGACCTGCTAAGTGGTCCCAAAATGTTGATCTTTGAAGAGACATTAAGTTTTTTATTAGTCTTCTTGGTTTATTTACAAGAAATTTACTGCTCTGATTTCCTCCCAGGATAGTAGCTTCCTGGTCTGGGAGTATATCTATCAAGACTGCCTGCTTTGCTCCCAAGGTGGGCTGAGTTATTTTCTGTTTGTTTAAAGAGTATGTTAAGAAACTTACTTTTTAAAGTGCAATTTTATCTCTAAGATTTTAACCTTCTTGTTTTTATTAGGTTGCTTTGGGCTTGGTTGCTAAATTGCCCAGGTTGCAAATCACTTGATTAGTGCTGGAGGAGGAAAAGCAGCACCTGGGTAAAGTTAAAAAAATAAGCTGGGCCCCCCAGCAAGCCAAAACAAATCCCACGGTGGATTATCTTGCTGTTTTTTCAGGAGGTCCTCACCTTATGGTCCCTGTCTCAATAGGAGCAGGGAAAATAGTAAGTTAAGCTTTTCTGAAATTTTCTGCCCAGAAGTGGCATACTTACTTTTCTTACTTTTCATTGTTCAAAGCAGGTTACATGGCCAAGCCACGTGTTACAGAGCCAGGGAAGTATAACCTTTCTCCAAGAAGAGACAGAAGATATTTGGAAACAATGGTAGAGTCTACTATATTTAATTAATCAAAGATATTTCCCATTACTTAAAAGCAAAGAAACCTTAATGATACAATTTTCCTTTTGGAGTTCTACCTCTGATACTATATTTAGAAAGGCCTTCCTAAAACCAAAATTATAAAAATGTTTCTTAAAATTGTCCTCTAGAATTTTAGAATTTTTAATCCAAATTTCCTAAATTGGTGTTAGATTTGAAAATAACAATAGTTCTACATAATTATCCCAAAGTGCATTATAACACAGCTTGTTAATTCATAATGCACATTAACATAATTTTTAGAATGTTTGCAGTAAAGAAAGCAGTTTAATTTTAATTTAATTTGGCCCTTTCCCAACTTATATAGCCATAGAATCATTTTTCATGTTAACACACAGGTTAGTATACCTTTGAGCACATTTAGGAAATGCTCTTATTTAATTTTATGGCCTCACACTTTTTCATAGAATGTATCAAAATTCTACTTAACAATTTGTATAATTAACTGTTTAATGATTATATATCCTGTTATAATATAAGCCTCTTGATATGGAGACACTAGTCTCCAAATTCACTTATTCGGAACCTCTTTTGTTATCCAGGAGGTAGAGCTCTACATTTTTAACCTAAAGAGTCAATCAACTGTTCTAGCACCATATATTAAGTAAATTTTACTTTGTCTGGTAGTGTGTTATCTTTATCAGACACCAGATTGATCTACACTAGAGTTTGTTTCTGAGGTTTTTATTCTGTTTGAATTATTTTATTTCTGTTCTAATAGAAGCAATATGTTGTTTTAATACTTACAGTTATTTTGGGTTTATTTATCTATTACTGCAGGTCTTCTACTATTTCTTAGTAATTTTTTTCATATTCCTAATATATTCAATATTCCACAAAACTAGAGGAACTGCTTATGCAAGGAATTGTAATAGACAAAGAATATACAGGTAAAGAAGACTAATGTCTGCATATCAGAGGCTTATATTATAGCAGGATGTAGAATCATTAAACAGTTAATTATACAAATTATTAACTAGAATTTTCATATATTCTATGAGGAAGTATGGGGCCAGAAGATTAAATAAAAGGGGATGTACTTAAGTCTTCCTTGAAATACATGATGCTGAACTGGTTCTTAAAGGACAAGGAAGACGTAACCAGGGGAGGAGGGAAGGAGAGATCTAAATTGAGGAATAATATGGTCCTTAAGGTGTAAACATATTAGCATTTAGGAAATTGAAATCACTGTCCCTGGAGCATGGAATGCATCAAGGAAAAGATGTGACTAGTGAGGTCACTGGGCATCTTATAGCACAGGACCATAAGGAGGATAGAGTTTTTGTTTTAACAGCAATGAAACCTATGAAAGGATTTTAAGCACTTGAGTAACAAGACTTTCATTGTTTAAGAAAAAATAAATAAGGGAGGCTCAGAAGGCAGTATTTGAAAGGAAGACCAATGAGGAGGCCATCCAAGAAAGGACAGTTTTTTGGATGGCAGAGTAGATGATGGGATGTGGAAATACACAGAAAATATTGAGAAGAGCACATCAAATGGATATGACAATTTATAGAATTTCTGAGGTCAGTGCAGAATCCAAAACCCACCTATGATTTCATTAAGATTAAGTTTAATCTGTAAACAGATTTTTGGACAGTTGACATTTTGTGCAATATTTATTCTCTCTAACCAAGAACATGGTTTGCTTTTTCACTGATGCATACCTGTCTTTATGCCCCTTCAATGATATTTGCTTGTCTTCTTTGTGTAAATCACATACATTCCTTGCAAGGATGACCTTTAGGAGTTTTGTTTTTTTCTTGCTATTATAAATTATGATCCTTTTTGCCAATTGTATTTGTTACCTGATTGCCACTTTGTCTGGTATACAAGAAAATGTTGGACTTTGGTAATTATTTTGAAACTCACTACCTTACAATAGTACTCACTATTACATCTGAATTTTTTCCATTTGATTATCTTAGGGTTTCTGCAGATAATGATTACATAATTTCTCCCTTCCAGTGGCTATACCTCCCTCTGCCAAACTCCTTCTCCAACTTATTTCATTGGCAAGACATTCTAGAAATGACAGCAAATATTTTTATCTTACTCTTGGCTTTAACTGAAATACAAAGTACAGTACTTTCCAAAGAACATTCCATATGATTCTAATATATAAATAAAGGATCCCAAGGTCAAATAAACTTGGTAAACCCCATCTTAAACAAAGTAACATGGATTTTTGTTGCGTTTGATTTCTCAGGAGTTTTCATACGTTAATGTTCATTTTGCCAGTTGAAAAAAGAACCTAGTCGATAGCATTTCCCAGATTTATTTGAACATATATACCTCTGATCCATTTCTCTCTTCTTCAGTATCTTTAGTTTATGGGACACAAACTTGGAAAATGCCACCCACCCAACTATTTTCACCATTGTTTTACTCCAGACCACCTTGGTTGTAAACGAAGACCACTCAGAGTAACTAGTTTTTCCATTCTCAGTGCCATATTCTGGATGGAGAATCTATTGGCCCAGCTAAAGCCAGATATTCACTGCACTTCAGGCCTGGGGTAAGTCCCATACTCATGCCCTCTAGGGCCCACTTCAAAACTAAATTTCCCAAATTCCTCAGTCAGGCCACCAAGCAAATCATCTTTTTCTCCCATAGTGGATACATGAGAGTTGCTAAAGGGATGCCTAGAAAAATCCCCAATGGATTGCCTGATTTATCGCTGGATAGCTCCACACCACTAAACTCACTTAAAAACTAAGGATTAAATAATTTACCCTCCATTTTTTCCAATAATCTATGCCTCTAGCCTTATCTACCACTTTATATATGTCTAGGACTGAGTGAAGATAACATAAATGGGGATAATACATATTCAACTTTTTGGTGTTGGCACAGTTCCAGTATAGTCTTGTCCATATATAACAGTTTTCCAAAAATTCAACCTACTCTCTTAAAATTAAATTAAAAACATATTACCATCCTTCACTTAATATTGCATGTTTAAAAAAAATTCATATCAAAGCAATACTTTCATAATACAAAAGTATTGACACAAGTTGAACGCACATGCTAGGAGAAAAATACACATCTCCACTGCTGCCCGATGAGGAAATCTACAGGTAAGTTCTCTGGACTGGCACCACCATGCCTCAAACATGTAACCTTTCTATACAAAGGCGTGTGCTTTTTAAGACATTAGCCATCTACAGCAATGTCACAACAGCAGCAGCCCTGGTCTTTTCTTATGAGCAACTTCCCTCTGGAGCCTGTTTCTGCAATTTCACTCAGAACTCAGATCATTTCACATCTAGAAAGCCACACAATATGAACATATAGATATACTTTATGACTAACCAAAGACTTTGCTTGAATAAAGATACTTTTCTTATCACTCATTAAATTGCTATGTTCGAAATGTTTCAAACAAATGCTCTGGAACAATGTCATGCCAAACATACCGACACAAACAGAAAGGCAACTCAGCTTAAAAAAAAACGAAGTGCTAACAGCCACCATGCTCTGATTGGAGCCACATGGTACTCCAGGATGCCGTGTGCTGCCTTTTCCACCAGTATTAACTTGGAATGTTTCCTCCTGAGCACCCCCACCCCCAACTCCTTCCCCCCTCTGATTTAGAACACATTACAAAAAACTTGTATGATTTTATCTTTTTCCCAAGGATAAAGAACAGCACAAAATGATTGTGAGAGACTCTAGGGGGAACTGGTTTATTTTTAATCCCTGAGTTATCAAGACTCCCTGTTCAAATAAAGACCCACCCCACTACCAGCCATGATCAGTTTAAAATTGATTGCCAGGAGGACCATTTGCTCACCTGAGTGCAAAGTGCCATGGCAGCATGCCTGGGCAAGGAGTTGTAGCCCTTGGTGTTAATGCCTTAGGTGCATGAAGCTGTCAAGACAGGGAGTCCAGGAATCCTTTTCACTGGCCCATGGGGACAAAAAGATGAAATGATGCAAACACATTTTACAGAGGAAGAAACTTTGATGTGAAGTGTACTTAGCTTATCCAAGATGCCATGGCTCCCAGGAAGTGGAAGAAAGAGATCTAACAGACATCGAAGCTCAAACTCTGCCCTGCTCCACCATTGGCATCCTGAGGACTGCTTACAGCAAGGTTTCACTTTCCCATAAGAAAATAGTATACTTCAATTACAAAGCAATAAGCCATTTCTTTCAAAGAATGTCAAATGTGCAGCATTTAATACTGTTTAAGAGCAGAGTTTTACTTTTAGAAAAAGCTTTGCCTTTTCCTTGACTTGAAGGAAACCTCCATGTTTGTTTCATTACGGTAGAGACAACTAAGTGTCACTTTGTGGACCATCTCAACAGCCCTGTAAGGTATTTGCCCCATATAATAGATAAGAAAACAATCTGCTGACAACCAGGACACACACTGGAAAGCCCCATGGCTTGGCAACATTTACTACAAATGAGCATCCTGTGAGGATGGTACCTGCCTCCCGTAGTCTAGAACATGGATCCTGATGCCCTGAGACATATAAACCAGGGCCACAGACTGAGCCCTTTCACAGCAGCACATGTTCCATGTACACCATATTCTCGCCACATTGCCTCCCTGCCCCTTGGCCTCCTGAAAATGCCTGGGCCTTTCCTGCACTTCAAGGGAAGTTGACAGCTGCTCATCTGCTGCAAAAGAGAACTCAAGAACTCCAAGCCAAGAAAACATAGGCTTGAATTTCCTGGAAGGAATAAATAATGGAAGGAAAGGGTTCCAGGTGTGCTCACCCTATTTTTAGAAGGAGAAGTATTGAATAGAGTAGTGAGTTGGCTAAATTGTTTCAAAGAATGATTTTGAAAGAGGTGTGCTGGACCAAGTGTGATATTTCCTGAAACCAGATTACATTTTTCAAAAACTCTTAAACAGGAAATATGTGTCAATGTGTCACTCTCTTGACACTGGAAGCAATCAAGTTAGCCATTCACCCCACCACCTCTGTTTCACCACCTGCCTCCAGCCCCCCGCTGTGACAACCAAGCGGGATGCAGGACAGAAGTCTACAAGATGAAAGGTGGAAGGAGTGTCCCATCCCTCCCATTACCTAAGCAGCACAAAAAAACACAGCAGCTGTGGGTGAACATCTTGTGAATACTCCAAAAGAAAGAGAAAGCTACAGGGCCCAGCAAGCAGAGAAAGAAATTGTTCCCAGACCATAATCCCCAACAGCATGGGACCTGAGGGGCATGCAGGGAAAGCGAAGCCATCCTGAGAGTGTGTTTCTTAAAATTTGTCATTAAGGTGAACTTGGAGCCAGAGCAGAGGCGACAGAGGATAAGGCTTTCCTCCGGCTTGGTGCTAAGGGGTCTGCTACGTGAAGTCTGCATCCCAGGGCCAAAGGCAGAACTGTGAGAGGCCCATAGGAAAACAAATCTGGTGGGCTTAAAGCAGGAGATATATGCCCTGGATTCTAATAAGAACTTGTTCTTATACCCAAATGTGGCTTAGCATTCTCACCAATTCAAACTAATAAGAAATTGAATTTTTTTTTTTGGCCAAAATCCTGATAAATGGTAGTACCAGGATTAGAACACAGACTAATTCATTTGTTGCATAATGATACTTTATTAACTATATAGAAATGGCATAGAACCTTCATTCCATTAGGGGGTTCCATTGTCAATTATTGTTGCTTTTTCTGGAGTCAAGATGGCTCTCTTGCTTGGGAGGGTTGACTTTCAAAATCAAATACAATGGAATATTACTTGGCCTTAAAAAGGACATCTTGCCATTTGTGATAACATGAATCGAGTTAGAGGTTATTATGCTAAGTGAAATAAGTCAAACAGAGAAAGACAAATACATATGATTTCACTTTTATGTGGAGTCTAAAAAGCAAAACAAACAAACAAAACAGAAATAAACTCATAGACACAGAAAACTGGTGATTGCTAGTGGGGAGAAGGGAGGGGTGAAATAGGTGAAGGGTGTAAAAAGGGATAAACCTCCAATTATAAAATAAAATATTTACAGGGAAGAAAATTAAGCATAGGAAATATAGTCAATATTATTGTAATATTTTGTATGATGACAGACAGTAACTATACTTTTCATGGTAAGCATTTAGTAATGTATATAATTGTGGGATCACTACATTATACACATGAAACCAATATAATATTATATATCAAATATATTTCTATTTTTAAGAAATAAAATAAAATATGAAGCATTAAAAAAATGGTCCCAGTGGAGAGATTATGTGAGCAGCCCAGCTGTTGAACAGCCTAAGCCGACTTCAGTCTGTACATACCACACCTGACATGTAGACAAATGGGAAATGTGCATTTTTAATAACTAGATTACATGTTTACTGCATTCCTCAACAGTCTGTAAGGCCTTTCTAGCTTGGCTGTCACCACACATGGCCTTGAAGTCTTTCCCTATGACCATCACCTCCTTCTCAGAGAGAGAGAGAGAGACACCTCTGGGGGCAAGGAACATGGCTTATTCATCTCTGTAGCTCATACACTCCCCACTACCAGTCGCTCCCCCACTCCCAGAACAGTGGCTTAACACAACAAGCACTCAATAAATATTTATTGAAGTCGGTGTACTGTCACCTTCTTCATGCTAGCACTTCGACGTGCTAAATATCTCAGCCACTCATCTTGAGAATAACAAAACTGTTTTCCTAAGAGGAAGCATATTGTCAAATGACACTTGTAAGCTTTTTCTGATTACCAAAGTAATACATATTCATTATAGAAATTTGGAAAATTCAAAAAAGTCTAAATGAAAAGTAAAATAATTAATAACTCATCATCTACAAAAGAACCAGGGTTAGCATTTGGTGCTTATTCCTCCTAGTTCCCTTCTAAGCCTCTATTCACATACATTACACAACTGGGGTCATAGTGAGTACTATTTTGATCTTTATAACATAACTTATGAGAGTTACCATTCAAGCCCTTAAGTATTCTTGCAGAATATAATTCCTAATGTTTGCAATGTGTTCTTCCATATGGATGTTCCAGTATTCTGTAATTTAACCAGTTTCCTTTGTTGGGTATTTTGGTGGTTTTCAATTTTCTGCTATTATAAATAAAGCTTTAGTGAACATCCTAGTACATAAATCTTTGCACCATTTTAATTATTTCTATATGTGAAATTTCTAAAAGTAGAATTGTCAAAGACTAAAAAGCAATACTATTTTGAAGATGAAAAATGATATGCAGGCCAGAATCTAACCTTATCCATTCTAGGAGATGTGGACCAGGTAATAACTTCTTAGCCTTAAGGCGACACCCCCTTGAATGCTGATTTTTTCATTTATAGACCTACTACTGCCTTCCACTCTATGAGAAGACTATCTTCTGTGAAGAGTCAGGGCCACATAATGAAAGCAGACTTGGCTCTGAAGCCAGACAGGCCTGTGTGCTAATCCTGGTGTGTCTCTTGTTAGCCACATGACCTCGGCTAATGCACTGAGCCCTGCTTTCTGCAAATATGAAATGCAAGTAAGAGAATAAAGTGTCTAAGAATGCTCATTAACCACTCAATATCTGTTCTCCCCATCATCTTTACTATGAGAACTCTGTTGGTTACTTTGGGAGGCATTGCCTAGTGAATTTATGACAAAGTCAGCATCCCCAGTAGTTAGATGGGGCCTTATGTGACAGAACTTAGTTGTAAGAGGTAAGGGTAAATTATGGTAGGAGTCCTTGGAAAACTTCCTTTTTCTGGCTTTATTAAGATAGCACTGTCACATAACACTGTATAAGTTTAAGGTATACAACCTGCTCATTCACTACACATATATCTGTTGCAAAAGGATGATCACAATAAGATTAGTTAACACCTTCATCACCTCACATTCTTACCTTTTTTTTGCATGTGTGGTGAGAACATTAAAGATCTAGTCTCTGCAACTTTCAAGTATATGCTACAATAATGTTAACTAGGGCCACCATGCTGTACAGTAGATCCCCAGAATTATTCATCTTGCAACTGAAAATTTGTACCTTTTAACTAACACCACTTTTCCCCCACCCTCTAGCTCCCACTCAAGGCGACCATCAATTTGTTCTCTGTGTCCATGAGTTTGGCTTTTTTAGATTCCACATATAAGTGAAAGCATACAATATTTGTCATTCTCTGTCTGACTTATTTATCTTACACATAAGAGATGCATTTCTCCCATGCTGCCAGGAACATGGGAATGCAGATGTGTCTTTTTTTTTACTTTTTTTAAATTGAGGTATATTTAATATACAACATTATATTGGTTTCAGGTACAATATAGTATTATTAACTATAGACACCACGTTGTACCTACACCCCTATGACTAATTTATTTTATAACTGGAAATTTGTGCCTTTGGACTTCCTTCACACACTTCAACAACCTTCCTAACACCCAGATATCTCTTTGAGATAGTGATTTCATTTCCTTCAGATATATATCCAAAAGTGGGATTGTTGCATCATATGGTAGTTTTACTTGTAATTTTTGTGAGGAACCGCCATACTGTTTTCCATCATGGCTGCCCCAATTTACATTCTGGGAAGACTTCTTTTTATTTATTTATTTATTTATTTATTTATTTATTTATTTATTTATTTATTTACTTTTTGAGAGGGCATCTCTCATATTTATTAATCAAATGGTTGTTAACAATAAAATTCTGTATAGGGGACTCAATGCTCAATGTACAATCATCAATCCACCCCAAGCTTAATTCTCGTCAGTCTCCAATCTTCTGAAGCATAACGAACAAGTTCTTACATGGTGAACAAGTTCTTACATAGTGAATAAGTTTTTACATGGTGAACAGTACAAGGGCAGTCATCACAGAAACTTTCAGTTTTGATCACATATTATGAACTATAAACAATCAGGTCAAATATGAATATTCGTTTGATTTTTATACTTGATTTATATTTGAATCCCACATTTCTCCCTTATTATTATTATTATTTTTTTTAATAAAATGCTGAAGTGGTAGGTAGATGCAAGATAAAGGTAGAAAACATAGTTTAGTGCTGTAAGAGGGCAAATGTAGATGATCAGGTGTGTGCTTGTAGACTAAGTGTTAATCCAAGCTAGACAAGGGCAATAAAAGATCCATGGATGCAGAAGATTTCTCTCAAAACAGGGGGGGTGAGGTTCTAAGCCTCACCTCTGTTGATCCCCAATTTCTCACCTGATGGCCCCCCTGCGACTGTGCCTGTCTTAGGAATGTTCCTCCCTTGAGGAATCTTATCCATCTCTGGCTAACCAGTCATCTTGCGGGGCCATACAGGGAAATGTAAAGTTGGTAAGTGAGAGAGAGGCAATATTGTTTGAAAAGGTTAGCTTTTTACTTCTTTGCAGATTTATGCCCTGTGGCTTTTATGCCCAGTATTTATCTTGAGGTATCTTTACCACTTGGAAGAATTATGATACTCAGTAAATTCGATATGAGGCATGAATTCTACTTAAGGGTTGTAATTAGGAAGGAAGAAGAAAAGCTATAGGAGTAGCAGACAGAAGATAACATGGGAAGATTGATTATTTCTTTGACATATCTTCTTGTAGAGTAACTTAAGCATGTATAGGTTTTAAACTACTAATTAAATTGCATGCACACATTAACATAATAGGAATACAGTTACATAACCAAAGCATACGTATAATTACCAGCCATCTCCAGTGAAACCAAGAAAACCGGTTAGGCACCCTAGGCATTTGTGAAAACTTATCTATGATATGATGGATATTGTCCAACTGAACTTGAACAGTCTGAGAGAAATAAGACAAATTAAAACAACCCATTCCTGGGGACTGTTCACATCCCATATGTTATTTTAACAGTAGATAGTCTGTAGTCGTAAGATTTTGGAGCGCTACAACTTGCACTTCTCCTAATTCCTGGTTGAGCTCCAACAGTATAGATCCAGTCAAATTTGTTGTTTTACTGTATGCACAGGCCAGCTTAGATATCTCCTTCATTCCAATGGCAAGTCCAGGAACCGGTGGGATGAATGCAGCTACAACTGCAGCATCACCTGGATCTTTGTTGAGGTTTTTTGATGATCATCTTCTGGTATGAGTCTTCCAGATGGGAAGACTTCTTAAGAGCAGGAATAGTTGGAGAGAAACCTTTTTGCATTCCCTCTGTCCCGATTACTGGAACTCAGATGTGATGGCCAGAGCTTCAGCAGTCATATTGGCATCTTAAAAACTGAAGCCACAGTTTAAGAATATTGGGAAAGAAGAGCTGATGCTGACGTCCCTTGTGATTCCATGGAGGTCCCACATCTGTCCTGGACTGACTTATTCACACTGTTTTAACTAAGAGAATAAATCCTGTTTGGTTAAGCCAGCATTGTTTAGAGTTTTTTCTTATAGGCAGCCAAACCTAATTCTAATTGATGAAAATACTCCTATTACGTAGTCACTGTGAGGATAAAATGAAGTAATTTATTCATATGCCTGGTATATAGGAGGCTCTCAGCAAGGGTTGGCTCTTTTTTTGTTTCTGGAACAAAACTAACCTTCCCTCCTTTTTCCCTTTTGCCTCCCAATATGAAACCACAAAAGGTCCTCCTCCTCCGACTTCCAGTGGGGAATTTCTTCCCAGTGATCTCAGCAGTCTATCTTCTGGCATAAATTTCTCCTTCACCACTTTCTGCTTCCCTCCTTAAAGCCTAGGTTTCCATTGATTTACTGGGATTTCTGGACTCATGTGCCTCTCATAGGAAAACAGAACCAATTCTGGTTTTTCAACAGTTAACCCAAAAATTCACTTACTATTTTTTCACCAAGACATAATCATTAATCATATATTGCTCCAAATAGCTGTCACATGCTCAGACATACTTGTGCCTGAAAGTCTAATCTACAGTTTGGATTATTTCACAGGTCAGATGCGGCAGATTCCATGGTCAGAAGAAAGTCAGAAACATTCTTCTCGAATTGGAAACCAGATTGAGAAACTCTAATTGCCCTTTCTGAAATACTGAGGACCCATCTACCTGTCTACCTACCTACTAATTTCTCTTAGTGGACTGGGAATATGAAACTATATCCGGAACAGGGTCTACTTCTTGAATGGCTGAAATTAAATTAATTTAGCCAGTCGATAAAATGATTTGACTAAATTTCATCAACTGTTAAATAAAAAGCAAAACAATTTTTTGAATTCAAACATTGTCTTTAAATTTGCTTGCAAATGTTTACATTGTCTTTAAATTTGCTTGCAATTGTCTATGCAATTAGAAAAAGTACTAAATTATATTTACCATAGCATTAGTTTTAATAGAGAAAAATTGGAAAGAATTCAAATGCAGCAAGGGATATGTAATTATGTTACAACCTTAGATATAACCATCAGTTGTAAAAGTTATGCTTATAAAGTAGATAACAGAAGGAACACATTTGTAATATTAGAAGAAAATACAATACACAGATGGCATTAACAGAATGGCCATTCTATCCATCCTGGTCACTCCTATCTGCTGGTTTTTCACTTACTCCTACATATGCATGGGGCATTTTGGCACCTGCACTGCCATCTTTCTCTCCACTCTCATGCTACCCAATCTTCCTGGATGGCATGATTGTCCTAGAATAACTTAGATCTACTAGTGTGGTCTATGGTTCTTTAATTTCTAGGATTCCAGTGACCCTCCATCCTACTTAGCAACGTGCTTCCATCATCAGTCTACATCTTATTGAACAGAAATTTTTTCTTTCCTAAATCTTAAAATGTGGTATCCTGTTTATTGACCAAAATCTCCTATTATTATGGGTCTCTGGTAGTCTTACAATGCACACATCTACTCTAGATTTACTTCTATTCCAGTTCCCTAACCACTCTATTCCACCCTAATCATTTCCTTTCTGCCCTCCCTTTTCCTTCTCCAGGCACTATGCCCTTCATTCTCCAGTGGTCCTTCTGTTCTCTGGCCCCTCGTCATGGTCCATCCTGTCCTGTGAAATTCCAGCCTTGGACTAACCCAAACACCAGGGCTCTTTGATGCTGCCCCTGGACTGCAAAGCACCTCTGGGGAGATACGCCCAGAGACACAGATCTGCACTGAGTCATGGTTTCCAGCCTCCCCTGAACTCCGTTCTCCCTGCTTGTTCTAAATTGCTCCTCCTCCTAATTCCCTCAGCAAAAACCCCCTTTATGACTTTGGAATATATAGTAATGCCTTAGATAGGATACCAGACAGTAACAACAAAACAAAAATATAGATAAATTGGATTCTGTCAAAATTAAACATTTTTGTTCTTAAAAGAACACCATGAAGAAAAACGAAAATAGAACCCACAGAATATCCTTGCTGGCTCCTTGGAAGCAGATCCTTCTGCTTCAAGCTCACCCCTCCCTCTGTGCTTCGAGCCCACCTTGTCCCTGTCTGGGGACACTGCTCCGTCAGCTGATTACTACTGACCTTTGCAGCTTCAGCCATTTTTGTTGGCATCAAAACTACTCAGTCTCTTGCATCTTAGAAAAGGTGGTTCTTCTCTCATGTCCATTCCAGCTGCCATCCTTTATTTTCCTTTCAGAACCAAGCTACCTAAATGAGTGATCAACTCTTGGACCCAGTTTTTACCTTTCTTTTTTTTCCAATATCTCAAGTATGGCTTTTTCCCCTGAGATATAGAGTCATAAGAAATACATATTTTGTCATGCAGGTGACCAAATATATATTTCCCAGGTATATTTGATCTTCACCACAGTTCCTGAAAATACTTCAAGGCCTTAAAGGTGAAATGGGTGTTTCATGTTAATAAGAGACTTTGGGACCCAACCCTAAGGCAGGGACTGGAGGTTGAAATAACAATTTAGTCAGTGATTAAACAGTGATTTAGTCAATCATGGTTATGGAATGAAGTCCTCATAAAACCCTATAAGAAGAGCAAATCTCTCTATTGCATCCTTGCTTCTCTGTTGGAGAGAGCTCATGCACTGGGGGAAACAGAAAGCTTCCAGGTGTCACCGAGCCAGGCCCCAAGCTCCACAAGGACAGAAGCCCCTTTATTTGGGACTTTGCTCTATGTATTCCTTCATCTGGATGTTAATTTGTATCCTTCATGGTATCCTTTATTAAACTGGTAAACTGAGTGTTTTCCTGAGTTCTGTGGGCCGCTTTAGCAAACTAATCAAACCTAAGGGGGAGGTTGTGTGAACCTCCAATCTGTAGCTGGTAGGTCAGAAGCACAGATAAAAAGTTTGCAACCGGTGTCTGGAGTTGGCAGGGGAAAGGAGCCTCGTTGGACAGAGCCCTCAGCCTGGGGATCTGGTGCTGTCTCCAAGCAGGATAGCATCAGAATTGAATTGAGTTCCCAGACACCCTGCTGAGGTTTGAGAATTGTTTGGTGTTGTACATCATAAGACCCACTCCCCACCACCTCACCCGCCCCACACATACATATCTGCCTTGGAATCTGATCCAGGAACAAAAAGGAGTTATACTACTATTGTTGTGGGGAAAAAAATACATCCTCCAAAACTACTCTTTTCAAAATTACTAAGTGACCACCTTGCTAAAGCCAATGGAAAATTTAATTCCTCATTTTATTAGCTGTTCTGTAAACATTGATATCCTTTATTTTTTTGGTTGGTTGTTTTTTAAAGACAGTTTTTGTTTTTTGCATCTTTGAACAGCTTTATTGAGACATAATTCACATACTATACAATTGACCCATTTAAAGTGTACCTTCAATGGTTTTTACGATACTCAGAGTCATGCAGCTATCACCATAATTAATTTTAGAACATTTCTGTCACCTCCAAAAAAAAGCCCAGGCTTTTTAGCCATTACCCTGTCCCCTTTATCCTCCTCCTCAGCCCAGAGCAACCATTAATCCACTTTCTGTCTCCACAGATTTTCCTTTTCTGTACATTTCACATATATGGAACAATTAATCATACAACATGTGGATTTTTTCCTGTTATGGCTACTTTCACTTAACACAATATTTTCAAGTTTCATCCATGTTGTAGTATGACCACATTTTGATGACCAAATAATATTTTATTGTATGAATTGTATGCGTATGCCACATAAAGTTGAAGACCTAAAGAAATATTAACAAAACTAAATCCCGTTAGGCTTTTCCAGAGGACCTACTCCAGGGAAACTGCCCTAGAGTCTGTGAGGAATAAAGAAATGAGTGAGCTGTGGCTCCTGCCGAGTGAAAGTAAAAAGTCGGGTTGAGAAAGGGGTAGAGAGGCACATGCCTGGGTAACTCTAATCCAAGGCATGCTGTGAGAACTGCTGTAAGGGCAGACGAACAAAACGCTAAGATAGCGCAGGGGAGGGCAGGGTTGGAAGAGAATAGCACATTACCAGGGAGGCTCCTGCTCAGGCCTGCTTGACTGGCAACTTAGGCTGGGACAACTTTACAAACCCATCCGAATAGCTGGGCACCCACACATAGTTTGCACCTCCCCACCTGCCCTGATGAGAAGATAGCAACTCCAGCGGTGACCAGTGAATGCTGGGCAAGGCCTGGGCACGGGGGGGTCTCCCATTTCTTCTGGATGATATGAGATCAGAACCACATGGCGGGAAGGGAACCCGGCGACTCTCTAGTCCGGTGCATTGTTACTTGTTTGGGTTTTCAATCCATGTTCAGCACACGTGTCCCTTTCCCCCACCCTCCAGCAGACTCTCAGATTTTTTAAATTACCCACACGTAAAGGTAAAATAGAAGAAATGAACATTCATTAAATATAACTCAAACAATCTGTTTTATCAAAGCAGGTTGATCATGAATCAGAAGAATAGGTGCAGTCTAAATTACACAAACGAGACAGGAACCTGGCAATGGCCCCGTCTTGGCAAGCTATCATCCCAGGTCTATACAAGGTCAATCTGGTAATTCATTTCCTGAAATTACTTAATTCTGCTGTCTGTGACCAAATGGTTGTTTAGCTTCAAGTACAGAAGCATGTCATTTCAAGTATAATTGATATTTGGAAATCCAAGTTTACACTCAGGTGAATTGTTACTCTACCATAGGACTGAATCTTTTTACAGAGGGCCATTTCCTAAACACTCTAGAATAGGATTCCATTTACAGGAAAAAAAAAAATCAAAACCTTTGTACACCACCTTCCCTGAAACATAGTAATTACTTGGTGCTGGATATATCCCTACACAAAAACTTCCCACTACAGTCAGTAGATAATGTTTGTGCTGAAGAGAGGTTCCAGAAATGTGAGTGGTAAAAGTCTTTGGGCTGCCAAGCCAGGCTGGAGGTCAATTTTAACTTCCTTTCAAATTACAATAATTAATAACAGACATTTTTCCTTTTATTGACCCAGGAATAAATGCAAGCTTGAAAACCAGCCAGAGCAGCATTACATGATGCCCTAAAAGAAAGTTTTCCTCCCTGGCACCAACATCAGCCTTATCCCAGATTTCTGGCAAAGCTTGTCTCAGTTGCCTTCCTCCAGCAAAGTGGGCCTATGCACACTATAAAATAGATGCAGAGAATGTTCAACAATATGCTGGTGAAGGTGCTAACTAAGTGAGCACCTTTCCCACCATAAGCCGAAGTGTGATCTTTTCTCTATTCACCTCATTTGCATTATCTGGTGAAAATGTACATCCTTGGACTATATTTGAAGCTATGAATTTATTAGACCTTTTCAATAAGAAGCCAGACCCAGTATGGATGTCTTCTCTGCATTCATGTTAAATAAAACAGTGTAGCATATATATTATTTGAAGATGGTCATGAAACAATTTATCTGTTTATAAAAATCCATGCATTTATTCAATAAACATTCAACAAACACTCAGAAGACAAGGTAAGGACCTCACATTTTAGTAAAAAGAGATAAACTTGTCATAGAATAGAGGGCCTGACATGCTGTAGGAGAAATGCACAGGCGCTCAGGAAAGAGCTTGATTCTCTCAACAGAATTCTTGGCCCAGAGGATGGACGAACTTTCAGTATATATATATATATAAATTTTTTTCCCCCAAGCTTGAACAGTATAATATTTAATGTAAAGAGTCAGAGACAGAATCTAACCAGATGATTCTACAAACATCATGCCTTCCTTACTCAAACATGAAAGCTTTCAAATGACAGTGTCTTTAGCAGAGATACAAATAAGATTTTTTTTTCTAAAATGGAAAATATGTTTTGAACAACTCAGGTGATGAATCATGCTGAAAACTCTCCTTTCCAGAAAAGAAAAGGTCTTGTTTTATGCAGATGAATTACATCAAACAGACTTTCTTACTCTTATAAAGTACTCATCTTGCTAATGTAAGAAACATGCTGCAGGTTAGCTGCTGGCACTTTCCTCTCTTCTGAGGATGAAAATGACAGCTGTACCTAGCACAAGGCATTGCCATCTGTATGCATTAGACTAAGCCAATTTAATTTTTAGGATAATAGGACTTTTCAAGTCTTCAAAGCTAAAGGCGGGGACTTGTGGGGACTCTCTTAAACTTGCTCAGATTATGGAAGTGACTTTTCTCTCTTACGTAAACTCTTAAGGTAACAGAAACTGTCAGTATCACTGTATTCACTCCCTAAGATCCTATTTTGTAATTGTTTTTGTATATATGTTCCAACAAAGGAGTAATAAAAGGTAAGATGGGATGATCTGTCCATACTGGAGCTAAAGAGAACGTACACTCCACAGCAGGCTGAGCTTCTGTGTGGAGGGCTGTGAATCTGAGAACTTACCGAGCAAACCGGAACAGTCAGCAAATCCAGCTTGCTGCAAATGCAGGAAGTTGTTCTGTGTTTCCTATGGAAAGGCACAAGCAGAATCAATCAAATTGAGCTTTAATTAGGACATGAGTCAATCAGGAGACTAAATTCCAAGGCTTATTCTAGCACTGTCCAGAATAAAAACAAAAAAAGAGCTCAATTAGACATCATCTTCTGGTCCTCCACTAAAACGGAAGCATCTGCCTAATTAGAAAAAGACATCATTCATCCAACACAAATTAGGAGACTTGTCCATGGAGGTTGCATGAAAAATTGCATGAAGATGGGTAAGAATTTCTGTAACTCCCAAGAACATGTTTACAGAATTACACATCCTTTGATGAAATTCTCATTGCATCCTGCTCACAGGGCTGCATAAAGGGCGTAATCCTTATCATTAAATGAACAAATGCCAAGAATATCCCACACCAATAGCCTCTCTCAGCAGAGCAAGAAAATGTGCAAATTTTTTTGACTCAGTGCATATTTAACTTCCTTTCTTTGTGTGGATCATATTTACTGAATTCATTTTTATTAAATTGGTCCAGCTTAAAATTTAATTGACTTCCTATAAGACAAAAATAGGTCTTATAACAGTTGTACTGAATTTCTTAAATGCAAAATAGAAAAATAGAATAATGCAAGTATATGTATAGGTGCCATTTCTACCCCACATCTCCTCCCACATGTATGTGCTTTGATCCAGACTGTACACCTGACATTTTAAGGAACCCAGAAAATCATTATACATGTGACTGTATCAAGCAACTTACCATCTGCTTTATAGAAAGATTACCTATATTATAATTCTGCATGTTAATATAAGGAAAGCCAGTGCATACAATCCCACACATTCAGCAAGAGTTGTACACTTAAGAACATCTTTTAAGAATCCACCATCACAAATGGTGAACAGAGCTCACCTGTGTCTGAAGAAACTGAAATGTCAGTTCTGACAAATAATATGCTGTACAAAAATCATATTTTGTTCACATGGAATTCAGTTTTCATGTGCAGACTACATTTTTAATGAAATATTTTATATTTCTCTACCAAAATATCATCCCCAGAAAATTCTTAGGAAGGAAAAAGACATATAATAATCAGGCTCATCCATTTTCAGTTCAAGTTGCATTCTTCCTCAAAGATCTTAGAGTTTTATGTCAATAAAATAGCAGTGCAGCAATGCCTCTGGTTACCTTGATGGGTTGGTTAACGTTCTTTTACTTCTTCCTTCTGAAAGATGTTTCCTCATTGACAGGAAGCCAGCAGTTAGTGTGGGTCACAGCCCCTAACCTAGAGGAGAGCTCAAGAGGTAAAAGGCCAAGGAGTGACTCACCATGGGACACACAGGAAAACACTAAGGAAGGCCCACGCACGAGAGCCAGTCCTGCCTCTTTCCCACTGTCCCTTACAGAACACAGCCCAAAGCCCTCAAGACACTTAGAAGGGAAAATATCCTCCATCCAATATTTCTTTGGAAGATTCTTACAGGACAAGAAATCTCCTGCCCTTGTAGGAAATTTTGCAGAGAATTCGATGTAGTCCAGATTCTCCATGTGCACCCCAAAGAGAAGATGGAAAAACTGTGCATCCTTTATTCCTGATTTCCCAGCCTTTTTCTGACTCTAAGTGCCTCTTTTTTCTTGACCTCAAAAACATTCTTGAGATTCCCTCCCAGCATAGCCTAAACTTTCCATTCTCTGAACTAGAATATGATTCAACCGTTCCATTCTGCTATCTTTACCTTTTCCAAAATAGGCCTCAACAGAATTCCTCACCTCTTTCATCCCCAAGATTCCCAATGTTTGCTCCTTTGACAAAAATACTATAATGCCTGCATTCTCTCCATTCTTTGCCTTGTGTAATATGTTGCATGCTCATGCTGAACTGAACAGGGTTGGGGTGTTTAGAGCCAATTGTTGCTATATTCTACCTGCAGCTAGCTGCCTGCTCTCCACTACTATTCAGCAGTACAGCCCTTGGGTTGCTTCTTGTCCTGAGGTGGCACAGGATAGGACACATGGAGGCATCCGCAGGCCATCCATCTGACACCCCACTTTGTGTCATCACTAGCCTTGACCAACAGGATCAATGGCAAAGAGCTAACCAGACTGTTTTTTGCTGGGGGGATTTGGGCTGGACATATAGGGAATGGTCAGTTGGTATCTGTAGTAGAATGGAACAGAGGGAAGGGATGCAGCATGACAAAGAAATTGTGGAGACCTTAAGAGAGCCCTTAATCTATCTCTACTTGCATATTCTGAGTGAGTCTATTGCTTAAAATAGCAAATACCTTATTAAATATGTACTAACACACCCATTTTCTCTTCACACTTTACCTGCTTCTCCCCTACCCCTCATCCAGGAATCCCAACATTACTGCTGAAAATTCTCAAACCCTCTTCCGCTCCCCCTAAGCTTGCTCCTGCAGCAATGGCCCCTCAGCCAAGGAGGTCATTAGAATCAGCTAAAGGCAAATACCCCTTCCATCTGCTGAATGCTCAAGAAATGTTCTAAAGACACTTAGTTCAAAAGCATTGGCTAGCTGCATGTGAGCACAGTTGGGACAGACACGTTGAAATGCAGAAGGGAAGCAGTGTTCAAGGACTAGACCTTAGGACCAGACTAATAAACATGTGTCAGCTTCACCAGTTTCAGAGGCAGTTTAAGCAAGTGAAGATTGAGGGTGAGAACCAGTGATTAAAATATGGTCCAAAGTAGTCTTTGGAACCTGTTGTTAAATGGGAATGATAATCCACACACCTTTCCGGAAACGTGATGCATGTGCAAGTGACAGTGGTTGTATTTAAATGATGACAATTTTCACCTCTATGAGTTCATTTGGCAGGGTTTTCTCCCCTGGATACTTTATTTTTATGTTTATTCCTGGTCCCTAATATCTTGATTAAAAGTAATGAAAGAAACTGATCTTAAATTCAGCTAAGCAGGGTTTAGCACTGTGCTAGTCCGCAGTTTATTATCTGGGCCATCTGTACCACAGCAGTGACAGGAACACAGTTTGCTTTGCTGTAAACTAAACTGTTTAGCTCAGCCCATCTTGATAAAGGGTACAGATTTAATGAACTCAAAAAGGGATGAAATTCCTGTTTTTATAGTAAAACAAGTGCCACTTTATCTTTTTAAGACAAAGAGACTCTTTCCCAAAAACCTTTTAACTTGATTTAACTCTGAAAAATTATCCCGTTACTGGAAAATGGTATTTTTATTTAAAAGCTGATGCAGGCACTTTTATTTCTCAATCTAAGTCTTTAAATCCTGTGTCCTAGCAAGTGATACAGCCCACTTACAATGGTTATGCAGCATCTCTTCATCTCTTTATAATCCACTAGCAGCGCCTTCCAAACAATTCATGGTCAGCAAAATTCACAGATCCCAGGAAGATCCCACAGATAAAAATTTCATTCGCTATGGAATGTTAAGTATTTGAATGGAAGGGAACCAATCAAAGTGGATTTGGCATTAAAACCCCCATAAAGAAGAAAACCTATCTATTGATGTTAATTTTCTAATCAAAAATATTCTTTAAAATCAATCAAACAACAGCAGAACTTCTTAATTATGCACGAAATGAAACTTCATCAGCCCTACTCTAATTCTGTGATTATCTCAGATTTCAAGTTAATTTTATGTGTGTGTATGTACATCTATAGGTTTGACAAAGCACCTGCAGAAAAAAGAATCTCTTAAAAGCATCACAAAGTCAAAGAATGCTAGAAACTTTTCAAAAATTTGGGAACTATGGGACCAGACAGTGTGCACAAATTTTGTCATTTAGTTTTTAAATGAAGTACCCCTCTATCCACATAATGCCAGTTCTCTTTTTCCTCCAGTTCTCACACAATCACCCATGCTTAGCAAAGTACACTTCAATATGAACTAGAGCAAAACAAGATGCAGATCATTCTGGCTCTCTTTAAACATTGCCGCAAGCACAGGACTTTAGGGTCAATGCCTGGCCAAGAGGGAGGAGTCTTGTGGAGCTCAGACATCAGGCCACAGCGGGTGGCCCTGCTGCCTCCCTGGCCACTCCACAATCCCTCTGAAATAGAGTTATCCGGGAGAGTGACAGATTACCAGCCTTGGAGGCTGCAGCCCAGGGCTGCCTCCAACAAATAGCAGGACCATGCAGTGAGGTGAGGGAAACCACCACACCCCTACCTGTGACCCAGAGGAGCTACACTGGGGAAAAGGAGCAGCTGAATTTCAACTGGGTCAATATTTGGTCTTTGTTTGTAAAAATCCCTTCAGGCTACAACAGTTTTATTCATCTTTACTTTTGTGTATGCCCATTTCCTACCTGGCTTAAAATGACAGGCAGTTTCAGATCAGATCAGCTAACATCAATTGAATAAATATTCCTCTGATAAGAAACTTTTGCTTTCTCAACCCATACTGATGCCGGCTTTCTTGTTCACGAAGCCAAAGAAGTTCACAAGCTTCACAAACACTCAAGGTAGGAGAGCAAGGTACAGGCTTTTATTTAGGGATAAAGTGAAAGGCCAGAGCTCCCGGCTCACACCGGGAGGGGACAAGAGAGTCCATTGGTTGGCTCATTGTCTAGGGGTTTTATGCACGGTTGAGGATTTCCAGGAATGGGGGTAAAGCGCTAGGGGTGCAGACTTGTTGAGTGGTCCCAGAATGCTCAGTTTTGATGAGTAATAGAAGAAATTTCCTGCTCTGATTCTTTCTCAAGATAGCAGTTTTCATCTGGGAGCATGTCAATTAAGACTGCTTACCCTGCTCCCAAGGTGGGCTGGGTTGTTGCCTGTTTGCTGAAGTGCGTTAAGAATCATCTTACTTCTTAACTTCTTGGGCTGTTTATAGTTGGGCTTGTTTATTAAAATAGTCTTTTTCCAAAATTGCAGATTACTTGGTTAGGATCAGAGAAGGAAATACAGCACATAGGTACGGTTAAAATAAGCTGGGCATTTTAGCAGGCTAAGGTAAATTTTAGTGTCATGATCTAAATTGATACACTGAAGTCACAGGTTATGCTGAGGCACTTCTCTTTATCTGCAGAACACTCAAACATTCCAGGCCAAATTGCTCCTGGCCTTTTGAGCTTTAACTGATCTCACTGAAGATGTCTATATTCCTACTCTGGTATCTTTACCCTAGAGAATTAGTGTGACTCTGACTTTGCATAATGCTTAACACAGAGTTCCAATAGGGTCCTTTTTTGCACATATCTATATTGTTCTGATGGTAATTAGCTTGGTTTGCTTTTTCTCCAGAGGCCCTCACCCTTCTCTGCCTAAACTCACGGTCCCTGTCTCAATACTATGAGTTGTGTTCACTTTAGGATACAAGGTCTTTTAAGGAATACGTAATCTGCTCGTGACTCCATTTGCACTGACATCACAGAAAAATGTTAATAAGAGTATCCTATCCTTCTCCATTCATGTTTCTGGGTTTCTTAAGTATGAAATATTCTGCTATCTGCTAATTTTGTAATGGTGATTTACAAAGAGAACAGAATCTGTCCCCTCAGTACAGGTAATAGAGATGAAGTTGTTGACTTTACCAGCTATTTGCATCTACAATCAACAGGTCTCTTCTTGGCTCTCTTATTTGGCCTGTTTATTTACACTCTAACATTTACATCTCCATGTTAATATCTTGCCATCAGTATATCAGACAAAACAAGGATTTCTTCTAAATGCTCTAAGGCAACCCATATATTTGTGACTTGGCTAAAAATGTATTCCAAAACATCGGTCTAAAGAATCTTCTCCCCATTTAGATCCTATTATGTTAAAGAAGAAAAAAATCAAATCTTTGCATAAAATATCTCCCTGAGTTTAGCTTTGGGAATCACAGAGGCATGACATCATACATTACTCATGTACTGCATGCAGCTTGGGAAGGGTCTAAGGACAAGAAGACAAACTGTCAGTGTTATTCAGGAGAAAAAAAGTGATGTGTTGCCTAAGTATTTAGGACATAAAGAACACTTCACAAAATATTCCTTTGTATCCTGATCTCTGCCCTAATTTTACCAGGTAACACCTATTTACTGATTAAAGTACAAAGCAGCTGGCCACCTTCCTTTCCCACAGTGGGTACACATGCCTAGAAACAATTATTTTGTGAAATAGACCACAGAAAAACCTTATTTATGCCATTTCATAGATATTGAGTAAGTTTTCTATATCCAATGGAGACTGATTTGTTGTTTTACAATTGTAACTCCACTGGGGAAAATAGGTTCCCATCCCAGGGCAAATTACCTTTCAAGCCAAAACCAGTCAAAAGGAGAAACAAAGTGGGAGAAACATGTTCACTGCTTGCAAGCAGCTGTCCACTTCCGCTCACCTGTGTCTCCCGCTACCTGGCAGCAAAAAAGGGACTCTACCCAACTTCTCTGGTCAAGATATTCCCTTGCTCCACCTCATAATCACCTATTGATAAAGTGATGCACTAAGGCCAGGTGAGAGATTCCGGAAATATTGCAATTTTACCCACAAACATGCGCTGAATAGCAAAATCACCCTACATTTTTCCTTCTTGATTTTAATAGATCCACACTTTTTTAAAACCCTTGGGAATTTATCATATTGGTTTTTGAGAACTAGATTATCAGATTAATTAATCATTTCATAAACGTTAAGGACCTACCACCCATCAGGCACCAAGAAGTAAGAGTAAGAAAAACTGTGGTCTTTGCTTCACAGAGTTGCCACACAAAAAATAGCTGAAGACTAACTAACCCTTCCCTTTTTGGTTTCTAGTTTGCTGATGCCAGGTCCTTTTAGGAAAGGGAAGGTTGAGAAAGAAATCACAGAAAATGGCACTGCCAGGGAGGATATTTAGCCATCTGCCTATTAAAATGCATTACACCTAAAAAAAAGAAGAAAGAAAGAAAGAGAGAGAGAGAGAGAGAGAGAGAGAAAGAAAGAAAAGAAAAAGGAAGGAAGGATGGAAGGAAGGAAGGAAGGAAGGAAGGAAGGAAGGAAGGAAGGAAGGAAGGAAGGAAGGAAGGAAGGAAGGAAGGAAGGAAGGAAGGAAGGAAGAAAAGAAAAATACATGTCCAGTATTTTTGCCATAGAATTCTTGATACAAACATTGTCACCGTGTAACCAATTGGCTGCAAGACAATTTTGCCATAAAATATAATAAAGATGTAATTGACAGTTTAGTTTCATTTCTCCAATGACACAGTACTCCCATTTTTATATTATAAAATCTTAGCCCTGATAATGATCTATACAGTGGTGCAGAGATTTGAACCCACATTTCCCACAGAACTTTGGAACATCTATCAACAGACGTGTCACAATATGCCAAGAACAAAGAGTATAGAAGGCTTAATGGTGAAAAAAAGACTTTGAAGACAAGTGTTTATGCACAGTCCACAAAATAAAAAATAGTTGCACAATATTGCCATGAATCTATACTATACAATTTGAATTTATCCAAAAATATTTTTATTTATTTCATAGTAAAGATTTCTGAATTTTGTCATTCATTTTTCATGTTTCATTATATCTTTTTTAATGAATGGCCTTCTTTTATTTTTTGTGATTTTATCTTTTGCAGCAAGGTTGCCTTTCAGATGATTAATTGTTAAAAATATTTGTGGCAAAAACACTTGCCTCAAAAGCATCTAGATTGAAATAAACACCTTTGAATGAAATAAGCCATTTCCAATATGTCAGACAACCAGAATGCACTCTGTTCACACTTTTTCTTGTAACAGGTGTTTTTCAAAGGTAAGGTATATTTTTACACAAGCAATTCTTTTTAAGATCAGTAAATGCTGAGTTAAAAAAAATTTGCAAAGTGCCTAATTCACATATGGGTGTTTTAGAGGGGCAAAGTTGTTTAGACTTAGAAGACATTCAGCATTTTCTAAATGCATACCAGTTCATCATTTTCCTCAGGAGGAAAGGTGAAAGCTGGCTTGCATTTTCCCTTACTGTAAACATCAGTGTATTCATTTTCTGAACATAAAATAATAATGATTTATAATAGCATCCCTTCCTGGTGTAGAGTTTATTGGCTGGACTCACGTTACTAATGGAATTTGAGCTATTTTCACTTATTATTCATAGTAACACAGGTTCAGCTCCAGGCAAAATTGTTAAATAGGCAAAACTTATCTTTGGTAACTTCCCCTTCAGTACAAATTTCCCCTGGTGGGGAAAGCTGGTCCCATACTTACTAAGGTGTTTTTAGCTAATGCAGTGAAATATTCAATATTATCACTACCAGATATCTGCACACTAATAAGGAATTTTTAACATTTGAGAAAAAAAGTGAGTCTAAATTTGAGATTTTAGGTCCTAGTGGCTAGCCAGAGAAGGAGTGTTTGGTCCAGAAGAGCTCTGGGCAGAGCTTCGCAGTCTGCCATGCTTCTCTGTCAACGTGGAGGCTGACTCTTGTAAAAACAGCAAAGCACTCTGTTTCAAGCATAAATCTAGCTATTACTTATAAGTACATATTAAATTAAGTATTTCAGTTCAACATCATAGAACAGCATTTCACAAAATGTTACACAGTTTGATAATCAATAGAGTGTTCCTCCATACACACACACACACACACACACACACACTTTTTCAAAATACAAAAGCAAGACATCTAACACATCTGTTCTTTGTTCATCTACAGGAACTCTCCTGCGTTAAAGAAGAGAGGAAACTGTGCAGACTGCAGGCAGTCTCACTGGTATCTTTATCTACCTTATCTATAGATGTCTTAATGATGAGAAAGAACAGTAGAATTTCCATGGACCTGGTTGCCAAGTCAACTCTCCATTTTTGCATCATTTTTGGAGAAAGAAGAGGGTAGAATGAAATGAACTTCAGACTCAGAACCAAAGCTCCAAGTCCAAGTCAGGGGCCTGCCACCGTGGGATCATGAGCAAATCACAGCTTCCTGGGTCTCAGATTCTCACCCAGATGGAGACCTAGAGTTCAGAAATCCCTGCCAGCACCAAAAACACCTCAAATCTAAGAGTACAGTAATAGACAAAGATTAATAATAGTCCAATTGAAATCCTGACTTAGAGTGCTGAAGTATGGCTTTAAATATTTGAATTACTTGAAATAATGAATGGCATTCTTATTTCCTCTCCCACATATTCACACTTGCACTTTTACAGCCTTCCAATTATGATTCATTAAGAAGGAAAAAAATCTTTCTCCCTGACTAAGTGAAAGGCTCATTTTAAATATAATTCAGATCAAAGTTTCTTTTCTGTATTGGGTGGACTTATGTAACTGACTGTAGAAATAGGATTACAACATGGGTAAGATAATAGCACTTCCAGTACTTAATGATTCTGGTTGTCCTGACCTATGCTGCGAGCATCCCACACAGACCTGTATTTATTCTGTAGTCAGTCAAAAATAGGCCAAAATGAAACAGACAGTGGAACATCAATTTTGGTTTGTCCTCACATAGAAAGAAAGCCCTGCCAACAGCACAGCTTAGCCTTGTTTCCATAAATTGCTTAATAACACTTAAGTGGCTTTTGAGAAATTTGATTTTCCCCACTTCTCCTTGGGCAGGAAGCAGAAGCAGGAAAAGCTCTAAATATGGTTAACAGAATGCTTTCCTCCAGACTATTTCCTGAAGCCGAATACAGATCACAGGCCAGATTGGTTTCTTTATTTTCATTTAACATCATCTCCAGATGAACATTTCTCAATAATAGACTACTCTTTGAGTCTCCGATTTAAGTAGTGACTATTGATTGACTAGTTAGAACTTCCAGGCTTCATAATTGTTCTCTAGAGGTGATGAAATGAGGAAATCAATGCTTTTATTTGCGTTTATAGTCAGTGTACAGAGGGAATTGGATTTTCAAACACCAGAGACAAAAGGATATTGTAGAATGCCATTAGTTAAGGAATAAAATTGTAAGAGGGCTAATCATATCAAGGCAATGTTGCTCAAAATATTCCCAAATGTTCTGAAACAAGTGATTAATGTGAAGAGAGTCATCCTCAACCATGAGATACAACTTTTTTTAAAACAGAAATTGTCATATTCATCATTCTTCCCTTGCTACTTAACATGTGTAAAGCAAAGCCATCTGATGAGTAAGAGCACAGGCTTGGAGGCACATAGACCTGGCTTAGTTCTGGCTGTGTGACCTTGAGCAGATGGCTAAGTTTATCTAAATCTTAGTTCCTGTTTCTATAAAAAGGAATAATGATAGCTCTTCTTTCTAGAATTCTAAGGAGGATTAAATAAGGCCATGTATAACATGATGCCTGGTTTATGGAAAGCAAAATAATAAATGGTGGCTGTCATATTATTATTGCCATTATCATTACTATTATTATTATTACTTAGTAAGTAGATTATAAATGCTGATGGAGTAAACTTAGGAAACAAGTATCAGAGGACTGCCACTCCCTGGCCTGCCCCTGATATCTCTCCCATGTCCCGTCCTTACATCCACTACTATAAATTCAAGTATTTAGAACTTGGTAGTCCAAACTAAGACCCCTGTCTTGTCCATTTGGACCTTTGGTTACTTAACTATATATTTTCCTCTGACAGGGTTCAGCCTACCTTTTCCATACTCGTCCCATAAAACTAACCCTTTCCAGCTGGCCTCATTTCTGTAGTCCACAACCATCAACCCCTTAAATGGAAACTCTACATTGACGTGAAGTCCTTTTGCACTTAAATCTGAATCATGCTCAGCTTTAATCCTCTGCAGGCTCACCCTGTCCAGATAGGCAAAGCCCTGAAACCCTCTTCTATATTTGATCTTTGGCTCACATTCTGTTTCTCCAGCACAGTTAGTGGTTACTCCTCCCAATTTCCCAGTGTTCTTGACCCTAGCAGTACTTGTTCACACTCCTCTATCCAAAGTAAGACCCCGCCAAAACTTCAAACATTCTATTTTCTACAAGTCTTAATATGAAATCCTTATGCCTCCTGTTCTTCCATACACCCCATTCCTTCAGTTATGCTGACCCTACTCTTTACTCATGAGCACTAGCATCTAGAGTCCTCCCTTTTCTTCCAGACCAGTCACCCCTCTGCCCTCTCTGACCTACCTCTCCTTGCCCAGCCCCATCATTTCAATGAATTCCTTCACTGAATCTTCCACTCCCTTGTTCACTTGTCCTTCTATCTTCTCATGTTATGAGTTCCTACCCCTAGATAGGCCCCTAGAACCCTTAACTGTTGTCTACTATTTCAAATCAGAGGAAAATACTGTGTGATTCATTGGAAATGCATATGATTACCCTATATTGGGTACTCTGCTTTGCTTGGCAATGTTTTTATTCACCATAAATTTACTTCCTATCATATTTCCCAAAATTGCTGTTCAAGCCCTTGCATTGACCTGAACCCCCACCTGGGGTCCTGACTATTTAACACACACACACACACACACACACACACACACACACACACACACAATTGTGCTCACTACACACAGTATCCTCCATCTTCTATCCATGCTCTCTTCAATTCTTCTTATTTCAAAAGAAATATCTTTTCTTTATAAAACCAACCCATCACTCAGGACCCTAACTAAATCTTTCTATTTATTTTTGGTTCTATCTAAATTCATTATTTTCTTTCCATTTTTTATAATTTTGTTCTCTTGCCAGAATCCATTTCCTTCCTCTGCAAAGTATGTTTACATCTGCCCATGATACAATATTTTTTAATTAAAGGAATTATTTCTTCATTTGACTACTTCATCTGCCATCATCTGTATGCTCCTTTCCAAAAATGTCATGAAATAGTAGTCTACATCTACCAATCATTCATTTTTACACTCTTTCTCAAACTGTCTACACCTCCCATTCTAAAATCACCTCACTTCTCACTCATCAGTGACCCAAAGCCCTCCAATTTCTAATTGCCAGCCCCTTGATTCCTCTACAGCATTTGAAAACGTTTCTCTCTCCTTCATGACTCATGCTCTGCCTCTTTTTTCTCCATGTTCTTCTCTGGCTACCCTTCTGTGATTTCTCTCAAAATTTTATCCTTGATCCTCTCATCTTTCCCTTTTTCTCTTTTGGTCATTTTATCTACTTCCACCACATCTTTGAGGATAGTTACTACATATATACTTGTGCTCAAGCCAAAGCTCCTAACCATAAGGCATATTCTACATGGATATTCATATTATTTACAACATGTTAAGCAGCTTTATCGATGTACCAACTTATTTTGGAAAGCTGATGAGAAAGCCCAGGTGTTTCTCCTGTGATGATGAGAATACAAACCATTTTTTGGTACAGATGCATTTGACATCATCAGACTCAATATCAGAACCAAATTTTGGGTGAAGGTTGATCCTGGTTCTCCATTTACCTTACTTTGCCTTAATACAAATATCTAATTATTCTGCCCATCCCCAAGGTTGTGTCATTAAATTGATCCAACATTTTCCATGAAGCTTGGATACATTTACTTCTCTCTTAAAGTTTTCCACTTTTCTCTAATGACTCTCAAATAAAATTTTTTATCAAGCATTCAAAACCTTCGATGACTAAATCCTAACCAAAGTTTCTATACTTCTTTCCTATTCTCCTTCATGTACCCTGAAATTCCACTGAATAGTACTGCCTACCTTCCCTCAACAAGCCCTGTCATTTCCTACAACTGGAAATTTTGCCTTCAGTCTGTTCCCTTAAATTAGATTGCTCTCATTCATTGCTTCCTGTTCAAATCTTACCTGAATGGATTAGCTAGGTCTTATTTATTTAATCATTTATTGGTTGCAAGAGACATAAAACTCATCTCAGAGTGGCCAAATGATAAAAGGGAATTTATTGGCTCACATAATTTAAAAACCCAGGACTCAGGCTTTGGGTAAAGTCTGATGCAGAAGCTCATACAACATCCTCAGGACTTAGTTTCTCTCCCCCCAGCTCTAAGTTCTAGAACAATTCCAGCTCTGTACCTTCACAGTACCAAAACCAATAGAAAGACAGGGATTCTTTTCCCACAACTACAGAAAAATTCCTGCATTTACTCTGCTTGGTTCATCCTATATGACAATGTTACCCTGGAGCCAATAACACCTAAGAAGTTGCACTGGCTCATCAGGCTTGGGTTATGTGATACATCTGTGGAGCAGGGCATAGAAAGCCACTCAGGCCACAATGACCAAGAGTGGGAAAAGGCAGGATTCATCTGAGAATCTACAGATGTTACAGGAAGAAAGAGAAATGAATCTTGGGAAGGAAAACCATAAATGTTCACCAGATTATCTGTCCAGACTCAGCTCACACAAGTAAAACAAAATTTTGTAACCATGTATGGTGACAGATATTAACTAGACTTATTGCAGTAATCATTTTACAATACACACAAATATTGAATCATTACATCACACACCTAAAACTAACATAATGTTATATGTCAATTATACATCAATAAAAATATGACTCAGCTCAAATTTCTCTTCTTTAATGTATAATTCAACTCATCTCTGTTGAAAATAATTTCTCTCTTCTAAACTACCATTACACTTTATACCTACCTTTCTGATAATATTTGATCACAATGTGCTGTGTAGAGTACCATTTCTTCAAATTCTGAGGGCAGAAACCACATTATACTCTTCTCGTGTTTGCTGCTCAGTGGCCCATTCTAAATAGTGTTTTATCAATGTTAACTGAAGGAATAAATTAATAAAATCCATAAGGAAAGTATTAAAATTCATAATAATTTTCATTATAATAATGGTCATCCAACTCTATTTCCTATCATCTTCACTAGTTATTCAATTTCTCTATCAGTGACTCTTTCTGGGGAAAGAAGAACTTTAAATAATCACCTGCAAAAGCTTGAATGGTTAGACTAAATTGCAGGTGAGATTTATAATACTCTCTCTCCTCTGAGGATGTAGAGCAAACTGGAAGTTGTTTTTTTCTCCCTTTCCCATTGTATTCTCCAAAGGAAAATGGAGTCATTTAAATATATATATTAGTAAAGGAATGTTGCTTTAGATTTACAAATAGGAGCAGCTGCAAATATACTCTTAAAAATTCTTCAGGTTATCTTCTGACCTTAATGGAACTGAAAAGCAGAATGTGAAAGAGATATTACTGGTATAATACTTCCAGTAGGCAAAATTTCTTCCCGGGAACAAAATATCTCCCACATCCAAAGGCTACTGATTGTAGGGCAGACCAGGAAGAGGCGCTGCCAGGGTGGATGGGGGAAAGACCAAGAGAGTATCAAGGCCTGAGTCTGGAGGTGCTTGTCTGCATCTCCAAGTGTGCTATTATCCCTCCTTCCTTCCTGAACAGACAGCACTCCCAAACCATGGGACCGGTGAGACCGTCATGGGGATCTGCAGGATTTGTAGAGGAGAGAAAACCAAAAGGCACAAATCTGCAATAACTACAGGTTAACCTCTCTAATTATCATTACAATTAATGGTGTAGAACATGCTAAAGTCAACCACAAACTGTCTCAAAGATCTAGGAAATTATGGGTCTATCACCTCATCCAATGCAGAAATAGCCAATGCATCTTTATTTCTCCCTTTAAAATAAGCATCATTATTATGATCACCAATTAAGATATTTTAAATGCTGGTTTTGGCTCTTGAGGTAAACATTTAACCATGAATGTGTATTTTCCATTCCATCTTGCCTTGCAGTAATTCAAAGGTGCTTGCATTGACTCATTAAACCTAATATTCACACACTGTATCACATTTCTAAGTTTCATTACAAGTCATTACAAATGTTTTGAATGACTTTTCTCCACAACTGAGAACTCTGTACTCTGTAATTTATAGGTTCTTTCCTCACATTTACTAGCCTGGGGCAAGCTATAAACAATGTTAACAATAAATAGAGGAATCAAAATCTAGAAAACTTACTTTTTCAATGAATAGCCTCTGTTAACTTAGGTTCCCGCAACAGATCCTCCAGATCTCTGCAATAGTATTTTTAGTCTTTGTATTACTGGGAATACTAGATTGCATTCTATTTGTATTCTCTACTAACCATTTTGGTGTCATAAATGTTGTCAAGTTAATTGACTAAATAAGTTCCAGTGAGGAGAGGAGAAAATGAGAATTTTATGGGTGGTTTTGTGGTGTTATTTTCTTAAATTATTTACAAGGCTAGTAAAATATATGCTCAATGTTTAGATTTCAATCAGAAATAGAAATTTCCTCTCCTCACTGCATGTCAGTATTTGTTAGTGCAGTCAGCTTTGCAGCATTTCATTCTATTTAAAATAATTCAGTCTTACAAGTAAAAGTGACAGCTCTGAGTGAAATAAAGACATTTTCTTGAGTAGAAGCAGTAATTATTTCCATTTTTTCATTAAACTAACCTATTCAGTAGTAAAGATGAGGGAAAATTTAAATAATAAAATAAAATTGCCATTGAAGCAGAAATGAGTTAATGAAAGAAAATAAACAAGGTAAATATGAATACTTTTGAAAATTAAAAAAGCAAGTAATGATAAACATTAATAACAAATACTTTCTGTTACAAAATACCTTTTATCTAGAAACCCTAAGATTCAAAAGCAAATGAACAAATATTTTTAACGCATGGGAAGAAAGGCAAAAAAGAGCATTCCTTTTAATCTTCAGCAAAGGGTAATAGAATCCAAAAGGAAAACAAAAATTCGGAAACGTTTTTCCTTCCTCACTCTTTATCTTTTGACATTCTTTGAGAAGCGAGCTTTCTCTGATATTTCTCTCAGCAGGTTTTCTGTACTCCATGAGCTCCTCTGGATAGTAGGGTGAGACAGCTTGGTGTGCTGGGGCCAAGATGGTGATGCTGCGTGTGTGTTGGGAAGAATGCACTCCTTTCTTGCTCTGCTTCATTTTTCCTCTCACTATGGTGTTCTGAGCCAAGCGCAAAGACAGAATGGGGAGGCGGGAAGGAAGCCCCTCCAACCCAGTCATGAGTCTTCTGGAAATGTCCAAGCGACTTAAACTGATGCCAGGCTCATCTGAAAATGGAGAGATCTAGAAACTACAGCACAAGTTGGTTGTGCCAAATAATAGCTCTAGAATAACTCAGTCTTTCTGTGGCATTTTTTCTACATATGCCAAGACATACCTTTATTACTAAAATAAACTGTTGCTATACTGTTCCCCAAAAACTTGAAATTCTGGAAAAATCTTGATACAAGCTTAATTTAAAAAAAACAAGGATATGTGTTTTCTAAATTCTCAAAATCCTCATCAAAGATTATATGAATTTTATCTATTTTTCTGGGTAAATACAACTTTAAGGGAAAGAAAAATATGTTAAGGGAAATAGTGCTCAGAACAAAAGCAAATGCTGTTTTGAGCATTCCAACCAGATATCATGCATATCTGGTCACCATCATGAAGCACATGCACAGTGTCCCACTGCCTCAGCCTGGCTTAATGGAGTTGGTGCCAAAGGGTTCCATGTCGGGCACTGCATCAGACTTAGGAGTCAGATTTGTCATATCCAGCCTTGAAGAATCGCTTAACTTCTCTAGGCTTCAATTTCCTCATCTGTAAAATGGAACTCAAATTAGATAATGTGGTCTGGCACATAGTCAGTGCTCAGCAAGTGTTCTATATTACTTACTAATTCTAGCCAATGATCATTAAGAACAATGGAGGGAAGAAAAGGCATATTATTGGTAATAAAGAGGCAACTCTGTCTGAGAAATAATTTTTAGTTCACAAAAATTTTAAATTTTATAATGAGCAGTTGATATATCCCTCAGTTCAAAAGGGAACTGAATGTAATAATTCTACTGCAACTTCAGCTACAAGAGGGCATGATGATAGGGTTAGTTTAGAATGCTTTCTTAGCCTTGTTATGAATTTCCTCCAGATTCTCAAAAATCTATGAGTCTTCTGCACAGCAAGAGAAACAACCAACAAAGTGAAAAGGCAATCTACAAAACGGGAGAAAATATTTGCAAATCATATCTTTGATAAAGGGGTAAGATCCAAAATATATAAAGACCTCATAGAAATCAATAGCAGACAAAATAATAATAATAATCCAGTTAAAAATGGGCACAGGAACTGAACAAAAATTTTTCCAAAGGCATACAAACAGTCAATAGGTTTTTGAAAAGGTGCTTAATATCAGCAATCATCAGGGACATGCAAACTCAGACCACAGTGAGAGCCCACCTTATACCTGTTAGAATAGCTGCTGTCAAAACGACAGAAAGCAAGTGCTGGTGAGGCTGTAAAGGAAAGGGAGCCCTCATGCACTCTTGGTGGGAATGTAAATTGGTGCAGCCACTGGAAAGCAGTATGGAGGGTCCACCATATGATCCAGCAATTCCACTTCTGGATAGAAT
Organism: Manis javanica; assembly: GCF_040802235.1. NCBI lineage: Eukaryota > Metazoa > Chordata > Mammalia > Pholidota > Manidae > Manis > Manis javanica. The sequence goes on along the minus strand of NC_133157.1, from coordinate 99,522,470 downwards.
ATATGTGTGTGTATGTGTGTGTGTGTGTGTGTGTGTGTGTGTGTGTGTGTGTGTGTGTGTATACATATATATATATAATATCCAAAGAAAATTAAAACAGTATCTCAATGATATTTGCACCCCCATGTTCACTGCAGCATTATTCAAAATAGCCAAGATACGGAAATCACCAGTGTCTTTCAACAGATGAATGGATAAAGAAGAGATGCTATATATATATGTGTGTATATATATATATATATATATATATATACACACACACACACACATATATATATATATAGAGAGAGAGAGAGAGAGAGTGTGTGTATAATATTATTTAGCCATAAAAAAGAAATGCTGCCATTCAACAACATAGAACTTGAGGGCATTATGCTAAGTGAAAAAAAGTCAGACAGAGAAAGATAAATACTGCAGGATATCACTTATATGTGGAATCTAAAAAAGTTGAACTCATAGAAACAGAGAGTAGAATGGTAGTTGCCAAGGGCTGGGGGACAATGAATGGGGAAATGTTTGTCAAAGGGTACACATTTCCAATGATCAGTGAATGTGTTTGGGAGACCTAATGCACAGCATGGTGATTATAGTCAATAATGTACTGTATACTTGAAAATTGCTGAAAGAGTTGATCTTAAATATTCTAACCACAAAAAAGAAATGGTAATTATGTGATGTGATGAAGGTGTTCACTAATGCTATGGTGGCAATCATATTGCAATATGTAAGATTATTGCATTAGCACATTGCACACCTTAAACTTACACAATGTTTTGTCAATTTTATCTCAATAGAGCTGAGAGAAAAAAACCCCATGGTCAATCACAGATTCCTCCAATGTCTATGGAAATCTGTGTTTAGAAGGGACATGACCTCTTCCAGACAGAGCAGGTACCATAAGAGAAATCTTACTGAGAAAAGAGTAAGGACTGAATGATTCAGCTCATTAATCTTGTATATCTGTATATCTGGGCATGTCACCTAATCCTTTTCAGCAAGCCTCTACCTTATCATCTGTAAAATGGTGATTTTAGCAGGGCCTACTTCATTGGTTGCTTCAAAGAGTAATGTGAACTCTAATGCTTGGCAAGTGGTGAGCTTACAATAAATATCAGCTGTTAATTACCAAAATGTTGCTTCTCAACTACATTTACAAAGTTAGGTAGACTTAGAAAATATCCCTTGGCCCCACGCCTACGCACTCCTGTACCTACTACAGCAGAAGCCCTATGGTGGAGTGGTTACATTTAGCACTACTCTCAAATAAGAGCGAGCAGTCACCTGCCCTGAAATCTGAAGAGAGAGTAGGTTCCTGGCTTTTCACTGTAAAAGCAGTACTCACCCTGGTCATTTTAATGCCTCTCTGGCCTCCCCCTCAGGCCCTGTCCGTTTCTTGCTCACATGGTAACTAGATGTCCTACTGGTTGGTAACATCTGGAGTCACCATTACTTCAAAGTGAGGAGGGGGAAGCTGTGTTATCTTTTAGCAGATGACTAGAATCCAGAGGCGATAATCATTTCAGACTAGCCAGGAGAAGGGAAAACGAGAGAACTATAATAATGTTAGTCAGGTAGTGGTTTCCACCTTATCAGCTGCAGCAGATGCAAACATGCTCTGACAAACACTACACCAGAGGGGAGGATAAAAGTGGAATTAGAAAATAACTACCTTCAGGAGATACTGGGTTTCCAAATTCGATATGCAATTGTAATATAGATAACATGGAGAAACAGATAATAAATACAGCTTTTAATTCAAACATGACCTTCAAAGAGCTTTTCCCTCAGAAACACAAATGAAAGGCCCCAAACCTTTGAAAGAGCAGATTCAAACAATAAGCACCCTCCCTTGTCTCTCCACCCGCAAGCACAGGGCACATCACAGACAGTTCTTCTTAATAATGGCCTTGTAGCATGCTTTGATCACACTTTATCACATATTCTAAAGTTCTTTATCACATTGGAAAGATATGCTTCCTTTACTGCATTTTATCTCATTCCAAAGGTATTTTATCAATATTCACTGGGCACTTCTATGAGTATTTCTAAATGACAGCACAGAACAGTATATGATAAAATGGGAACATTGCTGCCACTCTGATCAACAGGCAAGATAAAGAGAATGTGGCCAGCCAGAAAAATCAGCTGGGTTTGGGGCTTGGCTGAAGTGACAGGATAATCTGTTAAGTGCCAGGGAGTGATGCGTCACTGAGCCCAGGGAGCCTCCCAAAGACGAAGGGGACCAAGCAGTACAAGGTCGGGATGGCCAGAGTCCCCTGCAGAAGTGGCTTCTAACTGCAGCTTAGTGGGAGCCACCCTGCCCTTGAGAGGCAAGGGAGGCTTAGCTTAAATTGTTCTCTCCTGAAGCCATATTTCCTGAGTGCCAGAGGCAGAGCATCTTAATGCAGGACTGTAGTGCATGGGCCTCTTAAGGATCACGTGGGCTCTCCTCCACATGGCATTGAAACAGAGCCCTCTTCGGCTCCTTAACAGTTTGTAAATCACATAGAAAATCCTGAAAGGATGGAGTCCCCTCCACTGTCTTTGATGTCTCAATTGTCCTCATTCCCTGTCTCAACTTTTTGGTTGCCATTCGGAAATGGATCATTTGTGTCTTGTGTAGAAAATATTCTGGGGGAGGAGAGGAGAGAGCATGCAAACATTCAGCTGCTTCGCCATTTTGAGCAGCACTGCAAAAGACAATTTTTAAGCAAAATCATTTCAGTGGTTTGGTTAAGAAAGACTGTTACACAAAGTAATTAAATTCTACCAAATATAACAAGACACACACATCCTCATTTCTGATGTTAAAACCCAAAAAGTATTCTCCAACTAAAGAAACAAAAAGGCATAAACTCCAGTTGTAAAAGTAACAGCAATTTGATACTGATAATGAATATATTAATTGATCCAAAAGCAGATGAAGTCATATTATTCAGAAAACTTCCTAACCTTATCAGTCAAGTGCCTGCAGACCAGGTGCAGAGCCAGCCAAAAAGCTGTAATGTTACAGATGACCTAGAATGCAGGTCAATGACCCCAGTAGACACTATGATCCCTTTCGCTGGACACAAGAATTGCAATTCACAAGCAATTGAGCAGAAATTATTTCCTCTCTGGGGCAGTAGAAGTAGCATAACAAAATCACGAATGCTGTGACTGGGTTAGCTTAGTTGTTTCAAAAACAATGCTAATGATCTCAGGGTTACAGGGTCAAACCCCATATGGGCTCATTGTCTTGGAAGGGAGAAATGTGTTCCATGTCCAGGGTGGCTTCAGGAACAAAGGTGGGACCCAACACCAAGACTTCACCAAAACTCATCAATACTTCTGGAAGAACATATTCCAAGGACAACTTCTCTCTACCTAATTATGCCTAATAAGCATGACCCCTGAAAGGAAGACTCAGGCCATTATAGACTCTTAGGAGCCCAGATCCCAAGGACAGAGCAATACCCAATTTTATCTTATATGATCACAGCACACAAAAAAAGAAAGTTGGGAAATCAGTGAGAAATATGAGTGTTTTAGGAAAAGAAGGTGGTCTTTCAAAAATATAAATCTGATAAAATGATCACAAATGATCCTGAAGGAGAGAATGGGAAGAATCTAAAAAGCCCAATGTGACAGCATGAGGAGCCCCAAAGAAGGAGAGTCTCTCACAGCTTTTTCCAACCCTCAGGAACATGCTTACCCTCAAGGTCCCTCACCTGAACCCCAGAACCTGAACACAGTCTCCAGTTCCATTGTTGAGCAGCCCTGCCACTTTGCAGGGCAAAACAGTTCTACTTTTCAATAGGATGCATTCTAAGTATAAAGCACAATTGCTGCTGAACATAAGACTCAAAACTGATGAATAAACACTAAATTCTAAAACAACGTTTATCCTATTTTTCTCACTTTTGTTTTTTCATCATTGCTAATTAAAGATTAACTGCCATTTCTAACTAGGAGTTTGGTGAGTCAGCTCCTGGAAAACAAATTATTTCGACAGCAACAGCATCAAAGAGCTGACAGATAAAAATCACCATCAGTTCAGAATTCAACCCTTTTCTATAAATATGTTTAGAGCCTGCCTTCCTGCCAGGCTGCTGTGTGTGCCAAAAACAATCCTCCATTCCATTTTAAAAAGGAGAAGATGAAAAGGGATTAGGTGGCTGGCCAGTCATTAAAAAAAACTGGGTTGTATCCTGAATGCCAGCATTCCTCCAAGACAACATTTACCAGCAGAAGGCCATTCTTAAAAGTGTAGGATACAACTGGTGGAGATATTATAAGTGATATAAAGGCACAGGATTTCATTTGAGAGCTGAATGTGAGAAATCTGTTAAGTATCTCCATAAAAAAAAGTCAATAATGCAAAGCTCAATTTCCTCCCCTATCTTCAAACCTACAAATACAATCACTAATCTTTTTCAGAACTTTTATGATCAAGGTGCATGACTGTGGTGAACAACACCATCTCTTCTCTCATTCCTGAACTATTAATGGCATCTCCATCAGAAACAGACTGGAGGGATACTGCTTCCAAACTATACAGACCTTTAGGACATCATCCCAGAAAGCAGAACCAATAGAAAAGTTCAGGCACATACCCTTGTAAACTGGCACTATGATTTGATGAATATTCTAGAAATTCTTTTCCTTGAGAACTATTTCTAGCTCTAATTGATAAGGAGAAAGCTGGAGAGAAAAGGTCAGCAGCTGAAAAGATAGCTAGCATATCAGAGGATCCAAATAATCAACTAAAAAAAGTATCTAGGTTTAATAAGGGAAATGAAAAATGTAATCAAGCTTTTTCTGTTCTATTACAAACAGGGGAACACTTTGCTTTCTCAGCATCTTAATGACTGCCTGCCACACACCTTGACAGAGTAAAACTTCCCACAAGGATTCAACCTTGGAAGCCTCATTGAGCACATACTGAACAACCTTGTCCATCAAGCCCTTGGTTGGACTCATTGTATCCCATCTGAAGTCTGTCTCAGCATTACTCCAATCCCTCCTGGGAGTATGTGGCTGTTTACTTGGTATTCAGGGAAAACAGATAAGGAGCAGAGGGGTTGATTCTGGGGCTGACATCCTGTACAATGGAGTCTCCTAATAATTTTCAAGCCTTTTCCTGACCAGACCAGCCCAAAGTTACAGCTCCCTTCCTTCCTTCCCACAAACTCTTATCTCTAACATTCACTTGGTACCAACCCTAACTGGTAGAGTTAGTTGACTGTTTAGGTAAATGAATCACGTTTCCAGAGCACACAGTAAACTTCTTGACACAGGAGGCAATAAAATGAGAGAACGTAAGTGATTGTTATCATGTATTTCTGAAATTCCCCAACTCCACCTAGCATAGTACCTTATTTAGTAAGGAGTCAATAAATATTTGTTGATTAACTATACATATGTAAGGTATTTTGTCAGATAAGCAAAACTTCATTACTCAACTACAAAGTCAGGGATTTAAATTAGATGATCTTTAAATTATTTTCGAGCTTTTAATAGCCCATGATTCTTATTCATTAATTTGCAATCAAATGCTTACTAAAATTTATCTTTGCACAATCTGACAAACAGATTCTGACACACAAGAAAAGTGATTGAGTGAAAGGATTTTTTTTCCACTTCAGGTGCATCTGTTTGGTTCAAAATGATAAGTTAATTATAAATCCTTTTACTCATTTTGATAACTGTTTCCTTTAATGCTTTAAACAATAAAGCTGTATTTTTAAAAAACGCTATGATTCTGTGTCTTGATTGCTAAAACAGATTTCACCACACCTAATTAGTGGCAAAGTCAAGGTTTAGTCGCTGATACATTTCCCCAAGACCACAACCTTATAAAAGTTTCACATCTTAGAAAATATCCAAAACATTTTATTGAATTGACTATTCAAGTCAATCATCTTTTATCTCCCAAATCTAATAGCTTGGTCCTAGCCAATTCAATAAATATTTACTAAGAAGTTGTTACATTTTAGGCAATGTACTACACATTATATTCAAGAAAAAATCATAAATGAGGTTACAATTCAGGAGAGGTAAACAGAATTATACAAGCAACCATGACTCAGTGGTCACATGGTAGAGAAGACCAGGATGCTCTCCATGCCTCAGGAAAATTTCCCAAGAGGAGAGCCATCCCAGATGAGATAGGAAGTAGTAGTAACATCTAGCAAGAAGTTAGTTTTGTCAAGGGATACTTTCTAGGCAGAAGAAACTGGTTATATACAAGTGAGGAGGTAAGAAAGATCATGCTGTTAGTAAAACAGCTTCAAGCTAACCTGTAGTACAAGGGTATAGAAGGAGAGAAGTAAAAACCAAACAAACAAACAGAGAAATGAGCATGCCAAACCATCATGCAAGATCTTGTTAGCCGTTTCAAGAAACTTGGACTTTATCTTTTGGTCTAATGGGAAAATCCACTGACTCATCCTAAGGTACAGGGATAAAGCAATCAAATGGAATGGAACTGTAGTGTTGAGAATAAATGGAAGATGGTCAAGACTTGGCCTAGGGAGAGCAGTTAGAGCATGGGAAGATGGTGATCCCATGTTTCCTAGACATTTCGGAAACATCTAGGGGAGTCAGTGACGGGGTGAACGTGGATGTGAGCAGGTGGAGAAGTAGACGATGATGTCCCAGGTTCTGCCTTGGGTAACTGGGTAAATCACGTCATTCACTGTGACTGAGAACAAAGAAGGTGGTGGTTTTGTGGGGGCATGAAGAGGGTGGGTAGGAAAGACAGGAGATAATAAACTGAGTTTTCACAGTGTTGAGTTTGATATACTTGAGAGACATCCATTTGGAAGTAGGCAATTGGCAAGCTATAGGGTCTGCAGATCAGACAAGAGCTCTGACTTGGAGATAGAATCTGGGATTCATTAACATATAAATGGCAATTGAAGGCATTGGAGGACAGAAACAGGAAATTAAGAGAACAGAGACAAAACCTAATTAACAACCAGATGTAAAAATGGTTGGAAGAAGTCAGCAAGGGGATTGAGTGGGAAGAGCTTGAGAAGTAGAAGAAACACTGAGTGAGTATGGTAAGCAAAGGAAGAGAATGTTTCAAGAAGGAAAAAAGATTAATAGTGCTCAGTGCTACTGATGGGTGAAGATTAAAATACAGCCATTGGGTTAAAAGACAAGTCATTGGTGGCCTGGCAGAGAACAGATTGGCAGAGTGATGACTGAAAGCCAATTGCAGAGCTCCTCTGCAGTACAGAAACAGCCAACCACTGTCTCTCACACTGATCTCCATTGGCACCTGGGTTCTCACCGTCTGCTGGCTTCCTTCTTCCATCCTAAAGGATTCATTTCCTGGATGGGCCCTGCTCACACCCACTGAGCGTGAGCAGCCTCCAAGGTCTAGTTTCCAGAACATCTTGCTCCTCCCCCACTCTCAATCTCCTCCCAACCCCCTGTCAAGAATCCTGTCCTCACCCCCATCACTCCCATGGCCAACCCTTACTTCCTATAGCTGCCTCCTCAGGCTTTTGTCTCTGTCTCCCTGTGTTTCTCTCCCTCTCTCTTCCTCAATCTCTCTTTTCTTTCCCTGTCTCTGACAGTAATTTCTGTGCTCACACCACAACCACACTGCTATGTACTTTGTTTCTCTAACTTCATTGACTGAAACCATCTTAAACTCAACATCACCCAACTAAACTCTTCACCAACGTCCTCCCTTTCCACCTCCCAGTTCCTCTATTCCTCTGCATCCCCATTTCGAAATGAGAGGGGCGGTAATTTTTCACTTCTCTTTTGTCCCTGTATCCAATCTGTTGAGAGGTCCCATCTACCTTACCTCCCCAGTTTTGTTCACATCTTTCCCTACCTTCTATTCCACATCTGCCATTCTAGTTTTGTTCATTTTTACTCTTTTCCAACACTAAAACAGATTTCTGATCAGTCTTCTTACATTCTGCCTCTTGAACATGCTGTACATTTTGGCTTGAGGTCCATCTCCTATCATGTTTATCCTCCTTAAAGGCTTTATGCCTCCACATTGCCTGTTGAATTAAGTATGCACTTCTCAGATGTGCCGTCAGAGCCCTCCATAACTTAACTTTCCAGTTTACTGTCCTCCACCTGCTCTGTAGGTCCCAAGCCACTAGACTGTTCACCCTTCGGCCAATCAAACCCATACTTCTCACCTGGCTTCTGTCATCCTAATTCCTTTGGAAATCCTTCCATTCCATGAAGTCCACCTCCAAATGCCATCCCCACGCACCACCAACTCCTCTCCACCGACAAGTCCCCCCTCAAAAAAATCCCTCGTAGCACTTTTATTGTAATTCCCTTGTGGCACTCACTGTTTCTGTCTTAATCACAACCATTTGTGTCTTGAAATTATCACCCTCAACTACAATCCAAGATTCCTATAAGCCACATCCATGTCTGCTAACCCAGGGTTTTTGGTGGGCACTGATTGTCTGTTGTCCCCAAATTAATGAGATTCCATTGCACATGTGCAGACATTTGTTAATAAAAGTTAATTTTTCCTTTTAAGGTGGCATCTAAAACAGAGGTCCCAAATTGGCAGCTGGAGGCTGAATCTGGACCACAGATGTGTTTTGTTGAATCCAGTTATTCTTCTAATTGAGTCAACATTTTTAAGTGGAATATTTTACATAAAACACCAGATTTTCAGCTTCTCTAAAAGTAGAGTGTTCTGGCAACAGTATGCCCATATTCACTTCTGATAGTAAACAACTCAAGTTGGGGCCTGCCTACTCCATTTGGATAGAGCATGTACTGTTCACCCCACTCCCCAGTCTTCCATATAGCCTCCCTACTCCACCTCTCACTGATGTTACCAATGCCTCCTCTACAGGTGTTAGAGTTTGCAACCCCTGGTCTAAACTCTTTGCAAGGGCAGTCTGAAGAGCCTATGTTTCTAGCTTAGGATTGTCCTTAGAATCAAATATGAGAGGTAAATGAATTGGGTCATGGCATTCTGTTCCTTCCTTTCAATGAGGGCCCTCACCTTAACCTCCACCCCACAATGCCCTTGGGTCTCCAGCTAGAAAGCTCTTCTGTATAATGAACTGGGCTCTTTTCTCATCAAAAGGTACCTTCCTTCTAATGCAAGTCAGATGATTAATATATATTCAAATGTTAATGAATTAATAATGATAATATTTCCTGCATGGGTATAACTATGACAAATCTGTGTCAAGAAGGCTGTAGTGCACACATGCACACACATACACACACACACACACACAGCAGACTTCACAAATCAATCATAGTTCTCTTTCCAGCTAGGTTCAGACGGGTCCTCAAAAATAATCTCAATATAGCACTTCAAGAAGCCACCACAGATGTCTTGGAGCTGGCCTAGATGCCTGCTAGACATCTGCTGCCTTCACATATATCACCTTGTTACTCACACAGCAGGAATGAGTGGTGGACAGAAAGTTATCACCATTACCATTTGGAAGATGAGAAAACTGCTTCTGAAAAATCCATCACTTGTTGAACATTAAATAAGATAAAAGTATCTGAGATAAATTTAAAATCCTGCCCCCCACCCCCACAAAGGATTACTCAAAAGTAGCTCCCCTATAGGAAGGGAGAAGATTGACTTAACATCTCACCAGGAAAAGATTTAGAGGCTTTAGTTGATTCTAACAAAAAAGGAATGAAAATATGATGCTGTTTCCCAAAAATTAATGTAAACTTGGGTTCTCATATGTCAAGAAAGTTGATGTTCCTGCCCTCTCTGTGCTTCTTTGGGCACTTGTGTTAAGTACTGTGAACATCCTGGTTGCTTCAACTTAACAGAAATAAACATGCTAGGATCAGACAGGTCTTGAGGAGAAAAGTTGAAGAGATTGAGGTTGTCTCAGTTAGAAAAGAGAAGAAGTAGAATCACACGAAAGTACCAGAAAGCTGAGTTGGGCTCGAGAAAATTAAGACATTTAAATAAATAATGTTGCTAATGTTGTGATGACTGTCATGGGAAATATTCAAGGAGGTTTCAGGGGAATTTCAAGCTCTGGGCAGCAAGCAAACCTGACAGCCATCCTGAGCCATGAGTGCCCAGAGGATCTACCTTCATATGGCAGCAAATTCTGAGCCAGCCAGGAACTTCAGGTGCACTTCCTGTGAGGTCAGGAGCCAAACCCAAAGCAACTGCAGTCCAAAGCTTAAAGACAGCAGAAAGAGAACAGGGTCTGCCAAGAAAGGAGAGAAAGTAACAGCTCAAGGACAAGTCTGGCCAATTATAATGGGGACCTCCCCTCAGGTTCAGAGGTCTTCTTTGCAGAGTCCTAGTCATACAGTGTGTGTCTGAGGTCTCCAGCACTGAGTTTGGAGAATGGCAATTCCTTGATACCTTTGCAGGGCTGAAAGATAGTAAGCACATCACGACCAGCATACACACACACACACACACACACACACACACACACACACATACACACACACATGTTCACATGGATCCCCATGCACATGCATGCATACACATGCATGCACAAACACATTAACATTCACACATTTTTGCTTCCTAGAATTCTGAGCCAAAATAAGGCTCAACTATGCAGCTTGACAAGAACACAAATGAGGAAAAATAGAAACAGAATGTTCCCACATGTCATGATCTGACAATACTAATCTTACTCTAGTCAACCTTCCCCGTAGAGAATAAGCCTCGCCTCTGCTTGATTTTCAAAAATGGTAAAACACATACATTCCCAGACAGCAAATAGTTCTGTGCTTCCTGTGTGACCACATCCAACCATGTGCAGGTGGCTGCCTATTAATGCCTTTCAATTATTCTGGTCGGACACCAAGAATCCTACAGTCAATGCAGAGATAGCAGTTTGGGCTGAATTCTAAAATGTACTGAATTCCTTCAGCATTCTAGGCTAAATCCATGGGTAAGCAAGTGTCAGTGGCATCTACTTTCACTTAAAGAGTTAACCAAACATCTCTGTTCAAAGGCAAACTATACCTAAAAAATAAAGAAAAAAATTGCTTGTAAAAAGATTCTAAAAATAGTGATTAATGGGTATACTTAACAGGGTATTGCTTACATTCATCTCTGTCATAAGTTTCCTTGATAGCTTTTGGAGACCTTTATCTGTGTTAATTTTGAAAGAGATTATCTCAAGAAGTCTGTTTTGAGATACCACCTTTCATTTCTTGGGACTGGATGGTAGGGTCTCTAGGAGTGCAGCCTGGGGCAAGGGTTCCACCTCTGTGCACCACAGCACAGGGGATGGAAAACATGACCTGCTCTTCCCTGAACAGAAAATACCACTGTTTCTTCCAGGGCCATGTGCAGGGGCAGGATCAATGTCTATATCTAAGAGTCAGACTTGGGTGATAATTCAATATTAAATGCTTGACTAAATGCGGTTCTTTCAAATCAGCCATAGTACATAACCTAAATTCCCCTTCCAGGAATACAGAGGCAGAAAAATGAACCAGGTCCTGAATAATCTATGCACTGTATAAGGAGGTGTGTGACGTCTGCTGTGAACAACACAGTTTGCTTTGCTTGGCATGACCATAGAGCCCTATAACTGCAATGAGGCTCTGTCATCATCTGGGGGAACTACAACTAGGTGACAGGAGACTCTTAGTTTTAGAAGCTGGAGATCTTGACTTCCTTTCTGAATGTTTTCTAAAGTCATGGAGATTTGGGTGTACCACAATTCAGCATCTCTTAGATAAGTAATTTTATTGAATAAAATGGTCAACTGAGATTCACTGGCCCACTTACAACCTATAAGGAAGTCACAGGATGCAAGATATAATTTTAAAGAATGAGCTAAAAAGAATGCTCTTGTTTAGCGCTGTATCCATTGTGCTCTGGGGCTCATGGGCGAACTTCCAGGGGCCCTGGCCACACATGTCCATAACCACATGATGGACATCTGCTGCTCAGTCCAAATTCCTGGATCATAGTCTAAGGTTGGCTTTGTAGAAACAGAGACAGATCCTTTCCCTGAATGGGACATTTAAGAAATGGTGGCACTTTCCATCAAAACATCAAATGGCAATCATATAAATCTTGACTTAATCTGGACAACATCACAGTTATCTTACTCACAGTTCGCAGATTCAGGCCTGTTATAACATTTTGTCAACTTTCAGCCCTGTCTCCTGATGGAGAGACTGGGTCACATGCTGCTTACCACATGCAAAGGGCACCTATGAGCACTGACGGAACTAATGTTTTTGTGACTTTACCCGTGAAAGAACTGGAGCTCAGAGCAATTAATTTATCTAGTGCCCTGAGGCTAGTTAGTGGCTGAGCTAGGATCCACGTTATTCAGGTCTGCAAGGTTGCAAAGCTCACAGTCTTTCCACATGGTACTCATAGACTCCGCCTGGTTCACTCTAACTGGCTCCTGTGAGGGGAGAATGGGCAAAGGAAAGGAGTATCAGCAGCAATGTGTTCAGAGACTGGACAAGCAAAAAGGGGTCAAGGTGGAAGTTACGAAATTCAAGTCACATCCAGAATCCAAATAGATTGTCAGGGATTTGGCACCCAGGATAGGTCATGGAGAAACAATCCTCAGCAGCAGCCCAAGTATGTCCAAGGGAGGGCAAGGGCAAGATTAGCTGGACTCAACACGCAGCAGAAGGGAGAGGTATACCCCACACCAATGGGCTGCCCCCAAGGCTGGATACTTGTGTTCCCTTCTCAACTTGGCTGCACCAATCCTCAGTAAGTCTGGCCTAAAGCCCTCCAGGTGAGGAAAATGGGAAACAGCTGATGGGCTAGCACATGTGGAGAAGGGAGCAGACCTCTTCTCTGGCAAAAGCATTCCCCTGACAGGTGGCAAGGGAGAGCCTGTTCCCAATCAAACTGAGTTGGACAGAAATAGCTAAGATGAAAAATAAACTCTGTGCCATCCTTTCAAATCTCCCCATGCAAAGGGAAGCAGCTGCAGAGCTGGGCCTTGGTGGAGTAGAAGGAAGGCTTCCCAGCTGAGAGCTGACACATAAATGCCTGTGGCCAGCTCCCAGCAGGCAGCAGAATCCAGACCCATATTCATAGAAATAGCCTGATACTAACAGCAATACATATTGAAAACTTATTATGGCTGAACACTTGGCACACATCTCCTTGTTTTATCAACACGACAATCCATTTTACGGGTGAGGACCAGTATCCCCGGCAGATATCCCCACCACCTGCAGTTTGCAGCCCTATGCAAGAACGTCTTAGTGTGCACTAGACCAAAGCTCATTCCATTGCAGCTGCAGCCTACGAAGGCTCACCCCAACGAAGTCTCAGAACCTGAAGGACAGGGTTGGGGTGGAATAGATTCTGTGTGTGCGGTCTATCTGGTCACTGTGAACAGGGACACACACACACATACTTCCCATATCAAACTTTGCAAGCCTCAAAGGCATTCCCAAGTCTTTTCATTTTACAAAATGATCATACATATCCATTTTCCTCCTAAAATATATATTGTAAAACAAATTTAACTGGAAACAATTTTTAACCAGGAATATAAAGTAGTTTCTTCATGTTCCTCTTAAGGAATTTGCTTGATGATCTTTTCCCAGAATTGAATTTTTTTTAAGTGGAAAACCTTTTTTTTTACTTCAAAAGAATTATGCATCCATCTTTTAAAATTTTAGACAATATTACTTAAATTTCCTAGATCCAAATTCCTTAATCCAATATTTCTTCATTATTCTAACTGCATTTTATAATAGTTAAGGGACTTTAGGGAATTTCACAGAAATATTCCCAGCTAGCACTTTTAATCCCCCAATTCTGGTCCAGGAACTGTGGCATCTCCCAGTCAAAATACAAATTTTTTCTGCACAAGAAAAAAATTTTAAAAGACGTTGGCCTATCAACAGGATAAGATTTCGAAAGCTTCACATGGAAAAATAAATGTATTTTGCTAGCTCCTCTGAAAGCTCTATTTTTTACTTTTAAACACACTACATCTTAGAAATCAATTTTATGGAAGTTAGTTTAAGAGCACATACACACTGGTAGTCGGTTGTCCTAATCTGTAATTTTACAACCAACACCAGCAAGACCTTTCCGAGAAACTCCCCAGTACCATGCCTGAAAAGTTTCATTTACTCAATTGTACTGTCCTTGTTCCCAAATGGGCTTCTCCTAAGAAGCACAGAAGCTAAAAACAACACTGGAAAAATATCCTGGAAAATGGTTCACAACATTGTAATGGGTTACAGATGGGTTGGGAACCTTCCTGCTGTGTTTTATTGTTTGCTAGCTTCCTTTCTCCTGTCCGGAGTTTTATTGCTTTCCTGTCTTGTTAGCTCCCTGGATGCTTGAGTTACCCCACTGAATCTCTCCACACCAGTGGACAGGAGTCCTTTGCCCTCCAACTGAATGAGAGGGTTCTCAGGCTTTGGCTGCATAGTCTGTGACAAAGGATGCTTACATCAGTCAGGTCCAGCCTGAGTTAAAAGTGGCTGGAAAGGCTATTTCTGTAAAGATATTAAACTTACTTTAACCCTTCCAAAAAAGTTTTTTTTAATCTCCAGTTAGACTAAAGTCGTTGGAGACCAAGGAAGCTTATCCAGATCAGCTTTATTAGGTTGAATATCAATCTGTAGAGCTCCGGCTGCCAGAAGATTACTGTGTTAGGAAAGTAAGTCAGCATGTTAATGGTTCTGCCTGTTTGCAGTGTTAACCGGTTCACAAGACTGGGAGGGATTATTACCTGACACTTGTGTATCCTTGCTGTATTTGGAATTCAACAGCTCAAATTTAACCAAAATTAACCGCATCAGATGTTACCAACATTGAAATGAAAATCTCCTAAGCCAAATGATGGAAGAAAAGATGGAAGTCAGACAATATGCTGGGTCAGGAATCAGAAAACTTGAATTCAGTCCTCAAGGGCCACCCCCAGTGTGTAGGAGGCACCTATATTGTGTTTGCCACCTTCTCCCCTTTCCTTGGGGAAATGCTCTGCTCTCCTCCACTGAGCACTTCAAGGAAGCTTCTAGAGGCTGTCCATCAGAGCACTCACCCCACATGACGCAAGCCAGAGCCCTGCCTAGGGAATTCTGACTTTGAACTAAGAGAAAAGAGTGCACCTCACTCTGTAGCAGAATCTGGAGCCATCAATGGCCATGTTCCCTGCCACAAGGAAGCAGTAGGACTAGAGAAGGAAGATAAGGTACAGACACATCAAGAGCAGAGACAAGAGAGTCAGACAATCCAGTCACTGTCAGCTCCAACTCCCTCATCCCAAGGCCTAGATCCAGCTCTGCCCTTCCCAGAGTTTGGATGCATGAGCCACTACATCCCTTTCACTCCTGAGCTTACCTATGGGTGCCTCCCTTTGGAAATAAAGGAGACTGGATGGATGAGAATGCTGTGAATTCATCTCTAGGGGGCTCAGCATCTGAAAAAAACTGCTAAAAGCATAGTATTACTTGGAATGTAGGTTTCTCTGCTGTCAGAAGACCTGAAATAACAATTTCTTACCCACAAGTAAAACTTCAAAGGTGGTTTGCCAGTCTGCTTTGTGAGTTTGTCAGGAGCTGGGCTCCTTCTCCCCAAGGGCGCTTGCCAAGGAAATCCCTGCACAGCCAGGGTAGGAGTTTGTTGCTCTTTCTGCCTGGGGTGGGATCTGATCACCAGTGTGAACCAATGGCCACTGTGTGCTTCCTGTTGTTCCCTTTTCTGGGTGGAGTTTTCGCTGCCATGACTCTAATCCTGTACTGTCATTGTGTCATGACTATGAAGAAGAGAAAGACGACTTGCTTTTAGTATGTGGAGGAATCTCATCCAGATGTGACAGAGACCCTACACTCTGAGCCGTGTGCAGTGACTCAGTGGGACTTTAGGATGGCCTCTCCTGGGCAAGGACTGGCTGTGGTCTACAATGGACAGAGAATGCACGTGGATATTTGAGAGGCAACTATGGGTACCATGACAGAGACTGCTAATTGTCACCAAATATCCCCTTCTTTTCTTAATAAAATGTCCAGTTTTTAGCTGGATGGACGAATAAAGAATACATATCCCAGCCTCCTAGCAGCTAGGAGTGGCCATATGACTAAGTTCCAGTTAATAGGGTACAGCAGAAGGCATGAGTTCATCTGTGGATCATGCCCTCGAACGAAGAAGCATGCTCCCCCTTCCCTCTTTACTCGCTCCTGATACCTGATATGTAGACTGAGTGGTGAGCCATCTTAGACAATGCAGATGAGACCAATCTCTTAGGGATGATGAGGCAGCTGGACAGAATCCTGGGTTCCCAACCCAGTGCTGCTGCCATGTCAGCCCTGGACTGTTACATGATAGGCAGAAAGAAACTTCTGTCTTGTTTAAGCCACTTTGTAATGGTCCCTGTTAGGGCAGGTCGATATTACCTCCTACTGTTGTAAGCACTAAGTAAATATGCAGCCAAGTCGGCACTCATTTCAGGACTGAATTTCCTAGAAGTCAAGGACAAGGACCACTCAACTTCCTGTGAGAACATGAAACTGCAGTAAAAGCTGGACACAAGAGTATAAGGCAATTAAGATGGGCAAGCATGCCTCTGTCTGGCCCCCCCTTCCCCAGTCCTTGGGGCAGCCATACACTTGCTTCCTCCCGGAAGCACGGCCCTGCCCAGGGTCCCCATCAGTTCTGCCAGGGAATGAAGGGCACTAGTTCTCCTGGTGTCGCTGAGGCTGGGAAGAATTTGAAATGAGCTTCCTCCTACACAGCTGGAATTATTTAGGACACCGGTGTGGCTGCTGGGACACAGCAAAATGATAGGGCCTCTTTGCCACCACACCAGGGGTGAGCCTGGGGCAGTCCTAGGATCAGGACAGATCCTCAGTTACCAAAGCCCCAGTCTTCCCCCACAGCCCCATGGCCCAGTGACTAAAGGATCTGCATCTGACTCACCTAGTTGGCAAAGTTCACCAGGACCTTGCTGCAAGGCTAAACCTTGTATCCATTCTGATTTTCTGAGCCCCAGGTATGTGAATAATATATTGAATCATCCTTGCTTGTAGGTGCCAGGCTATATTTTCCTGCCCATGTGCATGATCAGGCCATTCAGGTGAGTTTCCACAATAGTCGTCCACTTAGTCCCCCTGCCTGTTATTCCTCATTCTGTTTGGAACTGGTGTCCTGTCTTCAAGCCTGTGTCCTGATACTCTGCCACATTCTCGCAAATTCTTTTCCTCTTTGAGACTAGTGGGGTCCTGCCACAAATGGAAAAGACTTTTAATGACATTTCCTTGCCTGTCACCTTAACTCCTATGGCCATGCACCGCTCATCATATGAGAGAACCTTCCCTGACACCTACCCAATCACATGTGGGGGTGTGGTATGGACTTTCATTTAAAGCTTTGGAATCAGAAGACCTGGGTTCAAATCTTAGTTCCTTCACTTGAAGTAATGAATACTGCCTAAAGAAAATTCCTCTTTCTAAGCTTCTGTAGCTTCACCTCCACCTTACCTCATAGGCTCATCATGAGAACTTAATGTACATAGTGAGTAGTCATGAAATTGTGGCTGATCTGTGCTGTCACGGCTGAACTCACCATTCACCTGACTACTCTTCAGCCACCAAGTGGCTCTCAGCAGCCAGCCTCCACAGGGGCGATGATCTCCTTGGTCCATCTGGTCCCCGTCTCTGCCCCTGTTCAGCCTGACAGTGTAGCCAAGCTCAGGTGAAGGTGCTCAGTCCCACCCAGAGCAGGGTGGCCTTACTCATGGCAGGCCCTTAGCATGCGCCTATGGAATCAATGAACAAATGAGCACAGGAATTAAATATGATGCTGATACCCATTGTTTTTTAAATACTCATCAAATGCCTGCCCTAAGCAAAGACCTACTCCAACTGCTGTGGGGAGGACATGAGGTTGATAAGCATGGCAGCTTTCACCGTCCTCTGTCCCTCAGTGCCACCATCAGAAAGGACTGTGTGAGTTAGTTAACAAATCACCTCTTCATCTCCCCACTCCCACTAACATGCTGGAACTTACAGGAAGGGAGCTACCAGAAAGAACTGCTTCTGAGTTCCGGGGATCAATCCAACTCTAGCAAGTTGGTGGCCTCTGTGGCAGATGGAGTCAGTCAAGGCGATCTGCACTCCCTGCTCTGCAGTGGACGCCTCACTGCATATGCCCACGGAGGCCCACCCTGCTGAGGACCAATCAGCAGGGGAAGAAGGTGGTAACAAGGCTGTGAGGGCCACCATGAGTTCCTCTGCAAGGAAGGAAATTCCAGGCTCTGGCACCAAGTCTTGAGCAGCTGCTCCTGCCCTGGGAACAGTGCTGGCTTCTGGTAGCAATAAAACTGATGAAATGTCAGAAGGGGAAGACTTCCCTCTAGGACTTACAGATATGCCACCTGTTCTGTGAATGGAAACAGGTCCCCATTCCACATGGCCCTAGGGTTTAGAACAAAGAAAAATATTTACTTGGCTTTGCTCCAGTGATTATCTCAATCTTGCCTCGTGAACCTGGATACACAGGTAAAACCCACCTCTTTTGTTTTGTTCTCCACTCTCAAAGGTAAGTATCAAGTCCCAAAAAATAGTTTCATCATTGTAGAAAGAAATAGGAACAGAAATGATGTTAGAAAGGGCTGTAGTACCAAAGGAAGAGGAGCGAGCAGTTTGATGAAAGAAGAGTAAACATCAAGAGAGGTGGAAGAAAGGAAAGAACTAATCACAAAAGAATCAGTTTCTGGTTCTGCATATCCAGGAAAACACAGGCCTAGGACACCCTGATGGGCATATGGTCACAAGAACCCATCCTCCTGTAGACCTGCAAGGAACGCCAATGATGGAGCTTGGAGTTTGAGTACATCATGGCAGAGTCGGAAATGCTATAAAAATATTTCACAGTGATTTTCCTCTTCTTCTCCATCTCATTGGTGGCTACAGGCCCAAGCAGTGTCCCAGCTTGGAGAAGTTCCAGCCCATCGGGCATGTGGCTGCTAGCTCAGACTTTGCCCACGGGTACCAGATCCCCTCTTCCTGCCCTCAGGGCTTCCGTCCACTACAGAGACGATGCCCCTGCAGGACTGTGTCCGAGGTGATCTGGCCTACGGAACAGGCATGACTGATGCGCAGATAGGAGATTACTTGTGGCTTAGGAATCAAGGCCTCCCATGGGCTCTGCTCACCTTAGGCCCAGACATGCATTTCAATACATTCCTCAAGCGAAGAGAGCAATAGCATAGAAGGGGGTGCCATTAATGTGGGCACAACTTTATTCATTGCCGCAGTTGAGTAATTGCCAGTGAATATTAGCCTTTTTCTCTGCACCAGTGTTACAGACTCCTTAAGGATAAGGACCATATCCTAGTTATGGTGACTTTCTGCACAGTGTTGAGCAGGTGGCAGAGTGTATGGAAATATAGAGATTTGGAGGGTGGACTTTTAAATCTTACTTTGCCATCTTAGCTGTCCTCTATTTATGGAAATATGACTTTCATCTGTGGCAAAGGAGCATGAAAGTTTGCCAAAATTTTCCCTAGTGCAGAGCTTCTCTCTGGCCAAAAATGACTCAACCGAGTCTTAAGCAAAAGACCTGAGATGACTGTCACTTCTAGAGGCCTCATGCCAAGCACAGGATGTAAAAGCTCACTTCTGACTCTCACTGCCCGCTTCTTATTCTGTACAATATAAGCCTCCTCCACTCTCAGATGACCTTCCTTTCAGAAGCACAGAGGCACTAGCTGATTTGGGGTTCAGCTTTGCCAACAATCACAGACTTCTGCACCGTGATATCTCCTCTTTGTCCCTGGAGATTATCCCAAATTTCCCCCCACCTTGGAATATTTTGGGCACTGGGAACTGGATAGGAATGACACAAAGAAGGACTCAGAGTAGCTGAGCTTCCTATATTCCCTTCTATACTTCCTTGCTACCACCTAACCCTTTTTTGGCTCAATGGAAGTAGAACAAAGGGTAATGGTGAACAGCATCTAGCACATAGAAGTCGCTCTGTAAATGGCTCCTGAAATATTTGGTGCAAAAACACCAAATGTAGTGGATTTTCAGGCACCACTGAAAGACTGTTAGAAAAGAAGTACTTTCTCTACAGGACACCACCTAGAATCTTGTTAGTTGGATTACCTTTACTTCATACTCCATAAGAAAGAATTCAGTAAGTATCCTATATGTGACATATGGACATATAGGTCAGTAACCATCAAAGTATGATTTCCCTATCATTTCTATTAAATTCAACCAACATCACTTGAGTGACTACTATGTACAAACTCTGTCCAGGTGCAAGATCAGGAGAAGAATATGTTTGCTCTCAGGAGGCGCAACTCCTCTGAGAAGAATGGGTTTACAATTCATACAGATGTGCTGAGACCCCATTAGCATGATTCTTCATAGAGATGGGATTGGTAGATGGAGGCGGGGCAAGGTTGATTAAGAAAGTGATTTTTCCCTGGGCTTTGAGTGAATGTTGAAATGTGTGAGTGATGTGACTAGGGGTTTGGGGAGGGGTAAGTGGGAATAAGGAAGAGCCGGCATTCCCGGCAGAGGAGGCTCATGAGCAAAGGCATGGAAGGGTGAAGACACATGCAGTCTCGCAGAGCAGTGGCCAATCTCATGTGCCTTCAGTGGAGGGTGTGTAGATGGGGAGGAGAGGCCAAATGGCTGGAGTGATGTGGTGGGCCAACCGTAAAGGGCCTTGCACTTCACTCTTGGGAGACATCCTGGAGACACCTAAATGATTTCACACTGGAAATGACCTGATTCCATGTTTTAGAAAAGCTAACCCCAGCAGAGGAATTTATTTCACCTGTTAATCAACTATGAGAGATTAAGTATCATTCTCTCAACTCCAGTACCAACATGACAGGAAAATTAAGGTGCCAGCAATGTGCCTACAGAAAGGAGTGTGTTGTGCATTGTCTTGGCTCCAGAGCCTGGCCATGTGCAGGTGTGAGGACTGTCCTTTTTCCTTTAGTGGACCAGCTAGGTGTCCAGAGGCCCCACAGCTTTCTCCTAACCATTTGCAGGGACAGTTTAAGGGAGGTGCTCCCCTGGGGGTAATCGGATGGGAAGGCATTGATGAGGACACAGGTAGATCCCGGTCCGTGGTGGTGGCCTACTGGCGTGGCTTGCCCTAGGGCTGCTGGGCATGTGTGCACCACTTCTACTCCTGTCTGCCTGGCCTCTGGCCTCTTCAGCCCCTCACTCCCTCCACCCTGGCTGTGGGCACAGACACCTGTCCTAGTGCAGGAGGTCCCGGGAGAGGGAGCCCAAGGCGGAGAGCCCTGCCTCCCTCCGTGAGGCTCCTCACAGGTCTGCCAAGGCCAACTCCTTGCCTTTCTCATCAGAAGGAAAAAGTCCAGAAAGAAACATCTTCTCTGCTCCCCGTTGTCTGTTCCCCTTTGAGAGACAATGGGCACTGAGTAGCCCAACCTAAACGGGGAACAGGACAAACTGGAAGAAGGGAAACCTGGGGGGATGTAGTTTCATTGTTTCATATCTCAAAAATATTATCCTATGGCAAAGGGATTCTTATAATGCTACCGGGTTTTATTACTATATTTATTATATGCATGGAATGTGAGGTTCTTGAAATTCATCAAATACTCTCCTATACACCGACTTTCATACTTACCCAGCTCACCAGCACACAGACATTTATGGACCAGGAGACACCAATAAATCCATCTGAGTCTTAATTAATACAGTTACATTTCCACACAGACAAAACTTGAGAGTGCTTATTACAATTACTGAACCAGCTGGCTGGATCCTCCCCAATAATAACAGTACCCTGAGTAATTGCACATAGAAAATATTTTAGCAAATCATTTTTTTTTTAAAAAGGAAGCTCAAGATACAGAGATAATTCATTTCATCCCTCATCTGAAAATCCTAATCCATCTAAGTATATTCATATCTCTTTTTAAATAGTCTCTTTAGGCTTTTTAAGCTTTCCAATCTCTTCTTTCAAAAATTGCTCAGTTCTGAAATATGTCTCCCTGGCTTAATACCTGGTCCTGAGATTCGTGACCTGGACTCCTACCACCACTGGAAACCATGTCCCCGAGATGCCAAACCTGGCAGTGCAGCCTCTGGGATGCTGTAATACTGTTCTTGCCCCATATTTTGCCCCCTGAAAAAGTGCCAGGAGGTTTTACTTCTGTTCAACTAAATGACATGGCCCAAGTTGTTGAACAGGATCACCCTACGTGCAGTCCACCCTGGACCCACCAATGACATGAAAGCTGTTCTATTTCAAGATGCCGTCACAGCATGACATGAGTAGGCAGATCATTTTTAAATAGATCTGGGTTCCTCATTAGGCCTGAAAGAAACTTTCCCAGGTGAAGTGATCTATTGAAGATTCTTGCTCTGGCTTTATTTTTCTAGACCTAGTGTGTTTTTGTATACATTTTCTAAACCTAATACATGTTTTTGAAAACATACCCTTCTGCCTGATCACCCAATCCATGTTTCTTTCTAGTGATCAGAGGACAGTGTATGAGCAAGATGTCTGCAACTCAGTTTTTCATTAACTGAAATTAAGGAATGTCATATCTCTTGTTATCTCACAGTATGCTTCATTTTCACCTTACAGTGGTCTTTCCAAAATTAAATGTCACAGAATGGTGACAGATACGAAAGCTCTTAATCACTTCAAAACACTGAGCACTCACTGTGCTCAAGTGAGTGCCCATGTGTGGTGTGTGTGTGTGTGTACACATAATATTTTACCTAAAAGCCCATCAATAATAAATCACTCACTTGGAATTAAAAAATATATATTCCTCACTGTGAGGAAGTTTTCTTAAATGCACCTCTAGCAGGCTTAACTGATTAAATCATTCTTCATGTATCAGAATCCCCTGGAAAGTTATTTAAAACTGCAGCTTTTGGGGACCTTACCCCAAGCCTACAAAATCAAAATCTCTCATAGGCAAGACCAAAGATCTGTGTGCTTTTAACAAACACTCTAAGTTGTCTTAAGAGCCTTAAAGTTTGAGAACCCCTTGATTAAATATGAATAATTATTATTTCCCTAACCTATGTAACCTGTCCACCAAAAAACCAATGCCCCCCAAAAAATACTGGGGTCTCCCTACACTTAGTCTTTATGAGGACATGCATTCAAAGAAACAGTCTGATGTAGAATCCATGCAAACAGTTTATGTCAGATAACTGACAATAGCAGGGCATACCTCTCACAGAATAATTTATACCAAAACATATCCACCTATTCTCTTTAGTCTTCTCTACTGCTCCAATTTTTCTACTCTCAAAAATATATATATATCCATTAAATATTTATGCACCAAAAAATAAAAGAAATATCTGGATAGTTTGAGAAATGTGAACACAAGCTATATATTAAGTGCTATTATGAATTATTAGTTTAGTTAGGTGTGATAACAGTAGTGTGGTTATATAAGTGACTGCCCTTAGTTTTTTAGGAGATGAATTCTGAAATATTTAGGGGTGAGGTGTCGTGACCTCTTCAACTCACTTCCAAATGGTTAAGGGGAAAAAAGCACATATGTATGTATTTGCATGTATTTACATGTATCCACATGTGTGAGTGAAGCCAATGTGGCTAAATGATAATAACTGGTAAATTCAAGGCACTTACAGTATCTTCTATGATTTATTAGTGAGGAATTAGAGTATTTTCTAATCTAAGATTAAAAATTTTTGTAATAAAGAGTTTGAGAAAAGCAAGCCCCTTCTGTTCATGTTGCTCTCTCCCACCTCCCATGCCCTGCTACTCACTGCCAACCTTCCAGCTGGAAGTGAGCACCACTTCCTTACCACACTAAACCACAGGACCTCAGGACTCCATACCTCCTAGGCTTCCCATGCAAGCTGTGGGAGCAATTAGAAGAACAATTTTCAGCTTTCACTCTTTCTAACTTTCTTTCAAGAAATTCCAGCATATAAAATTCTCCACCTAGTAATACAAGAATATTCTTATCACTTAGTTTTCAACTACCTGTTAACTGAAAAACTACAGCATGTACAGTAGAGCTAAGGGTCTGGAGAAATAGAATCCTGCTGGAATTCTAGATACTGTTAGTCTGATTCCTTTCACTTTTCTTTGGATGTGTAAAGGCCACCTCGGTGTCTCTGGTTTAGACTGAACATGAGAAACCTCAAGAACAAGTATCTTTTATTTACTCCTGAGCCTGAAATCCCTTCTCCTCCAATCATTGTTCTCTAGTAAATTCTTAGTGCTGTATTAGCCCACAAAATCCTTAGCATGATATGCCTAAGAAGAACCATCCCTGAATGGCCAAAGAGGAAGTTTAACAATGTTCAGGAAGCATCTTGTCATTTGCATCTGCCAACCGGAGTCCTACCCTCCCTGCAATTGTAGAACTTTGATCATCTCAGGGACCACAGGTCCAGAGCCTCAAAATCAAGGAGAAAGTGAGATGAAGCATCCAGCAGCCATTCTGGGGTGTTGAGTAAAGCAGGTAGAGAGAATTTTGTAGTTTCTTGGAGCTAAGCCAAGCCTCATTCGCAAAACTGCCATAAACGTTGCTGTGGTAAGATGAACTCTGATTATGTGTGTGACAACGGAAGCAACTGCTGTGGTAGAAGCTCATTGGAGGGGGTGGGTCATGGGAGGAGAAGGCTGGGAACCTTCCACTGGAGGACAGGAAGCAGCATTAAAAAGACTCACAAAACTTGGAAGAGATTTGTGCGGGGCAGAACAGACACCATTCCCTTAGCTGCCCCACTGATGGCATTTTCTGATTCCTTAGTGAGAAGATTAGAAATAAAATCAGAAGCTATTTGTGGCAGGCTGAATAATTGCCCTGCAAAGATCTCCAAGTCTTAATCCCTACAAACCCCACCACTTTATATGGCAAAAGAGACTCTGAAGATGCCATCAAGTAAGGATCTTGAGATGGGAAGATTGTCCTGGATTAGCTAGGAGGGCCCCAAACAGGATTACGAGGGTCCTTGTAAGAGTGAGGCGAGAGGTCAAAAGAGAGAGAGAGGCCTGGTGACAGCGGAAGCAGGGATTGGAGTGGGAGTGCTGTGGCCACCAGCCCAGGCTGAGGAATGCTGGCAGCCTCTAGAAACTGAGAGTGACAAGGGACAGACCCTCTGCCTCCAGAAGGAACCAGTCCTGCTCACACTTTGACTTTAGACTTTTGACCTCCAGAACCATGAGAGAACAAATTTGTGTTGTCACCAAATTTGAAGTAAGCTATTATAGTGGCAACATGAAACCTACACATGAGTCACATAAGCATTTATTGCATGTGGTGTTGCTCAGCTAAATAGCAAATGCAGCTCTCATTTCACGGTGTAGGTTGAGTGTTTCTCTTTGACTCCCGTGTTTTGTATCTTCATAAAATTGTGCATTAACATATTCTCTCAAGAGTTGGTGTGGCCTATCGAGAGCTGTCTGGAGGGTGTAAACCCTACCCACTGCAGGAAGCAAGGCAGACTCTGGGTCCCGACGAGGAAAGGCATCTGTCAGAGCTCTCTTCTGCAGGCATCACCATTTTGACAGCTGAGCCCAGTCCCTTTTCCAGCTCCCATCTGATCATACCACTAGGGACGTCATGGGACAACGTAGGGTTGTTTAACAACACGGTCCCGGAGAGGTCAGTGGGAGGCAGTTTATGTCATAGAATCATACCAGACACACAGGCATTTGAATTCTAGCTCCCAAAGCACTGGCTATAAGTTCCAAGCTATTTCATCTAAAAATCAGAAATGGTAACACTTCTTACTGACTAGCTTCCTTGTGTAGATGAAACAGCTTCTTGCTGTTGAGTATGATGTTGGCTGTGGGTTTATCATATATGGCCTTTATTATGTTGAGGTACTTGCCCTCTATACCCATTTTGCTGAGAGTTTTTATCATGAATGGATGTTGAATTTTGTTGAATGCTTTTTCAGCATCTTATGGAGATGATAATGTGGTTTTTGTCCTTTTTGTTGATGTGGTGGATGATGTTGATGGATTTTCAAATGTTGTACCATCCTCGCATCCCTGAGATGAATCCCACTTGGGATATATTTTTTAATTCAGTTTGCTAATATTTTGTTGAGTATGTTTGCATCTACATTCATCAGGGATAATGGTCTGTAATTTTCTTTTTTGTTGGGGTCTTTGCCTGGTTTTGGTATTAGGGTGATGTTGGCTTCATAGAATGAGTTTGGGAGTATTCCCTCCTCTTCTATTTTTGGGAAAACTTTAAGGAGAATGGGTATTATGTCTTCTCTGTATGTCTGATAAAATTCTGAGGTAAATCCATCTGGCCCGGGGGTTTTGTTCTTGGGTGGTTTTTTGATTTCTAATTCAATTTCGTTGCTGGTAATTGGTCTGTTTAGATTTTCTGTTTCTTTCTGGGTCAGTCTTGGAAGGTTGTATTTTTCTAGGAAGTTGTCCATTTCTTCTGGGTTTTCCAGCTTTTTAGCATATAGGTTTTCATAGTATTCTCTAATAATTCTTTCTATTTCTCTGGAGTCTGTCGTGATTTTTCCTTTCTCATTTCTGATTCTGTTGATGTATGTTGATTCTCTTTTTCTCTTAATAAGTTTGGCTAGAGGCTTATCTATTTTATTTTCTCAAAGAACCAGCTCTTGGTTTCATTTATTTTTTTTCTATTGTTTTATTCTTTTCAATTTTGTTTATTTCTTCTCTGATCTTTATATGTCCCTCCTTCTGCTGACTTTAGGCCTCATTTGTTCTTCTTTTTCCAGTTTCAATAATTGTGACATTAGACTATTCATTTGGGATTGTTCTTCCTTCTTTAAATATGCCTGGATTGCTATATACTTTCCTCTTAAGACTGCTTTCACTTGTCCCACAGAAGTTGGGGCTTTGTGTTGTTGTTGTCATTTGTTTCCATATATTCCTTAATCTCTATTTTAATTTGTTTGTTGATCCATTGATTCTTTAGGAGCATGTTGTTAAGGCTCCATGTGTTTGTGAGCCTTTTTGTTTTCTTTGTACAATTTATTGTTAGTTTTAAACCTTTGTTGTCTGAAATGTTGTTTGGTAGAATTTCAATCTTTTTGAATTTACTGAGGCTCTTTTTGTGGCCTAGTATGTGGTCTATTCTGGAGAATGTTCCATGTGCACTTGAGAGGAATGTGTATCCTGTTGCTTTTGGATGTAGACTTCTATAGATGTTTACTAGGTCCATCTGTTCTAGTGTGTTGTTCAGTGCCTCCGTGTCCTTACTTATTTTCTGTCCGGTGAATCTATCCTTTGGAGTGAGTGGCATGTTGAAGTCTCCTAAAATGAATGCATTGCATTCCATTTCCTCCTTTAGTTCTGTTACTTTTTGTTTCACATATGCTGGTGCTCCTGTGTTGGGTGCATATATATTTAGAATGGTTATATCCTCTTGTTGGACTGAGCCCTTTATCATTATGTAATGTCCTTCTTTATCTCTCATTACTTTCTTTGTTTTGAAGTCTATTTTGTCTGATACTAGTACTGCAACACCTGCTTTTTTTTCCCTGTTGTTTGCATGAAATAACTTTTTCCATCCCTTGACTTTTAGTTTGTGCATGTCTTTGGGTTTGAGGTGAGTTTCTTGTAAGCAGCATATAGATGGGCTGCTTTATTCTTTATGGTCAGTGGAGGGTGCTAAGAATGGCAGAGGGTTTTTAAACCAAAGCACAGCCACATCTCTCTCTAGGTGTAGTCAACAAGTAAATTTGGAGCTGATTTTCGCTCCCGCAAGAGGAATAACTTTGACTGCTTCTCTTAGGTAAACAATTACAGAGCCAGCAGGTGCCTGCTAGCATGAGAAAAATCCAGACAGGCACTTCTGTGACTGGAGGAGGCATGTCTGGGAACCTCTTGGTGCAGAGTTCTGCAGGGGGGATGTGCCAGTTCTGAAATCAGAGAAGCCCCTGACATGCACTAGGGAATGCTGTCTGGTGTCTGTGTCCAGAAAATAAGCAATGGCTCTCAAAAGGAAGTTTACGAGAGAGGAGGGGGTCTGTGATGGACACCCAAGCCCAGCCAAGTATCTAAGGGTCACAGGAGAGGACTAGTCCCAGCAAACCAAGAGCCTAATGCTCAAGACCCCTCATATCAGGCTAGCACAGTGAGCATTTTGGAACATGGTGGCTTGGGGATGTGAGGATGAACTAAAAGGGCAGTGATCTTGGAGCCCAATTAACATGGGACATGCCAGCTGAGGCTCTGTGAGAAGATGAGCACACCTGGTGGTACAGGGCCTCTCTTTCGGATGACAGCTACTGCACTCTCAGCACAGAAGCAGCCACGCTGGGCAACTTGGAGAAAGAGAAGGGTGCTCATTGCATCCGTGCCAGCTGCTCGAGAGGGCCCTGCCATTCCCACAGGTATTCATTGTTCCATTACAGATTTAGTATGCCAATATTTATATGCATACCTGTATCAATGCCTTTGCTTTCCCACAGTGGATTCCTAGCAGGGACTCTGACTATGGGATGCTTTTTGATGAGAGCATTGATGACCAAGTACTTGTTAAGTATCTGAAAAATCTTTCCTATAACAGGTTCTATGTCTATCATATTAAATTCTCATGTAAAACCCTTCCAAATTTGCCTCATTTATATTCAATTCACAGCTTCCTGTCACATATTATTTTTTAATCAGACCACTTAAAATGAAGCTACATTGGTGTAGAAGGAATTTAAGGGAGACTGGGCTAATCTCAGCTGGTCTTCTGAAGTTCAAATCAGGATGCTAGATGGGGCATCTTGTTACATTCTTTGGCATCTCAAATTCACTGGGATCAATAACTGTACTTTCTCATTCGTCCTTCCTTATTTCCAATCTGTCTCCCAACTGTACCACTCAGTGAGATCGAAGAGTGAAGGATGGCTTCCCAGACTCTTAGATATGGTCTTTTGGGATCAGAAGGATCTGCAACGGGGGCACAGTGGCAATGGCCTGGGGCTGCTGACCTCAGGGGCCCTGGGTTGCAGTTTGCAAGGAAGACACATGGACAGACAGCTGCTCAGGGCATGTTTGTGTGTATTTAAATATCCATATACTCTCTTCGAACTCAGAGCAGTCTGGCCATCTGCCACAAATTCAGTGTGTGTCTCGACTGCAGTCAGTGTTGCAGATGGAGCCAGGGTGAGCACCGGGCATCTCTACCCCTCAAGCTCGCAGACAATCCCAGAGCTGAATTCCTGAGCCTTGAGTTTGCCTAAGACAGTATTACAACAAAGAGAACACAATTCAGAGAAATGTCGTCTTATTGTTCCACTGCTTTAAATGAGGCTGGGAAATGCCAAAGTGTTATTAACTGACAAGGCTGAAGATGCCTGGACAATAGGACCTCCAGAAACCCTTTTCCTCTCTTGTCGCAAGCATTTTTCTAAACAAAACCAATAACTCTCCCTCTCAGATCCAAATCAACAGCCCATTGAACAAGTTCCTAATTCAGATCCCAGAGACAAAAGTGAAGAGCCAAGTATAGTCTCCAATAAATTCTATTATGCCTTTTCCTGCTCTCTCTCCCTCCCCCACCTCAAAGCTTCACTGTCTTAGCTGCTCCATCTTTCACTGGATTCTCAACACTACTGCCTTGTTTCCATAGAGTCACAGAAGTCAAAGCTAAAAAATACTTTGCATGGTTTTTCTCTTTGCACAAAACCCCCAAGGGCAAAATGTTACCAAACCGCTACTTTAGATCCACAGCAGCCTTTCCTGCTGGGAGCTGGGCCTGAGCACGGGAGTCACACATAATTACTGAGTCCCGCCATACACACTGGAGGAGACACTGGGCTTGGCAGGTGTACGACAGCTGCGGGAGCGTTTTCTCCTTCCAAAAGTGCTTTCATCCCTCTACTCCCCTCTCATTTCCTGCTCAGGATTAGAAACCTTCACGAACATTTCTAAACATTCTCACGGTATGCTCTATCACTAATACAAGGCGTGTGCCCTGAGCCAGAAAGCACTCAGATTGATGGATGGGGTGGAAGACAGCAAAGCGGGCAGACTTCTCGGAATGTTGTCCTGTCCGGGACACGGTGTCACCTTGTGAGGGAGCTCTAGCTGCAGTGCCCAGGCCCATGGCAAGCAAGCAGGAAGCCAGCTGTTCAGGAGATAATAACACTTCAGATCACTGACCTTGGAGAGCCGGCCTTCTGTGATCTAGTTGTACGTTTCCTTCCCTTCTCCAGACCCAAAATCGCCTGCTTCCACAACCAGTCTCTTGGGGGTCTGTCTTGGCTGGCTAATACTGTATTAGCAAGGTGTTAAGATTTTGTTACATGAACCAGGTTGTATTTTAACACCTGTAATATCCCAACACTAAAAGTGTTGTCTAATGGTAGAAATGTAGGGCATCAAGGGCTAGCCGGTGCAAAAAATATTTATGAACCCAAAATAACAATAGTAGATGATCATCAGCTGCTTGAAGGGTTCCTGTATTTATTCTTAAGCAACAGAATCAGGAATATGAAACTGATTTTCCACAAGTCTTCCCATTACATAATTTTCCCATCGCAGGTGGGAATGATAAAACTCTAGGAGGTGCATCAAATAAGTAGACAAGGAAGATAGGAAATGTCCCCAGACCTTTCAGCCTATCGAGTCTGGTGATATGGGTGTGTCACAGGGCCAAGGTCAAGTCCTTCCCCTGGACCAGCTCACTAGGGCAGCTTGGTCCCCTGACCCTGCCCCCAAAGAGGGGAACCAGTTGACCCACAAAAATGAACACTTCACCATGAGCTGTCCAATTTCAACACTAGGAGTTTGCTCTCCATACCAGTGTGAAAATCATCTCTGTTAAGAATGATCAGACCATATTGATTCCTTCTTGAAGCATCTCTCCAAGAACTATCCAGACATACCTGACTGAGCTGGATTTAATTTAGGCACTTTACTATCTATGGATTCTATCAGTCTAACTTTGTGAAAATTATGACATTAAGGACCCAGTTTCCCTAAGGAGCTTGGGGTGCTGATGTTTCCACGTCTTCAGTTTCCCTAGCTTGAGGAAGGATTTTTTCACCTCCTTTCCATGTGACCTTGAATTACTGTCCTTCCTCACGTTATCGGTCACGCTGTGCTACCACCCAGATTCCTCTTGCTGACAAGCAATGGCTTACAGAGTGACCCCTAAACCCACATACCCAAGCCCAATACATCCATCCACCTCCAAGGAGCAACTTGCCTGTCAACAGAGAGAGAAGAATAAGGCAATCTGTAGGAACCACACTCCCTTCCTACTGTGTTTTTAAAAATCATCTGTGACACCTTCAGAGGTCATTCTAGCTAACATCTGCCCTCCCAATTCTTTGATTCGTTGACTGTAAGGTTGAGTGGGAATTATGGGTGTGCAGAGGAGATAGATTCTCAGCCCTTTATTTTCTTGAAATGATTTCTTCTCCTAGTATGAATGGAATTTTAAAAATGATATCTAAAGCACAGCAGGAAAATAATGTAAATCCAGTGCTGGGAAATTCTTCCCTCCAGGCATCATTCAGAAGCCAAACTCATCTGAGAGAAATTGCAGGGGTTGGGAGCTGTTGAGAGGGCAGTTGCTCTGCCTTGCCCAGTTGCATCAAGGGAAAAGAGGAGAGTGGGTGGGGAACAAGCTCCAACACCCTGTACCAGAGAGTACAGCCTTGAGTCAGCCCTGCAGACACCCACTGAACACAAGCATCAGACTTGACAAGTTGATATCTGGAGGCGTGTGTACGTGGATCTCATATTTCAGATGTTTTCTGAGTACTTTGTCATGTCATTTGTTCCATTAAGATTTGCTTAAAAGAAAAAAAGAAATCCAGGAAGCTAACGTCAACAACTAAGAGGATTTTGTAAATATCCTTCCTCCCACTTCCAGCCACCTTGCCTACCTACATCAACATTCACTAATACGTCAGTAATGATTCTGAAAGAAATAATGTAAAAACAACAATTAAAAATTCCTGTTATTTATGAAGCTTTTACCAAATTATCGACTTTGATTTCACACTTCTGAACACAAGTGTCCATGACCTTCTTTTTAAGTGGAAGCCCTGTTCTGAAATGGGTGAGTAATGTTGCTAGGGTACAAGGTAGCAAGCAGCAAAGCACCTACGTGACTTCTGTAAGAGG
This sequence comes from Manis javanica, assembly GCF_040802235.1. Lineage (NCBI taxonomy): Eukaryota > Metazoa > Chordata > Mammalia > Pholidota > Manidae > Manis > Manis javanica. Next base: position 99,490,462 of record NC_133157.1, on the reverse strand, counting down.
CTGTGCTCAAGCTAATGTAATGTGTGATACAGGCCAGCCTTGATGCTTATGTAACCAACATATAACCCACCCAAAAGTGGGGGTGGGTAAAGCTCTTACATAACAATAGGGATCAGAAGTTCCCTTAGATCTGGGATGTTTGTAGCAAGACATGATAAATACCAGAGAAGAAAATGAGATGGAGGGAAATTGTCATCTTTTGAGTAACACTTAGGTTGAAGAGGACTTTTGTTTTTGCCTTGTTTTTTTTCACTCACCTAAAACTGCAGTGTTTTCATCCTTTCCCCACTGCATTAGCAGAAGGCCTTGAAGGCTGTGCCGGTTTTATTTGTTTACTGGATTTGGGAAATATAAGCAAAGAGCAGAGAACAGTAACAAGCGCAGTACAAATGAAAATGGTGAACAACGTGATGCTAGAGAAGGAAATCTTTGCTCTTGATGGTCGGCACAGGAAAAACACAGAGGGAGCTCTTCCCTAGCAAGTTCCACCGCAAGAGCATTCTAACGTGCTTGGATGGCTGCCTCCTCCTCAGGGATGCAGTTGAAGTAGCTCAAGTTTGGGGCTGCTTCAAACAAACTTGGACAGTCTTTCAGAGTAAGAAAAGGTTTGCATTGCAAATCATAAAAGCCTGGTTAGGTCCCTCAGTCTTTTCCTTTCCTGACCTGTCTGGTCATAGAGCTGCTAGGTAAGGCAGAGCAAGGGATAAAGGGAAGCAGCCACGGTGGCCCAGAGTGGAGTGAAGAAGCTGAAGAAGAAAATGGGGACATCTGCATAGAAGAGCTGCCTGTGAGGAGTGTCAGCATTCCAGCAAGGCAGGGGCTCAGCCCTGTGGAGAAGTGCACCTGTGGTCCAGCCCCATGGGACTAGAATCCCAATAGGTAAGGGGGCATCCATGTGTGGATGGCTTCCGTGGGGACTAGGTACATGTACAGAGGGATTAATCAAGCACACATGATAAGGCCAATGAGATTCAGGTTGTTCACTGCCTGAGAAGTGAGCTACAAAATAGGGAAAGAGAAAACTAGGGTGAACCCCATGGTATTGGTTTGAAATTGGAGGTATTGATATGACTCCTTGGGAGTTTCCAAACAGATGGAGAGATAAATAGAAATAAACACCTAGACGTAGATATAAAGTTCAATGTGTGTTCATATACATATATGTATTTACACATATAGGTATGTGTGTGTGCTTATATGAACACACATATATATACCTTATCTCTGTCCACTGAGAAGGCAATACCCCGCTAGCAATGAGGATGCCTAGAACCCAGATACTGGTCTCTAAATACCCTTCTCTGCTAAAAGAACCAGGGCTCCTTGTAGAAATGGTTGATGCCATGGGTAGGGCAGGAAAATTACTAATGAGCTGGAAACGTAATTATGCCAGAAAAGGAAGAAGGGTTCAAATGACTTGGGACCTGTCAGTGTCACAGAAACCAGTTCAAAGGGGCTTCTGCTGGCCCAACTAGGACAATTAAAGAATCAAAGTAAATAATGTTAATAATGGATCATAACCAGGTAGGGGGGACAAGCAAAATTGGTGAAGGGGATGAAGAGGCACAAACTTACAGTTATAAAAAATAAGTCACAGGGATGAAAAGTACAGCATAGGAAATATTGTCAGTAACATTGTGATAATATTGTACAATGACAGATGGGAACTACACTTATGGTAGTGAGCATTTTATAATGTATATAATTGCCAAATCACTAAGTTGTACACCTGAAACTAACATAATTTTTTTTTGCTATCATTACTGTACAATTACTTGAACAACATTATGGTTACTAGACTTCCGCCATTATCAAGTCCCCTCCACATACCCCATTACAGTCACTCTCCATCAGTGTAGCAAGATGCTATAGAATCACCACTTGTCTTTTCTGAATATGCTGCCTTTCCCATGTCCCACCCCCTTACATTATCCATGCTAATCATAATGCCCCATTTTCCCCCTTATCTCTCCTTTCCACTCACCCTCCCCAGTCCCTTTCCCTTTGGTAACTGTTAGTCCATTCTTGGGTTCTGAGAGTCTGCTGCTGTTTTGTTCCTTCAGTTTTTCCTTTGTTCTTATACTCCACAGATGAGTGAAATCATTTGGTACTTGTCTTTCTCCACCAGACTTATTTCACTGGGCATAATATCCTCTAGTTCCATCCATGCAATGGTAGGATTTGTTTTCTTTTTATGGCTGAATAATATTCTATTGTGTATATGTACCACATCTTCTTTATCCATTCATCTACTGATGGACACTTAGGTTGCTTCCATTTCTTGGCTATTATATATACTGCTGAGATAAATATAAGAGTGCATATGTCTTTTCAAACTGGGCTGCTGCATTCTTAGGGTAAATTCCTAGAAGTGGAATTCCTGGGTCAAATGGTATTTCTATTTTTAGTTTTTTGAGGAACCTCCATGCTGTTTTCCACAATGGTTGAACTAGTTTACATTCCCACCAACAGTGTAGAAGGGTTACCCTTTCTCCACATACTCACCAACATTTGTTGTTGTTTGTCTTTTGGATGGTGGTGATACTTACTGGTGTGAGGTGATATCTCATTGTGGTTTTAATTTGCATTTCTCTGATGATTAGCAATGTGGAGCATCTTTTCATGTGCCTGTTGGCCATCTGTATTTCTTCTTTGGAGAACTGCCAGTTCATCTCCTCTGTCCATTTTTTAACCAGCTTATTTGCTTTTTGTTTGTTGAGGTGCGTGAGCTCTTTATGTAATTTGGATGTCAACCCAATATCAGATAGGTCATTTATGAATATATTCTCCCATACTGTAGGATGCCTTTTTGTTCTGCTGATGGTATCCTTTGCTGTACAGAAGGTTTTTAGTTTGATATAGTCCCACTTGTTCATTTTTGCTTTTCTTTCCCTTGCCCAGGGAGATATGTTCATGAAGAAGTTGCTCATGTTTATGTCTAAGAGATTTTTGCCTATATTTTTTTCTAAGAGTTTTATGGTTTCATGACTTACATTCAGATCTTTGATCCATTTTGGTTTACTTTTGTCTACAGGGTTATACAATAATCCAGTTTCATTCTCTTACATGTAGCTGTTCAGTTTTGCCAACACCAGCTGTTGAAGAGGCTGTCATATCCCCATTGTATATCCATGGCTCCTTTATCATATTAATTGACCAGATATGCTTGAGTTTATATCTGGACTCTCTTCTGTTCCACTGCTCTATGGGTCTGTTCTTGTGCCAGTACCAAATTGTCTTGATTACTGTGGCTTTGTAGTAGAGCTTGAAATTGGGGAGCATAATTCCCCCAGCTTTATTTTTCCTTCTCAGAATTGCTTTGGCTAGTCAAGGTCTTTTGTGGTTCCATATGAATTTTAGAACTATTTGCTCTAATTCATTGAAGAATGCTATAGGTATTTTGATAGGGATTGCATTGAATCTGTAGATTGCTTTAGGCAGGATGGCCATTTTGACAATATTAATTCTTCCTAGCCAAGAGCATGGGATGAATTTCCATTTATTAGTGTCCTCTTTAATTTATCTTAAGAGTGTCCCATAGTTTTCAGGGTATAGGTCTTTCACTTCCTTGGTCAGGTTTATTCTGAAGTATTTCATTCTTTTTGATGCAATTCATCATTAGTGCATAGGAATGCCATAGATTTCTGTGTATTAATTTTGTAACCCACAACTTTGCTGAATTCAGATATTAGACCTAGTAGTTTCGGAGTGGATTCTTTAGGGCTTTTTATGTACAATATCATGTCATCTGCAAACAGGGACAGTTTAACTTCTTCCTTAACAGTCTGGATGCCTCGTATTTCTTTGTGTTGTCTGATTGCCATGGCTAGGACCTCCAGTACTATGTTGAATAAAAGTGGGGGAAGTATGCATCCTTGTCTTGTTCCCGATCTTAAAGGAAAAGCTCTCAGCTTCTTGCTGTTGAGTATGTTGGCTGTGGGTCTGTCATATATGGCCTTTATTATGTTGTGGTACTTGCCCTCTATATCCATTTTGTTGAGAGTTTTTATCATGAATGGATGTTGAATCTTGTCAAATGCTTTTTCAGCATCTATGGAGATGATCATGTGGTTTTGTCCTTTTAACATAATATTTTGCATTAACTATACTTTAATAAAAATAAAAGTAAATAAGATAAAAAAAATAATGGGGTATCACTCAGATAACAAAAAAAACCTTAGTCAATATTGATATGCACAAATATGCATTAATTGGAGTTTATAGAGTAACAAAATATTTACATAATTTCAAATTACTCCCCTCAAAATACTTATTAAAGGGAAAAGGAATAAATTTGGGGTGGAGAAGATTGGCAGAGACCATAATCAAGTGTTTAAGTGAATCTCATCATTGTCGAGATAAATTGAAGCTGTGTATCTCCTGGTAGGATGCATTGAGAAGAACAAAGCAACCCTTCTGATATTTCCACCAAAAATACATGGCCAAAATTTAATCATGAGGACAAATCAAACAAATCCAAATTGAGGCACATTCTACATTCTACTGGGCTGTAATCTTAACAAATATCAAGATCCTGAATATCAAGCAAAGACTGAAAAACCTCCAGATCAAGAGACGACTGCAGCATGACAACTAAAAGCAACAAGTGACTTTGGATGGGGTCCTTTCTGCCATGAAGGCCATTACTGGGACAACTGATGAAAATGGAATAAAGTCAGAGGAATAGATTATAGAAATGTCTCTGTTAATATTCTCGTTTTGATGGTTGCAGTGTGTTTGTATAGGAGAATGTCCTTGTTTGTAGGAAATACACACTAAAGTATTCAGAAATGATAGAGCATTCAGCTGGCAAGTTGATCTCAAGTAGTTCCAGAAAAAAAATACTGTATTTTCCATTTGCTCAGGTATGGGAAGACCCTGTGAAATAAGCAAGGGAAAAAAGAAGAGGGGTTTTTTGGCAAAACACAAAATGGGAAGAAAAGCAAAAGGTTAAACAAAGTAAAATGGACTCAGTTTCAACAGTTACCTCCCAGAGGTAAATGGTCCAACACATTCATACATTCAACAAATATTTATCGAATACCAGCCGGATATCAGGCACTGATCTTGCCTCTGAGTAGACAGACATGAACATGACAAACAAAATTTCTGTTCTCATGGGATATCTATTGCTTAGTAATTCACTTACTTGCTCATACAATATTCAAAGTATTGAGCAGATGCAGTCAGCTCACTTCTCCCTCTTGCAGCTCTAGCTCCACCCAACTATTTAACTTTTCAGGCTGTGCATTCAAGAAAAAAGTGTGGAACTCCCGTGTTCCATTCTCTCAACCAAATATTCAGAAGTCAGGAGATGACAGTCAAGATTTCTGTCTGAATGAGAAGCACAGTGATACCAGACACCAGCCATGTAGAGCTTTGGAGGAATTTTTTTCCTCAAGAGAAGCTATACAGGGGTTGTATGGGCTAATTTATGAAAATCAGGCAGCCTTGTTTACTCTATGTGGATACTAGCATCACCTGAATATAAAGCTTTCCCACTTTGTTAAGCAGAGCTAAGTTTGGCCTCCCCTCTGGCAGTTTGAATAGAGTGAAACACCACCAGCTGGTTCCCATGGCCAATTAACTGGCCAGCCAGTATCCTGTGTGGGTGCAGAAAGGCAGCTCTCAGTGAATTTCACTATTTTTATGGCAAAGACAAACTTATAGAGTTGTCTGGGTTTTATTTCAGACCCTCTTTATGATGGGAAAGTAAAGCCTCCCTATTTGTACAAGCTACTGAGTATTTACAGAGGGATTCTAAACATACTGCCAACTGGATAGCATGGTGCTGGCCTAGTTTTGAAGAGAATCTTAATTAGTAAAACCAGCAAAAATCCCATTTGGGCCAAAATTTCATGTTCCAAAAGTTTTCATCTCAACTCCCCTATGGCTTATGGATGACTATTTCTGGAACAGTCTAGTGAAGGGGGATTAAGAGAATCCAACAAAGTTCATTTTATCTCATTATATCAAAGTTAAAAATTCAAGCAACTCCAAATTCACAAGTTGAAGTACAAGATGAGTCGATATAATCACTATTGTTTATACCCACAGAGCTTTGGGTTTCCTTGAGAGGCCCCTCTGTCTTTGGAAAGAGTTGTCCAAGAGTCCCTGTGTGCTTTTTTGGAGAACAAGCATCAGTTCTCCAAACGGCCGAGGAAGGGCATCTTCAGTCCAAACAACTATGTGTCTTCTAAATCAGAATTTCTCGAACATTAATGTGCACGTGAACCACCAGGGCACCAAGACTCAGGGCAACTTGTACTTCTGCGAAGTGTTAAAGATACACACCAAGGGAGGAAAAAAATCCATGGTGAAATTCATGTTAAAATTCAGATGTTGATTCAAGAGGCCTGGGGTGAGACCTAAAAACCTACATTCTAAAAAGCCCCCAGACAATGCTGCTGCTCATCCACAAACCACACTTTTAGGCTCACTCAGAAGCAGCCAGCAAATGAGTCAGAGGGCGGTGCCATGCTGGAAAGCAGAGTGACTAGCCTGCGGAGACGGGGAGAGATGTACTTCAGTTCCTGGAGCACATAGCCTATGTATGGCTTCTTCCAGCCTCTTAAGAGAGATGATCCCCCAACAAAACGCTACCTAACCTCTAGCAGCACCACTGAGTGTCTTCTCATACCCATCCAGGGATGCTCAAACCTTACACTGCCAGAGGACACAGAATCCTAAGGGTGGCTTAGCTTTACTAATTAGAGTCTTATTGGGGTGCTTTCTTCACTAGCACAAACTGGCTGACTTGGCTCACTCTCCCCGGAACTGATCTCTGGGGAGGGGCCTCACCTGTCCTGTTTAACAGGGTCTGTTTTGAAGAGGCCTAACCAAAGACCTGAGGCTGCTGTTACCTGTGGTTCCCAGGTTTCCAGTACCTTTCTGTCCTCCACATGTCCCTGACACATAGGCTGCTGCCGGGCAGCCCCACTACTGGCAGATCTGACTGTATACAGGAAGGAATCTCTTTTCAGTGCCATCCCTCATTTTCCTTCCCATCTGTTTATCTAAGAGATGAACCTCTGCTTAGAGGAAGCAACAAATAAGATGGAAAGGACTCATTAAAACAAAATGGTTGATCTGGAAAAAAGGAAAAACAAGAAAAAATTTTTAAAATTCATTAGTATGTTCAATGAATAAAATGTGAAGCTTTTGACTTATTTGGCTTGAGGTTCTGCTTCCAGAGTAGTAATGCTTTACCCACATATCTGGGCCCTAAGGAGATAATTCCAGTTGTGAGGTGGACTTGCTGTGCAGCTGTAAACACTTAATTGCATTGCTACTGAGATGGCTCCTCTCTTGACATTCCAGTTCTCATTAAATACAAAAAATTTTTCCATGTGTGGGAAAGCCTTATATGGAGAAGGAACACAGATCTGTGTTCATTGTGAAATGTTCTGAACCATAGATCTTGCTACTGGAAGTGTTGTTTGTGGACTAGCAGCACCGAGATTATCTGGGAGCTTGTTAAAAAGGCAGAATTTTGACCCCACCCCGCCCAGGATCAGAATCTGCATTTTAACAAGGTCTCCAGGTGATTTGCAAGTGTGTTAATCTTTCAGAAACACTGCTGTTCAGTTCTAGTGTTTATGTAATATAACATTTTGGCAACTTTCACTGGAGACAGATTTGTTTGCTCAAGGAACCAATCCCAGAATTGCACATGAACTGGCCACATAGCTTTCAATCCTGCACAATCTTTAGTGTAGGAAATAAGACCCAGTTGCCCCTTTTTCAGATAGATCATTCTAAAGAAAATTATGGTTTTGCTTTAATGGGCATGGAAATTCTAAACTGTCTTTTAAAATATTTTCTAGGACAGAGTGAAAATTGTTCATGAATTCTAGATGGACCTCCACTGATGGAATGAATTTTGCCCAACCTCAGATTACATTTGTGGCACTATGTCCAAGTGAGTCAGAGACCTAAAGCCGGGACTTTGTTTTGCACCATTGAGCACCAAGAGTGAGTAACATTCCTTTTCCAAATGCCTTCCTCTAGTCACTTACTCCAGTGGTCTTTCTTTCCTGCTGAACATTCCTGAAGCACTTCTTACATTAGTCATTTACCTACACTTCTATATGAATAGAAGCACATTTCTATTTTGAGGAATGGTAAGGCAGGACCAATCATCCTACTGAAAACAACCAAAACTGGCTGGCTAAAATAAACAAACTGATCTCTTTAAGATGTAATAAGAGAGGAAGGAGTCTGCATTTACAGAATAAGTGACCACAGAAGCATTTTGCCCTGAGAGCATTTGCCAGTCTGAGCAAATAGGAGTTTTTCTTCTGATCAGTTTGTGCTGGAGGAGGACAAAAATCACAGTCCAGAGTTTATTAAAGGTATGGTGGCTCCCAAATAAAGCAGTGCCCAAAAGACATATAGTCGTACATAAGAGTGAACCAGAAGTAACCTAAACCTAAAGCATGGTATCCTGGTTCATACTACCTCAAGTGTTATACTTGGTTTAAGTGTCTGAGACTTGGCAGAAGCAAACATAAACTCTTTGCATGGGAAGATACCTTCATGCTAGATTTCAAATGATTCTTAAAAATAATTTTCATAAGCAATGACTAGCACTTAGTCAAAGATAACCAGGCAAACAAGGAAGCAAGACACTATAAGCAGGGACCAAAAGAAGCAAGAGTTGTCATAAAGAGACTTTAATATTACAGTTATCAGAAAATAATTATCAACATAATATGCATTATATTAAAAATCAGAAAACATTATACAGAATGTAGCAGAGGGAAACAAAAAGATGGAAAATACAGAAGTAAGGCCAAGAGGCACAGAGTGGACTGATATAATATCTAATATACATTGTTTTTGATATTTCAAAAGGGGAGAAAAAAGAGGAGGAATCAATACTAGAAGAAATAATATATGTGAAAAGTTTCCAGAATAATGAAAGATGCCAAATAGTGATTTAAGGAGTACAATAAATCCCAAATAAATAAAAAGACTCATATCTCCTTATTTCACAATGAAACTGCAGAAAATTAAGAGCAGAGAGAACATCTAAAAACAATAAGAAAAATAAAAGGAGTACAGTTAGACTTATACCTGACTTCTCAAAAGTAACACTAAAAGCTGAAAGCCAATGGAAATATCTTTAAGATACTGAAGAAAATTATTGCCAGTGTGGAATTCTATAGCCAGTGCAACAGAGTTCCGAATATGCAGATATAATAAAAATGAAGAGCTTGTCACCGCATACCTTCACAGGAGGATATTCTAAAGCAGTACCTCTCAAATTTTTTGTGGTGCAGCACTGGGCTTTGGATTATGTTTTTTTCTAAATTTCCATCAAGGTTGTGGACCTTGTTCATACTTTGTTCACAAAATCAAGTGCACTTGGATCATGCACTTGGATATTGCAGCAATGTCAAAGTGCTGTACAAGTTTTAGACACTGCCTTTCTGTATTTATGTCTTGGTAGACTGGTAACTGGCAACCATTCTGTGGACCACACTTTTAGTACAAGTTTTAAAGTACAAGTTTAGGCAGAAGGAATGTGATCCCACATGGATTGTCTGAGATACAAAAAAGGATAAAGAACTGTGTTACTGATCTTGTTAAACACACAGTAGTAAGGAATCTGAATGTCAAGTTTTACATGTGGACAATTTCACATCTTTTAAATTAAATGAAGTTGAGTTATCTGAGGTGGGTTATTGAAGCCATTTTGCAACCCAGCTTGTCCTATATGACAGGAAAGAGTGAATCTCATTGCAGAAAACAGGGGTTGGGGGGCCAGGGAATTTTCCTCCTTTTTAAAAAACCAAATGCATTGTATAATGGTGCACGATCTTTTAAGCATTATTACATTTCTCTGATTATACAGGTGGTTGTGAAAAACCACTTGAGAGAATTGCCCCAGTGAAACCTACTGAAACAAATTTAAAAATCAACTGTATTTTCTCTCTCATTTTATCATGAATAGCAAACTGAAACAAACTGTGGCTATAGTGATGTAAGTTGTGGAGTTCTCAGGTAGAGATCCATTTGAGACATGGCAATGTCAGGAGTAATGCTTTTATTTTAATTACATTAATAAATAATGTCAGACCATCAAAGTAACATTTCCAACCTGAGTCTAATATACTTTAAAATAATAAGAGCTTTAAAATAAGATTCCAACTACTGAGGAGTTCATTCTACCAACTAAATCAGAAACTGACATTCTAACATTTCATGTTTTTTATATGAATACCAAAAAAATCTGTATTTGGATCTCACCTTTTCTTTTTCCCTGTCTCAACTAATTAATTTACTTATTCCCTTTTATCCTCATATGCCAGTCTTAGTTCCCAACTCCCCATTGAAAGCCATTCAACTGTGTTTAATGTGTACATAATCTTATAAAATCTATATTCTTATAAAATACATATTGTTGTTTCATGCAGTTATTTTTATCACATGCAAATAGTGTTGTGCTGTATATTTGAAAATTCTGGATGACTTCTTATTTCATTGACTCATAGATTCACAGACGTTAAATTGACCTTTGAAGTGAAATCTATCCTTCCTCCCAGGATGGCTTTGCCCTGACATCATCCTTATGACAGACAGGATGGATGTCCAGGCAGGCTTAGACACTCCGAATAATGGGAATTTCAGCCTTGTAAGAGGACCAATTGCATGGTGACAGTCAAATCTGTGAAAGGTCTCCTCCTTCTCCAGGGCCAATGTGCCAGCCTAAATGCCGCCATCTTATCAACTCTGCACCAGGCCTCACTGCAGCAAGTGAAGCAGTGGCCATGTCGCCAGATATCATTCTGCCATCTGATTTGACTTATCTTTATTAGCTTTGCTTCCCTCAGGTCTTTACCTTTTGTGAAATCTTTCTCGGCTGCTGAGTTTCTGCCACACCATAGTGCCATCTCTATCCTGGCCTCTTACACATCCGCCCTTCTGTCTCCCACCTCCCCAGTGCATGCCTGACACAGGAATCAGGCGCTCATGGGACTGTCTCATGTGCACACCTTGCTTACTACTCCTCTCGCAGCTTTGCTCATACTGAGTTTTTTCCGCCTCACGCCTTTTCCTCTCTCTCCTCCAAGACCCAGGGCAACTTGTACTTCCGTGAAGTGTTAAAGATACACACCAAGGGAGGAAAAAAATCCGTGGTGAAAGCAGCTGAAGAAAAAGGGCCTTGATATAGGAAGTCTGATATATGTAATTATGGCCCCTGAAACTTTCTTAGTTAGAAGTGAGGCTGTGCTTCCCACTGAATCTCACACAAGGGACTCTAGATAGCCAGAAACAAAAACTTTCACTACAGGTAGCTAGGAAATTAGCTCATTCTTTAGGAAGTAGGTCCACTTTTCCTAACCTAATGTATGGTTCAGAATTTGAAACACTTGTGAAAACAATCTCATTTAGGATTTTTGTTCATAGAGAGAGCCAAGGATCTTCAACTTTTTTAAAACACCTTAATACCCTCAAAAAGGAGCCTAAAACAGTATCAACAAAATTGATGATTAATAAACAAGAAGTATCAACGGCCTTATGAGAACAGGGACAGAGGCTCCTGCTCCTCCTGTTTATTGATGGCGGATCAGAGTGGAGCACACAGAGGCGTCCATAACGTGGAAGCCTCCATTGCAAAGGTGGCTTCTTTCATTATGTTCCCAGCATGACCCACGTGAAGACCTAATGTCACTTCAGACCTTCACAGGAACTTCTCCAGGAGCCCCGGTAGTTAAGATCTACTTGCTGTTTCTAATGAGGTCAATACCAAGTCCCCCGGTGAGCAGCGTTCAGTGTCCCTCCTGAGAGTGCACCCTGCTGTTCACACAGTTGAGTGCTGTTCAGGCATTGATGCTCAGGGCTCTGGCTTGTTTAAATGGCCAGGGGCCAACTTAGTGAGCTGTTATTGGAGAAGTAGTTTAGGGAAGGCCTGGACTCTGGAACTAGGTCTTCCCAGTGCAGTGCAGCAGGCTCAGGGGCTCCCACTGTCACCTGGAAGGGCAGAGGAAGAGGGAAGCAGGCTGCACAGGGTCCACAGGTAGAGCAAGAGAGCACAGGGAGCCCTCCAGCCAGCAGTCAGCATTCATTCAACAAGTGAGAAGAGTAAGATGCCTCAGAGAGTGCTGGGTGCTTACCCAGCACCAGGCTCCTGCTCCCTGGTAGCAGCACACCCACCCTCATCAGTGCGGCAGTGTGCCTAGGTAGAGTCTATTCCCTCCTGCTGCTCTTGCAGTTAGGAGTAGCAAACACTAGGTAAGTGAAACCACTGAATAGGATTTCTGGGAAAGCCGCTTGATAACTACTTGTTCTTTCCTTTCTTATTTAGGACACAGACATCATGGCTGGAGTTCCTGCAACCATTTTATAAAGCTAAAGATCTCAAATCATCCTAAAGTAAGGCAAACAGAAGGATTCAAGGAGCTTGAGTCTTTGATGATTCTGAAACCACCAGTCCCGGACTGCTTACTTCCAAGCTGAATGTTTTATGTGACTGAATGAACTCTCGACTTTTTTATGCCATTTGTGAGTCTTTGTTACCCCAGCAATCCTCATTCATGCTATGGACAAAAAGGAATAGAGGGACTAGAGATATTCAGACCAAAGAGAGGAGAAGTTCCAAATGTCAGAGAAGAAAGTCAGTAAGAAACAGAGCTTTAGCCACCACCCTGAATGCAATTCAGAGCTCTTCCCCCAGGTTCCCTGGGAACTGGGCTGCTGGTCACGTTGCCCAGATGGAACTTAGCCTGCAGAACTAGACAATGTCCAGCTTCCAGAATTTGTATATGCAATCAGAACTGCATTCCAGGAACAAATAAAAGTTCAGTTATCAGGACCTGACATGGCCCAAGGCCAGAATTGCATGAGTTACAGAAGGGATGCAATGCCAAGTCCTTACACCCCTCCTTTCTGGAGTTAGGACTGGTCCAGAGACCATGGTGAGGATGATCATGAGGGCAGATAACAAGCAGCTTCAGCTGTGGTGAGAAACGAGGCAGGACCAGCGGCTGTGGAACAGGCAAGGCCAGTGTGCAGCCGTCCTCCTGCCCTTGGAATGGTGAGGTCCTCACACAGGGGCCAGCCCACAACGTCTCCTCCCAGGAGAAGCTCCCTCAGCCTCCATCCCTGGCTGATTCCTCACCTCAGAGACGGCTGGGACAGAGCTGGGAGGCAGCGAGGACTTGCCTGCTGTGCAGGGACGGACGGTCAGAGGGAGGCTCTGGGGGGAAGGGGAGGCTGCCAACTACCCGCAGCCCCGCTCCTGGGGGGGCCATGCAGGAATCTCCATTTGTGCGGCTGGTGGGGGCTCCCCCTCTGTACTTGAGTTCCCAGGAGGATCATCCCCACTGAGGGCAGCTGGCATTTTCCCTATGTGTGAATTAGGATGCTTCGGTGCATATCATGCTATACCCTATTCCAATAGCTTAAATGTGCAGAGCATTTATTATTCACTGAGCAAGAGGCCTAGAGATAATCTGTGTCAATTTTGGTGAATTCAGCAGGACAAGAAGTTACTGAGGACTTAAATCTTTCATGTTCAGCACATGGACTCCTCATCTCAGCTTTGTCCCCACAGTCCCCAAAATGCCAGTTTGTAGCATCATACCTGTGCTAGAATAAAGCCTTTCTCAGACATCCCCTTGTATCTAATTGGCCAGAACTAGGTATTATGACCCTGCTGCTGGAGAGAATGCCAAAATAAATATTTGGCACTTTTCGGAGTCTTTTGTGAGGAGTAGCTTCTGCCAGCCAAGTGGGCTGGAAATGTATGTTGCATATAGACAACTGATGGCACTGCCATGGGAGAGCAGGGAATTCTCTGAAGGGAAAAATGGTTGTAACTTGAGGCCCCAAAAACTGTCTAAAGAATTTAGACACGAGAACTTACTGACATGTTTTAGAAAGGTGGGATAGAAAGAGCATTGTTCTCCTTTTCCCAGTCCTGACAGAATTGTCAGTCAGGTGTGTTCAGCCACCATTGGCTGAGGGCTGGGCATGTAGTCTGGGTGCTAAGAAGTGAGTTCAGGTGTTACAAGTCACTCAGAAAATCTTGCATCAGCCCCTCTCACTCCTTCCACAAAATCTCCCCAAGCAATGTAGTGCATTCTGATCATACCACCCACATAAGCCCATCCTGTGTGCTAGTTCTGGGGTGGGCCCTGATAGCAACTGGGCAAAGTACTCTCTCCTGGCACTTGAATCTCCTACAAATAGTTCAAGTGGTTGAAGCTATGATATGCAAATGTAGGTGTCTTTAGGCACCCTCGTACATGTTCCTTAGGATCCCTGGCTGCACAAATGTTTTCTTTTTAGATATATTAACCACTTGATGTCAGTTTAGTGAACTATTTTTGGAGTAAGGTCAGCAGAGCTGTTGCTGGCCGCTGAAGAGCCCTGGCTGTCACAGATGGACGACCACCTGCTGGTCGGGGAATGGAGAGGGGCTGTAACTCCCAGTTTTAACTCCAATTCTAAAGACTAAGAGATATTTAAAAGCCAATTTTCTGAACTACTTGCATGTTATTCAGGCCACATTTTAACACTAAAATCAGTCCACCAAGGTGAGAAACAAAACATCTACTTGAGATCTGGTATTAATTGACACCCTCCACTCGACCTATGCTTGCATCTGATTTCTCAGCAAAGAGATCTGAACCCAATCTTGCAGCCCACTATAGCCATGTGCTAGGAAACTGCCTGGCAAACAATGCATGAACCTCCTTCTGTCTCTAAAATAAAAGAACACATTAATTTTATCAGGGCATTCAGAGCTGGGATTATTTGCCCAGTTCTCTCATTTCCCCCTAGAGATTTAGCCAAACAATGTCTCCCAGTTGTGAAAAACAAAATAGAAAGCAATTACTATTAGGAATATTAAACTTTAATCTTAGCTTTTCAAATGACACTAAAGTCCTTTCTTCAAAGAGATCTTCAATCAGGTACCTGCTCTTTACTACAAAAAGAATGAAGGATTCCTCTGTTAAGCGGGGATTATGAGATAAGGTTCATAATAGACAGCCAGCCCTATTGAGGTAAGAATATTTCATTACCCTGCATCAAACTAATGCACCATTATAATGATCCGATCATTAGGATAGTGGTTCATTCAGACTAATAGTCCACAAAATATCAGCCTATAAAATGAAGCTGAGGTTGGTTATAGGCAGAGATAGCACACTGCAGGGCCACATCGTACATCTGCAGAGGGAATCTCAAATGTGCAATCACAAATCAATGCCTCAGCACCCTGTGAAGAAAATCTGGAAAGTCACTTGTGTATTATGACACGTCCATTGAAAGGAATACCCTGATTGTCGCTCGGGCACTGTGCTATTCTTGCAGCATCTGCATGGCATTATATTGTACTATAGCCACTTAACCCAGTGTTCAATTAAAGTGGGTTTCTTAGCAACAGAAGCAATATTATTGTGCAGGAGAGGAAAAGCATCAGATTAGCAGGGAATCCAGATTCCAAGTTCTGAATCAGGACTTCCCACCACACACGCTCTCTGCCCTTGACTCAGAGACGTCCCCATGCCCAGAGCTCGGCACGGGGCTCTCCTCCTGGGCCACAGTGGGCCAGCACCCCAGAGCAGATGGGTGCCAGGTGCAGCTCCCGCAGCAATGCAAAAGGGGAGCCCCAGGCCCCTGAGCGACCGGGAGGCAGTGGGGCCTCTGGCAGCCCAGAAGGCACTGTCCCAGAAAGAGCTGCCATGGCCTCCCTGCCACAGGGCCTCTGCGGGGCCCAGGGTGTCCTAGTGCAATCCCTGGCCTCCTGTACTTCCTCTGTTTCTGAAGCCACCTCCCTCTCTGAGTCTTGACGTCATTTTAGTGAGTGTATCATGACGTCCTTAGAGCTCTGCTCTTTTCACAGCTTGAATCCCTCCCCCAGGGGGGTTGGCAGCTGCCTTTTTCCTGACGGAAGTTTGCTGGGACTGAATTTGGGAGCGACTGCTGGGAGGAGGGACTCAGCAGACTGGAATTCTTCACATGGGTCTGTGGAGGCTCTGGGTGGTAGGAAGTTCTGTTTGATTTGTGAAGCAACCAACTATCTTTTACCTTTTGAAATCAAATCTCATCTATAAGAAAAGATGCAGCCTCTACCAAGAAAACAAAAAGAATTAAAATGACGATGGAAGAGTCTTCCTTTCTCTCCCTCCATCTGCCACTTTAGACTCTGGGAGGAGCAGAGTAGAACAGAGGCACTTGCTCCAGGATCCTTCCCTGAACCTCGAGTTTGAGAAGATGTCCCTTCCCTATGCCTTCAGAACACCTGTGCTAATTTTTGTTATTTCTTACTGTGGTTGTGCCAACCACATCTCTGTGTACTGAAAATGCCAGAATCCCTTTTCTGTGGCAATGAGAACTTGTCTTTGTCACTGTTTATCCCCTCTGTGTAACACAACATCTGGCAGAGAAATTCTATCCACTTCACACACAGCACAGTAAAGCTGTGTTGAAAGGGACACAATGGTGTCCTTGCCCTCAGAGTTTACGTCTAGGAGAAAATGGACTGTGGCTGAGTGTGGCTGTAGAGACTCAGGCACCCACCGTAGGGTGTGTGTGCTGTGGCCAGGGAGCAAGGGATCCGCAGAGACATTCTGCAGGTGCTTGCATGGGCCTACAAGCTGGGGAAAGGAATCAAAGCAGAGAATCAAAGTGTGCTCCTCTCCTCCCCTCAGCAGAGCCTTGCAAGTGCTGATTGTGTAAATTTTCACTCCTGATATTTTATGTCTCTCTGTAGAATGCCTTTGAAAACCCCAACTCCAATTGGCTTAACAAAGGAGGAAGTGTGCCATTCCACTCAGCCGGGGGAGAACACGGCAGCCCCTGCAGGCCTCTGGCTCTCCAGCTCTGCTCACCTCCCACTCAACCCCTTCACATGTTGTGCTGGGCTCATCCTTGGGCTGCTGCAAAAATGGCTGCAGTAGTTCCAGACATTACATCAGGCATGTGTATGGGCTAGGATTTTTGTCCCCAAGATTCATGTGGAAGTCTTTACTCCTGGTACCTCAGAATGGGACTGTATTTGGAGATAGGGTCTTTAACGAGATAACCAAGGTAAAACAAGATCATTAGCGCTGGCCCTGGCCCTAGTCTTATTAGTGTCTGCACAAGAAGATGAGTCTGGGACAAGACACAGATCATGCAAAGGTGCGGAGAGAAGATGATCGTCAACAAGCCAAGGAGAGAGGCCTCAGAAGAAACCAACGCGGCTGATGCCTCGGTCTTGGACCTCTGACCTTCACAGCTGGAAGGTAAGACATTTTTGTTGTCCACGTACTCAGTCTGGTACCTTGTTTGACAGCAAGAGGAAACTCATACACAAGATTATGGCTAGAGATGCAAAGGGCACATGCTCTCTTTCTTGGGATCCCACTCCCACAGACTTTGCTTCACTGAAGTCTCATTGGCCAGAATCAGTCCTCCCTGGTCAACTTGGCAAGATGAATGGTTTGCCAAGATCCAGTTAAACTCCTCACCTCAGGGATGAGGAATGGATGCAGGGAAATAGACCCCCATGGCCACTGTGCAGCCCCAGAAGAACAATTCTGTGCTTCAATTAAAGTGGGTTTCTTAGCAACAGAAGCAATATTATTGTGCAGGAGAGGAAAAGCATCAGATTAGCAGGGAATCCAGATTCCAAGTTCTGAATCAGGACTTCCCACCACACGCGCTCTCTGCCCTTGACTCAGAGACGTCCCCATGCCCAGAGCTCGGCACGGGGCTCTCCTCCTGGGCCACAGTGCCGCTCATTCCCAGGAGAAAGCAGGATAGGAAGACCTCAAATGTGAAAAATGGACCATAGTATTATTTATTATGGCTGACTGTATTTCCCTTTTAAGTTCTTAAATACATAGGTCTACTTGATTTGTATACCAACCATCATTTACCTTTTGAAATCAAATCTTATTTATAAAGATGCAGCCTCTACCAAAGAAAAAAAAAATCACCGGTATTTGTCATTTGAGATCACATGGCAAAGTGTTCTGTCATCTGTTAAGGATCATCTTGCCAGTGCACATTGTCTCACACATGGTTTGAACTCTACCATTACATGAAGATTCCTGGTTACTTTGAGAACTTCTTTTTTATGAGAGAAAGCAAAAATTGGATGAAAATCTGCACAGTTTAGGAGCCAAACAGAACCAACCAAAGCTAACCAACAAATTGAAACATTAGATTTTTATCTAATCTCAGCAGTGACTATGTTCTGGCTTTGACTGGTCCTCTGCATAAAGGTCACTATATAGTTTCTTTCCAAACTGTTGAGCATTTTGTAAATTTGGGGGAAGACATCACATTCTTTCCTCTTATCCCCACATACAACAGTGCTGGGGTTACCTGCCTCAGAGCCTGACCTGCCCACAACATCCACTGAAAGGAAATCCCTAGGCAGCCACATTTTAAGTAACACAGCTGCTCTCCTCAGGCACGTTATATTGTATTATTAATAGACAACCAAGCCACAAGCAATCCAGTGTCTCTCCTGGCCAGTGACATCCACCTCAAACAATATGGGATGTGCTGATCAGATTCTTTGTTTTAGAATCTGAACTGTAAAACTGAATCATGTTGGCATCAAGGACAGTTTCTGAAAGGATGTAGAGAGAATGCATCAGTATAGTGGGAGTTCTGCATGTTTACTGACTGGATGAAGGAGCTGGGAGGGAGAGATGGGATCATGGCAAGCTGAGTTCTGAAGGAGCAGGAACTAAATGGCACTGAGCAGGTGCACAAGATGGCAGACCCACTGCAAAGCCAGCTCACCGTACTGCACTTGGACAATGCTGCTGCCCCTGCTCAGACTGCTGGAACCTTCCACGACTTTCTTTAGGGCACTGTGCTCTGGTAAGTAACCCCAAATGTCACGTGTTTTCTCTCTCCATGGTGGATTCGCTCTTACCCCTGCCAAGTCTTACACACATAGTTTGTGAATCAACTACTGAAGACAATGCCTGAGCCTGTCACTGGGCTTCAGGTTTTAGGTTTGTAGATCAAGTGTTTAGACAAGGATCACTGAGGTCTTTTCAAGTGCTAACATCCTGTCACAGTGATTTTCACCAGTGTTTTCTCTTCCTCCCTACAACTAGAAATATAGGAAAACCTCCCAGGAGGAGGTGACCCCCTTAAAAGGCAGATCATGGAAAACTTGATGAAAGATATTAAACTTAGAAGTCACAGCTACTCCCCTCATATCAGCTGGGATTTTGTCCCTTGGCTTTCCTGGACCACCTCTGAGCATCTCATCTTGATCCAGCCTTGAAGCCACCCTTCTCTAATGTCCCTGGTGCTCTTATGGACAAGGGAAGGTTAGAGTCACTTTCCCCAAATCTCCAACTTTGAGCTGAGGGAGCAATATACCAGATTTCAACAGGATATCTCACCACGGATATGTCTGATTGTAAACATCAACTTCTAATTTTTTTATTTCTTCTGTTAGCATATTTCCATTAACCTAATCCCTGTAGACCCATGAGTACAAGTACAGAAACACAAATGAAACAAAGATTTTCCAGAAGAAAGAAGCCAGGGAATTGTGGAGAGAATACCAAAGAAAGTGAAATGGGTTGCTCTGGATGGTTGTGAAAAGAGGAAGTAAAATACTACTCCTGGTTTAATCCTTCAAAAACCTTGTGCCCAGTTAGTTGACAAATCAGCCCACTGCATTTTCTGGGCAGACACATCCGGCATTCCAGTGTTTTCTTCTTAATCTCTGGCACTGGCTGCTCCTGCCATTCAGGTCCAAGGCTGAGGGTGGGATTAGATATAATAACCCCCCTGTTTTGGAAGCATGTTGTGGGGCACACGTTTGCTCTCTCAATTGCTATATTTTCAAATACCTATAGAAAATGTCAGGAAAAATTAGGTTAAAAGGTTTCTGAAGTAAAGGCTGGTCAAAGAGAAATAGCAGGAGTTTTTATTTGCTGTGGGCTTTGAAAGGCCACTGGAGTGTGATTATGCAGTTGGATTCAGGCCAAAGCAAGGTGGGTGGCTGGCCAGCTTAAAAGGGACAATGTATGCAAGGCAGGCTTTGGGACATTGAGTGAGCTGTTTTCTGTAATCCCCCTCACTGAGAGATGCACACATTTGGGAGGATTTGGGTTTGTGAGGTAGATGGAACTGAAACCTCTCATGAGGAAAATGATAAAGGATCAGTGTCTATAGTTCACCAGCTTTTCAGGGAAAAGCTATTTAACAAAAGTGCCGGCTGGGCCTCCACATCGCCACCACCAGGCTCAGCAAGGACTTTCCAGCACAAGACATCAAGGCTGCTCTTGTCCTAAGCATGCCCAAGCCAGGCTGAGAGGAAAGCCAGGGGACTGGTGGCAGAGGAGGTGTTCAGGGGCTTCTGTGACTGACAGCTTCAATGGTTCTGCTCAGAACCGGTTCCTTTATGCCCCTGCAGACAAAAACATATATATGCCTTTTACAAGGACACAGAAGACTTCTCTACACTGCTGGTAGGGGTGTAAAATGGTGCAACCACTTTGGAAACAGTTTGGCAGTTTCTTAAAATGTTGAACACACACCTACTGTAAGAGCAAGCCATCCCACTCCCAGGTTTTGACCCAAGAAAAAAGAAAGAACTTCTATGTAAAGACTTGTAAATAAATGTTCATAGCAGTTTTATTTATAATAGCCAAAACATGAAAATATCCCAAATGATGGTAAATCCTTTCAGTGAAATAGTACTCAGCCAAAAAAAAAAGGAATGAACTGTATTCCTACATACAATGATACAGACAAATCTCAACATGATAATGTTGAGTGCAAGAAGCCAGATAAAAAAAAGAATATATGCTATTTAATTTTACTTATGTTAAATTCTAGAAAATGCAGACTAATTGATATTGACATGAAATATATCAGTGGTTGCCTGGAGATGGAGTGAATGGAAGAAATTACCAAGAGACATGTGAAAACTTTTGGTTTGATGGGCATGGTCATTATCTTAACTATGGTGGTGATTTCACAGGTATATACACATGACAAAACTGACCAATTACATCCTTTTAATATGTGAATTTTATTATATGTAATGACACTTCAGTAAAGCTGTTTTAAAGACATTTGTCTTTCACACTCTTCCCTGAACCACCTAATGTTTATCCTTTAAGATTCAACTTTTACACATCCAGCAGCTTCTCTGGAAAGGTTTCTTGACTGCAACCCCTTCTCTCTCCCACAGTCCTCTGTTTAGGCTACTCTGTGTTCACCATTCCTCCACAGTAACACCCATGAGGGCATTTTGTAAGGATGGGTAGGCCTGTGTGGTGTTGAAAGGCAATGCTCCATCTTTCATATTTGTGTCCTTGGCACATACCATGGTATCAGGCTCACAGATACCCAGTGAATGCCAAATTAAATAAATAAAAGATTTAAAATATTTACTTTGTATCTTCAAAAACACCAGATACCAAAGTAAGGACATAATATATGATTAGTGTTCAATGAAGGATAGATGGATAGATACATGGGTGATGGGTGGGTGTGTGGGGAGATGGATGGGTGGGTAGGTGGATGGGTGGATGGGTAGGTGGTTGGATGGGTAGGTGTGTGTGTAGATGGATGGGTAGGTGGGTGGGTAGACAGATGGCTGGGTGGAGATCCACTGGCCTGAAATTTCCTGAACCTGCAGTATCAGTCTGTATTTCCCCATGACCTGAAAGTAGCTTCTGAATTCTCCCGAGTAGTCAGAGTCTCCAGACTCCCTGCTTCCTCCGTATCAGGTATCACTGGATTCAGTCCACCTGAGGGCCTTGGTGCAAATCTCTGTTGTGACATCAAGACTTTTTCCAGGTCTTTTGAAATCAGCACTTCACCTGAAGAATGTTCTTTCTCATGGATGCTGAGTGGGAAAAATGGAAAACATTATTCCAGCCTGATGCCATTTCTCCTTTCTAATAAACCCCAATTTCCCAATTATGATTAAAAGAAAAATATTAGAGCATAAACAGAACTATGACATTGAATTGTGTTTTTGGTGGAGTTTCCTCTCTAAATTCACATCAACAGGCAATTTAACAATAGTAGAAATCTCAACGGGAGTTCAGCAGATGAAATGAACATAGCACACAGCTCTGGACTAAAATATTTCTTTGCTCATGTAATTGCTTGCAGCTGCCCTTGTATAAAAGCCCCCATCAGATTACAGGATTTGTTGTATGCAAATTGAAGACTAAATGGTTGGTAGCACCTTTCAGCTCTGCAATGCTGGAAATGAGTTTTTTAATAGGAAATTAGATTAGTAATATTTTAGTCAACAAAATGTGGAAAAATTCTGCATAAAGATGAGAAAATCATTCATGCAAAGAGACTTTTAGAAGCAAGAGTGAACAATTGCTGAAATTTGTGAATGGTTATTCACAAAAGAATTTTTCTACACTTCTCCTGGCCAAAGTCTGGGGCAGAAAAAAAATGATTTTCTTCATACCTTTATCACAAGATTCCACTATAATTAGTGTTCTAGATAATGATCTAGATAATAAGGCCTTCCTTCCACAGCTCCCTATAGTTTATGTGCAATCTGGAAGTTTAAATTGACTTCAGCACATTTACAGTGCCTTCTGAATCCTAATGCATGGGATATGTGCAGGGATTTGTCTTAAGAACTTTAGTACCTAGCCTCTGGCACGCTGCAGATGCAGGACATGGCGTGGGAAGCATGACCAGGGAGGGACGTGGAATCTGGGTGTCTGGCCTCCTTGCTCCAGCAAATAGACCTGGCAGAGCTCTAAGAACCAGGGGTCTTCAGGTCTTACTTATTGTTCTAGACTGATAGTAAAGGGAATTTGATAATTAGGTCTCTCACCCCAGGAGAAGTGGGCTTGGGAATCTAGTATAGAGCCTGCAGTCCTAGTGAGAAGGACAGAACCAAAGCAGAGACAATAGTAGTTAAAGTCCAGTCACAGGTCCTGTACTAAGGAGGAGGAGAACAAAAGGTTTGATTTTTGGAGACAATGCTTAGAATGATCCCTTGAGCAGGAGCAAATCTAGGTTTTGTGGCATGGGAAACTCACACAATTAGGAGATCTCTCTTCATGAAAAGAATTAAGACCAGAAATACCCACTTGACACAAGTCAAGTAGGGGCCTTGAAAGGGAGGGGTCCTGGAAAGCAAGCTGCCCTGTGAATCTGCCCCTGCCCTCAAGACACACCTGCAAAGAACTGAAGACTGATTATGCACCTATGACCTGTAGCTGGCGAAAAAATGACACAAAGGGAAGGGTCATTTCCTCCACTGAGGATGGGTGTGTGGAGGGAGAGGGCAGAGCACTGCTGTCCCAGACTTATCCTCCACAAGGAACGTAAAACCAGCTTGAGGTGGCCTATCCAGCCCTCCTCCTCCAGGAGCAGGGAGCAGACTACTCCTGGTTCTACCACTCACTAACTGTGTGACCTTCTGCAAATAATAAACCTCTCTGTGCTCAATTTCACATCTGTAAAATGGGTACTACAATAGCATAGACCTCATAGGGTTGTTGCACTGAGCACAGTGTAACAATAAACATAAACTATTATTTTATCTGTTCCTTTTACATGATAATTATGCAGACTGATGGATCTCCAATGTGGTGTACTTTAGCATCAACTGATAACACTAAGTAAACTTTTTATTGAAATATAATGTGCATATAGAAAAGCACATGAATGGTAACTGTACAGTTTAAAACATTTTCATGATTTTCTACCATCCAGACCAAAATAGAATATTGCTGCATGTGATGCACTTCTATAAATGCAGATGTGCCAGCCTCTCTCCAGAATTTCTGATATGGAGAATACTCAGAAATTCTCAGCCTCCCTTATATAAGCACCCCCTGAGGACCAGCACAGGTGAGAGAAGCACTGTAAGCATATAGACTGACATATCATTCAGGTAGTATTTTTTAAATTGCCTAATTCAACTGAAGCAAATAATGCTTTGTAGGACCCCAACCTCCCTGAGAAATAAGTTAGCCTAAGAGTAGCCATCTTGAAGCCCAAAAAGCCATTCTGATATATGACTCAGAGGGAACAACTGAAACCAGGTAACTCCTCTGGAAAAACAAGTTAATCAATCATGACTGCTGGCAGCGCTAACCTTTCGGTTAGTTAAGCATAAAAGCTGACCCTACCTTGCTACACCCCCAGGACGTGGCACTAACCCAGAAATCGTAGGTTTGAAAAATTACTGCCTTTGTAGTATTGTTATCTTGCTATGTAGTATTGTTATCTTGTTACTACAACATAATCTGTAACCATGGTAATTCTCTAGGGCTGAATGCCTCAGAAAATCCTATATAACCACTTAGTTGTAAGTACTCAGGGTCCTCGTTGAGACCTGCTGCGACGGGCTGACTTGGACCCCAACTAGTTGGCTTCCGAATAAATTCCTCTTGCTTGTTGCATCAAGAAACGTCTTTGGTGAGTGATTTGGGGCGGCGCCTTCCTCAGGGGAATCCAACAGCTTGAGGCATCTAATGATGGGTCAGATTTCAGCCACAGGAGAGATGACATTTGAAAGATTATTTAAAGATGTTATTTAGAGACTATTCCATGATAAGTGACTCCCAAGGCAGTATTTGTTATCTCATAGTTTCTGTGGGTCAGGAATCTAGGTAAGATTTAGCTGAGTTTGGATTTTGAAGAACTCTTACAAAACTGCAATCATGTCAGCTGAGGTGACAGTATCATCTGAGAGCTCAACCGGGAACGGTCTGCTACCCACATAGTTGCTGGCAGCTGGCAGTTTCTCCCTTGTTGGATTATGGGGGGCCCTTGGTTCCTTACCATTGGGCTTCACCATATGGCAGCTTGTCTTTTCAGAGGGAACATGCAAGAAAAGCCAAAGTGCCAGCAAGATGGAAGTTACAGTCTGCTGTAACCTACTTGTAAAAGAGACATCCCACCCCTTTTGCTGTAATTTATTAAGTAGAAACAGGTCACTGGGTGCAGCCTGCAGACAAAAGGAGGTGGGGATCACAGGCAACCATTGTAGCAGCAACTTAGAACAGGTCTTTTTGTTAAGTTGAACCTTGCTTTCCTCTAAACTGCATCTGGGGGCAAAGTGGGTCCTGGAAGCCTAGGGGCTGATGTAAGGCGGGTGTTCTCTCCCACAGCTCAGCCCTGTACTCTGCAGCCAGCTGGCCTGGTGAGGGACTGGGAGCACAGGCTGCCAGGTGCTGCATGTGTGTTGGACAAGTTACTTAACCTCTCTTAGTGCGTCATCCTCTCTGATAGGAAGATAAAGTGTGCTTTGCAGGGATGGTGAGGAATCAATGAGCCAGAATCTATGCAATGCCGGCTCAGTAAGCAGTGCTATCATATATGGCTGTTTGAAGGTAGGAGCTATGCCCAAGATTTTTTTTTTTAATATTTGGGACAGTGTTCAGCCCATAGTATCTGCTCAATACTTGCTGAATTGATTTGAGCTAGTTCTTATTCCTCAACCAGAATGAAATTGATTCTATCATGTTGATTTTCTGCACTGCTGTTAGGCAGGGAATTGCAGGATTAACAAGCTGACAGGTTCCCAAAGAGTCTGGACTTGTTTTAAATTAATCAATGAATCAAGAACACTTCAGGGAAGCACCCTGAGGAAAGCATCATGGAGATACAAAGAAACATAAATACAGTCTTTGCCCCCAGGAAATTGACAGGCCAATGAGACCAGTAAGACCTGAGCACACAAAAGCTTTACCAATAGAGGAAAAACAAACATGGGAAGTGCTCGATGGGTGGAATATGTAATTGAAGAGCTCTATGTGGAGAGAGATCACAGGACTGGAGCAGCCAGGGAGCTTTGTATGGGCAGGAGACAGACACTCAGACTTTGCAGTGTGAGTAGGATTCAGGCAGGCAGCACGGCTGATGTTCAGGAGATGACAGTGGGTGACCATTTGGTCTGGAGTGATACTGTGGACCCAAGAATCAGACAGGAATGCCAGATACAGTGTGATAGGAGCGGAAATATAGGGATGGGACACAATAGGGGAAAAGGCTAGAAAGGTAAGCCTGGGTTACACAGAGCTTCACAGCCAAGATAAGGAAGTTGGACATTTTGGACACACACCATGAGGACCTATGAGACTCCCAAGCTGCAGAATGACTTGTAACATTGGCTCTGAGGAAGACTGGGCTGGCTTCAAAGTGCAGCTCAGACTGGAAACTCCTGTATATCTGATGCTGCTTAGTCTAGAAAGTCACTGCTGAGCCTGGTCCTGACCACTAGGGACTATTCAGGGTCAAAACGGCTGTGTTCTTTAGTCTCCTAGTGTCCCCCGTAGTGGGCACTCCTCACTTACAGTTAGGCATTACTTCTACATGCTGGCCTGTTTCCATGGAAGGGGCCCTTCTTGTTGCAAAGGAAACAAACAAAAATAAAAGCAAGAAGGAGTCATTTGAGAATTCTTGCAACATCTGTGCAAGCTGGGTAACAGACAAATATTCTCTTACCTGGGACCATATCTTCACTGAGCTGCAGAATCAGGAAAATTAAAGAATGAGTAGACTTAATAGGTTTTTTTTAGTGTGTTCCCCCAGACAGTACCCAATTGTTCCCCACAGGACAGAATTAAATTACTCTAAAACACAAGTACTTCCCAAGAAACCAAATAATCTTAATAATTTAAGGAACTTGAGAAGAATAATAAGCTTCCAAAACAAATTATGATTTTGAAGTTATTTATGTAACCACCACAGAAATGTGCTGGGAAATTCCCTCAGAAGCATAACAAACCTAAAAAGGAGTCAAAGAAAATATCCTGAATGCATTCACCTAATCCTCAGAAAGAGATTGTGCTATCAGTCACCGGCAGGCCTAGCAAGGTGAGCAGGCTCTCATATGGACTAGAGGGGTGGTCTCTGCTCGTGGAGTAAGGGACAAATTCATGATACCAGGAAGGTTGTTGGGCATGGGGTCCCAGCCTGGGTGCAGGAACACTGAGCATATAATGAATTGGAGACCACATTTCCGACAGTTCATATAAAAGGCTTCTGCTGGAGGACAGGAAAGAGCAGGAAAGAGGGGCCAGTGGCTGGGGGTTGAAGGGCATAGCTATCTGTTTAGGATAAAGTTTCCTGAACATGCCTATAAACTCCCTTCTGCACCCATGGTTGGAAGAGGATTGTCTTTAGAAAAACCTAAGGAGATACTTTAAGGAATCATCTGTGAAGGATAACAGTGAACTTCTTACAACTGCCCTTATTATATATCCTAAGCATGGAATTAAGCAGTTTTGTAGTATCAGATAATCCTTTTAACAACCTTACAAGGTAGGTACACTTACTGTCCCCACTTCACAGATGACGATACTGAGGCATGGAAGACTTAAATCAGGCTTACCCATGGAGTAAGCGGAAAAGCTGGGATGCAGCCCAAGGTCAGCTGATTCAAGCCCATGATCCTTGACATTGCAGTAAATTGTGTCACAAGGCTGAGAACAATTGTACCAGAACAGAGGAAATAGGAAGGAAACAGAGCCCCAGGGTGGAGGGGCATTCAGAGCTCCAGGAAACTTGGGCTTCAGGCCAAAGTGAAGACCACGAGAGAGTGGAGGGTCCCAGAGACACTGGGAGCTGGGCATCTTCAACATGTTGATGGCAAAGGAGGGACTTGTGCAGGACCGGGACAGTGAGATGAGTAAAGAGAGTCTAGGACAGACCCAGAAGAACACCAGCATATCAGGGTTCAATATTGCATCGGCCCAATTTTATTAAAACATGTTTAATTTGATAACTCCCAAATACAGTCACTCAACAGTCTAAGAGTATTTATCTTTTTAAGTTTCTCTGTTTCAGACTTGCACCAATATCTTCTTTCTTATAACTTCATTTCCCTCTCTATTACTGTTTATGGAAACACTGCATGGTTGCTTTAATTGCAAAAGGAAATAAATTTTTAAGTCCTTTAAATAAAATTTCATGCAAAGCATTCACTCAACAAACATTTATTTGGTGCGTACTATGAGAAAAAGGCCCAAAGGAGTCAGGTTGATTTCATGGCCAATTAATTCCCCAGAGTTAGCAATCAGAAGTGACGGATGCGGTGCCCCTGGGTGCCATCGGGGGCCAGCAGAGTGTGATCCAAGCCTGGCATACACTTAGAGGCAGTGGGGATGTTAGGTCAAACCAAAGCATGGTGGGACATGGGTCACCAAAGAAAGATTTTGCTTAGGGTAGAGATAAAACCAAAGCCAGAAACAAGTCCTAAAACACATACTGGGATTAAACAAACCCTGAGGGTAAAATAGGTGAAAAGAACGATATGGAGATTTAAGCATCATGCCTCAGAGATAGCCCAAGATCAAGAATATATTGCACATGGATAGGGTATTGAAAGGCTTCAACTATTTTAATACAATGGCCCCCCACCAAAACAAAACAATTGTCCAAAGTATCCAGATTAATTATGTGAGTCTTGTGGCATGTAGATGAAACACTCTGTAAGGTGTTGTAGTATCTCTTTGGGATTCTCATCTTCAGATTCACCAAAATGGGATTTAATATGTGTGCCCCTGAAAATCCTAGTATTCATGGATTTGTTCCCAGTTGATGGTCCATTTTCAGAGGAAAAGCCATAGATCTTAGCAAGGAAAAGTTTATAAAGAAATTGGGCAAAGAGAATATGCATGATGGTCAAGTCAGACTCAAGAAAAATATAGTATCTAAAAGGAAAAAAAAACAATAAATGATCTGTTAGTTACACTGTCACAACAATCCGATCGGAATGTACATTCTGGCAACAGACACTCCTTGATGTAGAAATTTCTTTACTGTAGGCTATTAACCATACTGACCACCTTAGGCCTGTTTCTCCTTTGTAAGAAACTTTTAATTAGAGAGGGTGTAGCATCCTACCCTTCAAGGGTGATCAATACTCCACCTGTGCCAAGAGGCCACCTGCCAAGACCAGCCTTTTGGTCAATCTCTTCCAGGCTCAAAAGGGAAGTTGTCACCCTGAGCAGAACATGAAATCTGTGACGGTCTCCTAATGGCCAATGTTATTAATAGTAACCATATGGCTCTAGACTCCTCAACTTATTGTCATCTCAGGATTCAAAAGGTTGCATAAGTGCCAGGTGTCTGTCTGTTCCTGGTTTCATCTTGCTTATACTCCCAAGGATGAGATGGAAAACATGTATCCCAAATTACCAGTATGTTACATGAGTTCCCTGCATTTCTGGCTCACCTCAATTTGAGCTCTAGTGAAAAACAGTCATTTTATGGGCACATCCTGGAAAAGTTGTGATTTGGACCATAAATGGAAGGAGAAAGATCCTGGGTGGGTCTCCACCCTGCAGAAGACATCTGCATGCCCCAGAAAGCCCCCATGCTCTTCCTCCACTGGAGTCTGACTCTCTGTCCTGGGGACCAATCAGTGGCTAAGTGAGAGCCCTTATTTCAGGTATGTGTAAAAGCTAACATCTTGGAAGACAGGCATCTTGGAATCTCATGCCGCCAGGCCCCCTCCCCAACCACAGTCACTGCAGCATTAAATGCCTGTCTTCCAACCACCTTCCATATACCTTAACCAATCGCTCTAGGACTCATCATGATCAATAACATCAGCCTTTCCACCATCTCAGTTTCTGCATGGCTGACCATCCCTGCTCTCCAGTCTGCATGAATGAAGTTCCACGAGGCCTGCCAGGACCATTCTATTTAATCCTGCAACCAGCCTCTCCTGCACACATAGACCTGCTTGTCCTCTCCCTGCTTACTTCTTCCCAACCCTGCATCTTTTAACACTCCAGCGTTGACTCACTGAGTTGGCTGCTCATCGCCTGTCTCTCCACACTGCCCACACTACTCGGCCCACATACTCTCAGCTGTGAGCTTGATGAGGGCAGGGGTGTTCATCTGACTTGTTCACAAGTATATCCCAAGCTCCTCAAACAGTGCCTGACATACTCAACAAATATGGGATGAATTTATGAATAAACACATGCTCCAGAGCCTGCCATTTCCACACCGTGGGCCCTTGTGTCTAAATGCCTCTGCAGCCGGCTCATCCTGCCCCTTCCAGCTTGGTCCCCCATCTGTCTCCACACAGCCCACTCAGATAGACTTTAAACCTCATTTCTGTGCATGGCACATTGGTGGTGTGCTTCCCAGGAGGGCTCCTTTCTCCCCTCACCTACCTAGTGCCACCCTTTGGTGAAGGCACAAGCCAAAGATCCCATCTCCTCCCTGAGTCATGGTGGATCACCTCAAGCCAGAGGACTGTCCCCTGTTCTGCCCCTAGATGATTGCTCCCAGCACCCAGCAGTCCTGGGAGTCCTGGGTGCTCAGCAAACACTTGCTGATTGAATACCATCACCACATGTGACATAGCTCCTATGCCAAGGATTGAGTGAAAGCATTAAAGGTAAACAAAAACTTTTTAAAAGTTTTAAAAATTTAAGAAAAAAATTTAAATGTGACTGTCTTTATTTTAATGGAGACATGGACAAAGAAGTAAATAAATATCCTAGTTCAAATGCTCAGTGACAACTGCTGTCAGTATTGGAGGTGTTTCTTCCCTTTCTTCACATGTGTATATAAACACACATGCATGCATGTGTATCTGTACATATATGTGCAGTAATGACATGGGCAGTTTGACACCCCACTTTCTTTCATTGAAAGTCATTATGTTTCTATGTTGGTGAAATCTATTCATAAACATTAAAATTTTAATAACTGATAACATACTGCCACATTTTATATCATGATTTATGCAGCTATTTTCCTGTTTTTTGCATGTTTAGGTTCAATTTTTGTTTCATAAACAATGATTTTTTTAACAGCTTTGGGTATAAACCTTTGTCCACTTTTTGGCTTGTTTCATTAGTTAGATTCTAGAAAAGGAAACCTTCATGCCATAGGATATGAAGTTTCTAGGTTCTTGATACATTGTCAGATTCTTACCAGGTTGTCAGAATCCTTCAAGTTGCACATCACTTCTCACAACCTACCACTGTCCCCCCATCTTAATTGTGTCCCCTCCTCCTCTTTCTCTCTCACAGCAAGTTTGTTTCAGAGTCCTTGTCACAGTTTAACATATGATATCTATTAGTGTGTTTATTTAATGTTTGCATTTGCTTTGGACTGTAATTTATATGAGAATATCAATGCCCCTAGCTCCTCAGTGAATGCACAGTGACAGCACAGTGTCTGGAACATTTTAGTCCCCAAATGAATGAACAAATGAGTGAATGAATGAATATGAGTATGCCCATTGAGAAGACACAGACACACATGGGGCAGAGTGGGTTTGAGAACGTGGGCTGCTGTGAATCAGGGTTCTAGAAGCCAGCCCTTGAGAGAAGGCTCCTGATGCTCCTGCAGGACTCCTGCCCTCTGCATCTGAGAAGCAGGCAACGACTAGACCTGAAATTCTGCCTTCTCCCAGAGACTGCACAGGTTTATCTTGCTCTGCATCCCTTTTACCTTGGACCTCAGAAGAGGCCCATGACTCCTGGGGTGCCCTTGTGATGTGCTCTGGCTTCCCAGAAGGGCTTTGTTCACCCCCACCTGCATCTTGCTCTAGGTGCCAGTCCCAGCCTTCCTGGGCTGCATGTTTCTCTCATACAGCACACACTTTGGGCTTGGAAACAGATGTATGTCTCTCTTGTTCCTTCTTGACACTTTCAGGCCACCATTCCTCCCATCACCCTCCCTCCCTGTGGATAAAATGAGAGTTCCTGTGGCCAGGATCCTCACCTGGCTGTGGTTGACTAGCTCACTGCACACCTGTGGGCAATACATGGCTGTTGACTATAAAAAGAGCTCCGTCCATTGCTCTGTGCACGACATGGTGGCAGGGCTGTAAGGCTGCAGGAGAGCAGAGCAGAGGCCGGAGTGGTGGCAGTGTCCAGGACAGAGGCCCAGAGGATGGCTGTATGGGATGACTGTGCAGAGAGGCCCGGAGGATGGCTGTGCGGACAGAGGGGCCCAGAGGCAGAGACCGGCTTGCTGCATGCAGAGTCACTCTGCCTGAATGGGATTCTAGTGACTGACCTGCCACCTGGAAATAAAGTTGGGTATAATCCTTTAACCCCAAGAAGGTTTTGCTGTCATTTTCTTTGGTCACACTGAATCCATAGTGAACTTGCCCAGGGCTGAAACCCATTGGCAAGACACTCCCCAACTCCCGAGAAGTTGTTAATTGGCTGGAATATGTGTCATTTCCCTTCTGGTTGTTGCTGATTTCAGTTCCCACAAAAAAGACCTTTCTAACACCCTGGTCTCCCTGCCCTGACAACCTTGTGTCTGTTGATCTTGTCTTCTGCCTCTAGCCTCATCCCCCATGGTCACACCTACCAGCATTCCCTCCATAATCTCTATTTAAAACATCCACCCACTCACAGGTGACCCCAATCCCCATTCTTTTACCCCAGTCCATCAACCACCATTGTTTTGTGTCCCTACTTGACTCTTGCCTCAATTTCCCTTTGTCCAGCTCCATCATCACTGTAATAATGCTCTTACTCCCATCCTCCTCAACCATCCTCACCTTAGAAAACACTGGGACTGGCCTCCTCACTATTCTTCGAGCAGGCCAGACACACTGCTGCCTCCAGTGTTTGCACGTGTGCTTCCCTCTGCCAGGCATGGTCTTCCTTCCAAGAGCCACGTGACTCACCTTCCTCAGAACTCCCCTCAGCTGTTATCTCTGTGACCACTTGAAACATCTGCGTCCTTGCTTTTTTTCAGGTTCTCTCCACTAATCCTACTTTACTTTATGCTAAGTGACTCCCTCTGCCTGTTGTGTAGCTATTCCCCATCAGAATAACACTATGATTCACTGCTGCCTTCTCAGCATCTAGTAGGGCAGTCAGCACCTGCAGGCGCTGTGAATGAATGAATGACTGACTGAATGAATGAATGAATATGAGATCATTATCTTTCCTAAACTTACTCCACCTTCTGCTTTGTACATTTCAGGCCATATAAAATGGTATCTTCTTTAAAAATCAATACTGGCCTCTTCATGGCCTCACAATTACCTTGAACAAATCACACAAACAGGATATCCATGATTTGCACTTAATCCAGAGGGATCACCTAAAAGGATTTAAGATAAGCAGCAGAAACTAGCATAGTGTATAAAGTAACCAATAAGAGATTAGAAGTCCCTGATGAGCCATCCCTTAATGAATGGAGAGAGCATTTCCCTGTTTACGGGAAGGCGAGCTGGAGCCAAGGGAAGTGCCTCATTCAGCTGGATTAGTTATTGGAAGCTCGTTTCCTTAGGCCAACCGGTTCTTCCACACGCTGAGTCTGTGGCTGTCTGTGTCTCTGCTCTGGGGTCACCGGTTCAGAGAGGAGGGGCCGGGAACGTCAGCTACTGGCTCCTCACAACCCCAAAGTCCAGTTAAAGGAGCAAGAAGGAGACACACTCTGTGTTAGCAGAGGAAAGACATGACCCTCACGGCAAAGCAGCGATCCCCATCCCCACCCCAGGAGCTCCCTGGGAGGGGCTGGTCCTGGTGAGCTGCCCACAGTCTGCCTGCTGCTCTGAAACATGCTCAGTAACTGCTGATGTTTCTCTCTGAGACAGTGTAACTGTACTTCATTAGGATTTTGAGTGAAATAAACCACTCGTTTCACTGGGAATGTCTCAGAGCTAAAAGTTTCTTTCTATGCATAACTAATATTCTACCTCTTTGAAGATAGATGTTATCTCCCTAACTCTGTAAATGGATCATTTCCTTTTGCCATTACTATGTTGTCTCCTTACCAAAAAAAAAAAAAAAAGAAAAATACAAAGAACAATGACATGTAAAGGAAAAAATTCCTCCCTAAAAATGATTTACATTTTTATTCCCAATGTGAAGAACTTAAGAATGTTTTTAATGTGTGTCCAGCTTGAAACCCACTGCAAATGTCTTACAACATTTTGTAACAGGCTTTTCCCATCTGTGCTGAAAACAGCTGATGATTTAATGCAAATGTTATTGTTTCACAATCTCCCAGCGATCTTTTCTATTTTGTATTAGCATTTGGGGTCTCTTTTGCATCTGTTTCAGAAATTCAACTGCTAGAAATGGTTTTTTTTTGTGGCCACTCTATGTTCTACTGCATCTTACCTCATGTTTTAGATCCTATTCATTTTCTTATTTTTTAAATTTCACTGTCTTCAATCTCATGTGAATCTTTCTTTTCTCAACATTAAAACCTGGCTCACAGATGGTCTAAGAGATTTAAATAGTGAAGCAAAGGATCCAAAGCATCGAATAGTGGTTACCAACTAGGGATCAGTGGAGTCGGCAAATCCACATGGAAGCCTGGCATTGTCTGTTTCAATAGGTCTTTTAAATTTACAACACACTGGGCCTAAAATGTGAAGCAACCATTTTATTTATGTCATAGTTATACAATATGTAATATACACATATGTAAATAAAATTTCAAGGGCATATAAACAGTGTTGTGATTAATACAATTTATATTCAGGGCATTACTAATTTCATAACTCTTCACACATTATATTGTTTCTTTTCCCAACAGATGAATTACCACCAAGTAAAGAATGTAAAATTGTTGAAAACAATAAACTTTTCTTTTGCGAAAACCTTTACACCACAAAGATGGGCTGTGGTCAGGACAGAGGGTCTGGGGTTTTGACTGAGCTGGCAAGTCCCACACTCAGGGAACCTGCTTCCTCCTAGGTGAAACTGGACTATCATTTCTCCAACCTGCTTCACAGGGTGTAGGGACTCAAAGAGAAGAGAATGTTGCGCCAGTTTACACAAATTGTAAAGTGATGCACGAATAAATGAGCCACAAACGGCAGCAGCCAGGCCTAGCTTGCGCACTCCGAAGGCCGAGTCCGGTTTTGGAGATCTGCTTTCCTCTGCTTGGACCACAGGCGAGCTCCTCGGGCTCAGATGGGGAGTCAAGCCAAGCAAATAAAGGTTGGAAATGGAGTTGCAAGTCGAGGCATGTGTAGAACAAATTCACTCTGAGGAGAATTCCTAAGGCAAATACGAAGGTTTGCATTATTCTAAATACCCAGCCTTCATGGACGAGCCCCAGTCTGACCCGCCCGGGGTGGTCAGGCGAACGTTCCCACCCGTTTCATTCCGTCATCAGTGACTGTGATAAGTGTTCTGCCGCTGACAACTAAAGCTGGGTGAAAGGAAGTCAGATGTGAACTGAACCCTGAAACCAGATCATTAGCCAAGGTCACGATGGGTTTAGAAATTCATGTTGTTTTCCTTCCTGTCACTTGCCAGCCGTATATGGCACTTTCCCCCCTTGAAATTTGCAGTCGGCTGGGCCCTGAGCCACAGAGATTGTTTTTAATGGCAAAATCTTCAAAGTTGTACTTAAAATATTTGCATCATAAAATCCCTCATGGAAGCCAAACTGCAGCTTCAGAAGGAGCCTTCTAGCCAGCAGCAAATTTGCCTTCACAGGCGAGGGAAGGGTTCCTGCCACTGCACCGGCTTCCAGCAGTGGATCTGCCGAGCCCCTGACACCCCAGGGAGAGGGTCCGCCCATCCCAAGGCTGCGGCAGAGTCTGGGAACAACCTCCAAACGGCTTTTCTAAGCCAACACCAGGGTGAGGTGACTCAGTGGTTAGTTGGGCAATTCAGAAAAGTGTGTTTTTCACACGTTTAATTGATCCTGTGAGCAAATGAGCGCTAAGGATGAAGGCTGAGTCATCGCCCAGCATCCCTGAGAGAGGTTTGGTCCTCGATTCCGGTGCTTTCCTCTGGTGTCCACTGGGAAGTGGACCCGTCCGGGACAGGGCGGGCGAATGCACAGATTACCTGCTTTAAGGTATTAAAAGTTGGAAAGCAAAACCCAATCATTTAAATCTGAACTTGGAAAGGGAAAAACAAATGTGAGGACATTATCCCCTTCAGCAAAGGATCTTGATCTGACAGGATCCATAATGGATTCCTTTAAAAATGAAATTCTCTACTATAGGCCTTAATCTGAGGAAACTAAATTTTATGGACTAAGGACTTTCAGTTTGCTTGATGGGATGTGAAGGCTGAAGGAAGGGAATGAGGAGGGGAGGTGAATGCTGGCAGGAAGAGAAGGTTTTGGAGGCAATAGCCCATCTAATGGGGAAATAAACCCTTTCTTTGTGGGGGGGCAATGACAATCTCCCCTTTTCTGCATATGTGATCTGAAGTAAAATATCAGTTTCTCATTAAAGAAAGAAAAGCTTGGGGCTCTGAATTATAACCCTCATCCTTCCCACTTTAAAAAGAAAAAGTCATTTAATTCAACCAGTTTTGTGATCTAATCATTACTCAGAGCTGAAGTTGGTTTTCCATTAAAGCATCTCTGAAGTAAGAAAAGAAGATTATCTCCTTAGCTGATAGGTCATCGTTGGAGTAATCTTTGTTAAAAAAATAAAAGAAAGAAAGGGAAAGAAAAGAAACAGTTGCATAGACATTTAAATTTATGGCTCACTATGCTATCCAAGGAGGACACCCGTAGTGGAACATACTCAGAGGTGGTTTGTTGACTCTGAGTGACTTACTTTTCCTTGACCTAGCAAGTAGAGCCAGAAACAAAGTATTACCTGCTTCATGTTAGGCTGGCTTCAACTGGGGACAAGAGCTACACATTAAAAACTCTCAGGATATAAGGAACACATTAAAATAACCAAATATAGATGAATACGGAATTATATATGAATTTGCATATGCTACATATACCTGTTATAAGTATATGTGAATGTATACTTTTTAGTCAAAACAATTGGAAGACGGGAGCCATCTGGAAAATGAGGCCTTGGGAAAAATGACAAGCAATGATGTAGATGCAGAAGACTGGTGTCTTACCTCTGGCCTTGCTTTATGGCTCACGGTGGCAGGCAATCACCATGTGCATCTCTGGCTAAGTGGCCAGCTCTGTTGGCTTGCTTTCTGTCCTTCCTCAAAAGGGGTTGGTAATTAAACCAATTGCCCCTACTCAAAGCAACACAGTATTCATTTGGTTTACTGTCTCTGATTTGATCTGACTTTGGTCGCAGAAAGCCCAAGAAACCCAGGTCTCATGCTGCTTCCTGGTAGTGGGGTCGACCAGTTAACAGTAGGACAGTTTGAGCTGTGTTTAGTTTAATCAACCACAGGAAGAGGAGAGGGTGGTGGTGCTTAATTACACATAATATGGATACATTCTACAATGTTATTTTAATAAGTTATTCATATATATATATAAATATTTATGCCTATGTATATATAGTCTTAATACACTGAGTGGTAGTAATGTAATTCTGGGGCCATCTTTTCTAAGAGGCAGTTGAGTTTCTCCTCTTCTATCTGCTTCTGAGTATGGGCCTTGGGGTTGTCACCTATCCCCTTTTGGGACCTGGGAGAAGTCTCCCTGAGGGCTTGGGACACAGCACAGTCTGTACTGACCATGCCCAGCCTGGCTGTTTGTTCCTGTGGACATGCCCCCACCACACACACACACACACACACACACACACACACATGCAGTGATGTCTGCAAGCCTTGTGACGTGTTCTGGAGCCACAGGTGACATGTGTTACACACAATTGCTCCATAAAGCATGATGCCATTCCTATGTCACCTGTATCTATTCCTGCTTCTCTGCCTACTATGGCTCAGGTTCTGATTTGGGTCCCCACCACCTTTAATGTTACCTATCCTGGTCGACTTTTGTCAGCTGACATAAACAACCTGTGAGTTTTGGCATTTGCCACAGGCCACCTGGTCAGTGAGAAAATTAACAAATCTGTCCATCCTCCCTTTTCTACTTTCCCATGCCAGGCATGCATATAAAAAAGCAAAGATATGTTATTTCCTTGGCTTGCTATATACCTCTCACTGCTAATCCTGAGGTGATAGAATTTGGATTTAGAGACAGGATGAGGGCTGTTATGACAATCAACTGTTGCTAGGCATGCTACCAGCAGGGCATTTCTGATAAGTTTTGACAAAGCTTGCCCTTTGGGTGGGGCCCACAGCTACATTTGTGCACAGACATACCTAGGATGTATTGCCCTTTATGTTTTTGAGGCATCATACAAATATGAATGTGCGTGCCCATCCAAAACAGCAAAGCCTTGTTTTGTAATTTGGATTTGGGACCAGGGCAGCAACAGAAGCAGACCAGAATTTGGACCTTTCTCTGGGCTCACAGCATGCAAGGCTATTAATCATTGCAGTCAAACACTGGCTTGCTGAAATGATCCAGAGAGAGTGAAGGGCAATATGGAAATATTATGTAGCTTCCTGAATAATTTTCTTTTATTGAGTTCTAGAGCATTGACTCCTTCCACACAGATTCCCCAGGCTTCTTCGCCAGCCTGGGCCTTCCAGAGGACTCATTAAGAAGTTCCTCCCTCTCCTACTCCCCTCAATTCAGGTGTTCAAATAAGCAATCAATCACCCATTTCCATGTTAGCACACTGACAGATATGAGGGAACTTCCAACTTTCTCTAAATAGGGGGAAAAAAATCACATCTGTTAATATATTTTTAAAAACACCCAGCTAGGAGAGTTTCCACAGGAATACTACAGACATCCGAAGAACAGGAAGAAATATGCCTTTTATTAGGAGTTTCATATGTACAGGAAAAGCTGTTCCTCACAACCCAGAGGGCTGTGAGAAAGAGCCACTGTCATCCAAGGTCACCAAGCTTGAGCTGGGAACACCACTTAGACATTACCGCACGGTATGAATGCACAGAACTATTACACAGAAATGCAAAAGAGACATAAGTACATGTATGGACACTTCACGTATTTTCTAGAAACAAGTGGACACAAAAATACAATGTGCCAGTAAAAAACAAACAAACAGGCATATCAGTACATGTCTTTTTTTCTCTTTTTGTTAATACATGGTTCACTGAGCTTTCATTTGAAGCTTTTATCACATCAGGATTTGCAGGCACTTTAAAAAACCTAGCTGTGGTTTACAGTACATGATGTTCAGACCAACATATGAAATTGAAGGAGCAACTGAGGTCCTCATGACCCCACACACATTAAAACATTGACACGAGAGCAATCATTTTGCTACCACCGTTAGGGGACACCAGAATGTTCTCTGTGTGATGTGTGATGGTTTTTCCCTTATTTGTCTCTTCTGTTTCACTGCAGAATTATTTAGTAGTGTGGATGGTATCACCAGGCAGAGATGAAGCATGTGGATGCACAAGACAAATGGTATTTCCAACTGACTTTAAGAGCCGTAGGAAGCAGATGCGTTTTTAGAATCCCAAAATGACTGTCTGATTCATCTTTGTCCCACTCTATATCCTTCTTGCTAACCAACCTGTCAAACAAAAACTGATTAAAATAATAACTGGGATGTACTGGGCTAAAAGCTCATCCTGGGAAAGTGATTTTCTTGGCTACCACGTCCCATATCATGACACACATACAGGGCTGGTGGGCAGGCATGGTCCCTCCCCCACCCTAGGTCACTCCCATCTTCCACGTTCCCTACTCAGAGCTGTAGTGACTCAGCACACGTGTCAGGAGCACGACAGAACAAGTGTATTTATAAATGCAGACTAGAATGATCACTTTATTGGTAATGATGAGTTATAAGGCAGTTGCAAAAGGACCCCCACAATAACCAGACAGTGTTGGCATATGGCTTAACTCCTTTCACAGGATGAAGGAACTGTCCGGTTAGCAGGAGCTTAGAAAGAGCAGGGAATACCACACCGAGTGCAAAGTACCATGAATGACTGTGCTGAGAGGTCCCGTAAAGCCCCAATTTCTGGTGTATGTCACCCACTTACACCCACCTGAGACTGAGATGTTATCTCACATCTAAAAAAACTTAAAAGGGAAAAAAGAGGGACCAACGTCAGTCTCAGCTTCAAGGTAATCAGTCGCCACAAATTGTAGGGGGCATAAAACAAAGCCATGGACGTGTGGCAATTGGGCCAAGATGCTTGGCACTCCATAGAGATGCAGACTGTGTGACTGCCTCGAACCGATGATTGTCAGGTGGTGGGAAATCCTTCCATGAAATCGACGTTTGAAACACAGTGGCAAAGACATTAAGGCCTTCCATTTCTTTGCCCACACTGCTTAAAGGCACTGATACCAACAACAGAAATACTCCGTAGTACCACCAAGGTTTTAAAAAAATTCCCCAGATACACGTCTTCAAAGGAAAATGTCTTTTATTGCATGACAGTGAAGCCGCTGCTCTTCTGCTCAGGAATAGAAGGGTCTCCCTTTCTCGGGAGTCTGGAGTCTGTTCAGCCTCGCCACCTGAGAAGGAGACGGGGGCACATCCTGCCGGAAGGGCCCCTTGGTTGGCGTATAACTGGGGTCCTGCCCTTTCTTATAGGAGTCATAGTTGTTAAGCCCCTCGGGAGGAGAAGGCTGCTTCTTCATCTGCTGCTCCTTCCGCCTCTGCTCCTGGCGCAGGAGCTCCTGTGTCTCCAGCATCACCCTGGCGTTGAAGCCATGTCCCCCCAGGTAGCCGTTCCGGGAGCCTTGGTAGCTGGAGTACCTGGGGCTCTCCTTCGCACTCTGGAAGCCTTCCCCAGGGGAGTAGTTCTGCTCCCACGAATCCTGGGAGATGGCACTGGCGTTTTTCCTGCTTTGCCTAGAAAAGCAAAGCCCAGAGGTTAGAGTGAGAGTTGGAAAAAAGAGAAAAGCAGGGAAGGGAGGAGAGGGGTTTCATATCTCAACAAATATTATCATGTTCCAATCACGTGCCAGACACTGTGGTAGAGGCCAGATGCTTAATACATGACTGTCTCAGCAAGCTCACGTCTTAGGGAACCCAACAACAGCCAAACAAGAGAGAGAACCAAGGATTTCAGTGGCTATCTGGCAAAATGGTCCTCCTTCTGAGTCTGGGTGGGAACTATCTGTTCTGCTTAGGGTAACAGGATCTTCTGCAATTTAGACATGCTGGCAAGATGCTACAGAGGAGGCTTAGAGATTTGGCAGCTTCTACCCCTGCAATAATTGCTTGGTTTAGAAAGTTACAATTCAACTGCAAACAAGCAAAACAAATATTTTACACAGCTGCCACTATAATACCAGAGATGCTTGCCAATATGGAATACATGTAATGGATTATAATATGAATTCAGTCATGCAAGATTTAAGTCTAGGCTCCTTTATGATTAAAAATGCAACAGGCAGTCCCTTTAAGTTGCAGCTTTCAAGTTGTATATGTCAGCAACTGACACTCCTCAGAATACATGCTCTTCAAGACTGTAGAGACTGGATGTCTACAGAGTAAGCAGTATTTTCCCTCTACACTGTACCCTCACCAAAGGCCAGGATAACCTATTTAACTCAGTTTCTGTCACCTGCAGGATAGGAAAATATACCAGCATCATAGAGAAATTTCAAATTCTTATCACTTCTGCAATAAAGTTGCACATCATTTTTAGGAAACATTATTATTTTCAAACATCTTTAATTTACTATCCAGTTTCCAGATGCTTTTATGAATTTGCAATAAGATTGGCTATGATAAAGTAAAACAAATTGGTGCCAGAAAGGAAGACATGCCCTAATTTTTTGCCTTAAAAATGGAAGAGAGGAAGAGAGAATTGAGTAATAAAGCAAAATATATTGCTCCATTTATCAACAAGAAAATCATTTGGTGACAGTATATATTACTCAGCCATTCACATCAACACACACAACATGACAGAGTGCTCAGGAAGACTCCTGTACAGGGAAATAAAGATCATGTGGCCATTGGGTCCCCCACAGGAATGAAGCAATTTGCATTTTGAATGAAGCAACTGGCAATATGGTTTGGGATGAAATCTTCCCATTTTCCATATGGCCTAAGTATAGTCAGGAATATTTTCAATAAGGAACATGAACTAATGCCCAGCATCTGGATATGATAATGATTAATTGAGCAGTCTACCGTGTATCTATTTGCTTCTCCTTTAATGGGAATTAGACTATTTGTACAATCAGTACAGGCAAGAATCCTTAGATTTGATGGAAGATTATTTGCCTAAAGCACTGATTATCTTCACTTAAAAAGTCGTAAATTAATCTGCCCAGAGACATGAACGATGAAAAATGCCAGTGTGAAACTGGGGATTTGACATTAATCATGAAACTTTAATTAAAAGAACGAACTTGTTACTGATGTTACTTGTTACAGCAAAAGTGGGATTCCTTCATAGATGGGTTATCAATTTAAAGAACCAGAAGTAGATTGCAGAAATCTCACCTCTTCATCCTTGGCCCACTGAGACCCACTGATGCTCTCCATCCCCCACTGCCCAACTCCATAAAGCTCCACAGCAAGTTGGGCACCATAAGTTGAATCCTGAATCATTCCAGGATGAGTCTTTTTACATTTAAAGAGAATTCACTAAAGGTTTGTGGGGGATGGATATTATGACAACATGGGAGAAAGGATTTCTTGTGGCTAGAATTTTCTTCAAATTAAGCAGTCTAGAGACATGGGAGCAGACCTCCCCGCAGTCTGAAGTGAAATACATGGGGAATGTACATTGACACAGATACATATACATGTATACTCAAGACACGTACCAACATGTTTCCTTGGTATCAATAAGCTCTTGATTAAGGAGAGGAGAAGAAATGAGTAGATCACACAGAAACACAAGAAAGCTTCAGAAAAGAAGCATTTCCTGCACTAGAATACCAGTCACCTGGCTGCCAGACACAGTGGCAGAGTGGCTAGGATAGGAGAGGCTTAGATTCAAACCCTGAGTCTCCCACTTGCCAGCTGTGTGACCGGAGGAGGCCTATATTCATTGGCCCATTTGCCTCACCTGTGAAATAGGCATGCTATCTTACTTCACAGGGTTATGGGGAGAAGTGCATGAAATAACAAAATGCTTAGAATGGGTGATGTAGCACCACAAGTGGTTGACTAATGAGTTTGGTGGAGTAGTTTGAACACAAAGTCACTCTGCCTTCAAAGATTAGGCTCTAGGTTTTCGGGGGCATCTTTCTGTCCAAGGAAAAAAGTAAACAAAAATATAGCTGTCCACCCTTTGTCAGAGGATTAGGTAGAGCTCAAGAAGCAGAGAAAGGCACCAAACAGAAGGACCCC
This sequence comes from Manis javanica, assembly GCF_040802235.1. Classification (NCBI taxonomy): domain Eukaryota; kingdom Metazoa; phylum Chordata; class Mammalia; order Pholidota; family Manidae; genus Manis; species Manis javanica. The sequence continues at coordinate 99,447,471 of NC_133157.1, read as the reverse complement.
CACCAAGTGAAGGCAACTTGAAGACGCTCCTTCCTCTGAAGGGGGCGCTCGGCGGTCCTGTGCCCACTCGGACAGAAGCACAAAGCACAGCAGCAGAGCCCAGTTTCCTTTCCCCGAATTTCCTTACGGCCAACACAGGGCATTGTTTGCTCCAGGAATGAGCTCACTGGAGACGCCTGAGCCCGCTCCAAGCACATATCCTGGTTTGCCAGCAATCATCTTACTGATGCTCCTTCCAGGACCACCTGGAGACCCGTGTTACGTGGAGGGCTCCCACCAGACCCCATGCCTGACGAGCCATTCCACCTCTGAGGGGAGGAGGAGGTGGCAGGCCTAAGAACCAAGGCTGACGAATCAACGGGCAGCTTGGAGACAGAAGAAATGGGCCTGGAGGGGTGGCCGAGTCGGGGTACAGAGGCCCAACAGGGAAGTGAGACGTGCAAAGCAAGAAGTCAGGCGCCAATGGACATGAAGCCAACAGAGGGGGCAAGGTGAAGGGCAAATGCAGAGACAGCAGGAAAAGAAACAAAATTGAATAAAGGATCTTAAGTCTATCAGTGACTATGACTCAACCTATTTCTACTCAGTAGAGTTGCCTTTTGGATACTGATGAACCAATTTAGGAATTTAGAAAGTAAAAAAGAAAACTAATTTAGAAATTGGAAAAGAATAAAAAAAGAAATCCTCATCTGATTGAGAATGGAGTGTGGGGCCTCTCGCATCCCTCTCCTCAAGGACTAGTATTACCACTTGGCTAGTGTCTCTTACTGACATTTCCAAATGGAATTTGAATTCTGTCTGTAAGTTTCCTTAATTACAGCTAGAAATTACAGACCACTCAGGCTCATATGCCTCCCTCTAATTCAAACCACCTCATCTAGAGTGACTGATACAAAGTCTTGACCATTTGTTTTATTTTATGCTCCACTTGGCAAGTGAACTTTTGTGAGCGGAATCTTTTTGGTATCAAATGTTATGCCAACTTGTTTAGACAAAACTCTGCAGAAGTCAAGTGTCATTGAGGAATATCACATGTCAAAAACTTAGATTCGCCTCCAGCCCACGTAGGTGATTGCTGTCTACCTCTGTGCCCCTGTTTGGTTTCTTTACCTTCCTCCAGATTTCCGCACACAGCGTGTGGTGGAGTGGTGCTGGCCAGTGAGATCCCAGGCTGGATGCAGGATTTCTGCTCCTATGACTTCCTCACCAATATCAAGATTTGTCCTGGGAAATTATCCCCTAAGAGAACATGATGCAGAGTCCTATCAGCCTCTCCTGCCTGCACTTCCACAGCTCTTTCATTTTGGAATTTCTGCTTTTCTCATTTTGACACAGAATAAAATGGCTCACAATCAGGGGGCTCCAGTTGGCCAAGAGGGAAAGCATAGTTATTTAGGGAAACACTGAATGACAGCAGTCATGCCAGCCGCAGCAGCCCTCTTCTCTGTGTAAATACAGGTAGTTCCACCAGGTGCGCCCAAAGGGACAGCAAGAAGGGGAGGAGGCCTGAGGGGTGGAGAAGGAGGAGAGAAGGGAAGAAGGAAGAAGAGCGCTAGGATAAAAGGGCCCCTGGGGACACGAGTGACTTTCCAATGTGACCAGAAGATCAGCAGAAGAACTTTGTCCATCTCTGTCCTCTTCCCAAGGACGGGGACCTGACAGCCTCTTCTCCTGCCACTATTTCCTACTTCCCCTCCCCAGCTTTGTGCATTTCCTAACTCATACCCCTTTTTACACCTTATGGTATTTTCCCTTTGTTTCTTATAAATGTTATCGAATATGAATATACAAAGCCAAACCATTTGCCAATAAAATAAGATCACTGCCCCTGCACAGACAGGGGCCATGATGGCCTGGGACCCTGCGGCCAAGGCAGTACCTGGGGTATCAGCTCACCCATATTATCAGGCCCACCTTTCCAACGGGAGCAAGCCGAACAGGCTGGGAGAAGGGATTTTACACAGAAGAATCTTTACATATAATCCTTGAAGGGCTTAGCATTTGGTGTATCGGGATGCTTCATACAGTGGCTTTCTTCCAAACGCTAAAGGGGTAGAGGGGAACGTCCCACCAATACCTGTGCACATGCCAATCTTGGGAACAAAAGCCTTCGGTAGCAGTGAGCCTTGTAAATATTGCTTGAGGGCATGGGCAGGTTTGGGTTTGAATTTTGACAGCATTATGTGCTAACTGTGTGACCTTGGAGGAAGTTACTTAACTTCTCTGAGCTGTTTCATGGTAAGACAAGATTTAGGTCCTGTCCAGACATTAAGTTCAATGACTCTTAAGTAGAGTAGTCTAGATAACTGTGGGTTATTCTCTTATTTAACAGAAAAACAAGTAATTCTCCATTTAAAAGAAAAATATATAGTTTAGTCCTCAAAGGGGATGGGGCTTTATGGATTCAAAAAGAACTGAGTAAACAAATTACTACAATAATGGTATAGATTTTCCTCCATTTGTACAGTCCCTCTGTTGATTCTTGTCAATGTGGTTATGTCCCTCATGGTCATTATAGTGATAATTTAACATTTAAAGTGATTTATCCTTACTAGAGATTAAACCAAAGACCAGTTTTATAATGGTCAGTCACGTTTATATAGAAAAGGATTTGGCACCCTCCCCACCCCCCAAAATGGTTCTGCTCAAATTCAGAACAGTCTATTTGGATATAAACATGGTAAGTGGATTTTTTCCCACTCAAAATGTTTTTGTCACCTAGTTTTGAAATAGAATGTCAAATGCCTTTAAGAACTGTGATTATAAGAGTGATTAGTTTTAGAAAGTTTGGAAATCTGAATGTTTTTAAATACTTTTACTCTTTTCTACGTGTGAAGGAAATACATAGATGGAAACATGATGTTAGGAAACACCTAAACACTTTGGTCAGCAGATCATCTGCTGATTGCCACCTCTAAGCAGAATCAGATATTGGATGTGTATATTGTGGTATTTCCATGTTTAGGGCCCAGGCACCTGAGCACCTTCCAGGCCTTTGGCGGAGAAGCCCAGGAGTAGGGGTGCCTCTGTGTGGGGAGCCTGGCAGATAACCTCCCTGACTTGGTTGCCAGCTAATGAGGTAGGCATCTCCAGGAACCTTGGAGGTGCAAGACAGAGCAGAAGCAGGAGTGGCAGGACAGCAAAAGAGGGAAGCATGGGGCTCCTGATCTCACCTATGGAGGGTGCATGGAGCATCTACCCCTATGCTTTAACAGAGCCCTCGATTTGCAAAGTATCAATCATGCTAGTTACTCCATGAATTAGGGAAAATTAGAGTTATCCTTCCATTTCTCAAGACATGGAAACATGTCCACAACCACATGGGGAGCAACAGAACCAAGACTAGAAGCAGGCATGGCCCCTAAACCCAGCACCAAACGTTGTGTCACTTTGCCTTTGGCTTGGGAGCTTTTGGCTGAAATGTTGGCATGTCCTGCAGCACTTTTCTTTCCAGTCTTCTGGCCACACAGTTAGATGCCCTGTAAACTGGGCAACAATTCCCTCCACCCATCTGCTGGTTCCTTGATGACCACCATGCATATGCTGGCGAAGTCAGTACAATTTTGAAAGGAGGAATTTCCTAAAGCACTGGGGGGATTTGAACACTTAGCAAGAGGCGTGGTACCGGGGCAGAGAGCTGTACTGGCGCTGGGCCTGCTGGAAGCTCTCGCGCTCCTCCTGCCGCTGGCGCTGCATCTGCACCTCCACGGACACCGAGTGCCTGCCGCTCTGTGCCTGCGGCCGGGAGTTCGGCTGAACAAAGAAAATGCAAAATAATTAACGAGAAAGAAGTTATGCATATCACATGAGTGAGTGACCTACTTCTGACTCTTAAGGATTGAAGGAGAAACATTTTGCAAAATTTTTTTAAATCAAGGGTAATTTTCTTAAGTTTGAGGAAAGAGGCAACAAATCGCTCTTGTGAGCCCCAAATATTCAAGCAACTTCCACTCTGGTCCTGGCTTTAGAGTGGTTTAAAATTGAGAGGTCAGCCTTTCTAGTCTTCCTAATGAGGTCTGGCAAATACTGACATGAGAGAGCAGCCTGTATCCCTTGTACGTACAGTGAATGTATGGGAGTAAGGTCACCCAGAAGACTAGAAGTCAGTGCCATATCAGTTAATCAATCAGTTAGTAAATATATAAATAAAATTTGTTACAATAATTCACAAAGGTGGGAAAGTCCATGTGTGCACACTTGAATATTGGTCATGCTGGTGCATGTTTTTGGTGGTTATATAATTTAGTCTAGCAGGGATACAAAATAGCTGATTTCTCTTTTACTAAGAGACCACAGTTAAATTTTGAACCAGTATCAGCTGAAACTAGGCACTGTCAGCCAGGTGTAGTTCTCCTCCAATCCACGATCGGCAGCCAAATGGGAATAGAAATGCTTATCAAAAGAATAGACCTCAAAGCTAATAGCTACTTGAGTTGGTTATGAGATAATATATTTTGCCTTGTTATTAGGAAATAGCATTTTTACCTAGGTTAATTACATCCTATAGAGAAAATTTCAATCCTTCTGCCTAAACACTTTGGTCAGCAGGTCATCTGCTGATTGCCGCCTCTCAGCAGAATCAGATATTAGATGTGTATATTGCTCTGTGGATCAAGCCCCAGTGGCTCCTTCGGCTTCTCACTGACAGTTTTTAGCTTACTTTCTAGATCTGGCCTTTTGAAGTGAAAGCAGCTCTACTCAAAAGAGACAAGAATGCCTCTCATGTTACAAAGCACCCAACAATAGTTTATCATAGCCTCAGTGGCACGCACTAAATAATCTTTTTGGTAGCTTGCAACTTGCTAACCTCTATTTCTCTTTGTGTTATGCAATATTGTGCAACAGGTCTATTCTGAGTGAAGAATGTCTGTTAAAAACAAGTTTTTGATTTTCCTTTAGAATTGAAAGCCAATGGCAGACCTTGACTTGAAAATAATTTTCTAAAATAACAGTCTTTGCATTCATTTGTGGAGCTGTAAGATAATATGTGGGCTTGTTACTTAAAGAGTGGCTCCTGCGGTTGGCTTTTGTGTGAACAGAAAGCAAGGCATCATCTATTGTTCTCTTTCTGCCTGGCCAACATTATCTTATTTGTTGGGAAGCAATAATAAGGCAATATACAGGACAACAATTTCAAAGCATATGGGCATCGTCAGTGAGCATATTAAAAATATCCCGATACAAAAATAATGTGTGAAGAAATTAGGCTTTATGATACCCCAGTCTCTACTAGTAGATGTTTATAACCACACTCATTGGAACAAATGTGTGTTCAGAGACTTGCTCCACAACACCGTTCACATAGCACATCAGTGGTGCCAAGTGAGTTCTGCTTATGCAAACAAAGCATCAACCAAGTTCCTCAACTCCATTTAAGAAGACAGACATTTTCTTCCATTACACTTGATGAGGCTGGCTGAGAAGAAATCTGAGCTGTTCTGTGGTCCATGGTGAGCCATGGGAAGCTTGAGAGAAGCCACTGGACAGACACTACCCAATTTCCTGTACACCCTCAAAAAGAACCACATTTTCCTCTCCTCCTCACCCAGTATAAGCTACCCACATGTGTCAAGTGGTCTTGAAAGACTTGGCATTGTGCAGCAGGATTCAGTACCAGCTTTTGAAGCTCATGCTGTTCTGTGACATGCTGCTCATAGAGATGTGAAAAGAAAATGCAGGGTCCTGTGGAAACTTCAGGTGTATTTTTAAGTTGTTTTCCCCAGAAGCCTGAAAAACTGGATTCTGACAGAGAAAAAAAGAAGTTGAAGGGTTTTGGTTTCCCCAGCTGTGTATTTTCTGACACCTGATCACCTTGAACCTTATCAGTGGCAAGCAACTAGCTGGCTCTTGATGAACTCCAATAATGAAATCATCATCAGATGGGCTCTGCAGACTTAAATGAGTGCATGTGTTTGGTACCAGAGAACTGACATATTTCACATGAAGCTGCTCGCTATGATGAAATACAAACCTTAGCCTTACTGTTACTATTTGACTCCATTTCTCTTTTCAAAGCATGCAAAAGGGTAAGTTAGTAAACAAGAATCACCCTTATCTTTTAAGATGAAACTTTACCGGGCCATAGATTTCAAGGAAGATTGTATAGGTGACTAGCCCAGAGCAACAACTAAATAAATCCATCCTGGCAAGTCTTATACTTGGTCCCAATCAAAAATAACCTATTTCATGACTTAAATGACAATCTTATAAATTTGTAAATTGTGGGAACAGTATTACAGTAAACCATCCTAACTTTTAAATACTGCAGTTTCCATCCCTATGGCAGAAATAGAATAATGTACTAGAGTCCAGTAACCACAAAGATAAAGGAAGGAATGAAGAGATCATTTGTAACCCCAGAAAGAAGTGCATGTTTTCAAATAAAACATTATCAACAATGACAACAAAGAAACATCTATACAGGGAAATACACAGGTAAAGCATAATTGTAATAATTGTGGAGATTCACTGGATAACATGGCATTAACTCTTTTTTTTAAGAGAGCAAGTTAAAAATAACCCTGCTTTTTTTTTGTGATGACGTTGGTGACAAGCAATGACCTTTTAAGCAAAAAAAAATAGCTGTGGTTGCCAAGGTCATTATAATGATAGAGGTTGTAAGACAGAAACAGACCCACGGTCATCTATGAACGAGGGCACTGAAGGGCCATGACGCGTGGATCTTCATGGCTCCGGTTTAAAAGCACAAGTGAAAACAATGCATCTTGCTTTCATTAATGAGCTGCAAAGTACTGGCCTTTATCACGATTATAAAGAAATACCACTTACACTATATAAAAAACTACATAAAACTTGGGAAAGTTACCCAATGTTGGGATAGCTTACTAATGTAAAACAGACTTTTAAGAATATCTTCCATACAGTGTTCTACTAAATTTATCAACTAAATATTTCTCTCAATTAAAAAAAATCATTCTTATTTTTCCAAAATAAAAATAGACAATACAAAAAATAAAAATAACCAAAACTGCTAATAGTTAATGGACTAAAGAACAAAAGTAAATACACAACATACAAAGTTTCAGTGCTAATTAGAGCTAGATACTATTATAAGACTTGTAGAGCTTAATATAAAAGTATAGTGTCACTTATGAAATAAAACTCATTACTGTTTATTAACGTTTACATAAAATATTCAATAATTTTAAATACTCTTAATTTTTCACAAAGATAAGAAAATAATGTGTAAACTATGTATGTGCACTTGTATTTATTCATATCTACACACACATAATATTCTTATAAATGGTAATTCAAGTGGGTTTTCCACTTAAATAATGAGAAAGAAAAATTTTTGGATTTCTACATATGTCCAAGGGCATGTGTAGAAGACAAAAGTAAGATACAAAGAAATGATGATAATAGTAACAAAAAGAAAAATGATATTCCCTTGAGATTTAGAATCATTATTTTAGCAATTCAAATGTGCTGCAACCCCAATATGAATTCTATATTCTGACAAAGATGGTAATTTACAAAGGTTGGTAGAGGGTGGAAATAAATTTTATGCCATTAAATCATGTAAAGAGTATAAATGGTTTACTTTGTTGAAAAGTGGCCATTGCTAATATTGGGAATTATTTTCTATAGTAGGTTTATTCACATCTTTTAATCAAAACAAAGTTAACTTTCATGTATTGATCCTGCCTTCCCAGCCTCCTCCTAATTGCACACTGTACTTTTACAAGTGTGGACAGAACTTTGTGGATTCTGAAAGTTGAAAAGCTTAATTGCAACTAACGATGTGAGTCATGCTTGAAAAATCTGCATGAATACCAATTTCACTCATACAATTTTTATAAATACAGGTTTTGGTCTTAACACATCTGTTTTCATCTCATCTTTCCTAACCCAGTGTGTGGATCGAATCCCCCCCATTAAGCAGCAGATGCATTGAAAACAAAGGGGTAGCACTACCAAACAAGCCAGCCCCTGGTGCCGTGGGCTCCAGGCAACCAAAGGCGCTTTTCCATTTCCACCACCCATGGCCTCTGTGGGTGGAATGGGCCATCGCGGAGGCTTTGGCTGGGAGGAAGGTGAGTCTCAGGGCTGTACAACGCAGGAGTTGACTTTACAGCAGCTCAGTGGCTTTAGCCATGAGTAAAGGCCTTTGCTGCAAGAATGGTTTTCTCCAGTTCAGTTTCCAAGGGAGGTGATTTCCACCTAGGATGAACAGGCGTTAACACTAGTCCAAGGCTGCCAACTAAGAAGACACTTTCTGAGCCAAGGCATGGAAGCCCACCGTGAGGACACAACAGCAGATACCTCCGAAGTCTTGTGAAAGATGAAAACCGCAAAGAAAACCATCATTTTCTCAAATTCACTGCTTACAGGGAAGAACATCTAGGGATGGCTGTACACTGCAAATTGGCTATTTAAAGCAGGCAAAACCCAGGGTGAGAGAAGCCATTAAAAGTCCAAGATAGCAAAATGGAGGAAAGGACAGATTTTTTTTTTTTAATTTTTTAAAAGACAGACAGCTTGGGAGAAAGCTTGGGGGAGAAGAGGATATTCACATTCACTGAGGATCAATTTTCTATCTAAGGGACTAAACTACTTTCAGTCACTAGAACCTGGGATAGAAAGAATTTAGCAATACAGCTATTAAAGGCTCCATTATCCCATCTATCAATTGTCTCAGCCAGCAGGTCTCCTTGTGGGCAACACTCAGGTACCTGCGAAGTTTTAACAGCACACAGTACTTACGGCTGCAGCATGCAATTTAATTCTTTTAAAAGCATCACTAAGTTCTGTCCATATCTGTGCTCTGTGATAATAACCCTAACCTCAGCTATTGTTTCATTATCTTAAGAAAGATTTAAAGCACTTGCTGCTTTATTTATGTTGCACCTGGCACGACAGGACTGGGGAAGAAGCCGCTTTTTCTACTTCTTGTTTTGGTCTTACCCAACTTGGGAGAGAATTCACTTCAATTATGGAGCCAATGAAATTTTCTGGGCTTCTGCTCATCTAAAGACCTTTTGTGCCACAAATCAGCCTCCTCAGGCCCAAACATTATTTTGAACAAAAGCCTGGGAGCAGGTGCATTCCATGCTGCTAGAGTTTAGAGAGAACATTTCAAAATGGATGAATTGAAAAAGGCTACTTGGATAAATTCTCTGTAGCATCCTTCTGATATGTAAAGAAATTGGCTTCAATAGTTTTTCTGTCTGATATATCTGGTTGCACTTTGTGTGTGGGCATTGTTTTTTTAAAAATTTTTTATTAAAGTATGATTGATATACACTCTTATGAAGGTTTCACATGAAAGAACAATGTGGTTACTACATTTACCCATATTATCAAGTCCCCACCCATACCCCAATGCCGTCACTGTCCACCAGTGCAGCAAGTTGCCAGAGATCCACTATGTGCCTTCTCTGTGCTACACTGTTCCCCCTGTGATACCCCACACCATGTGTACCAAACATAATACCCCTCAGTCCCCCCATCTCCCTCCCTCCCCATCTGCCCTCCCACACCCCTCCCCTTTGGTAACCACTAGTTCATTCTTGGAGTCTCGGAGTCTGCTGCTATTTTGTTCCTTCAGTTTTGGTTCATTGTTATACTCCACAAATGAGGGAAATCATTTGGCATTTGCCTTTCTCCACCTGGCTTATTTCCCTGAGCATAATGTCCTCCAGCTCCATCAATGTTGTTGCAAACCGTAGGATTTGTTTCTTTCTTTTGGCTGAATAGTATTCCATTGTGTATATGTACCACCTCTTCTTTATCCATTCATATACTGATGGACACTTAGGTTGCTTCCATATCTTGGCTATCGTAAAAAGTGCTGCAATAAACATAGGGGTGCATATGTCTTTTTGAATCCGAGAAGTTGTATTCTTTGGGTAAATTCCAAGAAGTGGGATTCCCGGGTCAAATGGTATTTCTATTTTTAGTTTTTGAGGAACCTCCATATTGCTTTCCACAATGGTTGAACTAGCTTACATTACCACCAGCAGTGTAGGAGGGTTCCCCTTTCTCCACATCCTCTCCAGCATTTGTTGTTCTTAGTCTTTTCGATGCTGGCCATCCCTACTGGTGTGAGATGATATCTCATTGTGGTTTTAATTTGCATTTCTCTGATAATTAGCGATGTGGAGCATCTTTTCATGTGTCTGTTGGCCATCTGAATTTCTTCTTTGGAGAACTGTCTCTTCATATCCTCTGCTCATTTGTTAATGGGGTTATTTGCTTTTTGGGTGTTGAGGCATGTAAGTCCTCTATATATTTTGGATGTTAACCCTTTGTTGGATATATCATTTACAAATACATTCTATTTGCCCTTACTGTAGGATGCCTTTTTGTTCTGTTGATGGTGCCCTTTGCGGCACAGAAACTTTTTAGTTTGATGTAGTCCCATGAGTTCATGTTTGCTTTTGTTTCCTTTGCTCAAGGAGATGCATTCAGGAAGAAATTGCTCATGCTTATTTTCAGGAGATGTTTACCTATGTTGTCTTCTTAGAGTTTTATGGTTTCATGACTTACATTCAAGTCTTTAATCCATTTCGAGTTTACTTTTGTGTATGGGGTTAAACAATAATCCAGTTTCATTCTCTTGTATGTAGCTGTCCAGTTTTGCCAATACCAGCTGTTGAAGAGGCTGTCATTTCCCCATTGTATGTCCATCGCTTCTTTATTGTATATTAATTTACCACATATGGTTGGGTTTATATCAGGGCTCTCCTGTCTGTTGCATTGGTCTATGGGTCTGTTCTTGTGCCAGTACCAAATTGTCTTGATTACTGCGGCTTTGTAGTAGAGCTTGAAGTTGGGGAGCATAATCTCCCCAGCTTTATTCTTCCTTCTCAGAATTGCTTTCGCTAGTCAAGGTCTTTTGAGGTTCCATATGAATTTTAGAATTATTTTCTCTAGTTCGTTGAAGAATGCTATTGGTATTTTGATAGAAATTGCATTGAATCTATAGATTGCTTTATGCAGGATGGCCATTTTGACAATATTAATTCTTCCTATCCATGAACATGGGATGTGTTTCCATTTATTGGTACCCTCTTTAATTTCTCTCATGAGTGTCTTGTAGTTTTCAGAGTATTGGTCTTTCACTTTCTTGGTTAGGTTTATTCCTAGGTATTTTATTCTTTTTGATGCAACTGTGAATGGAATTGTTTTCCTGATTTCTCTTTCTGCTAGCTCACTGTTAGTGTATAGGAAAGCCACAGATTTCTGTGTATTAATTTTGTATCCTGCAATTTTGCTGAATTCAGATCTAGTAGTTTTGGAGTGGATTCTTTAGGGTTTTTATGTACAATATCATGTCATCTGCAAAGAGGGATAGTTTAACTTCTTCCTTGCCAGTCTGGATGCCTTTTATTACTTTGTGTCTATTTGCTGTGGCTAGGATCTCCAGTACTATGTTGAATAACAGTGGGGAGAGTGGGCATCTCTGTCTTGTTCCCGATCATAGTGGAAAAGCTTTCAGCTTCTCGCTGTTAAGTATGATGTTGGCCGTGGGTTTGTCATATATGGCCTTCCTTATGTTGAGGTACTTGCCCTCTTTATCCATTTTGTTGAGAGTTTTTATCATGAATGGATGTTGAATTTTGTCGAATGCTTTTTTAGCATCTATGGAGATGATCATGTGGTTTTTGCCCTTCTTTTTGTTGATGTGGCGGATGATGTTGGTGGATTTTCGTATGTTTTACCATCTCTGCATCCCTGGAATAAATCTTACTTGATCATGATGGATGATCTTTTTGATGTATATTTGAATTTGGTTTGGTAATATTTTGTTGAGTATTTTTGCATCTATGTTCATCAGGGATATTGGTCTGTAATATTCTTTTTTTGTGGTGTCTTTGCCTGGTTTTGGTATTAGAGTGATGCTGACCTCACAGAATGAGTTTGGAAGTATTCCCTCTTCTTCTACTCTGGAAAACTTCAAGGAGGATGGGTATTAGGTCTTCACTAAACGTTTGATGAAATTCAGCGGTGAATTCATCTGGTCCAGGGGTTTTGTTCTTAGAAAGTTTTTTTATTACCTGTTCAATTTCATTGCTGGTAATTGTTTTGTTCAGATTTTCTGTTTCTTCCTTGGTCAGCCTTGGAAGGTTGTATTTTTCTAGAAAGTTGTCCATTTCTTCTAGGTTATCCAGTTTGTTAGCATATAATTTTTCATAGTATTTTCACAGAATTCTTTGTATTTCTGTGGTGTCCATACTGATTTTTCCTTTCTCATTTTTGATTCTGTTTATTTGTGTAGACTCACTTTTTTCTTGATAAGTCTGGCTAGGGGTTTATCTATTTTGTTTATTTTCTTGAAGAACCAGCTCTTGCTTTCATTGACTCTTTCTATTGTTTTATTCTTCTCAATTTTATTTATTTCTGCTCTAATCTTTATTATGTCCCTACTTCTACTGACTTTGGGCTTCATTTGTTCTTCTTTTTCTTGTTTCATTAATTTTGAGTTTAGACTGCTTATATGGGATTGTTCTTCTTTCTTGAGGTAGGCCTGTATTGCAATATACTTTCCTCTTAGCATGGCCTTGGCTGCGCCCCGCAGATTTTGCAGTGTTGAATTACTGTTGTCATTTGTCTTTTTATATTGCTTGATCTCTGTTTTTATTTGGTCATTGATCCATTGGTTATTTAGGAGCATGTTGTGAAGGCTCCATGTGTTTGTGGGCTTTTTCATTTTCTTTGTATAGTTTATTTCTAGTTTCATACCTTTGTGGTCTGAGAAACTGGTTGGTACAATTGCAACCTTTTTTAATTTACTGAGGCTCTTTTTGTGGCCTAGTATATGATCTTTTCTTGAAAATGTTCCATGTGCACTTGAGAAGAATCTGTATTCTGCTGCTTTTGGGTGTAGAGTTCTGTAGATGTCTGTTAGGTCCATCTGTTCTAATGTGATGTTCAGTGCCTCTGTGTCCTTACTTATTTTCTATCTGGTTGATCTGTCCTTCAAAGTGAGTTGAGTGTTGAAGTCTCCTAGAATGAATGCACTGCATTCTATTCCCCCTTTTAATTCTATTAGTATTTGTTTCACATATGTAGGTGCTCCTGTGTTGGGAGCATAGATATTTATAATGGTTATATCTTCTTGTTGGATTGACTCCTTTATCATTATGTAATGTCCTTCTTTGTCTCTTGTGACTTTCTTTGTTTTGAAGTCTATTTTGTCTGTCAGAAGTACTGCTTTTTTCTCTCTACTAGTTGCATGAAATATCTTTTCCCATCCCTTCACTTTTAGTCTGTTTATTGGGTTTAAAGTGAGTCTCTTGTAGGCAGCATATAGATGGGTCTTATTTTTTTTATCCATTCAGTGACTCTATGTCTTTTGATTGTTGCATTCATTCAGTCCATTTACATTTAGGCTGATTATCGATAGGTATGTACTTATTGCCATTTCAGGCTTTAGATTCATAGTTACCAAAGGTTCCAGGTTACTTTCCTTACTAAGAGTCTAACTTAACTCACTTAGTATGCTGTTACAAACATAATCTAAAGGTTCTTTTCTGTTTCTCCTCCTTTTTCTTCCTATTATTAGGTATCAAATTCTATACTTTTTGTCTATCCCTTGATTGACTTTGAGAATAGTTAATTTAATTTTGCATTTGCTTCATAATTAGCTGTTCTACCTTCTTTACTGTGGTTTTATTACTTCTGTTGACAGCTCTTCAACCTTAGGAACACTTCCATCTATAGCAGTCCCTCCAAAATAGACTGTAGAGATGGTTTGTGGGAGGTAAATTCTCTCAGCTTTTGCTTATCTGGAAATTGTTTAATTCCTCCTTCAAATTTAAATGATAATATTGCTAGATAAAGTATTCTTGGTTTGAGGCCCTTCTGCTTCATTGCATTAAATACATCATGCCACTCCCTTCTGGTCTGTAAGGTTTGTGCTGAGAAGTCTGATGTTAGCCTGATGGGCTTTCCTTTGTATGTGATCTTATTTCTCTCTCTGGCTGCTTTTAATAGTCTGTCCTTATCCTTGATCTTTGCCATGTTTAATTACTCTATGTCTTGGTGTTGTCTTCCTTGGGTCCCTTGTGTTGGGAGATCTATGGATCTCCATGGCCTGAGAGACTATGTCCTTCCCCAGATTGGGGAAGTTTTCAGAAATTACTTCCTCAAAGACACTTTCTATCCCTTTCTCTCTCTCTTCTCCTTCTGGTACACCTATAATGCGAGTATTGTTCCATTTGGATTGGTTACATAGTTCTTTCATTCTTAGAGATCCTTTTTTCTCTCTGTGTCTCAGCTTCTTTCTATTCCTCTTCTCTAATTTTTATTTCATTTATTGTCTCCTCCACTGTTTCCAGTCTGCTTTTAATACCTTCCATTGTGCTCTTCGATGACTGGATCTCTGACCGGAATTCATTCCTGAGTTCTTGAATATCTTTCCATACCTCCATGAGCATGTTAATGATTATTATTTTGAACTCCCTTTCAGGAAGAGTCATGAGGTCCATGTCATCTTTCTCAGGAGTTATATTAATTTTACTCTGAACCAGGCTCCTTTGGTGTTTCATATTTCTATATGGCGCCTTCTAGTGTCCAGAAGCTCTACTCTCTGGAGCTGCTCAGCCCCTGATGCAATGTTGGGGGTCACAGGGGAGTGGTATTGGTGCCTCGGGGGAGGAAAGAGTTGTTTCCTGTTTCCCCACCTTTATGACTGCCTCCACTGCTTTAGCCAGTGGGCCGAGCACACAGGTCTAAGCCTCTATGCTTTGCATTTGTAGTTGCTGTAGACAGATCTTCCTTCCGGCTGGCCTAATGCCAGGGTAGGGTTTGCCGGTTTGCAAGCCAGGTGGGGCAGGCCGGGAGAAAGGCGCAGTAGCCTGCGTATCATGGAGGGGGTCCTTGGAGCTGTGTAGCCAGCCAGGGGGCTGGAGCACCTGGAAATCATGAAAACTCCCAACCTGCTGGGGAGAGTGCCCCTGGACAATTTTGTCTACCTGTCCTTTCTTGTGAGCAGTAAGCTCTGTGCAATCCTTGCCCCTTTAGCAGCCCTCTTGCTGTTAAGAAGTCTCTCAGACTGCTTGCCTTTCTTTTGTCCCAGAGAAGCCGGATATGGATTCCTGCTTTCCACAAGTGGCTGGAATCTCAGTCTCTGTTGGAATTCTCCTGGCTTAACTTTCCAATTCCCTAATCATGAGAGTATCATGAAAGCACCATGAAATGAAGGTTTGTGCTCCCAGAGCAGATCTCCAGAGTTAGGTATTCAGCAGTCCCAGGCCTCCACTCCCTCCCTGCTCCATTTCCCTTCCTCCTGCCAATGAGCTGGGGTGGGGGAAGGGCTTGGGTCCCGCCAGGCCACAGCTTTGGTACGTTACCCTGTTCGGTGAGGTCTGCTGTTTTCTCCAGGTGTGTGCAGTCTGGTGCAGTCCTCTTTCCTGTTGCTCTTTCAGGATTAGTTGTATTCATTATATTTTCACATTATATGCGGTTTTAGGAGGAAGCCTCTGTCTCACGCTGCCATCTTTAATCCTCCTGGGTGATGTGTGTGGGCATTCTTAACAAGCATGACAATTCCAATTAATATGGTCTAAATTGCACACAGAGCTTGTAGATGAGTTTATGGCTCCTTAAAACTAAAATGATTACAAACCATTCCAATGGGTAAGATCATGGTCTCATCCTTTCCAAATACAGTGACCTTTCATGGTCAGAATACATGTGGGAAAAGAAAAAAGAATCTAAGATACTCAGAGTTCATTTTGTAAAACATAATAAAAACCAGGGACCAAGCAACATTCTGAACAAGTGAGCAGCTCTTATTGAGACAACAATGAGAACTGATATGAAAATTAATACCCTAAGTAAAGTTAGTTACTTTAAGCTCATTTACATGATCAGCACCTTGGAGAGTCCACAGCAAGACCCCAATTGTTTGAAAATGAAAAAATTAGTAAATAAAAAGAAAAGAAAAGGTCAACTTGTGACCCATGACTTAGGAAATTATTCCATTGCTCCAGTAATCAGCCTGTCATCCAAATAATTCCTGCTCACTCATTACAGGAAATAATAATACAAGCCAAGTGTTTGTCTAAAGTTGTATGGCATTTTGACATGCAATAACTTGGCCTCTGACCTTCAGTAGTGGAGTTTCTAAGCATATGAGATTCTCTTAAATGTTTTTCCTAACATGATTGTTCGTATTAAGTCAGTAACATAGAAACATATGTCAACATATTCACTGCCCCCATTAAGAAAAAAAATCTTATAAAGAAATCAAAACGGATATCAAACCATTTCCACAGCTCGCAATGAAAAATATCTAGAGCTGAGCAGCAGGAAATCCTCATTTAGGCTCCAAGGAAACAGGGGATCTTGCATGTGGATAAAATGTTGACAACCAGAAATAAATACAATTGCTTAGTTCCCAAAGACATGTTCTTCTGTTTCTCAAAGTTAAATATTTAAAATACATTTCAACTTCAAAGAGGTGTTCTCTCAAACATTTCCTGACCACCCACAACTGACTTGGCCATGGCTCCTCTATGCTTAGTAGTCCAAGCACACCTATGTCATCAACTGTACAAAATATCCCTTTCCTTTGTATCAGAGTCACTGCACAGTTCTAAGGGCATTTTTTCTTTCCCCTCTTTGTTCTCCAGCAGCAAACACAATGCCTGGAACATAGCAAGCACTCAATGAATTGGGTGAGTGAAATGGTTAATGAAAGAATAGATGTTGTGGAGATGCCGGGTTGGAATCCACACTCCCAGGGGAAGTAAATGTTGTAACACTGCTTCTCCCGGGTTTGCACTGGGCAATGAGGAACCCACAAAGGGCTGTGCAACGTTGGACCTGTGGTGTGACACTTCCCAAACAGTTACTGTTTTCTCTTTCAAGTTGCCACTGTGCTCACTCCCCTTGTCAGCCTCCTTTGAGCAAATATACAGAGTTAAAGATGTTTGCATGCATCACAAAAAACCCCGCTTTAAGAAAGTTGGCAGAAATAGATTAAATCAATTATGCCAAAAAAAATTTAAGTAGATTAGCATAATTCCATCGTGTAGCTACATGGGAATGACTCAATTTACTTGATCATCTAAAAATATTACTTTGTTAAAAACACCATCAATAGTAATACTGTTGCAGAACACAATTAGAAATTTTCTCACATGTTAAATCTGCTGAATTTGTTTTACAAACTGCCAAAGGCAGTTTTTACTGCTGCTTGACGGGGTCTCATATTGCCATCTGCTTGTTCTAAGGTTCCATTTCCTCACCTGAGCTAAGGTAAAGCCCTTCAAATTACTACAGATTCTCCCATGTTTTTCTTCTCCTTTCATAAAATTAATCTTCCACAAATTCTGATTTGATCAAAATCCTAATGATAAAATATCTGTATAGGCTTATGGCTTCATGTAGTGAATACTGAGGGTGATGGATTTTAGAACCAAATAGGACTTCAGAGATGACTTAAATAGTCTAGAGTGATGCTTCTCAAGGTGGAACATGTTTCAGAATGAGTTGGAGGGCTCACTAAAATACAGATTCCAGGGCCCCACCCAGAGATTCAGGTCTAACAGGTCTGAGGCAGGGTCCAGGAATGTGCATTTAGAACAAGCCCCTAAGTGACACTGAAGGTGCTGGTCTGTGGACCCCCTTGGAAAAGCTCTACTTGCATCTGCTCTGCTTTACTCAGCTTCCTCTTAAATTTTCATTTTACCAAAGGGTTTGATAACTGTACTCAGCCTTCTACTCTGACCCTCTTGGATTACAAAGAAGGAAGCTGAGCCCTGGACAGTCAGGACACCTGACTAGTGGGCCAGCACTCCGTCCTGATACGATGCTTCATCACGCTTCCCACCCGGCATAGAAGGTTCCTACTACAGTCCTCCCTTAACCTGTCCTTTCTGCAACATAACCAACCTCTCAGCAGTTCTGCATAAGCTGGGTGGTCTACCCTTCTCCAAATAAAACAGGATCATTTTTTTACTTCAGGCCTCTTCTAACACCATTCTTTTTTCTGCCCTACATTCCCAAATGCTTAGTGTAATTATGTTCCCAACAGTTTGAACTGAACTCAGTATTTTTGGACCTTAGTCCTTTCCTCTGCATGGATAGCACGCCTTCCACCTCAACATCATCTAGAACTGTGCCACCTCCAAGGTCCTTAACTCCAACACACATACTGTTTTGACCACAGCCTCCTAGGCTTGATAACCTCTAGGCTGCTGCCCCTTCTTGCATCTTACTAGGCACTTCGGGTAGCGCGTCCTGGAACTGTGCTGACCACCCCACCCAGACTGGGCAATGCTTCACCAGCATCCTCACCAGGGCTCCTTCACTTTCTGCCAATCCCCATCACAGAGTTAGTGTTTTAAAAACTGTTTTTTTCTATTTTCAGTCCTCCAAGCCTTTTGGCTATGATCACATTATCATGTTGATTGGACTTAACTAATACCCTCAGCTAGATTTTCCTACCACAAGCAGCCTATTCTTCATGTCTATTTGACTCTCAAGTTTCCAAAGAGATTCTTCAGGAATTCCCATAATCTTGAACCTCCAAATCTGCCCCAATGCTTCCCATTTCCAGAAATGCCATTACCTCTAAGGCAAAACACAAGATCAGAGCACATGTCCTGGCTGGACCGAGGGGGATTAGCATGCCACACTGTGGAATTTGGACTTTATCTAGTAGGCATTTAGAAACCATGCAAAGTTTTGCTTTAGAAAGATCATACTGGTGGCTATGAGAGGAATGAGCTAGGATGGGGACATAGGCAGATAAACAAGAGAGACTCAACAAAGGAGATGAGGGAGAACAGAGTCAAGAATTGCTAAATACTGTGCTTTGCACGTAGTAGATACACAAAAGATATAAATTGAACTAATCTGGCTGTGATTCTGAGAAACACAATATAGAAAAATATTTACTAAACTTAAGAAAATGCACAGCTGAGAGCAAGAATTTGCTATCTCTTTTCATAAGGCAAATGAAACCTATTATGCAATGGACAGATGGTGCAACTAGATATGAAATGAAATTAGCAATGATGAAACCCAGATGGAAATGAGGGAAAGGTCAGGATGCCAAGGGTCAGAGGAATTTGGCTCCATATTGTCTCGTTTCATAAAGGACTGAGGTCATAGCTTAGTGGCTTTTACTGAGGGGATGTTGTAGGACTGTTTATTGTGCCCAAGAACAAAATACTTACCCAGGGTTGTTCAAAGCTATAGGTACGTCGCCGATCTTCTACATCCTCATCCTGCTTTGCTTGCTGAAATTCTTGCCGTAGACGCTGTATCCGATCATGGTTGCTAGGAGCTGATCTGTTGCTAAAAGCGAGAAGGGGCAACAATGAACACCCTTCAGAAATACAATCTGTGAATCATAGTTGCTAGGGAAAAAATGGCAGTTTGCTGTGAAATGATGCTGTTTTAACAGGAAGTGAATTTTCAGAACAATATCTGGGCATTTAAAAATGTGTTTTCACTTTCTTATGATTAAGTCTTACTGAAGTTATTTCAGACAGATATTCAAGAGGGCAAGCAGGAGTTTTAGACCTCATTTCCTTTCTGTAATCTGGCAAGGTGTTGGCAGCAAATTTTTGGAAAGGACATTGCATTAAGTCAGAAATATCAGGGTCCAGTCCTATGTACTCCACCTTCTGAGGCTAAGGCATTTAATACTTCTGAGCTGTGGTTTCTTTAGATATATCCAATAGACATAATAATCACTTTTGCTCAAAATATCATAGCCGCAACAATCAAGTGAGATAACACCATATAATATTGTCTCACACATGTGCAGTATTACTTTCTTAATGCTGTTATCTGAAGTTCCTATTTATGAGTTATCAGCATAAATGAAAAGCATTTTTGAAATAAATGCAAGTGGTAGTTTGATTTAACCAGTTGGTTAATAATAATGTAGCCTTCTTTTTTATAGCACTGAATTTTGCTTGATCCTCACAAAAAGCTTTAAAAAAGGTACAGAAGGTAGTATTTCTCCCTCCCTCCCTCTGTCTTACCCTTTCTCTTTCTCCACACACACAAACACACACATACATGCTTACAAATGTAGAAACTAACATTCCAAGAAGATGAGGGATTTGTCTGAAGTCTCCCAGCTTGCCAGTGGGGAAAATGAGCCCAGAATCCAGATTTTTCTCATGTTGAATCCAGTGCTCATTTCACTATGCTATGCTACATCACTTAGCAAAACATTCAGACTCCATTCCTTCCCTTATAAAGTCATATAAAATTTAAATACAGTATTTTGCAAGAGTTGTAGGGCTGACCAAAATTAAATCAGCCTTAAACTTATAGCACTGTAGGTCTATTTCTTTTCCTGAGTGTTGTGTCCTGCAAGGAAAGCTACTCAAGCACATTAGGCACATACTGTCTCCCCAACAAAGCCTCAAACCTGAATATAAGACCGAGTCTTAAATTTCTCATACGTACTCTCCAGGCTGTGAGCCATCAGGAAGATCAGGTCTCTTCACTGAATGCATGTTGCCCTGCATATCTGAGATTTTTTGGCTACATACCCTCGGGGCAGTATCATTTGTGAGAAGTCGTTTGGAAAGAGAGTCTGTCATAGTGGAGTTTAAAACACTCAAATTAGCGTCTCTTCACACAATTCCAGGTATTTTGAAGAATCCAAAAGGTTTAAAAATTGCAAATGTTTGCATACAGAACCACAATATTAACATCTTCCAAGAACATAGTATGGTATTTCATCATTTAATCTACTGGGGGGTCCGGTCCCTATCACCTTTATGTTACTATCACTTTCATTAGGGTTTCTGGAATATCCTGTCAATGCATTCCATTTGATTACTTACCCAGCCAATAAAAGCTTGTCTTCCCTGTTCTTCTGACAAATCTTTTTGAGGTGATCACCTTGAGAACTTTCAGGTTACTGGATCTACAAAATGTGCTGCCTGACAACATGAGGTTTCAGCACACATTTGGATATAGCTGCAGAATTCACCCTCCACACTCTTGAGCAAGCAGATTGTTATCTCCATTGGCTTTAAAAAACATATACAGCATCCTATATTTTTGAACCCATAACTTTTCAAAAATGGCTTCCACTGGCCTGCCCTATCTATGGAAATCCTTGTTCTCCATGTGAAACAGTGATGGTGTGGGCATGAAGAGAGAGTCATCAGAGAGATAGGAAAGTGAACATTCATTAATCTCACTGCCATCTTTCCAGCTGTGCCTTCTTTATTCCTGGAATTCTGCGTAGCTTTTAATAGAAAGATTGTAGGAAGCCTGACTGACCAAGTATTTAACAAGTCTAACTAGAAATATTTCCCTTATTGCTTTCACATGGCATAGACAGTTTTAACCCCATAATTATTATGTTCATGAAGTCTAAACCATTGGTGAAAGTGGACCTCCTAGCATTTGTGATTAAAGTACAATCTCCCAACAAGGGAAGTTGACCTAGAGTCCTTAATTTTAAATTCTGCTGACCTCGATGTTTTTTCATAATATAAGACAAGTTCTGGAAGTTACTTCAGTCTGTATTTCCAAATCTAAGCAGCCGGTGAGCTGATCATTTCACTCTTTTCCTGTGTTTCCTTTCTTCACATGCTCTAGAGAATGTCAGCAGCTTGCCTACAGCTAGCAAAGCTGCTGCTCTAAGGGTTAAAACTGGGAAATGGGCTTCAAGGGTTTTCATGACTGATGGTAACTTCCAAGCATTGGAAGGCTGTCAAGATCCTTGGGAAACAAGGGTTGGCATCTGGAGATGAAATCTTGGCTTCACGAGACGGAACCACTGCAACTACCCAGTTCTGTGTCTCAGGCCAGGATGGGTCCATAATTCAGATTTGGACTTCCTAAGTTTTAGGTTAGCTCTTCGGCCAAGAAAGGCAAAGGAAATTTTAAATATTCATTATCATTAGTGGCTAATGCCTACATACTCCAATCAACTTATATTTAGGTCCACCGCCAGCCTAAAGTTTCTCATTATTTTTGGTGAGGAATATAAAAAAGATACCACCTAAGTTGATCAGACAGGCAAAAGAGACAATAAAACTCTTAATGAGAAGTCAGGAAATTATAATTTACTGATTGTCCACAGAAGGAAGGGATGATGAAGGGGAATTATAAACATACTTTTTGTGTAAAAAATCCATGCAGACAGATGTAGAATGGTTTAAGTCTAATACTAACACTTAACCTCCCCTTATAAATTAGGATTTTCAGCCCAAATGGAACTTTCTTCTATAAAATATGTGCATGTTTGTTTAATTCTATTTAGCAGAATGAAGAAGGTTGTCTGGGTTCAGTGATGACCTGGGATATTTTCTAACAGGGCTAGGAAAGGGGACATTGGATCACACACTACAGAAACTCCTAACCCAGTGTGCACAACATAACCCTGACTTAGATGGAACTCACACCAATCCCATCCATATTTACCAGGGGGATTACACCCTCTCCTGCCAGAGGTATATCTTTCAGTGTAGCAGGCTCTAGACCTTTCAGATAAGACTACTGCAACATGCTCTGCAGAAGCGTAATGGGGCAATTCACGCTAACTGCAGCACAGACCCTATCTGCAGGTAAACATGGGAGCCTGGCCTGCACCTGTGCCCCACTGCATGCCAATTTCACCACCTCCTTTGGAGGCACAGTGATGGAGAGAAGAGACTTCACAACAGTGGTTCTCATGGATGCACATGGTGTTCATGAGAATCACCATGAGCGCTCATTTAAAAACCTGGTTGACAGAGACTCCCAGTGAGATACTCAGATCCAGTCAATCTAGGGCAGGGCCCAGGAATCTACATGTACTTGAAAGCATGGCGGGTGCTACGCAGACAATACTTTGAAAACAAAGCCTGCAGGCTTCATAGTTGGGACAAATTCAAATGCCTGCAGGACAATTAACTAGAGTGAAGAAGACCCCACTGTACTGGGAGCTCCTGTATCTAATCTGTGACAAATGGGAGCATTACAGTTATTCTGGAAGGCAAGGCCCTCACTTGGTTTCAGTCCATGATTTCTAGGAAGGGATGTAGACCTGGTGCTCCAATTTTTTAAAAGAGAAGTCAGACTTCAGTTTTCCTCCCATATTTTAAATGTTAGTTTATTTTAATTTTTTAGTCCTAGGTGAGCCAAAAAAATATATAGGTCTGTGGCTGGCTAGCTTGCAACCCCTTCTTCATACTCTACAGATGCTGCCTGTTTTATATGTTGCTTTTCAAGGTTTTTTACGTTCACTGCACCAAGATAAGGCCAGTGGTCCCCTAGTAACATTCCCAAGAAATAAATATTGAAAAAAAGAAAAGACAATGGGCATTTTCCACATAGTCTTGCTTCTCCGAAGCTGTGTGTGCCTTCAGATCTCACACCAGGTATACTGCCCTGTAGGCTGGAGCTCTAACCTACCTTCTGCATCCATGAGAAAGAGGAGTTTATGATGTGACTGATAATTCTTTATGGACTAAAAATACTTCCACATTTGCAATCTTAATTATGCAAAAGAAATCTGGAAACTGGAATCGAGGGCATGGTTTTAAGATCCAGAATTCAGTGGAAGGGAGAACCACCACTCATTTTCTTCAACACACAGATAACTGTCTTGGTGTTCACCACCTGCCCATAGAAGGAAGAGGGAACGTAGATGGAAGGGGGGGAATGCATGGTGGCAGGCTTTCTGTGCTGCTCAGAGGGGGAGAAGACTGGATCCTCTAGGACAAGAGAAGTCGCCAAGGAAGAGAGGAGAAAGCTGTCCATACCTTTCTGTCGTACCTTCTGCTTTTCTTTTTATCTTTCTAATTCCACCACTAAGTCAAAAAAATCAGATTCCACTCCCATAAGGCCTTTCCTAATTTTTACTTTCATGTGACAATCTTTTCCTTTCATCAATAATAATTGTCCTTTGACCCAAATACTGTTTTACAGTGTTCATAAAACTTCCATGCGGTGTATGTGTTTCTCTTTCTTAAGTTTATGCCTTCATCATAACCATTTCACATGTACAGGGTACATTTTGTGTGTTGCATCATTTTGGCAGGTGAATTGTTCAGCAAATATTTGATATGGACAGACTTTAAGGTGGCTCCAGCATCCCCCTCCCCTGGCGTTCACACCTTTGTGCCACCCTCCATGTGGGCAGAGACTGTGACATGTTTCCATCCAACAAAATGCAGCAGAAGTCAAAGAAAGTTTATGATCACACTTCTGTGATTACATAAGAAGACAGTGCCCATCTTGCTGGTCTGTATCTCTCCTTTCTGGCTTTGAAGAAGGAAGTTGCCACAGATTCTACAGCTGCGAAGAACAGAAATGCTGTCAACAAGCCCAGGAGCGTGGAGGTGATGCTTCCCTAGCAGAGCCTCCGAGTGAGCAGCCAGCCTGGGTGCCACCTTGATGAGACCCTGAGGGGTGGAGTCAGCTAAGCCAGGCTCCAGACCCATGGAAACTGACAGAGTAAGCGTGTGTTGTTGTAAGCTGAAAAGTCTATGCTAACTTGTTATGCAACAATAGAAAACTAAAACCACTGATGTCTGCCCTCGCCATGTGACTTGATTTGGCCAAGAGGATCTTAGTGGATATGACTCAAAGAGGGCTCTGAGGTATGATTGCACGGTGGGTCTGCCCTCGCGTTCTGATGCAACAGAAGATAACAAACTACTTTTATCTTCCTCCCTTAAATATGCATGTAGACTCCCTTCCTCACTACTACCTCCACAACACTTTGAACAATGTTAGGGGGTTGTACATACTTCTTAAATGAGGTGGAGTGGCCTATAAGCACAAAGACCTATGCCCTGCCCACAGTTACAACAAATATTGCCCACTGCAAATGCATGTTGGTTAGAAGAGCAGAATCAAAGAGAGGAATCATATTTTATGAATGAATTTACCACTATCACTTACGTGGTTAGTCACTCCAAAGTTCTAGTCTCTGAAAAACTGTGCAAAGTAAATACTATTGCAGAAGATGTTGCTGAAAAGTGGTCATTGCCCAAAGTTAACACATGAAACCAACTGCATGTGCTTTCCGTTGAACACCAGTATGGAGCCAAGAACACGCTGTGGAAGTCTTAACCCAAGCACTGAGAGTACTCCATACATCAAGCTCCCCACCACTGTACCCAGAACACCCTGCTTTGGCTCAGTGGTCTCTGAAAGTCAGCCCTCATGAGGCCAAAGCAGTGGTGAGGATGTTTGCCTGGAGTGTTGAAACAGCTGCCAACAAGGTCATTCTGTTGAACTGAATCAAGGGCTCACTCCTAGTTTCTCCTCTGGCAGAGATTGGGGACCTGCTAACACCTGGGTCAACACACAACTCACAGGATGATATTCCTGGTTAAAACTGGTCTTCTCTAGTTTGCCGAGGGTCAGGAACTTTGATGGCTGTCAGAGCCCCAATCTACCAAACAATAGGTACACAGTAAAGATTATTTCAGCCATACCAGCTCATATTTTTGGCCTTTTCATTTTTGATATATATTTTTTCATCCCGAGCACATTACTTTTGGCCTAAGCACAAAATTCTGTTTCAAATGCTGGTAAATTTTACACCTAAACTTGGTTTCTAGTTACTGGTGATGGAAAAGTAGATTACTCTTTTCCTAATTAAAAAAATATTAAAGTCAATTTCCAAATTATATCTGAGGTCTTGGAAATAGTGCAGCTCCACACTTGAAGCTTTTTCCTGTCAACGTATTTCCACCATGCTCTCAGGTACAACATTCTGCGCACACACCAGAAGGGAAACATGGACCTCTGCTCACTGCCAACTTCTCTGCTAAGGAACTCCTTGTCCTCCACCTGCCAGTGCTTCAAAGTCCTTCCAGGTTCTGGGATTCCACAGTCAAAACTTCTGAAACATTAGTGTGGTCTATATCACAGCACACTTACAAAGGGAAATACAGTATGTTAAACCTTCCAGGACTCCATTCATTCCTACTCAAATATCCTGCTTTCTTGAACTCTGATTTTTCCAAGGCTTGAGAATGTCTTTAGGTAACAACTCAACCTTCCCAGGGGATCCCTGTGTTTTGTGTACTTATTTAAGGGAGATGTATCTCTTCATCGACCTCCTTGGTAGCTACACAGATGGAAAGACTAAAGACCTAGTACATTATGTCAACAACCCATTCTTCAAGAGTACTATTATTTTTTGAAAGATTCTCATTGGAGATACATTAGAGTTATTTCTCATCCTTGCCCAATGGCTAACTCTTCTTGCATCCTAGGAAAGGAAAAATTTTGGTCCCTTTATTTGTATCAATGGCAAGTCTCAAATTCAGCTATTTCATGGATGTCACTTAAAACAGACACCAGGACTGGAGGAAGCAAAAAGTGACACTGGAAAAAACATATGTAGGGCAGACCTGTCACACAGCTGTAGAAACAGGCAGCTAGCAGTGGCCATGAGCGTTTCAGATCATTAGGCAGTGTCTTACTGGGATGTCATGCATGGATGTACAGAGTTGTAATCCTTTCACAACAGACAGATTGTCAGCATGATAAAGTGGATACAAACAAGTTCCTGACCAGGTATGACTAAAGAGTTAGGGGGAGAAATGACTCTGAACTCAAAAGAATGCTAGCACAGCTACCAGGAGCTGGTGTCATTCGAACATTACAGGTTAAGTAACACTCTTCCCACTTAGATATTTCTCTACACTGATTAGCAATTCCATAAACTATTCCTGATCTTGTAATGACCAAACAGTTATAATCTACAGATGTCAGAACTGAGTTCTTAATTGCTGTAAATTAGTGAGCAAACACAGGTTCCTCATTAAACCCATTATACCTCGTATGTTAAAATGGAGCACTTGTCATGTTTTCTTCCCTGGCACTCAAATCAGGGGCATGCTTTGTAAAATCTTAGGTACAGAGAAGCAGAAAGATATTGCTAGGGTGTATGAAGCAGGCTCCTGTCCCTGATCGTATGCTTATTCTTGGGGAGAAAACCTTTAAAAGGCAATGAATTTGTTGTTGAAATTTTTAATGATGAGCTACACCACACTTCCACCTTTGCTTTAAGAGAGTACAGTGGTGTCAAGCCTCTGGGGAAAGCTTTTGCTTCTCTAAGGGGAATCTAGAGTGGTTCCTCCCTTGGAACAAAGAATTTGCCTTCTGTTCTCTGTGCAGGTGAAGAAGCGTAAATTGCTAAGTTAAAAGGGAAGGCAGGAACAGACTAGAATGCTGTGGAAAAACGAACCTGGATTTTCAGATTAGGTAAGCACTGTAGCAACCTGGCTGAGAAGGCTGGGACTTTCTACTATGGCTCGCTCTCCCAGACTGGAAGATTTATGAGGAATGGGGGGAAAGGGTGGGAGGGTTAAACCAAGAAATGTATCAATTACCAAACTACAAATAAAAATAGCTCCTTTGCACAAGCTACATTAAGTTTTATCAGCAAGTATCTTGGGGTTTTACTCAAACCACAGGTCATAAATTCACAGTAAATCCCCCATATGTTCACCAAACACCTGAATTCAATTTCTCGTTTGGCTGTGAAGTAGGAATGTGGTGCTCAAATTAATTATACATGCAAAGTTAGTTCCCAACAAGGGCAGCTTTTTTGTAATGCTGAAGGGTATTTATAATACCTGAAATTTGGAGATAGGTCTGTCTTCAATCTTAGCATTTTTGTATTGGTATGTAGGTATGAATTCTCTCTTCCAAGTTTGAACAGTGAAAAAATAAAGTTTGTAAATACCTTGTTATAGTAGCTGCCTTTTTCTATAGATCACCCCAGACATATGTGAGATGTAACAATAGCCTTAATATTTACTTTAAGGTTTTTAGACAACTATTTCTGTGGGTATGTACAAATCACCTTGAATTATAGAGAAAGTCTAAAGTGAGAGTAAATGGCTGTGTTTATATGTGTCTGTGTACTTGCGAAATGAGCTACTCAGGAAATATCTTGTCATTTTCAGTTTATTTTCACAGTTTTACTCATCATCTGTAATATGAAAAGAATTAGAAGAAACTTATGCAAATCCCAAAGGCATGCACTTTCCTCAGCTGATAGAATGCATTTTCAGAATCTGACACTCATGATTTGTTGTCCATTTCACACCAATTTCAGTGTAATAAATCATAACAAATTAAAAACATACAGTGATGTTCTCTGGGTTAAAAAGGTGGTCACCAAAAGCTGTTAATACTGCATTTGCTTCTGATGTGATGAGTCACAGGGATGGTCAGCTCTCTCCATCAGAAAGACTCAGGACAAGATCACCCTCCAAGTCCCTCTGCAGTCATTCAGTAACAGGGCTATCATTTTATAAGCAGCAAAATCTCAAGAATGTACCCCTCGCCCCATTTTATTACTATCATTACTCTTCCTTATTAGCCTGTCACTGGTCTTAGGCAGGAGTGAGAAAAATTTAGCTTTACTTTTTAAAGGGGAATTCCTCCAGCTACAAAGAACATATATGTGCACAGACATACATAATTTCAGGACCCAACAATAAATACAGGAAAAAAGACATCCTATTGTGAGTCTGGGTAGCTTTTCCTGACCAGTAAATCTCACAGAAACATTCCAAGTTGGTGTGCACCCAACAGATTGCTAAATCTACTGCAGTCACACCTCCAACAAGGCATTTGCTTAAAGCTCGGCACCAAAGAAATATTACTTAGCAAGCTTTTTAAAAAGTATCAGTATAAAACTAATGACTGAAGTTTTTGTTTCAGAAATCATATTCTAATAAAACATATTAGCTAATGGCCTTCAGAGTTCGTGAGAGTGAACATTAGAGCCTGAAACCACAGAGATGGCTCCAAATTCCAGGCCAGGTCTCCACAGGCCCCTGTGAGGACAATGGGCCAAGGGTGGCAGGCAGAAACAAAGGTCCATGCCTCGTGAACCTTCCTGACTCCCTAGTAGGCCGCTCTGCATTGCTTTAAATGAATAAATGATGGCAGAGAAAATGTTTTCCAGGTATACCTATGAATTTAAAGGCATTCTTGAAAATAAAATATCAGTGCCCCAAAGAAACCACATAAGTCATTTTTCTTTGCACAATGCACGAAGCAGTTGTAATTTTGGGTTAATGCCCAAAGTGTATCTACTCTTCATAGATAGTGTGATTTTTGCAAACCAGTAAGTGGCAAGGACGTATGAGGTATTCTAATAGGTTAGAGAGTCGAAGAAAGTTTATGGGTTATATTATCCATTCAGTCAAACCATTGGGGACACAAAAGTTAGCCAATTGTGGCCCACAGTTACAGTCTGTGCTTTAAACTAAAATATATATTTGGATGTCTGAATAAAGAACAAAAGGAATTTCATGTTATAGGTGAAAATCTTGAACTAAAAGAAGACAAATCAGGGATACATTATGAAAATTTCAAATAAAAAAGCAATGGGATTAAATTACAAAACCTGATGGGTTTTGATGACAAAATAAAACGATTATCATGTTCTTTTTCATATTAGAGAGGTTTTATCATACAAGCATAGAAACTAATTATGGAGCCATTATTTTAATTCTTTAATCATGAAATGATTACATAGAATTCAAGGCTAACTTTTTTTTTTTTTGCATTCTCTGTCTCTAATGACAACATAAGTGCAAAATACCATATGAAGCTAAGCTATGGCTTCTTTTTACGATAAAACCTCCAATGCAATAATGCAGTGCTAAGTACTCAGGACATAATTCTAAGTTATGGCTAAATTCTATGTGGCTTTCCTGAAATGACTTAAAATGGAATATAATGTCATGGGAAATACAGTACCTATAGATTTCATGAGTGGCTGACTGAAATGTTTTTGAGATCCACAATAAAATAAAATAAAAGCAGAAGCATACATTAATTAGTTTTCTAAAAAACAAGAATATTGGATGTGCCCAAATGAAGAGTTTGCATAATTATTGATTTCTGAACATGTTAACAATCATTAGAATATTTTTCTTGACTGATCGTTTTTTTAAACCCCTCTTTATGCTCTTAATTAATATCATAATTATAGGTTGATAATTTTCTAGGCTTTTCTTTTATTCATGATTTGGTGATGTCCCAACTTATAAATGATTTATCTGGATGTAGGGAATAGAAGAGACAGAAATGTCAATCAGTTTAACTTCCCATTTCATGTTCAGCTGAATTATTGGATGTGACTATATTGGTTTGGTAATACTGACAGATTTTGAAAATGGCTTGAATCATTCTTATGTAAATTACATTTTTTCAAAGTAATATTTAATGTGTATAGTTCATGTTTTTAAAATGTTACCTGAAAGGCTTAAAATAAAAGGATTTTCTGCTTTATCATACATTGTTCCTCTGACCACCCAATCCCCGAAAAAACACTTTCAAGGCTTTTAACTATTTTCTGTATTTCTTTTTAATGCAACCTGAGATACTCAGAATGAATCGATCATAATTTCCGGTTCATGATGCTGCTCTTGTGAGTGATTCTGCATGGCTCACCCTCTTTTATTTAGTTAGTGATTTTTAATATTCAATACTCAATATTTAATACTCAATAATTTAAATACTTAATACTTGATAATTACTCAACATTATTTAAATTATCGACATGAACCATTACACAAAACAAAAACTAGGGATTTAACAATAATCCATCTCTAACCAAATCACCAAATATGTAGTATTCAACTACATATTTCTGAATAATATATCTCTGCTACATTAATGTTAAACATTATCTGCTTATGTCCTATGAAAGTAAGTGTAGCACTAGCTCTCTGACATACTGCAATCCCCAAGCCCACTCCCAATTCTCATCCCCCTGTCCTCCTGATATATTTAAAACACAATTTTTAAATGATATTTTTAGTGTTAACATTATTTATGTAAATACTGCTAACTGCTACTGCAAGTGGAGCACTATGGATCACATTTCCTTTCTTCTGTGACATGCTTGGGGTTTTTCTTTCTTTTGCTTAGTTTTCTTAGAGCATGTCTCTAATTTTTTCCACCTTTTGCAGTCTTTTTTTTTAAGACTTTTTTTTAGAGCAGTCTTATGGTCACAGTGAAATTGAGAGAAAGGTACAGCAATTTCCCATATACCCTCTGCCCTGACACATGTATACTTCCCCCATAATAAATGTCCCCCACCAAAGTGCTACATTTTTCACAGCTCATGAATTGCACTGACACATCATTATTACCCAGGTCCACAGTTTACATTAGAGTCACTCTTGGTGCTGTACATTCTATGGGTTTGGACAAATATATTATGACATGTATTTATGATTATAGTATCATTTGGGGTATTTTCACCACCTTAAAAATCCTCTGTGCTCCACCTATTCATCCCTTCCTTTCCCACACTCACTGGTAACCACCGATCTTTTTTGCTGTCTCCATGGTTTTGCCTTTTCCATAATGTCATGTAGATAGAATCATACAGTGTGAAGCCTTTTCAAATTGGTTTCTTTCACCTAGTAATATGCATTTAAGTTTCCTCCATGTCTTTGATGGTTCATTTCTTTTTAGCTCTGAATATTCCAGTATTGGAATATATCTACCAAACTGGATCTACTACACTTTATTTATGCATTCACCTATTGAACAACATCTTGGTTGCTTCCAAGTTTTAGCAGTTATGAATAAAGCTGCCCTAATCATTTGTGTTTTGACCTAAGTTTTGACTCTTTTGGATAAGTACCAAGGGGTATGAATGCTGGATTTTATGGTAAAAGTATGTTTAATTTTTAAAAAGATTGGCAAACTTTTGTGTTCCAAAGTTCCAAAGTACCTGTGCCCTTCTGCATTTCCACCAGCAATGAATGAGTTCCTGTTGCTCCACACCCTCGCCAGCATTTGGTGGTGTCAGTGTTCTGGATCTGGGCCATTCTCATAGGTGCATAGTGGTATCTCGCTATTGTTTTAATTTAGATTTCCCTAATGACATGTGATGCAGAGCATTTTCACATGCGTATCTGCCATCTGTATATCTTTTTTTGGTGAGGTGTCTGTTAAGGTCTTTGGCTCCCCGCTTTT
This sequence comes from Manis javanica, assembly GCF_040802235.1. Classification (NCBI taxonomy): domain Eukaryota; kingdom Metazoa; phylum Chordata; class Mammalia; order Pholidota; family Manidae; genus Manis; species Manis javanica. The sequence goes on along the minus strand of NC_133157.1, from coordinate 99,415,551 downwards.
TAATATTGAGTTGTTTTCCTAGAGGTGACTTTTAGGAGATCTTTGTATATTTTGGGTAATAGTTCTTTATCAGGTAATTTTTTGCAACTATTTTCTCCGTTTCTAAAGCCTTTTAATATACATTTCCACAATATCAAACTGATCATAGTTTATCAGTTCCAATTTTTTTCCTGGAGCCCTCCAACTCAGACGTTCTTCCTGAAAGCTCCATTCTGCACAGGTTCTCTAGTGCTCAGCACCTCCTGGCACCTCTATGTCATCATCCTGGGATGTCAGGGCACACATTTTGCAGTTTCCTCAAAGGGAATGTATGAGAGGCAAAATATTTCATACTTATCCATGCTTAAAATACATTTGTTCCACCATTACCATTCATTGACAGTTTGGTTAGGTATGAAATTGCAGTTAGAAAACTACCTTCTAAAGTTTCAAGTATGGTTATGCTGGACCTCCCAGGATGAAGTTTTGATTTTCTTTCTTTCCCACTATATTGTTCTTTCTCTTATATCTCATGTTTTATTGCTTTTCAGTAAATTTCTTCCACCTTATCTACCAAGCTGTCTATTGTGTTTCTTAATACTACTCATATCTACTTTTTTCCAAGAGCCCTTTCATATTTTCTTATAATCCTTTCTAACTGTCTCCTGTTCATATGTGGTGACTGCAGTCTCTTGTTTCATGCTGGGTGTTAATTAGAATTTTAAAATATTTTCTCTTCTCTTCCCTTCTTTGTATTTTCCATTTTTTCCCAAATTCTTAAGTTTGTTGCCCTTGTTTTAGTCACTGTCTTCCATAATTAAGGCTTTCCTCAAACGTTTGATATGCTTGCCCGACCTTTCATGTTCAAGCGAGAGGCTGAGTTGTGTGTATAGGTGGGGCTTGTGAAATGGAAGCCATTACTCCAGCAAGTCTACAGCTTAGAGAACCACTTTTTTGGTTAGGGATACCTACATGTCGGTGTGTGAGGGTCCTTCTCTGGGGCCATTCAGCTTCTTCAGGAGAATCCACTAATCTTTGGTCTGGGATCAATCAATTTGGATCTTGACATTCTGGTAATACATGGTAATTATTCTGTCATCATGTGTGGTAATAAAAACATACATCCATTTTCACAAAAAGAGAGCTAATGTTCCAGTTCTAAAACTTTTTGTTGTTTTGGGGTGAGTTGCAACAGGAAAAGAGAAGAAAGTATCTTTATTCTCTATCTTAAGATTGGACTTTCTAAATTGTATTATTCTTAATTCTCAATTATTTTCAAATAGATCAAGTATATTTTCAAGAATAAAATAAGTATATGGATACTTATGTCATTACTTTTTTAAGTATATGAAAGACATTATATATAAATGTTCCAAATGATAACAGATGTTGGTTAAAATAGAATATCTACAGTGGTCCCCAACAGCTTTAGGATTATTTCTATATTACTTTAAAAAATATGTATACACACACACACACACACACACATATACATATACATATAACTTTTTAATAATATGTTTATATATGTAATATGCTTATATATTCATACATGCTAATGTATGTAAACATATATTATATGTGTGTGTATACTTTTAAAATATGTACACTTATTAATTGGAGATTAGCATTGAATATATAATCTACAAAGCTCCAAATACATAAAAATCCTATTTTTATGATTTAGCAAAGTCCTTCAAACTTTTTCCTCCAACATATATGCCTTGGCATTATACTCTAAGTAGTTTTCCTTTCTTTGACATGTGATGAAATTCACAGTTTGGCTTTAGATGTTTATTATATAAGTTTACTTCCACTGGTTAATGCGATAATTATGATTTATAAGTTTTAATCCTCTGTTTCAATATGTGCTGGCCTCCACTCTTAATTCCCCTACTAAACAGTGAATAGCTCCCATTCAGATCTCTTAAAATTAGTCCACTGGCCATGACCCTCCTGGCAAAGAACGTTTCATGACTCTTCCAGCAGTGCAGTCCCGCCATAGCTACAGAGGCATGTTTACAGGACACAGTCCGGGATCTGAGCACATCCCCACTCCACACAAAGCTGGTGTTATTTTCTAAGAGGCATCATGGTTTTGTAGTTAGAACATGTGAGTTAATATAAGCAAACTGAATCTGGCATAAGATCCCAAATAACCATAGTCTTCGAAGGACCAACTGATACTCTGATCAAAAGTCTTACCAAGGCCCTTTCTGCTTGCTTGCTTCAGTCTATGTGTTTGAAGCCCTTTCAGAAAGTATTGAAGTCTCTTTCCATCTTGGAAAGAAGGAATAAAGGATATCATTTAACTTTTTTAAAAGTTTTAAGATTCTCATGACTTTTGGTTCTCATTACCAAGTACAAGGAAGAAATTGAGCTGAATGTTTTCCTACTGACTACAGGATATTACCCAAAAGTTCTTTTGCTGTCTCACTGTAGTTTTTTGATAAACTCCCAAGAGTAGCGCCCTTGCAGGCATCTACCTTTTTCTACTAAAAGCGTAATTTGCAAACACATTGGCTAATTGTGGGTTTGCTTGGTCGACTTCTAGTTAATTGAGACTTTACTAAACCATATTACTTAAGCATGATTTAAAAATTATACTGTAGCTGAATAAAATGAAAAAAATCTTTACTTCTTTGTGGGCACAGTATTCATAGAAGAGATTCTTTTGTCTAATTTAACATTTTCTCTCACTTTCAGGGATTTTCAAATTTCTAATAATAAAAATCAATACCATTTAATTCCAGGCACAAATTGTTTTAAAATGTAGATTAGAAACCTTCTGACTTTCATAAGTTGATTCATATCATCACATTTTCACTTTTTTATGCCTACAATGTTCAAAGACTGTAATTTGACACTTTACTAACAACTTTCTTCTTTTGGGAAAAATATCTCCATTTAACATGTTTGTAGATTTTAATAAAGGTTTGTTTTTCTGCAATAAACATATTTTTTTGATCTTTCAATTAATACCAAAGAGGTGGAAAACTACCCAGGCAGGGTGCTACTGAATGATGAGTAAAAGGGCCAGAGGTCACAGGAATTCAGATGTACATTTTGAAACCAGCCTAGGTGCCTGAAGGCTCACCAGGGCAGGGGGAAAGCCAGCTGATACTTGAGCACAGAAGAAAAAGGAGAAAGGAATAGAGCACAGCATCTGTCCAAACTCAGTATGATCTTTACAAGCAGATTGTAAACTACTTTTCCTGTATTTTTATGTTCAACGAATGTCCAAGCATTAGCGGGCAGGGAAGTGAAGCCAAGAGCAAACAGAACAAATTTGTGTGCAGCATAAGAGGACACCCAGAATGAACTGACATATGTCACTGACATTGACAAAGATGTAGGCATAGACTGAGGTATAACTATCAGAAATTTTCTAATACAGACATTTATACTAAAGAACCAGTTTGGGATATTTTTCTGAAATGCAAAAGATTTGGAAAATAAACACAGGTGCCCCTGACTTAGGTGACTAAGGATTTTTTAACTTTCCAATGGTATGAAAGTGATATGCATTCAGTAGAGACCATCATTCAGATTTTGCACTTGGATCTCTTCCTGGGCTAGCTATATGCAGGCCGGTGTCTCTCATGATGCTGGGCTGTACCAGTGGGCAGAAGCTGCCAGTCAGCGAGGCCACCGGGAAGGTCGACAACCAATACACTGACAACCATTCTGTCCTTCACTTTCAGTAGTGTATTCAATCAATTACACGAGATACTCAGCACCTTACTATCAAACGGGCTTTATGTTAGAGGATTTTGCCCAACTGCAGGCTAGTATAAATGTTGTGAGCATGCTTAAGGTAGGCTAGGCTAAGCTATGATATTTGGTAGGTCATTTGCAACTTACAATATTTTCAACTTATAATGGGTTTATCCAAACTCATCGTATTTTGAGGAAGATGGGTACTGAAATATTACCCATATTTGTCACAAGCCAATTATCTGAAGTGAAGCTACATTGAGACTCAGAAGTCACAGGCCTCTGCCGATATCCTTTGGTTTTATCTTTTCTAATATTGTAATGTCTCTATAGACTAGCACTGGTATTGTTTCACTTGGATACCATAATAGTATCTCCATGGATTTTGGCTGACATTTTGTTCTGACACTATGCTACAAAAGACCTCCACTGACATTTCATTTTGTCACTGCAACACTGTTTCTATAGGTTTATGCTATATTATTTTGTTTTGACATCAAAATGTCATCTCTGTTGGCTTGGCATGACATTATCTACAGAACTTTATGAAGAGGTAGGGAATCCATGGACTAGATTGGTAAAATGCAAAACATTTAATAAACTTAGTGTTTTTGATAAACACAAATTTATATGATACTTAATATAAAATTTACAAAATTGTTTCCATCAAGTCACTAGGGTTTATTACACATGGATTCAGTTTAGCTATTGATTCCCCATCTTTCTAATAAAATGAAACCCTATGAGTCCTTTCACATGTCAAAAACATCAGAGAAGTAATACTCTAACCTTTTGTTACCAGAATCATTTGTTCTTTTAAAATTAATATGGTCTGGATTTTTGTGCTGCACTGAACTAAAATGTAAGAAGTATTATGAAGTAAACAATTGTAACTTTATTTTATTGAATTTAATAAAATATTGATCATGACACATTTTATATATCTAAGAAAAAAAAGTGCTGCCAACTAGACTTGCATTGATTATAAGAAGAATCTTGATATTACAAATTTTAAACTGGGAAAAAAATATAATCCTACAATGGTGAAAAATGGTGGTAGTATTGCATTTGATAAAATCAATATTACCAAAATGACAATAAGAACAACTCATGGAGGTTAAATATTCTTAAAAACTACGAGACAAAAAAAAAGAATTTGTAAGTTGACTTCAGTGTTAGGTAGAATTTTGTGTGAATTTACTGAGAAGGATCTGAAACAGAATTCTCCTTTTCCTAATTAACAGTGTCTCCTTTCTTTTGGATTTACAAAATTCTGTATGAACACTGTACTATGCATAATAAGACCATATTGATCCATAAAACTAAATACTTCTAGGTTATATTAAATTCCCAGGAAAATATATTTATAATGTAATATTATACCTTCAACTTTGGTCAAAAGTTGATATGACAAATGGTCACAATGTGAACATTTCTGTGGTTTTTCCAACCATATATTTGCAAACATGATTCAGTTTGTTATACACTTTTTATTTCAGAAAGTATATATGTAAAAAATTACTTCTAACATATAATGCCAGAGAGGATATTTCTACAGATCTCATGTATTTCCATTTATCATATAAATGATCATAATAAGAACACTCATGAATCTTATACAACCTGTCATTTGAAATGGTCATTTTGTTATACAATTTCTCTTTTACATGTGTGTAAAAAATAACCTGGGATTTAATGCTAGTGAAAGCATTTCTACAGAAGAACATGTATTTATTTCATTTTGTTACAAAGTGAGGATTTTTTTTGTTTTTTTTTTTGTTTTTTTGCCTTGGCTACCAGGAAACTCTGAGATAAATTTAATATCCAATTATAATTACTCACACCAAGCTCCTAATATATCTTTTATCTTTTTGTATCCTTTTAAATTTCATTTTAATAGCTATTTTGAAAAACTGTTTCAGATAGTTTTTGAAAGTTAGGTGGTCCGAACTCCTGAAAGAACACATTTTATATCAAGCAACCACAGTTCCTAGAGGGTCACAATGACCACTCTATGGAGTATGAACTAGAAAGCCTAGAATTTCTATTCCTATTTTGAGTAATTATTTCTTCTGATTCTTCTAATAGAAATACTAACATATGGCTTATGTGTTTATAAATATGAGGACGAGGTATAGGAAAGCATGTAGCACAGTGCTGAGCATAGAACACGAACTTCATTAACATAGAGTACAATGTAGAAAAATGACATTTATATAGAGACACAGAATAGGTCATTAGAAATTCAGGCCTGCAGCTCAGGAGAGAAGTGAAAGTGAAGATATGGCTTTAGTGATCATCAACATATATATACACATACACACACACAGGTATAAATAAGTCATGCAAGCAGATCAGATCACACTGGAGGATGTGTAGAAGGTGAAGGGGGAGGAAGGAGACAGGATAAATCCAACTAGTACTCTCAGGAAAGGAGTGTTTCTTCTTTTCATAGTGGTTGTGTGACAGCAATAAAGAAGCTAAAAAAAAAACTGGGTTGCTTATGAAGAGGGGATCCCACCGGATGTTAACAGTGCTCTGTTTGAGACCAGTAACTCAAGTGACTGGAGGGCTTTGCTGCTAAAGGCTCACTGCCTTCAAGGACAGGACACAAAACCCTCTGCTCCCTCCAGGCTGAGCCTCAAGCTTGTGATAGCTGGGCTGCTGGCAGGGGGTCCTGCTTTGTGGTGATATAGAGTCTCCTCAGGGGCTGTCATCTAATTCTTTTCATTAGCACCAAGGTTTCACAAATTGAAAGAAGTGTTAAAGTAAATGAAAATTTTAAATTAACTGAATATGATGGCTATGATGATGTCATGATTATCCTTTCTAAGCCACTAAAATTAACCTTCCCATTTCCTTGATGTTACTTTAATCTGTTATCAAATATGTTTCCCTGTCCCATGTATAGCTAGGCTAACTTTTCTCATAAAAAGAATAAAATAAATAGTACAGGGTGTGTCCCTATCTTGACCACGGTTCACTAGATTCTCAGTATTTCTTTGCAGATGAGCTCTTTAGTTTAAGCAGTTTCTATGCCCTAATGGATTTACATATATACATTTTTTTATTACGGTATTACTGATATACACTCCTATGAAGGTTTCATATAAAAAAACAATATGGTTACTACATTCACCCATGTTATCATGTCCCCACCATACACCGTTGCAGTCACTGCCCAAGAGTTTTGTAAGATGCCACAGTCATTATTTGCCTTTTCTGTGCTACACTGTCTTCCCCATAAACCCCCAACACCATATGTGCCACTCACAATACCCCTCAATCCCCTTCTCCCTCCCCTCCCCCTCCCCTTTGGTAACCGCTAGTCTCCTCTTAGAGTCTGTGAGTCTATTGCTGTTTTGTTCCTTCAGTTTTGCTTCATTGTTATACTCCAAAAATGAGAGAAATCATTTGGTACTTGTCTTTCCCGCCTGGTTTATTTCAATGAGCATAATACCCTCCAGCTCCATCCATGTTGTTGCAAATGGCAGGAATTGTTTCTTTCTTATGGCTGAAAGAAACAGCCTAACTGGTGTGAGGCGATAATTCATTGTGGTTTTTTTAGACCTTATTCTGTGTGATTACTTATTTTTTATTTTGTTATTTTGTTATCATTAATCTACAATAACATGCAGAACATTATGTTTACTAGGCTCCCCCCTACACCAAGTCCCCCCCACAATCCCCATTACAGTCACTGTCCACCAGCGTAGTAAGATGCTGTAGAATCACTACTTGTCTTCTCTGTGTTGTACCAATCTTCCCATGCCCCCCCACATTATACATGCTAATCGTAATGCCCCCTTTCTTTTTTCCTGACCTTATCCCTCCTTTCCCATCCATCCTCCCCAGTCCCTTTCCCTTTGGTAACTGTTAGTCCATTCTTGGGTTCTGTGAGTCTGCTGCTGTTTTGTTTCTTCAGTTTTTCTTTCTTCTTATACTCCACATATGAGTGAAAGCATTTGGTACTTGTCTTTCTCCGCCTGGCTTATTTCACTGAGCATAATACCCTCTAGCTCCATCCATGTTGTGGCAAATGGTAGGATTTGTTTTCTTCTTATGCTGAATAATATTCCATTGTGTATATATACCACATCTTCTTTATCCATTCATCTACTGATGGACACTTAGGTTGCTTCCATTTCTTGGCTATTGTAAATAGTGCTGCGATAAACATAGGGGTGCATCTGTCTTTTTCAAACTGGGCTGTTGCCTTCTTAGGGTAAATTCCTAGAAGTGGAATTCCTGGTTCAAATGGTATTTCTATTTTGAGCATTTTGAGGAACCTCCATACTGCTTTCCACAATGGTTGAACTAATTTACATTCCCACCAGCAGTGTAGTAGGGTTCCCCTTTCTCCACAACCTCACCAACATTTGTTGCTGTTTGTCTTTTGGATGGTGGCGATCCTTCCTGGTATGAGGTGATATCTCATTGTGGTTTTAATTTGCACTTCTCTGATGACTAGCGATGTGGAGCATCTTTTCATGTGTCTGTTGGCCATCTGAATTTCTTCTTTGGAGAGCTGTCTGTTCAACTCCTCTGTGCATTTTTTAATTGGATTATTTGCTTTTTGTTTGTTGAGGTGTGTGTGCGCTTTATACATTTTGGATGTCAACCCTTTATCGGATCTGTCATTTATGAATACATTCTCCCATACTGTAGGGTACCTTTTTGTTCTATTGATGGTGTCCTTTGCTGTACAGAAGCTTTTCAGCTTGATATAGTCCCACTTGTTCATTTTTGCTTTTGTTTCCCTTGCCCAGGCAGATATGTTCATGAAGAAGTTGCTCGTGTTTATGTCCAAGAGATTTTTGCCTATGTTTTTTTTCTAAGTTTTATGGTTTCATGACTTACATACACGTCTTTGATCCATTTCGAATTTACTTTTATGTATGGGGTCAGACAGTGATCCAGGTTCATTCTATTGCATGTAACTGTCCAGTTTTGCCAACACCTGTTGTTGATGAGGCTGTCATTTCTCCATTTTATGTCCATGGATCCTTTATCGTACATTAATTGACCATGTATGTTTGGGTTTATATCTGAGCTCTCTAGTCTGTTCCATTGGTCTATGGGTCTGTTCGTGTGCCAGTACCAAACTGTCTTCATTACTGTGACTTTGTAGTAGAGCTTGAAGTTGGGGAGCATAAATCCCCCAGCTTTATTCTTCCATCTCAGGATTGCTTTGGCTATTAGGGGTCTTCTGTGGTTCCATATGAATTTTAGAATGATTTGCTCCAGTTCATTGAAGAATGATGTTGGTATTTTCATAGGAATTGCATTGAATCTGTAGATTGCTTTAGGAAGGATGGCCATTTTAACAATATTAATTCTTCCTACCCATAAGCATGGGATATGTTTCCATTTATTGGTGTCTTCTTTAATTTTTCTCATGAGGGTCTTGTAGTGTTCAGAGTATTGGTCTTTCACTTTCTTGGTTAGGCTTATTCCTAGGTATTTAATTCTTTATGATGCAATTGTGGATGGAATTGTTTTCCTGATTTCTCTTTCTGCTAGTTCATTGTTAGTGTGTAGGAATGCCACAGATTTCTGTGCATTAATTTTGTATCCTGCAACTTTGCTAAATTCAGATATTAGATCTAGTAGTTTTGGAGTGGATTCTTTAGGGTTTTTTATGTACATTATCATGTCATCTGCAAAGAGGGATAGTTTAACTGCTTCCTTACCAATCTGGATGCCCTTTATTTCTTTGTATTGTCTGATTACTGTGGTGAGGACCTCCAGAACTACTATGAATAAAAGTGGAGAGAGTGTGCATCCTTGTCTTGTTCCTGATCTTAAAGGAAAGGCTTTCAGCTTCTCACTGTTAAGTATGATGCTGGCTGTGGGTTTGTCATATATGGTCTTTATTATGTTGAGGTACTTGCCCTCTATACCCATTTTGTTGAGTGTTTTTATCATGAGTGGATGTTGAATTTTGTTGAATGCTTTTTAAGCATCTATTGAGATGATAATGTGGTTTTTGTTTTTGTTTTTGTTGATGTGGTGGATGATGTTGATGGATTTTTGAATGTTGTACCATCCCTGCATCTCTGGAATAAATCTTACTTGATCATGATGGATGATCTTTTCGATGTACTATTGAATTCGGTTTACTAATATTTTGTTGAGAGTCTTTGCATCTATGTTCATCAGGGATATTGGTCTGTAATTTTCTTTTTTTTGTGGTGTCTTTGCCTCGTTTTGGTATTAGGTTGATGCTGGCCTCATACAATGAGTTTGGAAGTATTCCCTCCTCTTCTACTTTCTGGAAAACTTTAAGGAGAATGGGTATTAGGTCTTCACTAAACGTTTGATAAAATTCAGCAGTGAAGCTATCTGGTCCAGATGTTTTGTTCTTAGGTAGTTTTTTGATTACCAATTCAATTTCATTGGTAATAATTTGTTTTGTTCAGATTTTCTGTTTCTGGGTCTGCCTTGGAAGGTTGTATTTTTCTAGAAAGTTGTCCATTTCTTCTAGGTTATCCAGTTTGTTAGCATATAATTTTTCATAGTATTCTCACAGAATTCTTTGTATTTCTGTGGTGTCCATAGTGATTTTTCCTTTCTGATTTTTGATTCTGTTTATATGTGTAGAGTCTTTTTTTCTTGATAAGTGTGGCTAAGAATTTATCTATTTTGTTTATTTTTTTAAAGAATCAGATCCTGCTTTCGTTAATTCTTTCTGTTGTTTTATTCTTGTCAATTTTATTTATTTCTGCTCTAATCTTTATTATGTCCCTACTTCTACTGACATTGGGCCTCATTTGTTATTCCTTTTCTAGTTTCGGTAATTTTGAGTTTAGACTATTCATATGGGATTGTTCTTCTTTTCTGAGGTAGACCTGTATTGCAATATACTTCCCTCTTAGCACAGTCTTCGATGTGTCCCCCAGATTTTGCAGTGTTGAATTTTTGTTGTCATTTGTCTTTATATATAGCTTGATCTCTGTTTTCATTTGGTCATTGATCCATTTGTTACTTAGGGCTATGTTGTTAAGCCTCCATGTGTTTGTAGGCTTTTCCATTTTCTTTGCGTAATTTATTTCTAGTTTCATACCTTTGTGGTCTGAGAAACTGGTTGGTACAATTTCGATCTTTCTGAATTTACTGAGGCTCTTTTTGTAGCCTAGTATATGATCTATTCTTGAAAATGTTCCATGTACACTTGAAAAGAATGTGTAGCCTGTTGCTTTTGGCTATAGAATTCTGTAGATGTCTGTTAGGTCCATCTGTTCTAATGTGTTGTTCAGTGCCTTTGTCCTCTTACTTATTTTCTGTCTGGTTGATCTGTCTTTCAGAGTGAGTGGAGTGTTGAAGTCTCCTAGAATGAATGTATTGCATTCTATTTCCCCTTTTAATTCTATTAATATTTGTTTCACATATGTAGGATCACCTGTGTTGGGTGCATAGATACTTATAATCGTTAGGTCCTCTTGTTGGATTGACCCCTTTATAATTATGTAGTGTCCGTCTTTGACTCTTGTGACTTTCTTTTAAAGTCTATTTTGTCTGATACAAGTACTGCAACACCTGCCTATTTCTCCCTATTAGTTGCATGAAATATCTTTTTACATCCCTTCACTTTTAGTTTTTGTATGTCTTTGGGTTTGAAGTGAGTCTCTTGTAGGCAGCATATAGATGGGTCCTGTTTTTTTATCCATTCAGTGACTCTATGTTTTTTGATTGGTGCATTCAGACCATTTACATTCAGGGTGATTATTGACAGGTATGTCTTATTGCCATTGCAGGTTTTAGATTCATGGTTACCAAAGGTTCAAGGGTAACTCCTTACAAGCTAACAGTCTAACTTAACTCACTTAGTATGCTATTACAAACACAATCTAAAGGTTCTTTTTTTTCTCCTCCTTTTTCTTCCTCCTCCATTCTTTATATATTAGGTATCATATTCTGTATTCTTTGTCTATCCCTGTTTATTACCTCTGGTGACAGCTATTTAACCCTAGGAACACTTCCATCTATAGCAGTCCCTCCAAAATAGACTGTAGAGATGGTTTGTGGGAGGTAAATTCTCTCTGCTTTTGCTTATCTGGAAATTGTTTAATCCCTCCTTCAAATGTAAATGATAATCTTGCCAGATAGAGTATTCTTGGTTTAAGGCCCTTCTGCTTCATTGCATTAAATACATCATGCCACTCCCTTCTGGCCTGTAAGGTTTGTGCTGAGAAGTCTGATGTTAGCCTGATGGGCTTTCCTTTGTATGTGCTCTTATTTCTCTCTCTGCTGCTTTTCATAGTCTTTCCTTATCCTTGATCTTTGCCATTTTAATTATTATATGTCTTGGTGTTATCCTCCTTGGGTCCCCTGTGTTGGGAGACCTCTGTACCTCCATGGCCTGAGAGTCTATATGCTCCCCCTAGATTGGGGAAGTTTTCAGAAATTACTTCCTCAAAGACACTTTCTATCCCTTTTTTTCTCTCTTCTCCTTACGGTATCCCTATAATATGAATATTATTCCATTTGGATTGGTCACACAGTTCTCTCAGTATTCTTTCATTTCTAGAGAACCTTTTTTCTCTCTGTGCCTCTACTTCTTTGTGTTCCTCTTCTCTAATTTTTATTTCATTTATCGTCTCCTCCACTGTATCCAATCTGCTTTTAATACCCTCCATTGTGTTCTTCAATGACTGGGTCTCCATCCTAAATTTGTTCCTGAGTTCCTGAATATTTTTCTGCACCTCCAAGAGCATGTTTATGATTTTTATTTTGAAGTCTCTTTCAGGAAGATTTTTTAGTTCAGTCTCACTCCACCCTTTTTCTGGGGTATTTGAGATTTTGCTTTGAAACAGGTTCCTCTGACATTTCATTTTTTTTTTTTTTTTGAGAGGGCATCTCTCATATTTATTGATCAAATGGTTGTTAACAATAAAATTCTGTATAGGGGAGTCAATGCTCAATGCACAATCATTAATCCACCCCAAGCCTAATTCTCGTCAGTCTCCAATCTTCTGAAGCATAATGAACAAGTTCTTACATGGTGAACAAATTCTTACATAGTGAATAAGTTCTTACATGGTGAACAGTACAAGGGCAGTCATCACAGAAACTTTTGGTTTTGATCACGTATTATGAACTATAAACAATCAGGTGAAATATGAATATTTGTTTGATTTTTATACTTGATTTATATGTGGATCCCACATTTCTCCCTTTATTATGATTATTATTATTTTTAATAAAATGCTGAAGTGGTAGGTAGATGCAAGATAAAGGTAGAAAACAGTTCAGTGTTGTAAGAGAGCAAATGTAGATGATCAGGTGTGTGCCTATAGACTATGTGTTAATCCAAGCTAGACAAGGGCAATAAAACATCCACTGATGCAGAAGATTTCTCTCAAAACAGGGGGGTTGAGGTTCTAAGCCTCACCTCTGTTGATCCCCAATTTCTCACCTGATGGCCCCCCTGCGACTGTGCCTGTCTTAGGTTGTTCCTCCCTTGAGGAATCTTACCTGTCTCTGGCAAACCAGTCATCTTCCGGGGCGATATAGGGAAATGTAAAGTTGGTAAGTGAGAGAGAAGCCATATTGTTTGAAAAGGTTAGCTTTTTACTTCTTTGCAGATTTATGCCCTGTGACATTTCATATTTTTATGTGGCGCCCTCTAGTGCCCAGAAGCTCTTCTCTCTGGAGCTGCTTAGCCCCTGGAGCAATGTCAGGGGTTGCAGGGGGTGGTGCTGGTGCCTTGGCAGAGGAAAGAGCTGTTTCCTTCTTCCCGGCTACTATGCCTGTCTCCACTGCCAGAACCAGTGGGCTGAACACACAGGTAAAGGCCTCTATGCTTTGAGTTTATAGCTACTGTAGGTGGGGCTTTCCTCTGGCTTGCCTGACGGCATGGCAGGGTTTGACAGTTTGTGAGCCAGGTGTGGGCTGGCTGGGAGGAAACAGCAGCAGGCTGCATATCACAGTGGGGGGCCTTGGAGCTGCATAGCCAGTCAGGGGCTGGAGTACCTGAGGCTCGTGAAAGTTCCAATCTGTTGGGCAGAGTGCACCCGGACAGTTCTGCTTACCTGTCCTTTCTCCTAGCAGTAAGGTCTGTGTAATCCCTGCCCCTTTAGCAGCCCTCTCACTTTTAGGAAGTCTCTCAGACTCCCCACCCAGATCAGCCAGATATGGATCCCTGTTTTCTGCAAGCAGCCTGAATCTCATACTCTCCAGGTATTCTGTCTGTCTTAGCTTTCCAACCTCACTAATCAGCAGAGCACCATGTTATGTGGGTTCATGCTCCCAGAGCAGATCTCCAGGGCTAGGTGTTCAGCAGTCCCAGGTCTCCACTCCCTCCCCACTCTGTTTTTCTTCCTCCTGCAGTTGAGCTGGGGTGGGGGAAGGGCTTTGGTCCTGCTGGGTCATGGCTTTGGTAATTACCCTATTTCGTGAAATCTGCTGTTTCCTTCAGGTGTATGCAGTCTGGCACAGCCTTCTTCCCTGTTGCTGTTTCAGGATTAGTTGTATTAATTATATTTTCATATTATATGAGGTTTTAGGAGGAGGTCTCTGTTTCACCTCTCACATCATCATCTTTAATCCTCCCAATGGATTTTATTGTGAAAGAGATACATTTTTTTTTAAAGCTGAGTGGACATCTTCAATTAATTTAAATACTTTCAAAAAGGAAAAAAACTTGCTAAGCTTTATTTTTGTCCTTGTAACTTAGAACCATGATTCTCTGCACGATCTGAGAAGTAATTAAAATATGTAGTTTAAGATTTCACCATTAATGTAAGTCTGATTAATGACAAAAAAGAGCTTTTGAATTTTTAAGAGAAAAGCCAAGATTCATTGGTAACTATGACTGTAGTCAATATTTGCAATATCAAGATTTTTGGCATTTCAGAGAAGAAAGATCTTTTATAACATTTGAAATAAAATTCTCATTCCAAAAACATGAGTACATATATGGGCAGCATATTTTCCAGTGAAAGCTTAGATACATTTGTTACCCTTTTTATATGCGCTTGGGGGAGGGTCTGCGAGACACCACTAAAATCCAAACCATGAATAACCTTCAATCTAAGAAACATTGTTCATATCTTGCCAAGTCATAACTGATGATATAAAGGCTTGAAAAGCTTAAACTTTTAAAAATGCAGTCATTTCTCTACTTTTCACCACAATATGTTCCAAAACCAAGCCTTAAAATGGATCCCATTTTCCCATAGGAGCAATACTATAATTGGAGGCTGTTTCTGACTGAGGAGTTGGTTCCAGATAATTCTATGAGATAGCAACAATGGATCACATGAGCAAACATACAATAACTCTAAATATTTATGGTAATTTTAATAGTTAAAGTAGACTGTAAGTACTATAAAATGAGTTTAAGTAGTCTCCATGTAACTTGTACCAGAGAAAACAGGATTGTAATAGGATATATTTATAGCACTAAGAAATTTTTAGAAATTTGGCATGAAATTAATGTGCCAACTGAATATACTTTTGCTGGTTTTTTTTTTTTAGCCTAAAATGGCTTTGTGGAGGACTAAGACCAGATTTTTTGAAGAGAAAGAGAGGAATGTCTTCTACTTATATCCTTTAATTTTACCCCGGAGACCCAACAGCTTTTCACATGATTCTTGCACTTTGAAAAATTTCCCTGTAGCCAGCAGAGACTTTCAGAAAAAATCATCCCATCTACTTTAGAACAACACCAAAGTTTCAGAGCCAGGACATCACAGATTGTTCAATTAAGTGTTTGATTGTGTGTTGATTCCTATCACAGCATTTAATATTTTATTCAAACAACACTTAAAAAAAACTGGCTTTAAAAAAGGGAATAGTCAATCATATCCCAGATAATTGATAGAACTGGCATAGAACAATATCCAATTTGTACTTGGACTGTTTGTCTTCTAGTTCAGACACTAGCTGTGAAAAGCTCTAAATGGAGGGCTAAAGACAAAGAAAAGGAAAACCACAATGTTAGTTACACGATCTGGAATGAATGGTTGGCCATCCAAAATGTCAAGCTGTAGACTATACTCCATGATTATACAGGATCATTGCGTCAGAATTAAAGAACATTCAAAGAAGAAAGTAGCTTTGAGATTATGGGAATCAATACCTTCACTTTATTGATGAGGAAAACGGAGGCCCAGAGAAATAAAATGGCATGCCAAGACTAAGGAGGTAAAAGGCAGAGCTGGACACTGCAGACATGTGATTCTTAGTCTAGGGCTTTCCCAAGGTGACTCACGTGTTAACATTCTATTGCTAAATCTTCCTGATGCAGAGAAATTGGAGGAAAAGCTTTCTAATCTGTGCCATACTTGAATTCAGCAACTCACTCTTTCTCTCTCTCTCTCTCTCTCACAGGTATACCTAATAAACTTTCAGTTCACAGTATGAATTTAAAGTAAACAGGATACTATTTCCTATTTATTCCACATGAAATGAAATGTTTAATGCATATCATTTCTGAAAGAGTACCATATTTGAGGTATAATATACCCCAAAATAAGAAAACCAGCCTTTGGCCACTTTAATTCAGATGCTCTAAAAGTCAGTCAAACTTCCATAATTCCATGGTCCAAGTTGTATCTTTCATTAGTAGTCAGTTTAACTCAAAGTCTTGCAGAAAAGATGAATTAAATATTAATTAAAGCCTAGAGAATCTTAAGCTTCTATTCCATTATCTTAAATGCAACTCCAGACAAACCACCAATGCAAATCTGTTTTTTCTCCCTTACCCTTCAATATAAATAAGGCTTTTAGTCTTTTCCCTTATGGTGTAACTCATACCAAATGATGACACTATTTACAGGATCTGCTTTAAAAGGGCATAGCTTCTATTCCTACTTCAATTAAAGCCACTGTGCAATTATGCTTTCAAGAAACAATTAACAGAAGAAAAAACCACTTCCCTTGCTCCAGCCTTTTTTAGAGTTGGGTGGTGAGTGCCCTTTCTTACTACTGGTGGCACTGAAGTAATTATTTAACGTTAAGGTTCACTTCCTTGGGCGTAAATTTTGGTTTTAGTTGACACTAAAAAGAAACATCAATTTATTAGGAGATAAAACTTGTTCTCTGGTAATGGAGCAGCTGCATACATAAATGTATTGCAGTTTAATATTCTCACCCATAAGGCAATTAGAGTTTTCTGACAAACACATGTGCCACTGAAATGACAGTGTGTGTCCTGGCAGGGATGATCCATGAGATGGGAAGTTACAATGGGAGGCTTCAATGGATAACCCTGTGGAAATGTAAAATAGTAAGAATAATATATTTGGGCAAATACAAGTGGAAGTCTCTCCTCGTGAGTCTGAAGGAAAGAAATGCTGCAAATCTGACAGCCATGGTGAATCCCTTCAGCACCCACACTGCAGCTTTTCTGGAAATGGACTCACAGTGAGACATGGAGCCGAGGCGGCCTGGATTCTGAGCAAGGGACAGCCAATCCCAGACAGGTACCCCCTGATTTTTCTCATTAATAATGAACAACAGCAGACAGATGAGCACTTAGCTCTTTCCAACTGCTGAATGCGTGGGCCCTGCTTGCCTTGTAGAAAACCAGCATACATTTGCTCAGGATCTTCTCTCTTCCCAAGTCCCACCTCTCATTTTTAAGATGTGAGGGAGTGGCAGAGAAATGAGTCTCTTTCTTTACATCCTGTCAGTGTAGTAGATTACTCCAGGTGATGGTACTCATTGCTTTTGATTGAGATGTTTTTTCCCCAGTTATGGGAAGATTCGTTGCAACTTAAAACTGCTACAACATATTTCTGTAATTTGTAGTGACAGGTTGTTCATTCAGCACCTATTAAATGGCAGGTACTCTCCAAGTTGTTGAGAATACAAAGATGTGAAAATAGTCCCACACTCAGCAGTCAGGTAACTTGGTAACAGTGATAAAGCAAACGTATATGTTTTTGTGAAAATAGAAGGGGCGAGCAATTCTTAAGGGAAAGGTGGAGGTGGCTAGATGCCTTGGTGGGAGGAAGAGTAGTGACCCACACTGGGAGATCTGACCGCACAAAGGTGAGGCAGGTTTGAGGAGCAGCAAGTGGTCAGGATTGCTGAGCATCCTAAAAAGAGGCTGCTGAGACATCCCATCAAACTTGGCAGACTGAATACATACATGCATCTCAGCTCTCTTGTAAAGCCCCACTGACACACCCACAAAGAAAGAAAAGTCTTAAACCCACAAGGCTATAGAGAATGACAACAGAGGCAACCACAATAAATGAAATATAAGACTAATGAAGCTGGAAGGCTGACGGGTGAGACCTTGTATGCTGGAAAAGGCAGAAACTGAAGGAAGATGCTGAGAGGCAAGGTACAGGTTCTGGAGGCCCAGGAAGACTCGGGAATTGAGGGGCCCTGAACCTCTGACGATGGGTGGTGGGCCAGGGCCAATTAGCCTCTGGGTATTTTTACTTTACAAGTGTTTCCCCTTCTCCATCCTCAGAAACCAGCAATGCTTTAAAAGCACGTATGTACATGTGCACATATGTATTTGTGTGTGTGTGTACATGTACCTGTATGTATTTATAGTAATTGATGGGCTCTGCACTGTGCCATTCACAGTGAGCCACACTGCTAAATCATGTAACAAACACAGCTGTTTAGCAAAGTTCAGAAGGGTTGGGGACTCACCTCTGACCAGCTGCCCACTCTGCTGGCTTTGAGACATTGAGCAGGAAGAAGGCAAGGCTATGCAAGGCACATGAACTAGAGGCCACAGATAGTACTGAATTGCATTTCATGTCTTATAGAGCAGACACAAGTCCTAGATTTTGCTGGATATCCACAATGTCAAAGATTCTCTGCCTATAACAGACTGTTTGTGGTCCACCTACATGTTCTAATTTCTAAGCTGGAACTAAACGGTCAACATAGGTAAGGAGCTAATAGGGAAGGGCTTCGTTGCAAATGCTCCCTCAAGAAAACTCAGAAGAGAGAGGTGACAGATGCCAGCACAGTTCTCCACAGGAGGTCCCACTTCCTGTCTACACACAAGTCCCTGGCAGGCGGGCAGCTGCCAGACTGGTTGCTTCCATTTCTGGGAGGAGCAGCCTTCCAGAGCCACAGTGGCAGAGCTCGGTTAGGCTCCAATGTGCCCTGCTGCCATTCAGAAGCCCTTCTCATTTGACCAAACCACCACCCAGGCCCTTCCTAAATGCCTTACATCTTTGGTTTACATGAATGGGAAGAACAGCTTTTGCACATTAATCTTCTTACTATAAATACCTAAGCAGAGAAGAAAGGTAACAATAAAGGCTCATCCCACTCAATTTATTCCTCTTAGCTAGCATTCTTTTAGTGGAAAAAAGGGAGTGAAAAAAAACAACAACCAGCCCTTGAGTATGAATGCAACATGAAAAAAACCTGTGCTGAATCATGAACATAATTATTATATGAAAAGATCCAAACTGAATTTTAAAATCTCACTTTATAGCTACTTCTAAATCCTGTGAATGGCTATGCATTTATCTCAATGAACTTCACACAAGAACACACATTGTCAAGGGTAGAGATCTGCAACTTGGTGGGAAAGTTGCAGGTGATATGGAGCAGAGCATTCTGGTTTGGACAAGGCAAGGTCCTCAGGATGAAAACACCCTTCTGCTGCCTAAGGCATAGCCACGCCCACCAGCCCTCTGTGCTCAGCTGCTTTACACTCATGCTGTGTTACACTATCTTGTATCTCTCTTGCAAGTAGGAAGCAAGCTTTCTGAGGGGGGGGGGACCTTGTCATATTCATCTTTGTTCCCTCGGCACTGGTCCCCAAATCAGGCAAATTAAGTGCTCCATGAATTTGTTGAATGAGAACCTCTGATCTATGTTTTCTGGGGATGTGCTCCCCTTCACTCCCATTTTCTTTTACAAGTAGTTATATTCTGTGTCTGCACCTCCCAACACAGAACATCCTTCCTAAGTACAGATACAGTATTTTCCCCAATAAAGCCAACCCAAATGGACTCCCTCAACTCAAATCAGCAAATTTCACAATAAAACTCTTTCCATCAGATACTTGCAAGATTCCCAAACTCATTATTCATTTAAAGATTTGAGACCATTGCTGACATTCTATACAGGGTGCCCCACTTCTAAGCACACTCCCCCAAATGAAGCACTTATTTTTCATGGTTCTGATACCCATAAAAGGATGATATACATATGACAAAGCAAGTATAACACTGCTGTGGAAATAGGCAGTGGAAAATCAGAAAAGTAATTCTATTTATTGAGTTAACTACAATTCTAACCCAGTATTATTCAGACTTTGAACACAACCTCCAATAAAAAGTACATTTTACATCAGTACAAATGTGTATATACAACTGAAATAGAGGTTATGAAATAACTTTCTATATCTATTCTGGTATTTTCTATTCTACCTCATTCTTTCTAAAAATTGCTGATGCCAATCTACTAAGATGATTTCATAACCTGACAACAAGGAGGTGACCCACGATTTAAGCCTAAAAGTTGTCCATCTCTCATTGCAACACAGAAGCTTCGGCATGATTCAAAGGCAAAACTGAGTCACTAGGACCCAATGGCGGGAAACCACTTTCACGGGAGAAGAGCCTGGGATCTTCCGGAGAAACACCCTCGTGTTCTTCTCTTTCCGGCATCTCCGCAGCCGTGTCCCTCTTGGAGGGTCACCGCGGGCTTGGTCCCCGCATCTCTTCTATTTCATTGCCCAAGCAAGAAGGAGGTGGAGCCCAGGAGGAGCAGAAAAGTGACCCTGCTCAGGCCAGACTCGGGTCTGCCCAGACGTTATTCGGGAAGGCAAGAGGAAGCTGTGACACCATGGAGGGAACCAAGCCCCAAGCCTTCACCCGCAGTGGTGTGTCTGAGTCACACGTCTCTGTGAGCGTCTGTCCATGGCTTTGTTGGCCAGCACCTCCTGGGTGCCGGGAAGCATGGCCAGCACTAACTCCATGAATCTATTGAGCACTTGACATGTAGTAATTCCAAAGAGGAACTGAGTTTTTTATTTCATTTAATTTCAGTTCATTGAACCTTAAAGAGCCAAATGTGGCTGGTGGCTTCTACACTGGGTGGTGCAGCTCAAACCTATTAAAGATGGGTGAGGAGGTGAGGTCAGAAGGCGCAGGCGCACATAAGAAATTGAAGAAGCTGATCTTGGCTGTTTCGTTCTATCAGGTATTTCCAAGGTTAAGGAGTGAATTGTAGCACCTGGCATTCTCAGATCTTGAAAGGGAAACAGCATTTATGGACCAAACAACCACAGAATTCCACAGTAGGGTTTTGTTATTGGTAATAAGCAATCCCTTCCAACTGGGTCTGTGGTGGAGGGTGTTGTACAACACCTGCATGCTCTTTGATCAGCAGAGGAGGCAAGAATCTAGCTCATTGTAGGGTTTTAGAGAGACTCAAGTTTAGATTCTACCCTGTCATGTGCTGGCTGTAAGACCTGGATCAAGTTTCAAATACTCTTTCAGCCTCCACAGGTAGTGATGGGCGGTTCTGAGCAGGGCACTGGCATAAGTCAAGCATTCGTGCTGTGGCCTAGTCTAGGCACATGTGGTAGTTATTCATGGTTATTCACTAGTGTGCACACACTGGCAGTTGTGCTAACAACTCTTACTCTAGTGTAGGATAACTACCTACCAAATAAACCACACAGGTAGAAAGAAGGCTGGTTTTATTTATTCTACATCTGTGTGACTCATAGCAAAGGGTAGAGTAATCTAAAAATTGTGGGAGATAGGATAATATGAATAATGAATTCCCCAATTTATAATCTACATGATTAGTAAATCCCCAAACTTAGAATATGGCTGGCCAAAATCAGAAGATCTCTGAGATAGCTTATCCATTAGCTTATCCATAACAAAAACAGCTAACACAGCTATTTAACTGGTTCCACCCACTGGGTATTATCCTATGCACCTATTCCTCACAATTCTAGAAGATGAATACTATTACATCCATTTAATAGATTAGGTAACTAAGGACAGCAACAGGTAGATTAAGTAACTTGCCAAGATCAATAGCCAGTAGGTGACAGAGCTGGGATGAAGACACAGAGTGCACAACTTTAACTGCAACACAGTACCGCCTCTATGTGAGGAGTGGGGTCCCTACGGAGTATTGTCATCTTAACATTCTCACTCAGGACCTGTATTTTACATAAGATAGCATATTAACAGTACTGCGGGCAAAACAGTAGAAATGAAAAATGACAGATGACTACAGAGGAAGTCCTATAAAAGAAGACTGAAATATTTTAACAACCTAAAGTTATTTAGTACAGCTGTCATATATATTTTAATAACCCAGTGAAATTATCAATGTGAGTAGATGATCTAGAACCATCAAGCAAGGTTCAGTTATCATCTGAATACACTGTTGAGGAAGTTAGGGAATCACTAAAGATATTTCAAAAGAATTCCATTAACTACTAAAGATTATGTAGGAAAAATTTTCGGTCCTTAAAAGTAGTCAGCTTTGGTTATCTGGAAGATTCACTGTATTGAACACATGGCACGGCATGCAGAACTAACAAGACTTCAATAAACAAAACAGAGTGACCTCAGTGTCCTGTAAGTGCTTATACTGAAAGATGAGCATACAGCTTGGTGCACTCAGTAGGCACCGACACAGCTTTCAGGAGAACTACAGTTTCAACATTGCTGTTGGGTATATTTTTTTAAATGTGCTAAAATAGTAGGCAATGGAGGCATTCTGAAATTAGACCTAACAAGGTGAGTAATTGCTGTGCAAGTCACACTGTATTTTACAGGCTGTGTTCTCACACTGAAAAAGATGCAGAGGTTGCCTTAAAAGGTATTAACTTCTGCAATAGTTTTTTTGGTGTTCAGAGTGATTGCTTTCCAACAGAAAAGCAAGAAAACAATGGTGCCTATCCCGACTTCTTTCCACCGTGTGAAGTCTGACCATTCACAGTGTGCAGTAACTGACCAGCTGAACTAAATGATAGTGTGGCCATTAACTTTCCGCCACACTCCCTAGAAAAGGAGCAAAGCACCTTTGGGGCCTGTTTCTAGTCCGTGGGCCTAACTGAGGGAGCATGTGGAAGAGGACTTAATCATCCCAGGTGAGGTTCATTTTTAGGCCAGGGCAAACTAGGGGGAAGCAGCATAAAAGGAAGAATTGAGTTAGTGTTAATGGAGGGGTATACCTCAACTGCAATTCAATGCCAAGAGAGTAAGGAATGGATTCATTCTATCATTTCTACAGTTTCACAGGGAGTAGAAAGCACTACATTGCACTGATAGAGAATAAAAGGATGAATAAAACATAATCAGCAGAGTAGGAAAGACATGAGATTACATACATGTTATTATATGCATTTTGGCAGAGCTATTATGCTATGTTCTGAGATTAAGCGATGATGAGAAAAGGTATATTTCCTTACCTTAAGGAGCAACTGTACTGATCATAAATGTTAACTAGGATTATGTTATGTGCATGAAGGGGAAAAAATGAGGTGTACCTGGTTAGAGTTAAGTTTGCAACATTCAAACAATTTCTTACTTTGCAAAATAAGTTGAAATGATTAGTAAAGAAACCCTATTAAAAGCTGAGCTGATAGTCAGAAGGGACCCACAAGCAATGAATGTGCCCCAAAGCCAGCAGCCTGGCCACATGTTTCAGACAGGACTGAGAATTCAGACTCATCCCCCCAACTTTGGGGTGAGCTGCTCACACAGAGGCCACCACCACGTGGGAATCTGAAACTGTAAGTTCAGAGCTGGAGGCGCTTGCAAAACTGGCAGGTAGAGTTCTAAGGGGATATGTGGTGGACCTGGGACTCCAGCGGGACAGGAACGAGAGCACACTCTCACTGGTGCATAAGAAGGGCATGCTTTTCACATCCCTAAAGATTAATTTAAATGCTTTTTTTGTGATTAGCAAGTGATTTGGTTTTTGACTTCAAAAACAAGTGATTTGTCACCTATAGACTGCAGATGAGGGCGATTTAAGCCCTTGCTGACACTCAGAGCAGCCACACCGGGGGTTGGGTGGAGCGTGGGGTGTGGGGGATGGAGGGGTAGTCTTTATCTTGGAACTTAGGTCATGGGAGAGAGGCCTGTGCTCCTGGACATGCTGTGGTCTGGGATACGAAGTACCCACAGATAGCAGGAGAAAAAGAGAGAGGACTCCATGCTGGTGGGAACAGGTAAGACTTCTTGGGGGAGGTAGCGTATGTGTCGGATGTTAGAAGAAAAGTAGAATTTAAAAAGATCAGGAAAGCGCGGGAGATAAAAAAGATAATGCAGGCAAGATGCTGTGGTTCAATTAAAAAATAAAAGGAATGTCAGCTTGGCTGGGGCACAGGACACCCAACTGGAGAAGCGTGGGAGATAAAGCTAGAAAGAAATAGGAGCTAAATAATTTCCAGAGAGATGCAGGACGCTAGCAAACTTCCTCCAAAAGGGCCAAATGGCAAATATTTTCAGCCTTGTGGGTCAAACATTCCACTTCAATTATTCAGCTCTGCTTTTGTGGTGCAAAAGTAGCCACAGAAGATGCCTAAACAAATGGTGGGGGTGGTATTCAGCCTGTGGGCTGAATAAAATATTAGCTGATAAAAGATTATTGCTGATAAAATATTAGCTTGGAAAACAGTTGTCCTATTGGACACAATTAATCGGAAAACAAAATTATTTTCAGCAATAAAGCTTGTTATGTTTCAAAGCGTGGACTGTACTCTTTCCTAAGAACTAATGATGGATCTTAATTTCTTTCCCTGAGTCTCAAGGTAAAATCCCATGTTGATCCTGACAGATGGAAATGCCAAAAATTTCACTTGCATTAAAAAGACCTCAGGAAGCCTCAAGGAGCTCACACCCATGGCTGAGGCGACCTGAGGCCCCTTGTCTCCTCTGGGAGAGAGACTGCTCACAGGACACGGTGCAGTAGTTTGCAGACCCCACTGTTAGAGGTTTTCTAAAAACTAGGTGGCAGGGCTACCAGGGGACAGCAGAACCAGAATCAAAGACGCTCTGCAGTAGGATCTGGAGGGAGCAATGTTAGCGCTCTACAGTAATGGGACTCTTGTTCCTCAGACCACAGGGCTCCCCAAACAATCAATCCTGAGGGGCAAAGTAACTAAGCTGGATTATTATTCCATCTGTTACTTTACATAATTGTTACTTTGTTCCTCTATAAAGAGTGAAAGAACACTAAGAAATGGTTAATGAATACAGGACACACCTTGGTCAATTTGTGGAAGGCAGTGAATAGCAAATCACTAATATGGCCTTTTCCAGAAGTAGAGAAGTAAACAGCTTTGTATTCAAAACAAAGGATTAACAAGAAAAGGAAGAGATGGCCAATAAAATTATTTCTTCTGTTTTTGATGAATTTGTGAGAGATTAGTGGAAACATCTGTTTATCTCAAATGTGAACTTCCCTTCACTGAACTATTGACATTATTAAACACGTCCAGGCATGAGCACAGCTTACACTTGGCAACGGGCAAGTGCATGTAATTGCCCTCTTTCTTTAATCTCCAGGAATTAACCCCAAATGAATAATTTCAGGTCATTCAGTACCACAGTACACTTACAACAAATACAGTGTGTAAAATATCTGAATATTCTGAAGCTTTCAATAAAGTGTAGCACATGTTGGCTTTTTCTCACTTTTTCTTTTTCAGATATAAGACAATGCAAAACACGCGTCTGACTGAACTAGAGACCAGCACTGTTTTCTCGCTTTTAGAAACATTTAAGCAAATTTCAACGACACTGTTACATGTTTTATTTCTGAATATGACTTGCAGTTTTACTCTGTGGTAACTGTTAGGCTGGAGGAAGGAAAAACAAGGACATGCAAACAGAACAGACAGATGCCATAGGGGGAGAACAGACCAGACCCCAAGGTCCGTGCCTTATATGGAAAGGGGACAGCTCTTCCTGAATTCTATCTTTATGATGTGCCAACTAAGACCCAGATGTCAGCCTCCTCCCTCTTGTAAGGAAAAAAAATTTCTAGTTGTCTATTATGTCACCTTTAGCCAATCATACCTCTTCACGCCCCCTAGGATAGCTTGCCCACTCCTCCCCCTCCTAACCCCTTATAAGCCTCCACCTCCCTGACCAGGTGTGACTTCCCCGGCCTGTAATACCCAGACCGAGGAACATCACCCGGGAGCTGCACTCAAATAAACTACCTGGCCCTTTGTTGCCTCTCTTCGCCTGCTTATTTCGGCTACAATTTATCTTACAGAAATAATCTAAAACTGACTTACATGTGATGAAGCTGTTCTTTTTTCAAAATTAAGAAAGCACTGTTTTAATTTCCCTCCTAGTTGGACGGAGACACACACACATATATACACAAGCCCTTTATTTGGGTTAAAAAAAGTTAAGTAGTAACATTTCTGAAACAAACTGGCTGAATTCATTCATACAAGTTATAAAGTCACTAACTGGAAAGTTTTAAAGAAATCACCTGGCCTTGATCCTTGACTGTAGCCAATGTAAGTTATCTAGAATAGGTAAGAGTCTTTTTATTTATTTATTTTAAAGATTCTCACAGCCTCTATTAGAATCTCAGCCTAACACTTTTTCAAAAACTAAGACACAGGCCAAAAAAAGTCTCTTTGAATTTAAACTCACTTCCCCTTATTTTGGCCTCTAGAATAAAGAGATGGAAAAACTGGTCAGACTCATCCTTGTAAAAATGCTTTGTGTTTCTGAGAATAAGAATGAGGTCTCCATCCAGTTTTCTCTTTTATAAACTGAGTATGTCTTGCTTTTTTAATCTTCACATGAGTCTCCCCTCTACCCCTCTGTGCTGCCTGGTAAACTGGCCAGCACCTCTCCTTCCCCTTGGATATGCAGACACCAAATTTTACTTTGGCCTTCCATCCCATCTCCAGAATGCCAGAACATTCTTATATTACAATCAGGAAAACTCAAATATTTAAAAGCCAGATGCATGTGTTTACTGAAGTCTTACTGAGTATCTCACATTTGGGGAGGCGCTATGTGCCACCAGAGGAAAAACTTATCTTGTTTTTGCACGAGGATAATTCTATCCCTTGTGACAGTAATTTTATAACCCCTCCACACACCAGCCAGCACAGCTCCCTCTCTCCCCCTGCCTAATCTGGATGAGGAATTAGGACCGCACTGCCTGAGTTGCTTTCCTCTTACATCACCAAAGCCTCCTTTGTTGCTAGTTTATCTCAGCTTACTAACCTTTCCTTGACCTTGCTATTCACCTGAATTATAAATGCCAAGTTCCAGCTCCGCTCTCTATACCTGATGTTGCACCCATTCTCTCGTTACATGCTGTCTTCTCAACACCCAGTGCCAGCCTCACATGATTTTTCTAGTAGCTTGATGCAGTGCGTGGTCTCTTTTCGGTCTCCACATTTCTTGCAAAAATTAGCCCTGCCAGCTTTCCCTTGACTAAAACATGAATTCTCCATATTTGCTGAGGAGTACCTGAAATTATTGCTCCTCTTGGATCTCTGTTTGCCGCATACGTAGGCTGATCCATCCCAAGACATCAGTAGTTAGTTGCCTGCAGTGGAATTTACCTCTTCAGCTCTGACCTCCGTTCTAAAAACCACATTGATTATTCAAATTGCCTTCTGGGTATGTCACCTATATATACTGACAACTCTTTGATGGCGTTATGTGCCAAAATGAAATCTTTCTCCCCAGGCCTTCCTCTACTTCTATGATCCCTGTATTGGTTAATGCTATGACCTTCTGTCTTTATAATCAGCCACTTTTTTATTTCTTTCCCTAATACCTCCCACAAATTCAATGAGGTGGACACAAAGGAAGTAAGAATAAGAGATTTTAATTTATTGCTGATAAAATATTAGCTTGGAAAACAGTTGTCCTATTGGACACAATTAATCAGAAAACAAAATTATTTTCAGCAATAAAGCTTGTTATGTTTCAAAGCGTGGACTGTACTCTTTCCTAAGAACTAATGATGGATCTTAATTTCTTTCCCTGAGTCTCAAGGTAAAATCCCATGTTGATCCTGACAGATGGAAATGCCAAAAATTTCACTTGCATTAAAAAGACCTCAGGAAGCCTCAAGGAGCTCACACCCATGGCTGAGGTGACCTGAGGCCCCTTGTCTCCTCTGGGAGAGAGACTGCTCACAGGACACGGTGCAGACCCCTTCCCAGCTCCTACAACAGCAAGCCTACAATCCTCCTTAAATACTTGCCTTTAAAATACACAAACTAAGAGTTAACCTTCAAGATCTCTGTAAGCTGTCTTTTTCTCCATCTCCAGTTAAGGAAGTGTAGCTGGTACCATTCAATATCAAAATTTGGCACATTCTGTTTGAAACCATACACCCTGTCAGGGTCACAATTTGCAAAACAAAACTATCAAGATAATTAAGAGAGTGATTTGTGAGAACAAATAGAATGGTATGATCGATCTGTCTGGGCAGTAATGATGCAAATCTGCTGTACCACTAAGGATTTATACCTGCTACATTGTCAGCTCAGTTTTCCTGCTGTTTTTAAATCTGCTGTTAGAGGGCCTGTGCCTGTGTGTCTGTCTGAGACAATAATCTCAGAGGACAGCTGAGCTTGGCTGCAGAAATCTCCTACTTATCCATAATGGTCATTTAAATATTGTTCACTAATAATTATTATTAAAGATCTGACTTCCAAAAAGTTTGACTATAATAAAGTATCATTAGCCCAAAATACACTGAACATCTCGGGGTCATTGCGAACAGCAACCACCATTGCTCGATCTGCCAGCATGTGCCTTTGGGCATGTGAAAGATTACGGTGCTATGCTGCAAGCTGCGCCAGCACAGTTAGTCTCCCAGGACCGCCTTTTCATTACAACTGTCTACACTGGGAGCAGTCCTGAGTGGTTTTCATGAAAGGGTGCTCCAAAGTGACAGTACTTTTTCATTCTCTAAAGAAATTTTTTTAAAAAAACTTCAACAGTCAGGAAATTACTCCTATGGTTAGTAGTAGAAATGGAAAAAGTAATATTTGGATAAATGGAGAAAAGAACAGTTTCTGAAATGAAAAAAAACTAGAAGGCAGAACTGAGTGAGATAGAAAAAAAGCTTCCTTAAGGGTAATTTTTCTTTTGATATATTTTCAACTTATTCTCCAACTTCAGATAGGATACCTTGTTTTGCTTAGACATTTCTCTAGGAATGGCAGGTAGTTTTATAAGATGTCTTAATTTCTAATGTGATTTCTAATTTAATTACTTTTATAGCTACTTATTTGTGTCCTTCAGTACAATAATAGACTCATGATACTAACTGAAATATCCATTGACCCCGTGTCCTAAAATCATGTACCACATTAACAGAAAGGGCTGCCCTTTGGCCTTCACTGTTCCCAGGAGTGCAAGAGTCTTATGTTGAAACATAGATGTTTTTGAGCAAAGGTCATGCCACTAGTAATGGCTTGATGTGGGATTCTTCTTTTCTTCTTTTTTCCTTAATGAAAAGGCTGAATATTTGACAGAACTATAACATGTAAGCTATCTTCATTTTATAGCTTTTGCATCAGTTTGCTGAAATAGAGTTCTGAGATGTGTAGCTTAACTATTTAGTGGAAAACTCCTCCTCCAACAAAAATGTTCATAATATAAACCATGACAGACTATACACTCTGTTTTGGAAATACTAATATTTTTGTATTTAGTATGAAAGTTTAGTAGATAATTCCCTTACTGTGTACTTTGATTTAAAATGCTTTGCTTTGTTTTCTCCTGCAAAATCAAGTTGGCATAAAACATGTCATGGCAGACACTAATTTTAAAATGAGTTTCTGATTTGGGGTGTTTTTTTCTTTAATCCAGAAAACTGACAGCATTCTTGGGTTAAGCCAACACTTCTTGCCAAAGCCTGGTTTTGATGTTAAATATTCAAGGCCACATATAGCTATGTGGTTCCATTTAGCAAATAATTCCCATATCGTTGGGGGAAATCTCCAGGACAGAAGAAGAAATGGTAAGTCATCATGCGGATGATGTGCTCCACTCTCATTGTCCTGACAGGCTTTCCATATGTAGGGCTGATTGGCTCTGAGGTAGTTACTGAAAAGAGTATCCTTTTAAATCAGCAGCTGTGTCCTGATGTTTTGCCAATCTGTGGCTCATGAAACATGATGTTTGGTAGCATATTTCAAACAGTTTGCTTTGGTCTTTTCAACACCAAAACTCTCGCTTCTGTATCTTTTTTTTTTTTTTTTGAGGATTTGTATTGCCCTTTATTGATGCTGCATTATGCCTATGTTGAAAATCCATGGGTGAGTAACTCTCAGGAGGTCAGGAGAACATTTTAAGTGCTATAAACTGGGTTATTTAAAATCTACTCTCCAAAAAGTACTTGAAGTGTCTATAACTCAGCTAGTTCAAGACATAATCACAGAGTGGAACTTTATATTCCATATGCTAAAGAAGCTCATTGAACAAAAAGGTACATTGATGTCTACTATGCAGAGAAATCTAACATTAACTTTTATTTTTTTGAGAGGGCATCTCTCATGTTTATTGATCATATGGTTGTTAACAACAATAAAATTCTGTATAGGGGACTCAATGCACAATCATTAATCAACCCCAAGCCTAATTCTCAACAGTCTCCAATCTTCTGAAGCATAACGAACAAGTTCTTAGATGGTGAACAAATTCTTACATAGTGAATAAGTTCTTACATGGTGAACAGTACAAGGGCAGTCATCACAGAAACTTTCGGTTTTGATCACGCATCATGAACTATAAACAATAAGGTCAAATATGATTATTCGTTTGATTTTTATACTTGATTTATATGTGAATCCCACATTTCTCCCTTATTATTATTATTATTATTATTATTATTATTTTAATAAAATGCTGAAGTGGTAAGTAGATGCAAGATAAAGGTAGAAAACATAATGTAGTGCTGTAAGAGGGCAAATGTAGATGATCAGGTGTGTGCCTATAGACTAATTATTAATCCAAGCTAGACGGGCAACAAAACATCCACGGATGCAGAAGATTTCTCTCAAAACAGGGGGGGTGAGGTTCTAAGCCTCACCTCTGTTGATCCCTAATTTCTCACCTGATGGCCCCCCTGTGACTGTGCCTGTTTTAGGTTGTTCCTCCCTTGAGGAATCTTACCCGTCTCTGGCTAACCAGTCATCTTCCGGGGCCATACAGGGAAATGTAAAGTTGGTAAGTGAGAGAGAAGCCATATTGTTTGAAAAGGTTAGCTTTTTACTTCTTTGCAGATTTATGCCCTGTGGCTTCTATGCCCAGCATTTGTCTTGTGGTATCTTTACCACTTGGAAGAATTATGATACTCGGTAATTTCGATATGAGGCATGAATTCTACTTAAGGGTTGTAATTAGGAAGGAAGAAGAAAAGCTATAGAAGTAGCAGACGGAAGAAAACATGGGAAGATTGATTATTTCTTTGACATATCTTCTTGTAGTGTAACATAAGCATGTATAGGTTTTAAACTACTAATTAAATTGTGTGCACACATTAACATAATAGGAATACAGTTACATAACCAAAGCAGACCTACAATTACCAGTCATATCCAGTGAAACCAAGAAAACCAGTTAGGCACCCTAGGCATTTGTGAAAACTTATCAATGATATGATGGATATTGTCTAACTGAATTTGAATAGTTTTAGAAAAATCAGACAAATTAAAACAACACATTCCTGGGAACTGTTCACATCCCATATGTTCTTTTAACAGTAGATAGTCTATAGTCGCAAGATTTTGGAGTGCTGCAACTTGCACTTCTCCTAATTCTTGGTTGAGTTTCAACAGTATAGATCCAGTCAAATTTGTTGTTTTACTGTATGCACAGGCCAGCTTAGATATCTCCTTCTTCATTCCCATGGCAAGCCCAGGAACCGTTGGGATGAATGCAGCTACAACTGCAACAGCGCCAGGATCTTTGTTGAAGTTTTTTGATGATCATCTTCTGGAATGACTATTCCAGAGAATGTTGATGTTGGAAGTTCTTCTTCATATCGTATCTTAATTTGTTTTCTGGGTAGCCAAATTAGGCTTTGATCCTCTGTATAAACACAAACAAACCCTTTGCCCACCCTTTGATATGCCCTTTATACCATTGTGAAGAACTTATTGGAGATCACCACACAGGAACTGCTTTTTTTTTTTAAGAGAAAGGAATATTATCAGAAAAATGTACTTCCATAGCTGATCATCTGACATCCTTTAAATGATCAAAATTAAGGATATTTAAAGCATGCATCAATCGGTGATTTGCAGTTGGTTTTATCCTATCAGGGAGTAATCCCCCTTTTCTTTCTTTCTTTTTTTTTGTTATCTACAATTGTAATCTACAATTACATGAAGAATATTATGTTTACTAGGCTCTCCCCTATACCAGGTCCCCCCCACAAACCCCTTTCTGTATCTTTTTTTATGCAAGAATTTCCAAATAGTTTGAGAGTATTAATTACATCATCCAAAATCCTTTCACAGTAATTATTGGTATTACTCTTATCCTAATTAACTGTAAGGCTGACACATCCACTTTCTCTACTGAACTGCATTTAATGGGACATGCTTTAATGCTACCTAGAAATGGCCGCTGGCTTGTGGACAAATAAAGAACTCTGAGATGTAAACCAGAAAATCCTCTCTTTTCTGCATTGTGTTTTTCACATCAAATTTCCCTGCTGAACTTCATTTTCTAAAATGTCACTTCTATAGACATACTTTTCTCTATCAGTAGTTAAGTTTATCAGCTACATTTTCTTTTTTAA
Source organism: Manis javanica (assembly GCF_040802235.1). NCBI lineage: Eukaryota > Metazoa > Chordata > Mammalia > Pholidota > Manidae > Manis > Manis javanica. The sequence continues at coordinate 99,383,130 of NC_133157.1, read as the reverse complement.
CTATTTCAGACAAACTAGGGCTAGATCCATCAAAGAAAAGAGAATTCAATGTCTATGTAGGAGGCATGGCAGGAAACACAAAGAGCCAGGCAGCTTTGCTTTCGAGAAGCTTCCAATGCAGAAGAAGACCAAATGAAGAATGGGGCATTGGAGCAAGTTCGGTTTTCCATGTAGAAAATGGCCTAGGAGAGGATGCTGAGAAAGGCAGGAGGGCATGAAGGAAGTTGGATATTCTGGTGGTCAGCTTGAAGTTGCACATTCAAGTTTTATTTTTATTCAGAGATATAATGAGAAACTTTTGGAGACCTTAAGGAGAGGATACATGATCCAAGGGATGGAGAGAGAACACTTTGAGGTGTTCAGCTGTTCCCCCACCCTACTGTGGACCAAATGGAGGAAAATGGGCATTTAGGGAGTTAGATCAGAGAAAAAGACACATTTCTGACAGTGAGACTTATTAAACAGATAAAGGAATAGGTTACAGAAGGAAAGTGTGAAAATGTCATCTGTGAAAGTCTTTAAAACTGGAATATCTTTTCAACAATCTAAAGAAAAGAACAAGTGGGCCTTGGATACATCTGCTTGAGATTCTTTTTCTAGTCATGATGGTCATAGTGAACCGTCATAGCTCTTCATATAGCCTCCCCCAACCCACACTGGGTGCCTGTGAAGTGGCCGGCCCAGAGGAGCCCAGACTGTACTCAGGGAAGCTAGGTTCAGCTTCTCTGTGACATGAACCTACAACACTAGATTCATTGGCTGTACCATTAGCCTTAACTAACTCAGCCCACAAGCTCAAGTTTTAAGTTTGACATCATTAGAAGATGTTTAGCTTTTAAGAGCTGGCAGAGAATACTACTCAAATCACAGGTTTATTCATTCAGCGACTTCATCAAGTGCTTACTTTGTGTTAGGTGATAGGCATGGAGCTTCGCAAGACAGTTACTATGCTGGGGAAGACAGGCACATAAACAGTTACTTGTCCTACAGAATCACAAGTGGAGGACAGGGGTAAACAGGATGTGTGGAGAGCACAGATGGGGGACACTGGCCCTAGGCAGAGGGCACAGGAGGCTCAGCACTGACGTTGGGTGACTTGGGATGGAAAGTCAGGCAGTTGATGACACAGGAGAAAAGCTTTCTTTCTAGAAAAAAGCCACGGCATGTTTGACAGCATTACATGGCACAACAAAAGATGATCATGCGAAAACCTATAGCAAGGGGAAATTGGCAAAATCATAGTCTCGGCTAGCATTCCATTTGCCTTCTAGCGCCAAGGTTGCTTTTTAAAAATTTTAAGTAAGACCTTCAGCTTTGATTAGAGCATCTGTCATATGAATATGTATTTGCTGGCTCCCTGGAATAATGTGTTAGAAATGGAATTCAAATGTCCTTTCATTTATCAATGGCTACTAAGAACTGTAATCAAGCCAAGTACTCTTATCTAAACAAACTCACTAAGTGTAGGGATGGATGTCTAAATAGAAAACATGGTTCACTGGATCATTGTTTTCTCCCACCATAAACACTCACTTTTCATTCATGACATATATTCTCATATGTGTACACATGCATTTAAACATGCTATCCATCAATCAAAAAAAAAAGGTGTCACATTGAATACAGGATTCGACAAGCCAGAGCTCAAGCTTTAGCAAGAGGCACAAAGAAGCTCAATGAATTTTTTAAATTCTCTGGTTCTACATCAGTTCAGACTGTAACACTCAAAGTAAAGATAAACAAGGTTGCTTTTTTCAAGTTCCTCACCCACTGAGGATTTCCCAGCAGTGCTGTGCAGGGCTTTCCCCCTCTTCTTTGTCAGCATCGCTAAGAGTTTGGCTAATACTAAATATGGACAAGGTCTCTGCTGGGATTGAAACACAGAAATCTCACAAAGTGGTATGAAGTCAATTTGTAGGAGAAAGGGAGAGAAATGCTAATGTACGGCTGGTAGAAAAATGGATTTTGTCTATGCTACAACCATCTTGCCCCACCCCTGCTGAAGGGGTGTGAAACAGGAGCTGTCCACACATGCCACAGCATAGGCCTGCCCCAGGCCCAGAGTCCTGAGCCCAAAGCGCATGTTCTCTGGGTCTTCCCAGGGATGTCTCCTCATCTCTCCTTTCTCCATCTCTCTGCCCTCATGAACGATTTACTAAAAGACTGAGATGTTCTGGACAGGCAATTGCTGTTGCAACACAACCTTCTCAAGGGTTAAGTGTAAATGAATCAGAAACATGTGGCTTAAATTTCCCACAAAATTGAATTCATATGGACTGACATCTGAAAGGGAAAATACTGTTTTCCAAAACATTGTTTGAGTTTTAAAAAAACTCCAAGTGCTGGGAAAATAGTTTAGATATTCACTTAACTTTTAACTATGGCCAGAATCATTCATCCATGATACTACATACATCTATAATAGAACTTCATTCTATTAAGTAATGGGTCATGCACAAAGAAAATGTCCTACACAGTGATTAAACATGCCCTTCACAATTCTGTGAAGAGCTCCAACAGAATCAGGTAAGAATGGAACCCTATGTGTAATGCAAATAATGGTGAAAAGGGATTCCTACCACTGTATGTGCCTGCATATTACTGCGATCTGTGAAATGCAGGTTCTGCTTCAGCAGGACTCAGGTAGGGTCTGAGATGCTGTGTTATTCACAAGCTCCCATGTGATGCCAAAGCAGCTGGTCCATTGGTCACACTCGAGTGGCAAGAACTTAGTTCACCCATCAGCTACATGCCACCACTCAACACAACAAGTCATTTTATTCTATGTTACATATATCTGAGCTTCCTGAAATTCCTATTTGTTTGGTGACCAAAAAAAACCCGAGCAAAATTATGTACATGGGAATTAAAATATCCTGTTAAAAAGGTATAGATAATTGCTGTGAAATTTACATAACAATAGCCACTGATTAGAAGTAATGAGTAATGTATTCATTATTACACATGAACAATGAGAAAACAAATAAGAAACAGTAAATATTCATCACTACCAGCTCTGCTGCTACTTCATGTCCTACTCCAACTGGGAATCTTTTCATAAAAATCTTCCAAATCACTTCAGACATCAGAGACTGGCCTGTTTTGAATTCAAGCACTTTTTGTTTTACCACATGACTAATTAGTAAGGAATCATCTAGTCCGACTGCACGCATTAACTTTGCACATATGGCTGCCTTATTTTAATAGATTTTATAACTAGATTTTAATCTCAGTGAGGGTGTGGACTGTCTTCTTCCTTCCTGAATACCGCAGTCTCTCAACATGCTTTCATAGTTGACTGTGAAATAAACTGCATGTCCTGTATTGCATGCAGTTTTTCAAGGCCCTACCAATAGCCATACTCATTTCCACAATGTTAGAATTCATGCTTTTCAGGTTGTAATAAATCCAGTTCTATGTGTCAACTAGAAGTAGGGGTGGAGAGCAGGGGATGGATGCGGGAGCTGGATGAGGGGAATCCAATGTTCTGAGAAAACATTCAATACTTATCCACAAGGCTTGATGAAAATTTGTAACTTCTTTCCTCCCCCAGCAGTTGAATTGGGCCCATTTTTCACAAGTGCAGCTCTTTCACATAACAGGAAACTTGTTATGATGAAGAATGCTATCACATTCCTCTTGGGTAAACTAAAGCAGTAAAGCGAGGTGCTTTCATGTGTACCACACGCATAGCAACACAATGGCAAAGCAAGGCAAAGGGCTTACTGACTCCTCTACTTCCCTATTATTATTCCCACTCTTCTAGCAGGAAGCCATATATTCAACTGCCTTTCTCAAGGCAAGGTCATTCCCAGGTTCTGGAAAAGCCACTCACACCCCCTGCCCCTGGAACCAGACAGGTCACTGGAATACCTGGGCTGCAAACCAGAAGGTTATCTTCTAAACAAATGACAAAGGGCATGTTCATGGGGCTCTGAGAGTCCTAGCTATCAGCTTCTATCCCTGCCTTCTGAGATTCTCCTGACCCCCTCAGGCAAGGATACGAAGCATTTCTTCCTATCTGTATGTTACACAATTGGTGATGGAGGTGATGTCACATGGGCTGGCCAACCATGTGGGCTGGTCATTAGATCTCTGTATCAGGCAGGTTGGCAAGCATGCTCGTGCAATCTAGAAAAATGTATCTCAAGTACACGTGACCAAATAGAAATACACTTCAGTTGTATCTATTTGAGTAGCCAGCTGAAAACTGATTTTTTTGAAAGATGTGACTGTCACAAATTCATCCCTCAAGTTAGCTAAACAATAGTTATATGCATGGTGCTATGCTAGGTTAAGTTTGGGGAGACAGTTGGGTTTTTTTTTCTTATTTTTTAACCAAAGAAATTTACAACCTAGATGGAAAGACAAGACATACACATATAAGCAGTTGGGTAGCTTTACAGAGCCAAGGGTTTTAATGCAAGAGATGTTATGAAATGGTGTCAATTACAAGGAAGAAGTTCTTAGCTATATTGTCCTGAAGTCAGGAAAAATGTACAGAAAGAGGGGGCAGAAAGCATTCCAGATTGGAGCTGTACAGTCACGAAACCCTGATGCTCAGGGCACAGTGAGTCAATGGGTGCAAAGGGGACAATATCAGGTAGAAATTTAGGTTGTGGATAAAGTAAGAAAAATCCTCAAATCAAAGAGTCTGAATACCATCCAGTAGACGGATGTTTTTCAAACAGTGTTTCTCAGAATCCTAAGTTTCTATAAAGGTATTTCAATATTTTCAGTGATTGCTATTAAGAATAAATAAATGTAATTACCTTGGACCTTAAAACTAAATTTATACTAATAAAATCGTTTTGATTAGTTTTTTGTATTAATGTTCTACATACAGTTTTACTGAGAAAAGAAGAACGGTGTAAATAATGGGGAGCGTCCTTTTCAGTTATCACAGGAAAGAGTAGCATTAGTTCATTTTAACTATTTCATTTTATTTATAATAGAAATTCACTTCAAAATTTATTTAAAATTCACCATATTTTAAAAATAATACAAATGCTCAATTTGACACTTGGAGCTCCTAGTATCTAGAATGGTATCAATCTGGCTGCCTCATATTCTATGATGAGGACTAATTAAGTTGGAGCATGGACCATTATGGGATGTTCCTGCACACAGCCAAAATGAACTGCTTGCTTCCCTGATTGTGCATCCTTATGTACACAAAATCCACATGAACTTCATGGAGAGTTAAGCATCAAGCAGGCTGGCAGATGATCAGCTTTTGTTCTTGATGACTGTACAGAAAGGTAACAATGTCAGTTTTGCAGCTTATTCATAAACTGCATCGATAACATGGAAAAGCTCTGTTTACGCTTTCTGTCAGGGAATGTGTGTGCGTGTGCCTGTGCGTGTGTGCATGTGCACGCACATGTGTACATAAGGGAGTGCATGTCTGAACCAAAAGAAACCATACCACTCATAAAGGAAATTAAAAATAAACTTAACTACGCTGCCATGTACCAGTACAGGGCCCCAGAGGGTTTATCATAAACTTGCACATTTAAATTGTCTACATGAATTTTTGATTCAATAAGTATACCAAGCAATTTCATCACCACAATCACATAAAATAAAATACACTTTCACTTGGGGAAAAATATTCCTCAGGCAAAGAATGGATAGTTTATTTAGACATTCAAGTATCAGACAATTTAAAATGAGTGAACATTCTGGATTTTAAAAAGCCTAATAAAACTACTACTTTACCTTGTATTAGAAGGTAATACAGAGTGACTAATATAGGAGATATAAGAAAGGGAATTTAAAACAATCAATTTTATGGGATGATTGAGAATTTTAAACTAAAATTGTATTAATAATTTAAGTTTTAAGTCCCCACATGTCAATTCATTGAAATCCCCTTATATTGCTAAATAGAAAACAGATGTTTAAATTCTTCTACTACTTTCTTCACATTTATACTGTTTTCTTCCTCTCACTGTATTCAGATAATTTTCAAATAGTGACTTCAGTTACTGAGCATCCTTTATATACTGATTAAGAGCAATCCATAAAAAGATAAATAGTAGATAATTCAAATATTTAACAAACCTGTTTCTGTAAAACTTAATCTCATATTTTTGGACGCAAGTATCTATGATGATATGATTTTAAAACAAGGTGTTACTACAAAAAAGGAGGCTATGACCATGCTCCTAAAATGACTAGGTGATATACAAGTGGCCTGGTGTGGCTGCAGCTTCCCTTCCTTGATTTATTGGATCCAAGAAAACAAAGAGTTGAATCAATTTGATTTTAATTCCACTTTTAAAAAATGTGCCCAGCAATCTTATGACAGTCACAGACTTTCAAGCCAAGGGAATGCAAATTAGGGATATTCGGTCTTACGGATATATATCATGTTATTAAGAAAAGTTTTAGTGAGCATAAATAAAATAGGGGGAGGGCAGACAAGCTTTAGAGATAAAATCCATGAAAGGGCTTGTTAGCAGAAAACCCATTTGTCTATTGAGAGACTGCCTCAATTAACTGATGGTGGAAGTGGATAATTTGTTTATTGTTTGCATTTTGAGGAAAGGATTTCTTACGTATTTCCAACCAAAATAATGGGCCCAGTGGTAGTGAGCTCTGTCTCTGGGGCAGCTCCTGCCACCTGCACCTGCACCATCACCAGCAATCCCCACGCCCAGCCTCCATCCAGGCTTGTCAGTCACTCTCTCCAGCCTCATCAGGAGCTTTGGAAGAAGACTTCTGAGGTAAGGGATTCAGTGTTGCAAAGGTTGGTGCAATCAGACCCAAAAATGACTGCAATTAAAAAAATAAGTAAATAAAAAGCTTGGAAAGGGGTCAGCCAGCCCCACTACAGGGATGAAAGTCAGCCAGTCATAGAACCCTCAGTGAGAGAGCCACTGAATTTGCAGGGTTTTGCTTGGTTACCAGATTTGCAACTGTGCACAGTAGAGGTTGGTTTTTAAAAAATCCAGGTTGTTCTTTAAAAATCCTTCCCAGGAGCAGTGGGGTTGAAGGCAACCATGCCACTATTTGCTTTCACTGTAAACGCCTTCATCTGAACATCTAAAGCCAGTATGGATAGGCATGCTGAAGGTAAGAAAGTAGCAAAATGAATGGTAGCATTTAAAAAATCTGCCAAATGCATAAAATTGCACTGGAGTGCAGCAGATGTTGAAGGGTATGGGCAGGAAATAAAAGCAGCCATGTGCAGTGCTCTGACTCTGCCCCTTCCAATCCTCTCCTCTTCTCTCCTCCCTACGTGGCTCCTGTGCTATTATTCCTTTCTCAGGAACCTGCTTGATCTAAACCTCTTTTAGAGCTGTGATTTTCATTCATGATCTGATGGTATGAGAGAAAAGATAAGACAAATACTCCCCCAGTCAATTTGACAAGCATTCATCAACCAGACTTCAAAATGTTTGAGAAAGAAAACCTCTTTGACAAAATACATGTATTTTTTGAAGTCATGTTTCATTCTCTCTGATTTGGTCGGCTCACTGGGCTGCCAGCTTTCAAGCCTGACCCTTCCCTGATATCCACTCATTGTCCCCAAACCTCAACCCACTGGGCAATTAGAACACAAGGACCGCCTTCCAACTGCCACATTTTAGCATGATCAAGGAGTTCCCCTGAGAGGGCAGGAAGCCGGCTCCAGTCTAGGGAACATCACAGCTGCTTTAAAGACCCCACCATAACCGCCCTTGCAGTTAACACAATGACACCAGAAAGAGGAACCCTTGATTCCACAGTCCTCGCCCCTTCCTCTGCTGACATGGAGTTCTTTCCCTGATGGTGACTTCTAGCCCACAACCATTCTAACTCCTTCAAGGGCTTCTGACCTTATAAAGTTATTTACACAAATTCTATTCACTCGTCCTGAGACAACTATAATAATAAAACCTAACTTAAAGTACATATCCATGTCTGCATAAGTATTTTCTACTGACTTTGCTATAAAACAAGTAACATATAAATGAGATTTTTATGTTTGTCAAAAGTGGTCTAATTAGGATAATACATTTTTGGCCGCAAATCTCTGTAAATTCTGCATTTACAGAGACAAGCGGATAAAAGGGGCATAATGAATAAGCTGAGCCTTCTCTAAGAAAATAACAGTGACACCAATAAACTTTCCTCGAACACCATTACCTATAGGAAAGTTGGTTCCTTTTCTTCATAAATCCAAGTTCAGCAAATGGCGATCCCTGAGATTTCAGCAGCAAAAGGGGAGGCTAATTTAAGTCAAGGCATTTTGGGGAATAAGTCAGCTCATCCAACAGTCCACAGCCCACTTTGTACCAGGCCACAAAGATATGAGTATCAACATTTTTTTTTCTTTTTGAGACAAGATGATGAAATTTAATGTCTCTGTGAATAAAAGCAACACATGAGAGATAGCCTATGTCACAAACACTGACCTTTATTGTGAGAATGTTTCCTGAGGAAACCATGGGTAAGAAAGTTAACCCCACAAACCCTCCTTACTAAATGGTTTCTGCTGAATTATCTGCAATCAGTACAGCATAGATGTGTCCTACCTCCACCTAAACTCGTCATGAAATGCTGGGCCTTGAGGCATAGAGGTGAGGGGCTAAAAAGGAATAAACAGTGGGTAACTCCAAAAAAGAGCACTCTGTGGTTGAATAAAGGGAAAAAACAATTTGGTGAGAACAGAAATAATGATTTCAGCTTCCCATAATCTGCAAAGTGGTCAGCTAACACAGTGCATTTATCATTGTAACAAGAACCCAGTATAGTATTACAACTGTGTTACTAATGAGGGAATTGAGATGCAAAGGCATAAATAGTTTGGTTAGGATGTAACAGGAAAGAAGCATTGTAGTCAGGATGGGACACTAGGTCCCGACACTGGGCCAGGGCTGATGTCCTCGCAAGTTTACTCAGCTGGCGAGGCAGAACACCTACCCTGCCCACAAGCTTCACCTCCCGCAGGAACCAAGGGAGAGGGGATGCAAGAAAAAACACTAAGAAGGGGAGAAAAGATGTCAGTATTTCTCCCTACCTTTCTAACACAGAAACAACATATAGGAAATTCATCACAGCAAGCATGCATGTACACACACACCCACACCCCCCTACACACACTCCCAAGCCCTCACACACTCATACACGCCCCCCACCCCCGCCACACACAGAGTTTAGAGACTGTATTTTCAAATTTACTGCAGGTCACAAAGGCCCTTAATAGAAAAATCTATAAATAGCACAGGTATCTGGAAGGATGGCCCTCTGGTGGAATATTTCAGTTGTGTGGCTGGCTACAGCCACTTCCACGAAACACACATGGACGCACTGCCATTCTTCGGCCCAGGCACAGAGAATGGTTTCTGTCACTGCGGAAACAGGAGAGACCTTAGCGTTTCAGTGGAAGAAAAGCAAAGCTTCATATAAATCAACTCAAAATGTAAACATACCACTTAAATATTAATCAAGGTAATTATAGAAAAATAGTCCAGAAAATCTCTGCAACGATCCAAGATAAACAAATGTCCTCAGACTAAAGGAAACTCAGAATTCATTTGCTCAAAGTGTAAGCTGACTTCCTTCACATAACTCATACCAAATACCATATGTTTGGCTCTATCTGTCCTAAATGAAATTCTCCTCTAGCTGTACCTGATTCTAATCCAGCACACCAACACAAAACACATATTCAGGCTTTGAAAGGGAAAGACTAAGTCCATGGTAAAAAGCAAGGAAAAGAACCACAAGATCCATCAAGCACAACCACATTGAACTTAAAATAGAGATTGTTTCTCAACTTCTTGCTTCAGGAACATGAGAAAGCACAGGCACACAGGGGAGCAGGCATGCTTAGGCCAGACTGTGGTTAAGACTCCTTAATAATGCAGAACGTAAAGAGTTTAGGCGGGCAGACAAATGAGAGAGGCTGCGGCTCAGCATCCCAAGGGCAGTCTCCCTTGAGTGGTTTGAGATACAGTTTTGTTGAGGTAGTGTGGTCACATGGTCTTTGTAAGGAAAAGGCAGTTGAGTTCTAAATGACAGAAGGGACATCTATATTACACGGTGACCTGTGAAACAGAATTGCGGACAGAAACAGCAAGTGCAAAGGCCCTGGGGCAACAACAAATATGCTTATGGAACAGGAGCCTCAGCAGCTAAAGCATCATTAGCAATTGTCAGCTTGGGAATACCAATGCAGAGTCAAGGCCATTAGCTTCCTTTCCATCTTCTGAACTCTTTAAAATTGGAGAAGGGGCTAGGCTAAGTAATTCAAGATTATTACTGAGTTTCCAACATATGTTTGGTCACCAGGGAGGCAACTAACATAGGAACTTGTTACCTGGAGCCTGCTACTTCACCTCTCTGAGCCTCAGTGTAAAATTTTTACCATCTTGATTGGATTACTGTACGGATATATACCTGGCAAACAACAGGGGTGCAAAATTACTGCTGACACAACAGAAATATCACTGGTTCTTACCAGTCTCTTTTAAGAAGAACTTTCATGAGTGGATTTTGCTTTAACAGGCCATTATCTTTGTGAGACACTTCAAGCAAGTACCAAGACCAATGACAACACCAGGCCAATTATAAATACCAATCAGTCAGTGGTGTCTTAACTCAGTGGGAAGCTATGATCCAATTAACACACATTTGGTTTACACACCATTGCTCAAAAATGCCAATTTGTATAATGTTCATTTTTGCAAGTTAAAATATATTCATATGCACCTTTGCATACACAGGTATACACATGTCAAAGCTCATTGAGCTGTACATGAAGATTTTTGCATTTTATGTGTCTCAATAAAAAATGTTTTAATAAAAATAATTTAAAAATACATTCATATGCTAAATTCAGAGGGAGATTTAGATTGGGCTTTAGTCTTAAAATTCCCCTACCACTTCTATAATGTGATGCAGAAGCAATGAACTACAAAATCAAGGATGCTTTCAAAAAGGTAAGCACAACCTAAAAAGTCTGCCACCATCTGTACTTGTGTGTTGGTAGATGTTAGCAGATGCATACAAACTTTCCTATTATTTACACATTTTCTTTATTTCCTCAGAAATCAGTTAATACTAGAAGCTACTGCTTTTACAAGGCATCTTTTTGGGACCTGCTGACATCTGATTACATGGGACTGCTCTGAAACTTCGTGATTCAGGTAGGCCCTATAGGAAACATTGTGTTTGGCCTCTATGCAAATGACTCTTGGTGCGTTCAGAAATCACTGTTGACATTGCATGTGAAAGCCCCAAATGACAGCATAGCTTCACATTTTAAAACCAAGGTTCTTCCAAAGGCAGGGTAAGGATAGAAGAGAGAAGTCCCACAACTGGAAACAAGATTCATCCTCAGAAATTGCCTCAACTTATCACATTAGGGCCAACTAAATGTGTCAGATAAGAATTTGGTCAATTTACTTCAGCTCACACTGCTCTCTGTTCTGAGTACACATGGCTGATGAAAAGCCAGATGTTTCCAATCTGTAAAGCTTAACACTACTGCACAGCAAAGCCAGCTGGTAACAGCCTGAAAGAAAGTGCGTGTCTTGCTGGGAGGAGTCCCAGGCCTGGAGTGTTTGACCCTTCACACACACCAAACAGAGCTCGCTCTCTCTCTGAGTCCCGGTCTATGTCGCTGTCCTGCCACCCCGCTCTAGCAAAGACTTTTCTACAATGACGGCATAATCTCATCCTTTCCCCTAGAGTTCAGAAATACTTGAAAAGAATTATATACACTTTTACCTCAAAATAGATCTCTCCCTATATACTGGTTTACTTGAAAGTAACATAAAAATGATTTCATCCCCCCCAAAATGACCTGACCATTTTATCTGACTTACACTATTGTGGAGATATGCATGTACCGGAGAATCCATCTCAACAATTCATATACCAGTAATTCTTATAACTTGGAAAGAACTAGATTAACAGTTGGCTTCTGTATTAATCTATAAAGGGTTGTTATGCAAATCACTTGATTTTTTAAAAAATCTAACACATTGGGAATCTATTAGAGGAAACAGTGCTATAACCAATTTTCAAGCCCTTCAAAAGTCCACATCTGCTCCAGGTGAACAGGCTGGAAGATCACAAACAAATCTTATCTATTTAATACAAGCAAACTCCTCAAGTCCCACTAATAAGCAGCTTGTTGGTCTAGCTTCAAACTACATTTTGTTTTAAAAAAATACATTTCTTTTAAAAAAAGGTTAAAATATGAGTTTTTCATAATTCCTAACAGGACAGAATTAGTGAGATCTAACTATACACACAGGCTCTTCTATGCTACACCATTACTGTCTTCTATGCATACTGTGTCTTTCTCATAAGAAATTCAAGTGCATAATGTTTATTGGCAAATTACATCCAAATTGCGAAAACATCCCAATGATCCTAACATTTATGTCAGATAAGCAAACTGGGGAAAGGAAAATACTCACATGACATGGTAAGAATAAAGAAAATAGCAATGAGCCACCAGACTGTGAGCAGGGATTGCTTTTCTCATATAGAAATCCTTGGGGATAATCCCAATGTCTGACAGAGAGCAAAAATTTGAAAACCCATCAAATAAAGCTGTGATGAGTAGATCAACCAATGAATGAGTCTCTGAATTGACTATTAAAATTGCTACAGAAATATTGATTTCCAGTATGATCTGGCTGCTGCATGTCTTCACATACTGCACATAGGCGAATTGTGCCCAGATCTTTAATCTGGGGTTCAAACCAAGTATGAGCAGAGCTTTGAAAATGAAGCAGGAACAGCAAGATGCATGTCACAGAGCATACTTCATGACAAATGCCTGTAATCACAGGAGAGAAACTCAATTTTTAGTTGATAGACTCCCATCCATGGTCATAGTATCCAGGTTCTTTTCCCACACAAGCTGATCAACAGTATACCTTTGTTGTTCTTTCTCATAAAAATTCCCCTCATCCTCCTCGGCTCCCAAGCCTGCAGTGTTCTCTAACTTGCATATCCACTCTGGCAAGAAACTCTGGTCCTCCTTCATGATTAGTTACCGATGGCACCCCCTGTCTCACAGGGGGTTTAGAGAATTAATTAATGTTTGCAAAGTGCTTGTAGATCCACAAGCCAAAGGGTATGATATAGATGCAAATTATTAGCATTATTCTCTTTTCCAGTGGGGCACATTGCCCAGGGGAGTTATTCATGCCTTATAAGAAAATCAAAGTCTCCTTAACTAGCTCTTCCTCTGTTCAAGGGATTGTCGATTTACAGCCCCAGATCACCAATGCCTGCACGCCGGCCTGCGTTCCAAGCCTTTGGATTATTTTTTTCCCAAGGAACTATTTTTGGATCCTTGTTCTTACACTCAAAGTCTGCAAAAGAGATCAGAACCTATCATTAAAAACAAATCCCACCTCCAGAAAGGACTTTCACGTCTCACTTTCTCATCATTGGAGGGAGATAGGACAGGGGTCTTGACTCTTTAGAAAGTTCGCTGGGTCCCTTGGTGGGCCTTGGGGGACCCTGACTGAATTCCACTCTGAGTGATTACATTCTGCTCACCTCAAGGTCTCCTGCTGCTCCGACTGTGTGTAGTATTTATTACCACTTCCTGCCCTTGAATGTTTTGCAATCTTCCTCTGTTCTGTTTAAACAAATGCTGTTCACCTGTCAAGCCCCATCCTCTGGAATAAAGGGGAACAGGACATTCGACACCTTGGCTGTCACTTCTAAGACCTACACTCCTGGTTTATTTTGTTATGTTGATTGGATGAGCTATTAATATATCATGTTTACACATGTAGTTTCAGCCTATCTCTGTTAGTTTCACTTGAAACCTGAGAAAACAGTTGGGAGGTTATGTAAGCTTTACCCTGGGTCCTGATCCACAAATATCTTTGGCAACTTGCATTGGTCCTTGAGAATTCCATTCGTCTGGACTAAAGAACTTTGTCTTTCATATCATGTGATTAGTATTATACAATGTTGGGAGCAACAGTCATTTGGATCATCAGTCATAGAGGAAGGAGAAAAGGCTTAATTAGTCCTCCTGTATGTCAAAAACAGAACCGAAAGAAAAAAGAACTCATTTTAAGAAATTCCTTCATTTTCTAGATGTCTCAGACATGGCAATGATTTTTAGAATACTTTCGCCTCTCACATTTGAGCTCCAGGACATTTAAATGACTTTGGTAAGAAGATGTCCGGGTGAACAGCAACTGAACCTCCTCTTCAGGCTTCGTCTCTGAACTAGAAATGCCACGGGGAATGTGGACAGGCCCCAGGCATGCAGTTGATAGGGTGGAATAATAAAATGGAAAAGGTAAAATAACATCTTACATATTGGGCTACATGTACACTTACACATATACACATTACACATTATATCATAGAGTTTTGCAGTTTAGAGAGTGCTTTGAAATTTGCCTCCTCAAAAGATCATGAGTAAAGTATCATACCCATTTTACAGATAGGAAAACTCTGCCTTAATGTTGTTGAGAGACCTGCCTGAGATACACAGCCAGTCAAAGTGCTGAATTTGAGTAGAGGGAGCAGCCAAGAAGTGGACAAGGGCTAGCCCCCTCACAACTGCACTCAAGTGGTGGGCAAGGTAAGAGACACATGTGGGAGAAATTCAGGAGGAGCCAAGTGGGAGGAATGTGCTCGTCAAGGTGACACGACTTTCTTAGACACCAGACTCCAAAGTGCCCCAGCCAGAATGACTTCTGGACTCTGTGATGTGCACGTGTGGGTTGGAACGCGAGTTACCCCCCAGCTGTCCTAACAGGCAGTCAAACCCACTGGGGTAAGGGCCCCTGGACTCCATGGGCAAATCTGAGAGAGTCCTTCTGGAGGAACCCATCACAGAGACTGTGGCTGGTCCCAGATTTTATGCCTCAGCTTCCCTCTGATCAGCCTAGAGCAAGCTACTGTCCCCAAGGGGCAATGAGTGGAGCAGGAGGAGGTGAAGGAAGGGGAAGGAGCCACAAGCAGAGGCAACCTCAGGGGCTGTGTTTATCAGGCAGTCCTGTCACCCATCAGCCTCTCCCTCCTCTTTGGAGGATGTCAAGGGCCCAGCCCTCTGTCTTCTCCCCATCAGCCTCCTGCGCTCAGCCCTCTTCTCCTGTATTCTTACTGTCTTGACATCTCACTGTGCCACTCCAACCCTTTCCAACACGACTGTGACTTCCTGCAGTCAGAAGCAAGCTTCATTTTCCTTGCTCTTCCCTGTAGTGCTAATTCCAAGCCAGGCAGTCCCCAAATGCCTACTGAATTAGTTCCTGAAAAGGCCTTTTCAAAACTCACCTTCCCTCTCTCCCACTGTTTAACGCATAGCACAAACTCCATTCAATGCTTAACATTCCCTTCTGGAGACAAGACTCTAGGCCAGCTGTTAACAATGAGTTAGGGTTTCAATTTGTTGGCATGAAGTCATGGGCCCAAGCTTTGGGTGTCCCAGAAACAAGGGGAGGCAGGTACAGAGCTGGCCTTGGGGGCTGGTGAGTGTCCCAGCATTTTGTCAACACACTCCAAGAGCAAGAGGCTGAGGCCCGGGCAGGGCTGCAACAGAACATCTCAATACTAGTGGAAGGGCTTCCACAATGACAATGCAAGGAACTGTCATTTAAAATTCCCATCTGTTATAATCATGTCTAAGAGTCCCACACCAAGGCCCACACGTTCCTGTATGTTCCATAGTACAACAAAACCAGATGCTTGGAAGTTCCACTTGGGAACAAAGGCGGGATTATTCCTGGTGCTGGTTATTTTTTTTCTGCATCCCTTCTTACCAAAAAAAATATCAAACCACAACATTCACCACGATATTGCCTGAAAAGGCAAAACAACAAGTCCCGGGTTGGAAAGTCTTAGCATAGGGAAGCCACAGAGCATCCTCCAGAGTAGTGACGATTGGGGGAGTAGCATAAGCCTCACCCCTAAAACTCTTCACACCTTAATATCCTTTCCGTGATTCCGGTCTCTCCATGATTTCAGAGTAAATTGACTTACACAACATTCACTGTCCACAACAGTAAACTGCTGTCCCACCGAGGGGAAATTAGCAACGTGTTCCTTTTTCCAGGGCAATGCTAACTATAAGCTCCAAATAAGGCCACTATGCTTTGTTTTCATGGCATTTAACTAAATCACTTTAAATCAACTCAGTCAGTCAAAGACAAACCGTATATTCTCCTTCC
Source organism: Manis javanica (assembly GCF_040802235.1). Lineage (NCBI taxonomy): Eukaryota > Metazoa > Chordata > Mammalia > Pholidota > Manidae > Manis > Manis javanica. The sequence continues at coordinate 99,366,976 of NC_133157.1, read as the reverse complement.
ACCATGGCGACGATGAACTTCTGGTGTGCTTGCCAGGATGGAACAGCACGTTACCTGGATAAATATTACGGAGGAAGGAACAGTGCTGTAGATAAAGTGCCTTAGATCTCTCGCCAATTGATTTTCCTCTTGTAAAGGTGGATCATTGAAATGTTTAGAATAAATCATGTGTTGGAATTATCTTCTGAAGGAAGAGCTGAGAGCATATTGATTAAGAATTATTTGTATTAGCAGACTCAACTAAGGCAATATCATCAATTACTCTAAAAATTGGCTCAGATCAATTTACAATAGGATCAGCTGAGCCTGAAGATTCATTGTCTTCTGCTTAGCATTTTTAAAGAGTTCAACAGAGAGGCATGGCTCCTGAAGGAATCCTAAGGAAGCACTGCAGGCCGATTTGTGATTATTTCTGAATATGATATTGATTTAGACCTTTCAACTGAGTAATGAGTGTCCCACGCATCCACGGAGTGGGAGGTCTCCATGATGAACAAATGTTTTCCACATATGATGCAGGATGAGCGAGTACAGTCCAAGGAATGTACTGCTGCCAATCAAACACTAAAACAAACTGAGCCAGGAAGTAATTGCCCAGAAATCCAATTAGCCAGCAGCAAACGTCCATCCACATTCTGTGTGTACAGATCCATGTGTACACGCGCCACAAATGCAACCGAATGATCCCCCCAGAGTGGGAATAAGAACACCCAGGAACACCTTCAACTTTACACATCCATAAAGTTGAATGTGATTGGAATAAAGACACCACTCTGAAAGTGTTTAAAAATTGGGGGCTCACTTAATCTTACACATTCGTTTGGCAATTCAAAAAATAGAGCCAGTCTTTGGCAATGATGTTCCATTCTAATTTCCCAACTCCCCAGAAGATGCTCCACTTCACTGCCACTGTAGTCACTCTTATGTCAAACCCAACTATGACATTTCTCCCCTCACGCTTTCCCTGCAAGGCATTGATCACTCTGCAGCGCTGGGCAAAGGGCTTCTGCCTGAGTCCCATGGCGCTCAAAGCGCCATCCGTGGACTCCGTGGGTTCTCCAGGATCCTCTCCAAGGGCCCACGAGGTCAGAAATATTTTACAATGATACAAAGGTGTGATTTGCCTTCTTAATGGATTAACACACACACTGGAAGTACAAAGACAATGGGCAAGGGAGTGAGAAAAGCAGCTGGCGATTGTCATAAATCAAGGCAGTGGCCCCAAATAATACTGGTGGTCATTGTATTCTTCCCCTCCAAGCATGTGAAGGAAAATAATACACCAGCTTCACTTAGGCTTATCATTAATTAAGCACTAAATATTAATTTCAGTAAATCTTGACCTTGAGTATATATCTTTTCAATATTCTGTCATGAGAAACCAAGTACACATAGAGCAGTTCTGTTACCAAAGTACACTGTTTGTCTCAAGAAAAAGGCCTGTGTGAATGAGTTGCAAGCTGAACATAACATATTTTTAACAGAACAACATTTTGACTTAAAAAGAACTGACACAATCCTCTTATTCATTCCTAGATATTTAAAAGGCATTTTCTTGAAAATGAATAAAGTGGGCTTGTTCCTTTGAGGAAAACAATCGATCATATTTGTTGCAATGATAAAATCTGAGCTTTCCAAAATAGAACTTTGGAAAACATGTATCATCATGAGTTTGATAGCTTTTTAATACTTAATGAGGCCTATTATAAATGTATAATTTCTTGTTATATAATAAAATGTATCATCCTTTGGGAGATCTCTGTACCTCAGCAGACCCATATTTTCCATGTGACCAGTGAATGGTGTAATTCAATCATGCATGCATAAAAGAACCTTTAGAGGCTCTGGGAAGCAGGGGAGACCAATAGTTTTAAATAATAGTGAGAAGTTTATCCCCGTAAGTTTCAGGTTTCATGTTACAATGGTAACTATCACTGGTCAAGTTCTGGTAGAGAAAACTACCTACAATCAAGGTGGACTGTCCTCATACACTTAAAAGAAAACAGCCCATGGAACCAGATTGAATGCAGAAGCAGTTATGGGAATCCAGCTCTCTTCTCTTAATAAGCCAGACAATAAAGAGCCTTCTAAAAATGGAAAGCAATGCTTATCTTCTCACTACATTTTTTGAAGAGTAGTTACTGTATATAAATGGCATATTGTGTGTATGTGTGTGAATATATATATAGTATAAAAATGTACCATTTATAGTACCATGTGATGTTTATTTTTGTTAATTTCAAAAGAACTAATGTTTTAAATTTCTCAGTTTAAATGTTAAATATGGTAACTATCAACAGATAGTCATCCACATAATAAACAAAAGGCTCTTTGAAGGTTTTAATAATTTTTAGCAGTGTAAGCAGATCCTGACACCAAAAAACTTGAGAACCACTGCTGTAGTCTTCTTCCTGGACTGCTTCTCACCCAGTATAAGTGCTGACCTCAGAAACTCACAGAGTAACAGGTAGATGTTCCAGGAAACAACATTTTAGAACACTTCATGTACCCAAAGGCCTGGAATGTAGCAAACGAGGGCATGACAAGTTCAGCCAGGAGGGTGGGAGAGGAAGAGCTCTCAGGTGGAGGAGGACAAGTCAAAGTTTCCCAGGCAGACACAGGAGATGCCAGTGGGGAAGGAGCATCTCAGGCAGAGAACAGCTTGTGTAAAGGCACCCGAGCACAGGTGGTGTGGGGTATTCCAAGCGCTGGAGTTTGACTCAGCTGATGTGCAGCATGTGGGGGAGAACAGAAGGAGGGGCTGGAATGGCAGGCAGAGCCCAAAGCACCCCAAACCAGCAAGTTGAAGATGGGGCATCAGAAAGCCTATAATCAGGGATGTGGCTGAAGATTTGTTTTAACAGAAAGGCATTTGTCAACAGTGTGAAAAAAGGAATAAAGAGGTATGTGGCATCAGGAGGCAGAGAGAGCAGTTAGGAAGCTACCAAGATAAGCTTGGGTAAGAAATAAAGAGGATCTGAGCTATGGCATTGACACTTTGCAAGGAGAGAAGGGCAGGGTAAGGCGTCATTCACCAGGAGAGGCTTAGAGGTGGGAGTGAACCTGTTTGGAGGCAAATTATTGAGTTGAATTGGAGTATATCAACTAAGTTGATGTAGGGCCTTCAGGAAAAAGACAGGTGGGCAAGTAGATATACTCTGTGCTGTGGGTACAGCACTCACCACACTAATCACTGGTTGAGAGGCAGTCCTGAAAACACCAAGGAATCAGAGAGGGAGGGGAAGGACTGACAGACAGGACGTGTGCCGAGAGGCACCCGTGCAAGGAGGACACGCGAATGGGATGCCTCCAGGTTAAATGTGAACCAACTTGCTGGAGGTCCAATACAGAAGTCAGCAGCCAAAAGATGCTTCCATGCACGATCCTAATAGCTCAGGATGTGCTTCAGCCTCGGAGGTGCCAGTGAGGCTGACTAAGGCAAGAGGGAGGAGAAGATAAAGGCAGCCGACACTAATTCGGAAGGATTTCTTCCCCTACTGAAGAGAGAGAACTGAATCCAACCCTCCAGATGAAGAACAATATGATCAGAATCTCTTTCTAATTCCCTATGTCAGACACGGACAGCGGAATTACATGTGGAGGAATCCAGGACTTCAGGAGACTTTTGTACATTACATGTGATCAAACTGAACTGTTTCATAACAATGAATTTTTATCTCTGAAACCAGGAAATAGTTGGGCTAAAACGTGAGCTTGGTTGAAATCAAAGGGCTTGGTGTGAACCCACAATCCTGTGTAAAGCAAGAACACTTATTATGTGATGAGGAACTTAGTGGAATGCTTCAAAATCCAGCATTTGGGAAACTAGCATAAACCACTTCCTTGTCTGTTCTTCTGTCTGCCCCTTAGGTTGCTGTGTCTGGGGCAGACACAGCACTAATCTTACAAGATAGTTTATATTTTCTTAATGCAGACCTTACATTTTTTAATAATTTCTTTGTTGTTTCATGCTTTCCAAAAAGTTCTTCTAATTATTTAAACTAAAGGCTTCTAACTTGAGATCAAATTCCTTTCCTCTTCTGTCCCTGAGGGGGGCTGGACAATGGCTGATGCTGCCCCCAGGGAGTAAAGATGGTGCCCACAGAGTGTAACAGTGTGGTAGGGGTTGTTGATGGCCTGGGCTAGCCTCCTTCCTGTCTTGCATAGAAAACCTGGTGACCCAGGAATAGCTAGTTGGCTGTGGTCCATGTGTGTCCAGGTTTCCTACAAACCCATTATGTGAAAGTAATGCCACAGGGTTTCATGGGAATGGGATAGAAGCACTGACCCCTACACCCACCACCCTCACTCTTAAATGATCACTCCCGACTCTATATACAGCCTGAGTTGGAGGTGAAGACATTAAATCTAGAATGCATTTTTATGGCATCCTAACTTTCAGGTTAAATTCAATTTTAAAGTTTAACAGAGCCAGTGCAAGCTTCTAAAACTGATTTTTTGAAGGAAATGGGAACACTGCTAAGGACCAGCATTCCCTGAATTATACAAAACACCTTTTGAATTAAACAAGTAATTCTTTCCACTGTAGTATCTAATTTGAATTTAAACATTTCTTTACATGCTACCTTAATTAGATGCACGTTTCTCTCAGCATCTTAATTTTATGCTTTTACACTTCTAAGCAGCTTGCTAGTGAGGATTGCTTATTTGCATTCATTTACATACAATTTGCAAGAAATGTTGAAAAACCTAGAAAGGGAGAATTGTAAATTCATAGATTTTTTTTCCTCAAATAAAAATGTCAATTCTAGGAGGAAACAAACAGTGCATTTTTTTTCCTTGCTTACCTACAGTACTTTCAAGACTATTTTTAATATTTGTACACATAAAGAGATTCATTTAATGAACACTGGAATAGGAAGATTTTCCCCTGCAAGTTAATAATAACGATGAAAAAGCCTCCAAACTTCTAATCGCCTTCTTACTAAGAACATGAAACATCCTCAAGCAGATGACGCCTCCTAAAAAATACTATTTGCAAAGTGCATCTTCTTGCACAGAGGGACATATTTTTATCAATTCTACTGTAAAGATTCACCCAATTTAAAAACTATTTCTTTTAGCAATGGGTAGTTTATTCTGTATGACTTTCACTCCAGTTAATTGGATTTTCTCCACATTCTTCTCTTGAGCTTGAATTTATATTTACAATGATTCCGCCATCCTTACAAGGATGCTCACCAGAGCTGGAGAACCAGTTTGGGCTGCTCTTTATGTCATTCAGTGGGTTATTTTTCAGAGAAAATTCAGTTGGTTATTTTTCAGAGATGGAAGCTGTTGATACTTCTCAAGTTTTTCAATATCTTGCATTTGTGCTAACATCACAAAATATGGGCTGCTCCTCTCCCTGTGACCTTGAGCCTGGGCTCAGACAGGGCCCGGGGCATATATTTCCTGTAGCTGCCATTTTTGCAAGGTTTGTGGAGGGAGCAAAATGGTGGAAAACACTGAATAAGTGCCTTCAACATTGAAATTTTATCTCTCTAATTTCATTGGAACATGGCAGGGCGCTTCCCTCCCAAGCTTCATAAAGAACTACGGCATTTGCAGAAGGCTCCCCTCTATGTATTGAAAGTAATTTGAGGTTACTGCTCTCAGCTTCAAAGAAAAGCTACCTGCCCAAATAAGACATACCTAAGCAAAATCAGAATTTTGACATCTTCCACTTGTGAAATAATGTTACCTGTCAGATGGAGTTTATCCTTGAAAAACAGCTGGAAAGCTAGTCAGGGAAGTTTCTCTGCAGAGCAGCAAGGGAGGGACCAGCGCCCCTACTCTGGGTTAGTTCCGGGCACAGCGGGCTGGGGGAGCTTCCTGTGTGGGCTCCGGCTAGTCACGTGGCTTCCCTGTGCCTCCGCTCTTCTGATGGGAAACCAAGATCTCACAGAAAAAGCAAAAACAGATGCTGCACTTGAGATGATCTCTCTAAAGTAAACAAATTAGGGAATTTATATGTCAACTGTGGTCTCTGGAAATCAGTGAGAACTGTTTCCTAAAATAATTCGAGAAATCACTATAAATATCTCATAATCTGCCAAGGCTGTTTTTTTTTTTAATACTTTTTCCCCCCTCCATTCTTACGTCACTGTTAGCAGAGAATGAGAGGCAGAGCGTGGATTAAAGATTAAAAGCATCTAAGTGATGCATTTTCCCTAAAGAGTACAGATGGAATTGTACCAAAAGAAAAAAGAAACACCATTTTTATATGAGTACTTCAGAAAACTTTGTCTTTGTCAACTTAAATTTCATAGGTGTGATTATATGTATTAGAGAAAAGAAATCGGATGAACTTGTCTATTCAGTTAAAATCAGTTAAAATTTCAACATATACTTCTTTGTAAAACAGGTTTTCTACTTTTGGTCTAGCAGAATAATCCTCACTAAACCTGATTTCATAACTTCCTAAATTGTCTTCAGGCATCTCAAGATGTGCCACTTCTCTATGATGAGTTAACAGGAGAATCCAAATTGTTTTATTTTACAAAAAAGTATGACACACAAGTCTCTTAAGGAAAATACATTGATAATCAAGTAAGTTCCAAAAACGTTTAACACAATTGATCTAATGTCTGTGGCTGCTTCCTTAAATTTCATTTAATCTAATTCCAACCTTAAAATGAACTTAAATATTTTTTAGTCCATTTTCAGACTCAGACAAATGAAAGGATCTTCAGGACTGAGAGTGGACTTCTGCACCACACTGAGCAAGGCATGTGCTCTTTTCTTTGCTGTTCAGGCAGTGCCTGGCACTTAGGACAGGCATTCTGTGAACATAATATATAATGCACACATTCATGAAGGTTCTAAAATTAATATTAGCTGACAGTACACAGCAACGTGCAAGGTGCTTGCCAGAGAAAAATCCTTTTAACCAGACAAATCGTAAGTATACACACCAAAAACCAACATTTGGAGAGTGTTTATGTATCAGGACAGGAGACATGTTATCCTGTGAAATTAGCTCCAGTATAGGAGATAAGATATATTTATATAGCTAAGAATATAAGGTATATGTTACATTAAAAAAAAAGGAAGAGACAGAAGGAGCATAAGAGGGAACACACACAGAAGTATGGAGTCATGCAGATGGGCACCAACATGCCAAGCGAAATGTCAGGGGTAGGTGTGTGACAGGAGAGGCTACCTTGCCAGCTACCAAACCGGGGCGACCAACTCATTCACTTGGTCTTAAATCAGTGTGGACAACAGTAGTCACTCCCTGTGGAACGTAAAACCTGACTGTCTCCAGGTGACCTGCTTACGCAGTGTGTGTGCAGACTACACTCCCCGGAAATTCTGGCAATAATAGAACTGATTTACATTAAATTTACCTCATGCCCTCTTAGTCCAATTATTCGCTCTCACGTCATTTAATTTCTTCTCATAATCACTCTTCTCATCTCCTTAAGCAGCCTTGTTGCTGGCCTGGGAGCCCCCTTGTCTACATTTTGTAGAAATAAGTGACCCAGATGGAGGGGTCCGCGGTGCAGTGCTCGGCGAGGTAACAAGGTCAGCACTGGCTACATCTCAGCTTTGTGACATAATGCTTTATACAGAGTGCACTGAATTGTGCTGGCTTATGTCCTCTCTCCAGTTAAAGAGCACCATAATTCAGAGTCACTTTTTTTCATCTTTATTCTTTACACATCTGAATCTCCTTATATCATGTACTAGTTCTTGTGTTTATAACAATTTTTGATAAAAAATAGGGATGGTCCTACCTCCCATCTTACACTCAATAAGTCATGAAATAAACAGGCTCTCCAGGGAAGCTCAGAACTCATTCTGTTGCATAGAATTTCATGACGGCGACATTTCTTGTTACTTATTTTTGACCTGTAATTATCTTTTAACTTACAAACACTTTGTACCCTTTCTGCTCCAATTAATAATGAAGTTAAAGGGAAGACCAGAACTAAAACCAACATGAAGTGCCTCCTTCAGCGAATTCTTCTGTTACTGAAGTCCCTGTGCAATGGTGAGTTTTGGACGTCCACCTTCTGAAAGGCTGGTTGTCTGGAAGCAGGTAAACATTGTACTTTATCACCTTGTGCTTTTCCCATCTGTACTCACTAAATGATAAAAAACTCAGCTCCAAAATAAGTTAAATTAATTTGAATAGTGCAGTGTCCTGAAACAATGTATTCTATCCCAAATTTAAGTTGTGTATGTATATGCACCACACACACACACACACACACATGCAGACATTTAGTTCATAATCGTGAACAATTTATCGCAATGACCAAATACTATGAATGCATTCTTAGGAAAAATGCTTTTTTTAAAGATTCAGTTGGTTCCTGAGTAATCACAGATGGTCTTCATGTGTTAATTATCCATCAGAGGGGTGGATTGGGCCAGAGCTATAATGAAACCTCAACCTCCTGTTTTTTGTTCCATTGGTGCTCAGTTCAGACTGCTCTCAGGACGATACATTGCTTTCCTCTAAGGAAAACACAGACCACCTACCCACCTTCACCAAACAAACTGAAAAACCCTAAAATAAACAAAACAAAAGATGCCCCAAACAACCCCCAAGCTCCTGGCACATACTCCTTTGTCAAACCTTCGACAGTCTAAATGTAAAAATCATCAGTTTGCATTTAATGACTTTGGGACATAGAAATTGCTCTAGCCCTTCTCTCTTGCCTACACCAGGTGCATATGAGTGAACTAGCAAATTCAGGACTCCAGGTTAACACATTAAAGTACTTTTTAAACATAAACAAGCTATCTGCTTGAATTCTTCACTAAAGTTTATTGTGTTCCTACTACAGAAGAAAGTGAATCTGTTATAATTTAATGAAAAGAAAGTAATGCTTTTGGACCCTGATAGTCACAATACAGCTCTTAACATTAGTAATGACAGCAGCAAGATTTTAGAAGATGGAACAGTTATTAAATTGTGGGAAAAATTCTACCAGCCAACATATGCATAATTTCTAGCCAATTTAAAAATTTGAAATTATTTTATTTTTTGATTATCAACAAACCACAATAGGTTCAGATAATACAGATAAAAAGAAGAAAATAAAAATCGTCAATAATCCTGGCAATAATGATGTTTTGGTCTTTTTTTCTTACAGTCAACATTCAATTAGTGGTTCAGTGAAAGATTAATTATATTCCAGTAAATTCCATCTGGGTACCTATTTTAACTAAAATTAATTTAAAATTTAGAAGAATGCCCATCTGAAATCCCCTCCTGGCACATGTAATATACACATAAAGAGATATCTGGACGGATGGCCCTAGAAGGATGTTCGTAAGATAGAGGATCATTTGCATTTCTTCCCCTATGCTTTTCTGCATTTTTGAATTTTTATCAATAGCACTATTCCTTTTATTATGTAAAAAATAAAGTTACTCTATTTTGCTGGAAAACTCACTGGCTGTCAACCACAAATGAACCCTGATATTCCCTTACAGATTACAAAATTGTCAAATGTAGCTAATTCCTTCAAAAGGTGACATGAAATAGGCAAATAAAGGGTAAGCTAAATTGCCAGATTAAACCCAGACCTTTAATTTACTTGGGCAGTGACTCCCTAGCTGTGTACTCATACTAATGTGCATGTCGCCTGCTCTGTATGCAGGAGGACTTTTTAAATAAGGGCAGGCCTCAGGCTGGAGAAGGCACATACGGGAGTGGAGAGAACCTTCTCAGAAGGCCTGGTATGAGGCCCAAGAGGTAATACCCTGTGCTCTAGGCTGACGATCCCCTGGGGCTGGTTAGCGTAGGCAGAGCCGAGGGCTAACGAGGCCAAGGTCATGGATTTCAAACTGGTGACCAGGGAGCTTTGCTCTGCTCCACAGCCACTGAGTGCACCTGTGACTCCAGTTACCTGCCAGCAAAGGCCAGCCTGTTAAATTGAGGAAACCTGAATGCTATGTGAATGGAACAAAACAATTGGAGTGTTAAAAATTCACCTTCCTACCAGGTGCACAGCAATAGTACCTCCCTCCTACTTTCCAGAATAGAAGATGTTACCTTTCTCTTTTGAACCACTAATCACGATGGGAGAGTCAGTAGCCGGGCCAAAAGAAACACGTGGTTCTTAGTCACACCCTAGTTTCTCCTGGCATTCTCCTAGGTTCTTTAACAGCAAAGAATGCTCTCAAAGGTGAGTAGCTATTGCATAGCCCAACAAAAGGGAGAATATTACATCCGTGAATAATGGTCTGGTGATTCCAGGACATTATATATGTATCCTCAGTTTTGCTGAGGCAAGGAAATCATCAAGACAGTCATGAAAATGGGACTAGTAAATAAAAAGTGGAATTTTATAAATAAAGTTTTCAAGGCCATGATCATGTGGATCTTTTTTACAGTGACAATAGTAACTTACTGATCCTTAGCTATGTTAAGCAGTTTATATTCACTGCCTCACTTTAGCCCAAAACAACCCCATACAATATGGAGTACCATCATTCTTCTGTAGACAAGTACAGCTCAGAGAGGTTAAGTAACTGGCCTAATGTCACACAGTGAGTTAGAGTCTAGAAGAGTGAGACCTTGAGAAGTGACTTTCAAAACCCAAAAAACAGATACAGCAAGTCATAGGTTTCCCCCAGATGGTTAGCTTATTTAGGGAGAGGTGATATTTGCTGACTGGGAGGGGAGGTTAGAGTAACATGTTTGCTACTCCAGGGAACTTTTGCCAAAACTAAGGGAGTTAAGAGCCTTGTGAGAAGGAAGAAAAGTGACAGGCAACGAGTTGGTGGCAGCCCGGGACCTCTGCCTGTTTGCTCACCTCTGGCTGGGGAGTCTTGGTCTGTATCAGAAAAAGGGAACTGTTGACAGCCTTTGCGCATCACCACGTGGCTTACTGAATTCTAATAAGGCATCAACAGCTCATGGCTGCTGGTTCAACCCCTTGGGTAGAAGTGCAATAAAGAGCGGGGCTAGCTGGGGACTGAGCATTGGGAAACAGCGAGTAGTGAAAGTAGGAAGGAGGGAACAAAGCATCAGTTACTAGGCTGCTGGCAGTTTCCACACCAGGCCCACTGCTGCACACACACACACACACACACACACACACACACACGCACGCACGCACGCCAGGGCCGCAGCAGCAGATGGCTTTTCAGCTGGCTGCTGTGGCCGACACGGCACCCACACGAGCGTGGCTGTCTCCCCACAGCCTTTGCTATTTCATAAACCGGTAGACGTCGAGCAAACTCTATGGCAGCTTCTTGGCAAACCTCCCCATTTTCTCCCTCTGATACATGTGTGAGCACTTGTGTGTGCCTGCAGACACATGCACACCTGCTAAGTTATCTTTATAAACAGTATCTGTTTAGAGGGAGGCAGCCTCGGCTGGGAAAGGGATTTGAAGACAGAGAGAACTGGGTTGCAGGCCCCTCTCTGTCTCCATGAACTATGCGGATGTTGTGACATGACTCTCATTTATCGTCTGTCAAAGAAGGATGCGCTCACCTATTTGAGAGCTTCTGAGGATGAAGTAAAGCAGCCTGTGCTGCACAGAGAGCAATGTTTGGCACATGCCATACTTAACTGTTGTTCACTAATACGATTGTTAGCAGTTGCTTCTCGGGAAATGCTGATAAATCATATTTTATTTTCAGTGTGAGAACTTTCTTGAAAGAAAACAAGCATTCTCTCATTATTTAAAAACAGTATTTTATAACAAAGGAAGATTCTTATCTCAGCATAAATAAAAGTTTATTTAAATAAATTACTAGAAAACCAAAGGGAAACATATTAAAGATCAGAAAGAAATGAAAAGCCACTTATTTTAAGAGGACTAGGATATTTTGAGAGAAATTCCAGCTACTGGTTCATTTTTTCAGAGTGTTGACAGTGACTCTTCAAAGGGGAGTCTTTAAAAAAAATTTTAATTTTGAATCAACATAGAGTAACATGGACTTTTTGTGTCTGTGTGTGAAAATCCATGGAGCTGTACACTGAATATGTCAATTCTACTGTTAAGGCATAAAAAAACATAAAATGAAGTTTAATCCATCTAGAGATTAAATAAAAAAATAAAAAATAAAATGAGCTAATTAAAAAGAAAATGGGTTTTAAACACTTATTTTAAATAAACTTTAAAATAATTTTTTAAAATAAAATGAATTTTAATACATCTAAATGAACTTTAAAATAAAATGAAGTGATTTTTTAAATGAATTTTAAAAATTTAAGATGAAATTACTGAATTGAAAAACAATTTAAAAAATAAAATGTTCATACATCAAAAATGAATATAAAAATAAAATGGATTAACTTTTTAAATAAAATGAATTTTTAAAAACGAATTTTAATTTATCAAGAGACTCTGTGAAAGTATCCCACAGTCAGGCTACGGAGCTTCCACCACCCCAGTAGACCAAACGGGAGGAGCATGGTTCTGTTAAGCAAATGCTCACTGAGGGCTTCCTTAGACTGAGAAGCTCCAGGGGCAGCAGCGAGACAAAGCTGAAGGACAACATCCCCAGCCAGAGCCTCTTGCTATTGGAGAGAAGGATCAGAGAGCTCCCAAAATATTTTAAAGACTTTTCGAACATATTCATTCCATGTCCTTTTGCTAGTTGACAGATGGGAAGTGCAAAAGAGCTTATTAGGATTGAGACCCAGTCTTTGCAAAAAGAAAGCATCATTTCTTGTCTGAATATCACATTGTATAATTGGAGAATAAAACGGAAGTACAGAGAAGCTAAACAATTTCATAAAGTGGATCCAGACCCAGGGCAGGCGATCACAATTCTTCCCAACGTACCTGAAAACTCAGTAAGACAAACTTTCTCTTCTTTTTTTTCCAAGTGATGTTTTTTCATAGGGTGGCATTCCTCATATGTACTAATACAATCCGATCACATTGTTGAATCCATTTTATGAGTTTAGTAGCAGAAGAAAAAAGGAATCTTGGTCTAAATATGTGTTTAAAATGCTACCTTCCTGGCAATATGCAAGGCACAGTACATGGATCTATTTCTCTCATTATGATATGATATTTCTCTCATTATGATACCTTAAGACGAGTGGCTTAGATACAGAAAAAAATTAAATAGGAAATGTGCTCAGTGACAGTGGCCGTCCCAATCTTGAATCCACTGAGGTCTGCCTCTGCATAAATCCAAGTGGGCAGGGCTACTTTTGCTAACATCACCTCCCCTACCTCCCAGGTCCTACCAGCCACTGTAGTCCTTCTACATGTACCTCTAGTGTTTCCCTCTGCCTGTGCCAAGACACCATGACAATTTAATTTTGAAGCTCATTTTTGGAGTGGGTGTAAAGTAAAAGTGCACTCTGTTTCTCTCTGTCTTTACCAAGAGACCGAACAGCAAAACACTTCAATATAAGCCTAGTAACTGAAGCATGAAGACAAAACGGACTCATCACCAATAGTTCCCACAGGAGAAATTCTCCTTCTAGACACACATCAAGTGAACGGTGGATCTGAAGTTCTAAAAGCTCCCACTGACTTCTAGCCATGTGCACTGTCTGCAAAGCTTCTGGAGCAAACGTTTCCAAATATAGTCAAGAGAAATCACCGCCTGGAATCCACACACTTGATCAATGACTGATTTTGCTACAGAAGAAAACATACTCAAATTATGAACTAGGGATGATATGAAAATGTTCATATTCAAGAGAAATTTGGGAGATGTTTGCCTATTTTGAAGAATGAGTCCAAGATGACTCTCATGTTATGATTAAAACATCAATGGCAGCTAGAGTACAGCTAGAATATTCATGAATTAGAATTTTATTCTACCCCATGAACAGAGGTTTCTGAATAGTAAATACATGGACTGAGCCCAGATCTCACTTAGAATATGGAAGGCACATGGAAAGTGTTGCCAGTATCGATGATAACTGTTACTTTTTCAATGAAAGTTACAAAAGATCTGAATTAATTTCCAAATAATCTTTCTTGATGTGGACATTAGCCAGCATAAGATTTTCAACTTGTGCCATCTATACTATGGCTTTGTAGTTAGAAGTGTGTAAGTTCATAAGTAGAACAATTGTTGGTTCGGCAAACTTTGGCTTTACTTCTCTCACATCTAATAACAAGCCCATTAATTTTTATAATCATATTAAAGAACTCCAATAAAATTTTCAATGACTCAAGGGACAGATAGTTTTAGACAGTCAACTGTAATTAAACAAAATGATTGTGCCAGCATCATTACAGCAAATGTAAGGCATAATTTGAGTCTGGGGACCATCATCTTCAAAAAAACTGGAAAACTATCCACTGTAAACCTTTGCATCATAAGTGCATATCATCAACAGCGGCCTCAGGGCTCCAGTGAAATCAGTTAGGTGTGGTATATATTTAACAATGGGAAAAAAATCTTTGATTTTGTATTTCTCAACTACAAGTCATCTGATGTTGAAGTCATTGGGACTTTCAAGTGAGAATCAGCAGGAGCTGAGATCTTTTAACACCTGCTCTTTGAACTTGCCTGATCTGACTATATTTAGTCTGTGATATCAATATCTGAGCTCAATTTTAAAATAGTCATATGCTGGCCTAAATTCTCTTAAAATGCTACATAGGCCAGGTGTAATGAGGAATATTAATTCCAGGTATAATGTTCCCATTGTATTGCCAAACAAATTAATCAGAGGTTCAAAATCCTTTCATAGTGTTTTTAAAAACTAAGGAAAAACACACTCTTCCCATTCTAATCACTTGATCAGTTTTTTGAAGTAAATCCATGAACTATAATCACCTGAGACCCTGGTTAGGCATCAGACACAAAGGCAAGTGGAGGGGCTTGGATTCTGGAGAAGGCACCAAGCCCTACGGAAGAGAGAAGAGGACACACAGACAGAGAAGCTAACAGCCTAGGAAATAAAGGAAACAGAGGCCCGGTCTTTAAGAAATGCAAGGACTCACCTCCTGACACTCTTTCTCACTTTCTACATCTCACCAGGGGTCCAAATGCAGCAGATGGCAAGGATTCTCTGGCTTCCTTTTGCCGTGTTTATCTCAACTGAGAGCAGACAGCACACATGGTGCCAGCTCTGGATAGAGGCCCCCCACCCCTGGGGCTGGGCAACTGAGGGCTGCTGTCTCCAAAGCCCAGTGGGTCATGGCTGAGGACGGATGCTGAGTATAGAGGGAGGAGGAGATGGTGGAAAAAACCCTTGCGCAGGTGTATACCTTGACAATCAGTCACACACATTCTTGCACTGGACCTGCACTTTGGTCTTACGGAGGAGACAAGGATGATGGGAGGGTCCAGGGAGGAGGGTGGCTGCTGCATGACAAGGAGCAAGAGCCAAGCTGACATAATGGCACAGAGATGGCGAGTAAAAGGAACAGTGTGCTAGCTGGTCAGGAGCTCTATGGGCCCCTGGCTCCTAACCTGATGTTTAGGTTATCTGGGTATGAACCTGAGTAAAGGTCTCATGTGTCATGGCTACCATGACAGTTTCTGCAAATCTGATGCTGTCAGTAAATAGAGGCTGGGTGACATGTGCCTGTGAGTCCCTGACACCCTTCTCTGCTCCTCCTTCCGCTACTAAGATCTCAGGCTCGTATTGGATCCAGGCCTTGCCCTGTTTGTGCTCTGGAGGAGGTTCTGTTGAATACAGTCAGAGGAAAACAGTGCCATTGCCCTATGAGTCAAGACAATCAGTACTGGATTCGCATAGTTCCATCAGTCAAAGGCATCGGGGTGTCCCTTAGCCTGCTCCCAGCCTTAAGCCACCACCTGCTCTGATGTGTGCATGCCTACAGGGAGGCTGGTCTACGTATTTAGTGATTTAGTGAGTTGGGGCAGGTAAGGTCTCCCTGTTTACAATTGAATTGGAGAAACAAGACTTATTAAGCTTACACTAGCAATTTGCTCCTAAAATATATTCCCCCTTTATCTTATAGAGGGACTCATGATTCATTAAGATTCACTCTTCTGATTATCTCCCATTCAAATTGTTGTTTGTTTTGCAACTCTTGGGTAAAAAAGGAATAAATAAAAATAAGCAGAGCAGCAAATGTTTTAATTAACAGCCCTTACTCTAACTGCTGGGAGCATAGCTCATCTCCTGTGAGCTAATGTAATGTAAACAAGTCAGGACATACAAAAAGTGAAACCCCAGCCCTGGGGTCCCTGGTAAAAGCATTTCTAAAGTGGGTGGGGAAAACTGTGGCCTAGTCCTCGGAGGGAGAGTCAGAGGTCCCTGCAGTCCGGGACACCACGGATTGAGTTTCACTTACTCGGGACAAGGGCGGTTACATAAATAAGGCCTAGAGTCACTGAAGGGTTAAATGCACATACCTCATTTTCTTTTAGCAAGAAAAGATGACTTTTCTCCCCTTTATACAAATCCTCCAAAGCACACTCTAATAAAGGCGCCCAGTAAACCTTAGGGGAATTGCTGATTGATGCTTATCAAATTTCTCAATCCCAACTTTAAATAAAAATAACGAGTATGATTGTAGTTTTTAAGGTAATACAAGTTCCCTTCAGAGAGGACACTGGAGCTTTATTTGACTGAAGTTAGAATAATTCTATCCTATATCCTAATACAGATTATATCTATATAAAATAATCTATGTAATCATTCTAACGAGAATTGCGTAAAAATTAGAATTTATCAAATGGCTGATTAAAAGAAAAGTGTGATTCCTCTCCTTTCTCAGAAAATAGAAATTTTATGTCAAAAGAGGCAGTGATCTAACTTTTTCTAAGAGAGAAAAAAGTAATGAGCTCTCTCTGGACAAAATATGCATTTGCATGCAAAGAACATAGTTGTCCAGTTTTTCAAAGGTTGAATATTCACTGTGGTGTAAAACAATAGTAAGTACTTTTGCTAATTAATGAGCTGCTTTTAGCTATAAATCAGCAGAAATGCAATTTTTAGAGAAACATAGCCACGCATATAAGACTTACCTTTTTTCTTACCAGTATCATATAAAAAACAATTCAATCTCTGCCATGGACATAAGTCAACTCAAGAATAATGAGCCATTCACTAAAGTGCAAATAATAGCATTCATTAAGGAAGAAGTATTTTAGTAAAGCAAAGTAACTGACCTAAGGATGTTGAGTAAGGGAAGATTGCCTGCAGGTGGTCCAAATGTGGGATGTTGCACCAAATGACAGAGGTTTTGTGTGACTATTTATTCAGTTGCTCAAGATGAGAACAGTAATATCGGTGATTTTTCATCTAAGATTGCTTAATGATATCCCTTCTGTCTTCCTTGCAACACCAACAGGGGGATGCCAGGCTCTTAAATACGTATTTAACAAGGCTATTTACTAACACATCACACCTACGGCATAGACACATCTATAGCCAATTTCTTGGGAGCCTTGTGTGGCACAGAGTTAAATATAATGGCAAAGCAGAGAAGAGACACAGCAGACACGGCAACGGGAACGTTTTGATGAGGTGATGGCTCCCAAGCACTCCTCAGGGGCACCAGCAGGAGCCCAGAGTCCTTCACTGACATGAGAAGTTTCAACAGTGGCCACATCATAGCTTCACACACAATCCTCAGGGAGCCAAAGGCCATCAGAGCCCCCGGCTATCAGCACTCCTTGGAACAGGATTGGTGAGGTCCTTTCAGATGTTTACAGCTAAAGTTCTTGACATCTTAAAAATTATAATGGGAGTCCACAATTCTTTCATGAATACTGAATGTTTGAAACTTCTATAGAAAACAGACATATTAGGACTTGCCTGAGAATTTAAATATCTCAAGTTCTTTAAACTTTCAGAAATGTATTTGTCTGATATACAGGAATATTTTGACTAAAGGGGAAGAAGACTATTATTTGAGGATGACCATTTTAATGCAAACTGAATTTTCATATGTGATATTTTGACAAAGAAAAAAAAGCAAAACAAATTTAAATCCTGTCATTTAAAATTAACTACCAGGAAAAAAACATGACTTCAGATTTTCTTTCTACTTTGATGACCTAAGAATCCCTGATTCTTTTAGATGCCATTTCTTGGGTCAAGAGATGAACAACATATGAACTCAGTGGTTGTTTTAATGAGAAACAAACTTCATTTCACAGGAAACATGTTCACGTCAGAAGTCCGGCAGAAGACTGAGTTGGAGGATTATTCGGTCATCAGGAGCCCAAAAGATTCAATATTACTTAACTTCTTTTAATATTAAGCTACTAAGTATTCCAGAAATGAGAGAGGGGTAGAATTCACAGGAGATACACCGGCACCAGTGGCAGAGTTTGGGCAAGGCAGGCAAGTATTCTAAGAAGCAAAGCAGAGCTGATTCTGTTCTTTGAGATGACTAATATTAAATGAATGTGAAATGTTTTTGTCCTGTGGAGGGACTACTAGGGGAGTCAAGATTTTTTTTTTTGAAGCAGAGTATAAGTTGCATTTTAAGTTACTTAGAGAGAAAGAACTGCAGGCAACCTCAGAGAGAAAGGAGCACCCTGAAAGGCTGGAAAAAAGGTTGCACACTTGGAAAGTGCAGGTGACCTCAGAGAGAGGAGCCGAGTCAAGATTTAATATCTGCTGGAAAGAAGCAAGATATTTCTCAACTCAGTTTTCTTAACAAAGAGAAAAAAAAAAAAAGAATCAGAGAGACATGGGTTCAAATACAGGCTCCACCAGTTAGCAGGTATGGCAGCTTGGCTGAGCCACTTCTCTAAATGTCTGTAAACTCTGTAAAGTGGCTTCAAAATATGCCCACTTTACAGGAATGCTGTGAAAACTAAATGAGAAAATTCATGCAAATTCTTACAGGAGAAGCACTTAATAAATGTTTATTATCAGTTATCATTACAATTATTATTTTTATTACAAAGTTGTGGTAATGATAAAATTACATCAGGTGTATGGACAGAAATTCAAAATAGGTACCCAGTTTGATTACCATTCATATGTAACTTTCATACTTAGTTACCCAAATTCACTGAATTTCTAACATACATCTTTCTAAAATTATCTGCATGCTCTGGAGATAGGGAGATTTTTTAGAAGTTATATAAAATTGTGAACATTTGCATGATATCTGCATGTGTGATATCTGCTCAATGCAGGGCCAGGACTAAGGATTTCCCAACATGTCACATCAGAAAATAACTCACTAATCTCCTCTGTTGCATAATGAATGAAAAGATGGGTCACGTGTGTGTATCCCTGTGCATGGTGTGTGTGTGTTGTAGGTGGAGAAGAGAGAGATTAGGAGAATACAAGGAGGATTTGGGTTTTATTTCTTTGTTCAGTAAAAATGTGGTTCAATTCGCCAGTGACCCAGTGACATGTTAACATGTATCAGAACTTCTCATTCACGGGTGAGTTGTCCTACATATTTTAGGTGTGAACATTGGATGACGCGCTTGATGAGCCTAGTGAGATGGAAAGTATTTCTGGTTGGTACCACCTCTGCATTGAAGCTTATGGCCCCTGTAGCATCTGGAACAGCTCATGTTGTTACAGCTCTTCTATATGCAACGAGGAAAGATATCCAGTGGGAGAAAATGGCCATAATCTCACTCTCTCTTGACTGACAAAACATATTAATTATCACAGACTTGAACCTGTGAAGAAGCTGCCACTGTGAAGCAGGCATCACCCCATCTCTGTGCCCTACCTCACTACCAGTATACCCACAGCCTGTACTTGTTTCCTAGGATGTCTTGGAGGATCTCAACCATCAGATTCCTGAGAAAACCAGAATTCAATCTGTGACGGCCATTCGCAAACAATTCAATTTCTTCTTGACTTAATTTTTCAGCACTGTGGTGGGGAGGGGTATGGTGTTGTGACCTCCTCCCCCCAGGATTAGAAGGGACAATGGACTGCTTCCTATGTGCTGTATCAAGGTATTTATGCATGTTATCTCATTTCATCATGCCTGCTTCACTGGGTTGTCATGAGAATTGAGAATGTCCTTCACCCTGTGGCTGGCACATTATAAGCACTGATAAATGTTCATTCTTTTCCCTTGACCCTGAATTCTTACATTTCTGTGAGGTCAGTGTAATCACCACCAACCAACAGATATGGAAGAATGTCTAGGACCCAAGGGACAGGAAATGGCTGAGCAAGGACTTAGGGTCCACTCTGGCCCACCTGACCCCCAAGTCCAGGCACAGACCATTTCCTCTCTGCCAGGCCACCTACAACAAAGTATGTGTTTCCTCTCTTAAGATCAGAATCATGATATGGAGAAATGACTGTATGCTTAGACATGCTCAGAATCTGGGGAGGGCATAAGCAGGGAGGAGGGAGAACAGAGGAAAGCCAACAAGATAAGGCAGAAATAAGAAAGAAGCAGGAAGCAAAGTTCTAGTTGGACAACTGAATAGAGATGTCTGCCCTTTCGCCAAAGGCTTCATTCACCACCAATGTATTAGCATCTCCACTCTTCTTACTCAAATGTTCCTCCCCAGCTCCTGCTGCCTGGAATGTGGGGATGCCACATTTACTGCCTTCCATCAACAGAAAAGGCCACTTTCCAGTATACCACGTATGCTGTTGTTGATTTACAGTCGGGCAGGCCCTAGAACCATCTTCCTTTTTGGCTCCCAAATACTTTTGCTCTATATTTTGCTTCCAATATATTTCTGCTCATCCATCCCATTTGTGTGTCTATTTAAGTGTGCTCAAATCACCATCAGCCTGGCCAAATTTATGATAACATCAGATGAGCCATATCAGGGAGTTTGACACTTATATAATTATTACCTCCACCCGTACTCCCATTTCCCCGTATTATCACAACTTCACCAGTATATATGTTTACAGCCTCTCTAATGAACTCACGCCAGCATGTGAGGTCCTACCCTCTTGGTCCCTTCTTCTGAATCTCGTGGCTGTCAACATTCCTAAGCAGCCCCCATCCTGCACGATGTTCCACTGATACCTGAGGGCAGACTCTTCTAGCCTAAATTAGCATCATAATTTTGTTTCTGCTTTCTTTTGGCCAGCTTTGTTTCCATCATTCAAAGGGCAAAATACTCTCCTAGGCTGTGAGGGCTACAAAGATATTCAGAAAACAGCCTCCCTAAGGAAGTAACTCCCAATGTGTCAGCATAAAATGCTAAACATAGAAGGCAGACAAGACTGAGACATGCATTGGTGCCCTGTAGCCCCTGGTGGAGTAGGTCGGTGACAGAGGGGCACCAGGAAGAGGTAATTCCCTGGAATGAGAGCTCCATGGGCTGTGGATGGGCCTCCACTGGTTCTAAGAGTATGAGATGCCTGGATATGACCCTTAGGCTAAGGGCTCAGAAGGCTATTAATGACTCAGGAATGTGACTGGTTAGAAAACCCTCATACTGAGGATATGCTGGAGAGAGGAGGGACTCATGACTAGAAACAGCCAGGAAGCTAGTACAAGAGTCCAGGAAAGGGGGGCCTCACATCCCTCCCCTCAGGCCCATAAGAGTCATCAAAGCATGCTTCTAGAAAGCCTTCTATGCGCAGTGTCTTTCCTCTTTTAGTCCACTCTTAAACTCATCTGAAACTGAAACTTCACTGGCTTCTCTTTGCTCTTCCACTGCCTCAGGCTTATCCCACTCAGACCCAGAGACCTAGGACTAACTTGACTCAAATCAATGAGTAAATAAATGTTGACCAAGGATTCTGAGTGGAAGGCCTCCTGTTCGCTTGGTTATGTGGGATGGAAAGAGAGAGGTCTCCAAAGGGTGCCCCAGCCTGTAGTAGAGACAAGATGATTATGTAAACAACAAGGATAACGGCAAGGTGCAGACATGCGCCCAGCAGCCCAGAAGATGGGAGGTACAGCAGTCCGTGTTGATCCACATGCTATAACTCTTATTTGTTCTGTGATGCATTTTCCAACTCATTTTGGTTTTTTACAGGTCAGCTTCTCAAGCTAATTTTTATATATGGACTCCTGATTAAATGGAGTGCCTTAATTTATAGCTCTTTGGGGTCCACACTTTAGGAGTGGGTAGGTATTTGCATTTCAGAGAGCCATAACAAGGTCACTGCCAGGATTATTAGTCTGGCTATGCATGCAATTCTTAGTAAAGAATTTGGTAATTCTTCCATGTCATCAATGCCAAGTTAAATTGACCACAAAGGCCGTTACAGTTTCAAGTGATGGGGGTGTGGGGTGCCTATTCTGTGTACACAGGACAGCTCATGAGCCTACCATTTGCCCTTCCTTCTAGTTGCCACCACCACGATGTAAATGGGAAAAAAAAGGTGTTTATGTTGTTTGTTATAAAATGAGTAGCTGAAAGCATCATCTATGGAGGGGCCCTTAATATCAGAAGAAGTCTAATATCAGAAAGTGACATTATGAAGATAATTAAAAATTTTATAAAGTCAGGGCTTTGCAGTAAGGGAAGATTATGAGTTTTCGGCACTTCAAGAAGTCAAAGCTACTTGAGAAACCTAAAATGATCAGGTCAGATCTCCTTTAAGGGTCAGACCCAGTCAGGAAGTTAAACTACCTTTGTTAATAGATATCATATTAGCATTAATTGTAATGGCCCATTTTACTCATTACGTCCCTCTTGCCCACTGGCATTCCAGACACCTTGCATAAATCCTGCAATAAAACCAATTAAAATTTCATTAAAAGATAAAACCTTAAACTATGTCAATAAATGCCAAATATATGTTAAATACATTCATTTTGCATCACTCTTGGAGATACAAAAAGGAAAAGAATGGTGTAAACGTTGCTCAGCCTTACTAAGGGCAGTTCTAATCTCAGGAGATCAACCTGGAAAATACAATTAAATTAGTAAAATATGCCTAGACTTGTCAAGTTTCTTGGTCTGGTTTTCATCAGTACTGTATTTACAGGATATCCTGGGTTTTATATGAAATGCTGTATTGACCTGTAATAAAGTAAAGGAGATATTTCTGAGATAAGTACATACTGAAAAATACATAAAATGTTATGATAGGCAAACTGAAATGTCACTTTCAAAAATTTATCCTTTTATCCAATTCATTGCGCATGTCTCACCAGAAAGCATGGAATTTGCTCTGTGAACATCTCTCATAGAAAAAAGGAATTACATTTGAAGTACAAAACTTAACAACTTGTGTGAACAGACCTAAAGATCTGTCTCATCAAGAATTTTTGTAAAGTCCCAGCTCCATGGATTATAAAAATGCCTTTCTGTTACTTTCTACAGATATATGTAAACATAGGTTCATCTTCTATCCTTCCTATAGTGTTTGAAGCAAGGTAAGAGGTAAGAATCATCTAAGGAAAGCCATATTTCCTTTACCCAAAAAATAAATAAAAATAAACTATATTCATAATTAAATGAGGGTTCAGTAAAGAAAAGAAAGATGTGTGTGTGTGTGTGTAATGTGTGTGCATGGGGGCTGGCAGAGGGGAGACATAATTAAAAATGATACCACATTTAAAAACAATAATATTTTAAAATAATTATCTTAAAAAATAATCATACCTGTATCTAAAAACACAAAATGATTATCACTGGGTGGTGACATTTCTGTTTTTCATTGTGCTTTTCTGTATTCTCCAAGCTTTTTGCACTAGTGTTTGGTATTTAGGAACATAAGTGCTCTCTAAAAACATTTGAGTGGGTATTAGAAATAGAAAGAAAGTATTTGAATCTATTCACTTGGTCCTAGAGAAAAGGAAACAAAATATACAAATCTAAGGACTGACATTTTTTTTCTTACATTAACTGCATTCTCTCATCTGGGCACAGCTGATGGTCTAAGATGGCACCAGCCACATTTTTGATGTCCTGCTACCCAATTCAATATCTTTATGCAAATATTTAAGAAACATGCATGAAATTGAGCAAGTGGGTTATACTGCTTCAACAATAAGCATTCCTAAT
This sequence comes from Manis javanica, assembly GCF_040802235.1. Taxonomy (NCBI): domain Eukaryota; kingdom Metazoa; phylum Chordata; class Mammalia; order Pholidota; family Manidae; genus Manis; species Manis javanica. The sequence goes on along the minus strand of NC_133157.1, from coordinate 99,343,180 downwards.
GCTATTTGTACTACCACCTGCAGAGAATAACACTAGATGATCTCTTTGGAAATTTTATAAATGGAACACTGTCAAATTTATAAGCAACATTTAAGACAGCAAATATGTGACTTGGATTTTACTAGTCTTAAACACTGCAAGCAGCTTAACCTTATCTCCCAGTGCCACTGCCTTCCTGGAGTAATTGATGCTTGGAGTCCCCAATTTCACATAAACCAGGCCACTGTGTTATTGTATACAGCAATCTGACTGCTGGCAGAGACAGGAAACTCCACGGAACTCAGATCAATAGACATGTCAACAGTAAGCGGCTTAATCGAATTCAGCCTATCTCATCTCAGGGCACAGTTTGCAATTTTGCTGTTGGGTCCCTCTGGCAGGAAATGGTTTGGAAAGTTTAGTCTTAAGAAGTTTAAATGATATGCTTATCCTTCAGACTCTTGAATGTTTATTCAGCAGAATAGCTGTTTTAAATGTTTTACAAATGGCACTAATGTAAACAAGGCACTTCTGACTTCCCTCACATGTGAAAACTATAATAGTGATTTCCTTGACTAAGGACATAGAGATTAACAGCCATTTACACTTTGGGGGGAATTGCTTTGGTTCACATACTCTGAGCTAAAGTCACCTTTAGATTCTACCTCCACCCCCACCCAATGGCATCCTTCTCTGAAAAGGAAACTCTTCATTTGAAATAAATATTTGTTACTTCTTAACTACATTTAGAACAAATGCCTTCTTTAGTTATGAAACCTCAAATGATGACCCAGCACGACATAAATCTTCCCCAGACTACTGTGGGTGATAAGAAGTGGTGGGATGAGGAAGGGAAGCATTTCTGGCATGAAAGATGAGGGCCTGAAATCCGTGAATTCTGGCCCTGCCTGAAACATCACCCTCTTTGCCTGGGGGTAAGTTGCCCCATGGCCATCCTGTCCTTGAGGGCTGGCTCCCTCGCTCTGGGAAGGCAGAGCCAGACACCACTGTCAGCACTTGAAAGAGGGCGAATGCCGCGTCCCCGGCGCTGCCCGTGGTGCTGGTGCAAGGTGTCCTCTCATTATCAAGGAAGGAAGGACACAGGTGATTTCCCACACTTGTAGAACACTACGTTTGTACAAGCCTCAGTACTTTTGTAAGCCTTTGGAAATGACAATTCATGATCACTGTCATCCTCAAAACGACCTTTAACAGGCGATGTGATCCCACCTTAAGGGTGGAGAGGGCAGGGAGGATAGTGTGGAGGGAGGAGAGAATGGCGGATGGGGAAGAGGGGCTCTGGAGGGTTAGGGATTCAGAGATGGAAAGAGGGAAGAGTGGAAAACAGATTCATTCTGTAATCAACGACATCTGAGAATGACAGACCACGTGGACATTTTAAGATCAGGTCTGCTTTTGGGAATTAATTGAGGGCTCTTCTTCTTAAACTAGCCCAATATTTTCTAAGGCCTGGTAGTGAGTGAACTGTGCCAAATACAGACTGGGAAGGATGCTCACAGAGGAGCTGAAGCATCCCAAGAAATTTCAGTAGAAAGAGCTGAGTTTCCAACAGGAAGAAATCAAGTCAGTGCGGGTGCCCAGTAGTGAGAGCTGAGGAATAACGATCAGGGATGCTAATGAGAATCAATCACTAGGCACTGAGGTTCCCAAGTGTGGAAGTCAAAACCACAGGAGGAAGACAGGGTGGAGAAGGGAACATGTGAACGGTACTCCCCAAAATCTAGTCTTCTGGGGCCTTTTTCCATAGCTTATGCTGACACGCAGGCCATGCCTCACATTAAAGGACGCCAGTCTGCTGGTGATGAAATAACTCATTAAATAATGGGCACTAATGCTGAAGGCTTTTGTTTCATTGGTGGGCACCTGATTTTCAGTACTGCAAGATAGATATTTATGAAAATTTCACATTAAACCTCACTTTTATTATTCTAAAAGGAAACGGTGGCAAGCTAGGATTAACAAGGACAAAGTTTTCTTAGAGTAAGCACTCAGAGTAACACCCAAAAGCACATATTAGAGATAGCAACAGCAAAAATATAAAAAAGGACCATTCATTTTCAACGGAGCCCATCACAACCCGAGGTGATTCTTTATTCACTCGAGAGTATGTTAGGAGGAAATTTTCACGAAATGAGCACGGAAATTCTCTTTTCATGAAGTGGGAGAAAGGGGTGGAGGCCTGACAACAGAAAAGACAGGAACTAAGGTCACTGCATGTGCGGGGGTGGCGGGCGCTTGAAGCTCCCTGGCAGGGAATACTGTTTCATTCCTGACAGAAAAGGAAAGCATTTCAGAGCTGAAGAGTTTGCTCGAGGCCACATGACTAGTGAGAGGCAGAGCCATGATTTTTATTCTGAGGTCTCTCTCACTCTTCCTCCTGCTGCTGCCCATGCTGCACAATGCATAAGTGAACCATTCACATCACAACGTCAATCTGTAATTGTGTGACAATTTTATGGTGGGTGATAGTAAGTGTCCTGTTTTAATCAAATACTACGGAGAAAGAAAACAATGATTCTGACTTTTTTAACTGGTACAAAGGGTGCCTTCTCGGCCACTGACCTTTATGGATTATTGGTGTGTCAATGCTTTTGGAAATCAATTGAGGGCTCCTCTTCTTAAGGGGAGAGCCTTTTCTAAAGGGTACAGAAGTGCAGTGTCGGCCCCTGGAGGCCCTGACTATATGTGTATCCAATTCAAAAGGTGAAAGAACAGAAACTGGACCAGGGGACACATGGGGAGCTCTGGTTACCTGCTCAAGTTCCCACTCCACCTGGAACCTCTGCAGTGTGCTCTCCAAAGTCCACCAACCAGCACTGAGTAAGCAGTTCCAGTCACTGCAGGAGGAAATTGCAGAAGGGGCCCAAAGCATCTCCAGCATTCACAGACCAAGAGAAGGACAAAGAGCCCACTTTAAATGTTCAAGGTCAAAATCAAAATCCATTGAAGGCTTAGGAAAGAGTGGTTCCCTATTTCAGTTGGGTCTGCCCACTTAAAACATTAAAATGAAAACAAAAGGATCTAGTAACCTTTCTTCTGGACTTCTAGATAATCTCAGCCTTTCTTGTTCTTGGAGATGAATCATTCAAGGAGATCCTAGGAGGCTTATCTCCCCACAGTGGGGAGGGCATGACAAAAGGAAGGGTTGCACAACACCTCCTGAGAAGCCAAGAGAAACAAAATACTGACAAACCCCATTACCAGAAATAAAATGAGAGTTCTAGAAAAAACTGGCTCCATTTGTCATGGTACATATTCTTAATTAAAAACAAGGAAGAACCCTGAAGAAACCTGCCATTCGCTCTTTTTCACTTTAGCTGGAATATGCATCCCCTCTAATTACAAAACAAAGTGCACCTTTATGCACCTGGTGATTTTCTATGCGAGGGTGCAGTACAATGTTCAACAGGGATTGTTTTAATAGGGCTCGTAATGAGATCTGGGTGAAAAAATCTCTCTGTTAATTTAGCAGTCCTCCTGAGATGTTAAAATTCTAGTTTGCAGGTGTTTTAAAGTTCTTTGCAAGCATGACCCCAGCCTGCCCCCTAGTTTTGACATTGGGTTTTAAATATCACCTGTAAATCTCTTCGTCAATTTGTCCCCATCAAAAATCTACACTCTTCTTGCTCCGTGCCAGTGTGAGCTGCTTTCCATCTGCCCAGTACTACCTAAAATGTTATTAAATTAATAATTTGACACTACAGTAATCCATAAATTTTGAAAATAAACCTCTACAGAGCTGAAACCCTAGGATCTTTCCCAACAAAGGCAAAGCAGTTTCAAATAGCCAGAATGGAATTCAGCAGCTGCTGTCACTCCTTGACCTTTCTGTTTAAGGAATACATCAGTCCCTGTAAGCGTACTTAAATAAATGACTTGCAAATTAAAAGAAACATTTTTATGATTCACTGCAGTAGCTTGCTTTTTGGGATACAAGGTTAAAAGTGAACACTAAACCTTTTAAGGTTATTGAAACTAAATTATTAACGTCGTGTTTCACCTTCCTTTTGTCCTCTTTATGGCATTCTTCCTGATTACTCACTGCAACTCCACTCCTACAAGTTGTAAATCAAATGAAAAATCTTTAAAGCACAAAAACATGATTAAAATGTTCAACCACAGTGGAATGACAGAGACAATAGGGAGTGACACACTGTTCTCTTGGGTTCTTTTAATACGAAGCATCTGATAGCTTTTAAAAAACTATATTGTGAAAAGTGTGTGCTTTCATCTCCAGAAATAAGCAAAAGGGACAGTCCCACTTTTGAAATCCATTTGCAAGCTTCAAAATAATGAGTAGTTTCTGCCACTTGGATTGCACCTGGTACCTCACACCTAGAGGACGTTTTACCTGTACAGTTTATGCTCAAACATGAACTACTTCAAAGTAGGTGGTACCTCTTGGCAGAGAATGGAGGGCCTCAATATCCTCTGCTGTAAAATGGAATGATGATACTTAGGTCATAGTTGTGACTATTGTCTGTACCTTCTGGTACATACTCAATAATATCTTCATTGAAAAACCAATGTTTTACACATCTTTAAATGATGGTTCTGCGAATTTGTTAAATGTATTCTGATTAATGAAGCATATCCAATCCCACCTCTTGGCACAGCCACATCCCATATGGGACACTAGGGAGGGGGCTTGAAATTGAGCAAAGGAGTAAGAGTGGGAGGGTGGCCAGACTTTGGGAGACAGACTTCAAAACTCTCAGCTGTCTGAGGTACAGGCTTCTCAAAGTAGTGCAGACCACCATATCCTCCCTTCTTCCAATGCCGGGTGAAGTATTTACCAGGAGCAGGGCCAGCTCCATGGGTGTGACTTGGGTATCACATGGGGCTGCACGTGGGGAGAGCCCTGCCCTCCTGGTCCTGAACTTCCTATAATTTATCTTTGAGCTCGTGTCAGTGAGGTCCGGCGGGACAACGGAAGTGTGCAAGGCAAGGCGGTCCCACAGTGTGTGAGCGCTCCGCGGGTCCTCTTTGCCCCACATGCGCTGGCCATTTTTGATGCTCCCAGCACAGGATTCCGGTGGATCCTGGAGAAGGTGAGCTGAGCTGCTGAACCCAGAGGCCACTCTTTCTGTTCAAAGCAGAACGTGCCTCCGATGCAGGAAGAAGGCAATGGTGTTCCAAGAAACAGGAATGACTAAGGAGTCCTATCATACCCTTTCCTCCTCGGGTTAATTTCCTTCATTAGCCAAACAAGCCACAAAGAAGGAAAGCAAATAGGTAGGGTAACTCAGAGATTCTTCTTCTTTCAACCTCCCTTACTCATTAGTAAGCAAAAAACTGGGAGTGTGAGTAGAATGTACCCTTACCAAGAAGAGAGATGCAGTCGAGTAAGTTTTGTGCCGTGTTTCACTACTTGGCTGACGATGTAATACACATGCGGACAGGAGCTGGGAGATAGGGATTATACAATTTCAGTGATTCCCCATCGAGTTAAATGTTCTTATATTTGTATTTAAAACTGGCATTAATCACAACAATGTGAATGTATTTAGCACCACTGAACAAGACACTTAAAAATGGTTAAGATGGCTAATTTTATGTTACGTGGTTTTTACTGCAATAAAAAGATTGGTGTTGCACCATATAAAGATGAATGGTAAAATTCATGCTAATAAATCAAAATTTCAATGTTTCTCTACTTAGAAAAACATTCACTAGCAAATTAAAAATATAGGGACAAATCAGAAAAGAAACTATAAAAGGAAGGAACAAGCTTTTTAATTTTTGCACCTTTAATAGCACTTTTTTTCTTGTACTTTGAACAAGAGGCCCAGAGTTTTCATTTTGTACTGGGCCTCACAGAGTACATAGCTGGCTCGGACCATGAGCTGGTTATCGGAGTGAAAGTCTCTGTCCTTGGCATGAGCTAAAACAAACCAAGACTTGCCCATGAACAAGGAGCTGCCTTTCTTGCAGAAAATAACAGAAATAAAGAGTGCACAGCCCCTCCTACTGGGGCCTGACAGCACTGGGCATCAAATGGGAAGACACCTTAAAGACTGAGGAACCCTCTCTCTGTCCTACTGATCTGGCAGTAAATTTGATAATAGAAGCAACAGTAACACAGAAGCTTTCTGGCATCACCAGGAGAGTAACACACTGAGAGAGGGAGAGATCCATCTGGTGGTGGTGAAGAGAGACTGTGTTTCTCACCTACCTGAAGGCTCTCCCAGGTCTGTGAGCATCTGCTGGGTCCAGAGAGGCCTCGCCAGAGGCCCAGAACTGGCCTGGCATTTGAGCTCTGAGACAAGAAGCCACCAGGAATGCAGTACGTAATTCTACCCTTAAAGGGAGCTCCTATGCTCCTGTGGCCCTCTGAGATCCAGGGCATCAGTGGACTACTCTAACACCCCAGCTATACGTCTGGACTCCAAATCACAGCATGAAAAATCCAAGAAGGAAAACATAACCCAACCATTTGTCACCCTTGCAGGCTCTTATTTAGGATGCTGTCCACTCCCACCCTCTCCCAGCCCACTGGTCTCTTGCCTGCTGTTTGCCTGCTGACAGCCTCCTTGGGGGTTCACCACATACCTGGGATTATCAGGGCCTTCACATAAATCATTTTGTTTGGAACTCATAGCCATTCCCTGTTCATATAATGTAAGTTGCCTACTGAGATGAGAAGCAGGTTTTGAGAGATGGAGTGGCTCATGGGGCATCCCAGAAGAAGCAAGGGGTGGAGTGGGTCAGGCACCTCCAACTCTGGGCAGACCATACTTCCCATCACTCACTGCACCTGGGCCAGACAACCAGGCACACTTACAATAAGTGAAGGTATGGAAGACCAGGGGCCTGGGCGCTGCACAGAGGACACCACCAATAAAAGACAAAAAGGAGATGCAGGAGAAAGGGCATTCTAGATGAGAAGAAACTGAAAAAGTCATTGCAGCTAAATGCAACACAGAAGACTTGATTGGATCTTGGGTCAAAGCCAAACTCTACCAATTATGGGGACTTGAATATGGATTATATATTAGATACTTATTGAAACTATTGATTTATTGGGGGTGGACTTTTAAAAATGAGCTAGAGGATAAAGACCAATTTCAGGAGACTGCTTACCTCTTTAAGGGGGGAGGTAAATGGAATGAGAGATAAATTTGACCATATCTGTCATATGTTATTGTTTAATAAAAAATCCAAAGAATTGAAAAAAAATCAAACTAAGGGGCAGTATGAGACACAGAAGGCTATCTAGAGATTATAAGGGCTTAATGTAATCAAGTTCAAGCCAGCACAGAAATAGTTAAGCATATTAATAATGGCAGCGGTTTATTAAGAACTTGGTTTGCCCTAGGCTTAGATCTGCACACCTTCTATATATTCCTTCGTCAACCTTTGTAGCCTCTCTGTGAGACAGGTGTGAACAACATTTTTACAGAACTAGAAACTGGTTCAGAGAGGTCATGTAATATAATCAAGGACACACAGCCCAAGATTCCCACACAGGTCTTTGTGGCTGCAAATCTATGCCTAAACATTGTTCTAAAACTCACGTTTTAAACTAGATGAAAGGTGAGGAAGAAAAGGTGGAAATTAAAGAGCTTGTTCTTAAACCTTGAGAATGTATTTGATCCTGACAGTTTGATATGGTTCAAACTCCTGAGTAGGTCAGCCTCAGGAGGGTGGAGTCTTGATCTGAGGGCCTCTGCTAAATCCTATAATCATTACTGCCCTTATAGTCCTGTCTCAAAAAAACAAACCCTAAGAGATTGACTTAAAAGCTTTTCATAAAACATAGTTAAGAAGATCAATATCCAAATACACTGTTCACTGAATCCTTCTCAAGTTAACAATATGGAAAGATTGTTTCTCAGCCGGATTTGGGAAAAATCTCACAAGACTTTGCAGAGGCACACAGGAGAATTGGAGCAATATTTCTTCCTCTTTCATCAATGTTATCAACATACTGAAACCCCCTCCTGGGGGAAGGGCCTAGTCTCTTGCAAGTGTGTGTGTATCTTCCACAGGACACAGGGCACAGAGCTTAATTCATATTAAATCCTCAACAAATATCTGTGGAGAAAGTAAATTGGATTCTCTCTCACCTGATTATAAAGAATTATAGACAAACCTTTATGGTGGCAAATTTAAAGTAAGTGCATAGGGCAGCGGTTGTTGCCTCACCCGTGTGAAAGGAAAACTGTGTCGGGTGCCATAAGAGGAAGGACACAGGACAGCAGGTGGACAGGGTGCAGCTTTGCAGTCAACAGAACAGCAAAGCCTCAGAACAGAGCACAGACTGCATGTCTGTGGTCTTCGCGGGTTTCCAGGTTTTCTTAGATACGCTATTTCATTAGGACTTAGCAGTTATCCACCACCCTGTTCAAGTCCTATCAAATCACTACCCCTTTTTATATATCTCTCTCAAACAGCTACAAAGCTCCTCTACAGAAATCTGGGTACTGTCAGCTAGAATGATTTATTCCTTTTTCTGAACAAGGCAGCTCCCTGGACTGCTTTCAACGTTGTTGCTGTTTCAAATGCTAGCATGTATTAAATTTGGAAAGAGAGATGTAGACACAGAGAGAGATTTTCAAGGTTCATAGTAGTTGATATTCATTCAAATTCAACCAAAAATATTTTAGGTTCTACTATGTTTCAGGTACTGAAAGACATGACAAAGCTCATAGTCAAGTTGGAGAGACAGATACAAACACATCATGACAAACAGGGTTTTATATTCAACAATACACAAATGTACAAAGAGCTGGGAAAGGAGCACATTCTATCAAAAGTGGAGAAGACAGGATATGGAAAACATTACAGAGAAGTTAAATATCCAAGATGGATTCCAAAGGATGAATGGGATTTTTGCCAAGCACCCTCTTGTCCATTTTGACTTGTTTATTAGTTAGGATATCCTCAGAAATCATACCATACACAAAAATCATCTCAAAATGGACCACAGACCTGAATGTAAGAGCTAAAACTGTAAAACTTCTAGAAGAAAACCTAAGAAAAAATCCTTATGGCCTTGGGTTAGGAAAAAGTTCTTAGGTATAACACCAAAAACATGACCAAAAAAAGAAAAACTGATAAAATGGATATTAAGAACCTTTGCATTTCAAAAGACATCATTAAAAAAATTGACAAGTGTCCATCAATGGATAAATGGATAAGGAAAATGTGCTACACACACACACATACACACACACACGAATATATTCAGCCATACACAGAAAAGAAGGAAATCCTGCCATTTGTAATAACATGGATGGACAGTGAGGGCCTTATGCGAAGTGAAATAAGTCAGACAGAGTAAAACAAATGCCATATGACCTTACCTATATGTGAAATCTAAAAAGCAAAAAAAAAAAGAAAAAAACCAAACTTATAGATTTGGAGAACAGATTGGTAATTGCCAGAGGTAGGGTGGGGTGGGCAAAATGGGTGAAAAGAATCAAAAGGTACAGACTTCCAATTATTAAATAAGTCCTGGAGATGTAACATCCAGCAGGGTGGCTTACAGTTAATACTATATTGTATATTTGAAAGTTGCTAAGAGATTAGACTTAAAAGTTCTTATCACAAGAAAAAACATTGTAATTATGTTAACTAGACATACTGTGATCATATTCAATATATACATATATCACATCATTATATTATTCACTTGAAACCAATATAAGTTATATGTCAATTATATCTCAATTCTTAAAAAAATGTTAATTGTAGACTGCAGGGGTGGATATTTGACTATAAGAAATAAAGGAAAATGACAAGTCACTGACAGGGAGAAATATTGGTAAATCATATATATATATATGATTTACCAATATATATATATATTAAGGTCTTTATATCCAGAATAAAGTATTTATATCCAGAATATATAAAGGACTCTTACAACTTAATAAGAAGGAGTCAACCAACCTTAGTAAAATGGAGGCAAAAGATATGAACTGTTTACCAAAAAATATACACAAATGGCTAATAAGTAAAAGAACAGATGCTCAACATCATAGGTCATTGAGGAAATGCAAATTAAAATCACAGTAAGATGCAACTTCACACCCATGAGGATGGCTATAATTAACAACAACAAAAAAAGACTACAACAAGTGTTGGCGAGGCTATGCATAAACTGGGGCTGTCATTTATTGCTCGTAGGGATGTGAAATAGTACACAGTCACTTTGAAAACAGTTTGGTAGTTTCTTAACAATTAAACATAAACTTACTCTACTACCAGTAATCCCACTCCTAGGTATCTGCCATGAGAAATGAAAAATGTGTCCATGCAAAACCCTGTATGGAAAGTTTGTAAGAGGATCATTCATAATAGCTCCATGCTGGGAAAGTCCAAATACCCATCCACTGGTGAATGAATAACCAAAATGTATATACACACAATGGAATATTATGAAGCAATAAAAAGGAAAGCATCAATATAGGCTACAATATAGATGAACCTACAAACACTATGCCAACTTAAAGAAAGCAAATGAAAAACATTATATTTTATATTTCCACTTACATGAAATAAGAAATGTCCATAAAAGGCCAATTATAAAGGCAGAAAGCCCTTAAGTGGTTGCTTGGGTTTGGAGGTGAGAAGAGGGATTAATTGCCCACAGGCTCAAGGGATCTTTTGGGGACAATGGCAATGGATTACAGTGATGGTTGCACAGTTCCACAAATTAATTACAAACAATTGAACTGTACACTTAAAACAAGTGACTTTTGCTGTATAAACTACATGTCAATGAAGTTATTAGTTACAATGAAAAGAGGAGGAAAAGATAAGGATTCTTAGACAGCACAACAGTTGCACAGTTTGATGCATGGTAAACATTTTCAAAGAAATGAATAAGAAATGAAACAAAGAATATTATATACCCCACATATGCTGATAAATATCCTTCATTACTGGAAAGTCTTTTCACTTCTCCTTGGTATCCATGTGAACTTTTGTGCCTAGAGGGTAATTCTGGGATTACTATGAATTTTTTCTCCTTTCTGCTCTTCATTTCTACAGTTACCTTATCTAACCTGCGATACGCTTTCTTCCTTTGATATGCAAATTACCCAAGTCCCCTGGTCTCCCTTTGTCATGAAGCAGGTGAGATGAAGAGATCTACCAGCAGCGTTTCCTTTCCAAGTTCTTCAGCCTCAAGACCTCCAGTGACCAGCTCTCGGATACCTTTTGGTCGAGTGCCACCTCCCCCGAAACAGCTCCTCGTTTTGCTGCCACCCCCAGGAAGCAGGCTCCCCAAGCCCAGGCTCTCGTCTATGGGGACACCGCCCCTTCTCTCCAGAGCAGTTTGGCTGTTCCACTATATAGGGCTTAACACTCTTCTTTTTAAACTATGAAGCCTAAATATGACTCTTTAATGGCATTATTTTGCTCTTATTCACATGTCCCTTTGCTATTCTTCTCCAGTTGGTGTGTTACAGACACACATATGCTTCTGTGTGTTTGTAACCATTAAAAACTCCAGACCACAAGCTAAGTCCTGTCTTGTAGTTCCTATGCTTTCAACACACTTAATCCACTTTTGCTACTTTTGTTGTTGGGCAATAAATAAACAAATGAACAAAAGGAATGAATGAATGAAGTGCTGGTGCAACATTTCTTTTTTTATCTATTTTAAATGATTCATCCAATTTGTCCATTTGAATAACTTGGGTTACATAAGAAAAATCTTTACTGGGAATTCTTCATCCACTAGCCCTTACTTGTCAAGTGGCTCTCATATTAATTCTTATTTCATTCTGGCAGTTTGAAAATACCATGGCTTTAGCTCATATTTATGCATTTGATCAGTTGTGAGCTGAGACAGAAAACACAAACACGCTGATGTATGTGAACAGCTTTACCTTGCCCACCTCTGGGCAGACCCTGAGCTGAGGAAATGATTTGGCCTTTTGGCTCTATTTAATACATTGAGCAACCACAAATCAAAGACTGCAACCAATAAAGAAATACATACAATGGAACATAAACCAAACCAGCCACAGAAACCAGGAAAGCCTCCGCCTATCAATTTCCTGAGTAGAGAGAATTACACAGAGCAGAGTCCAGTCCAGACCCTGACAAGCTGCACTATTCTCACTCTCTCTCTCTACCTCAGGCTGCTATTTGAAGCCAGATTTCTTTCAAGTTCACATTGGTAAAACTGAGCATTTTGTTTGTATTTGTCAAAAAGCAATAATACAAAGACACTTCAATATAGCCAATATTTAGGTGTTTGCTTATGGAAGAAATACATTGGAAGCTTCTCATGCTAGCAACACCCACTAGGCAGACCCCTGAATGTAGACCCGGAATGTGTCTCTTCCAAGTTATGTTTCCCTTAGTCAATTGAATACTGGGGATGTCTTCCCCTGTATTTTGGCCTTTTAGTTCTCAGTGCAAATCAACCTGGAAAACAGGAACCCCTGTTATCTAGTTTCCCCAAAATGACAAGTTTAGAAAGCAGGGAGGAAATATAAAAGTAATAACTTAAAAAGAAAAAACAAAAAGCACCAATCTCCTCAAAGGTTGCTTTCCATTCCATATCCAAAACACAAGACTCAGCCCGACCACAAAAATCTGCTGGTTTATCAAACTAGATTTAGACATCCACATATACACAGCAACATTTCTTAAAGTAAATGAAATTATAAACTCCACTCTTAGAGGAAATACATATGTATTGCATGAGTTTGTTTTTCTTTCTATTTGACACCTGTTTTTAGTGTTACAATCTTAAAAAGCAATAAAAAAACTCATTCATGAACTATTTATGATGAAGAATCAACTTTTGGTTGCATTATGTGGAAACACATTAGTTATCTCTGAAGGTCATAAAATTTCAATCAATTTTGGAATGTCAGGGCTGTCTGTGGCATATTCCAAAACTTAAACATTCAAAGTGGCAGTTGTGGCTTGAAGGTAATTATCTTTCAGGTCCATCACTGACTTGCACAATTTTTGCAGAGGAGCGATGCATGGAAAATGTGTCTGAATCAAATGCCTCCTCTGGAAAGTCTCTGCCACTCTCCCTAAACAGCCGCCCATTGTTCTCCAACATGGACAGACTTTGCCTTAAATCTTCATCTTTTTCCTGAGGCTTTCTCACTTGTTAATGCCCTGACCTTGACATCTGTGCTTCAACGAGAGCTAATGTGATCTACTCCGACAATGCCCACTATTGGCAAGGAACATAAGCATGCTCACTGATGTCACTGAACTCATTAGGGATATATTCAACATTTTGGCTCAAAAGAACATACTTATTAAACACAACCTCAGTGAAGAGCAGTGTGGCCTGTTGATAAGTAATGGAAAACAATACATGTTTTGTCCTGCTATGAAAATAGCACTTTGATCAAGAAATAGGATTTCTGCTCTTATCCCTCTAATTATGGTAGCAAAGCAAACTAAAAGATAACTTACATAAGAGATAATAGCCCGGAGCTCTCAGTGCTATGTTAGGTATTTTAGAGAATCTAATAAAGGTCCAAATATTAATTGATCATTTAGCAAACAATCTCTTTTCCAATCCTGGCCCAATATTACTGTGCTGAGCCAATATTACACAGGAAACATCTTATACATATGCAATAGCAACATCTACATTATGCTTTTAGTCCAGATGGGGTATTTGGGGACTGATAAAGCTGACAAGATATTGGCTTCCAAAGACTCCAATCAATTGCAGTTTTATCACCCAACCTATTCAGTAAAAATGGCTTGACCTGGATAAGACAGACAGGAAGGAAAGCTTGAAAAGGTTATGGTAACACTTCTGATCTTTGGCATCAAGAGACCTGCAGTGTTTAGGAAACCTGCTAAAAGGCTGCACTGCGGTCTTCGCTTTGGCATTTAGGAAAGGCAAGCCTTTCACTAGATCTTAAAAGAACAACATATTTTTGGAGCTTTGACAAACAAGATCACTTGTAGACAAGCGGATAGAGTCTTGCTCACTTATAGAGCAGTATGACTGAAGTAGGTTGGTCATAAAAATCATTAAGTCATGGATGCTGTGCAAGTGAACAACCACTTGGTTACCAAATGATTACGGAGAAAGCAACTTGGAAGAGTAGATGGGATCTCTGTCTCCTCACAGTTACAGGGTAAACACTAGGAACACAATCAGAGGTCAAGGACATGAGTGTCAAACATGAAGGGCCATTTTTTTTTTTTTTTGCCCAGTTCTGCAGGGGGTCCTAAGCTGCAGAAACAACCTGGCCTTTTCGACCCCTCGGGACTCTGTGTCAGGATGGAGTGCCCTAGCCTTCTGTCTTTCACCCCATGCAGCATACATCTTCCTGTGGCTAAATCCACAGCCATCCGCATCTTACTCCTCCCTCAGCACCACTGAAAATGCTGACCACTACCTGCTTCCTGATGTCATGGTTTCTGCAGCAGCACACCTTCTCTATATCCTTCTCTTCTTTCTATCCTGGGTCAGCTTTCTTTGCTCTCTCCAATTCCAGTAATGACCTCTCAACACTGGAGGCCCCCAGAGCTCAGAACGAGCCCCTCTCTCCTTCTCTCCCCTCTCTAGATGATACCATCCTTTTCCATAGTTTCCAAACCACTGAATGTGGGTATTTCCCACATTGTCTCTCCAACTTACACATCTCTGACCACCATATGCACATATTCAACAATGAACTTGACATCTCACTCAAAATGTTCTAAATGCCACACTTAGATTTCTCCTCACACCACTCCTGTTGGTTTGCCTATACCTCAGTATGTGGTGACACCATACTTCCAGTTGTTCAAGTCAGAAACTTGGGAGTTATTCTCGATTTCCTACTCAATAAACCAATCCACCACAGCAGGTCTGATTGGCTCCAAAATCTCTCAAATCTGTGCATTTTCCATCCTGCCCCCATGGTTTCATCTTGGGACCAAGGCACCAGCACCCCTGTGCCTGTTATAGCACACAGTGCTAGGTGTTTGCTTATTGTCTCTGCTCCAAAGCCACCTTTTTATGCTCTAATGGGTATTGTGAGAGCTGCTTGGTGCTCTCATGATCTTTGGACACTGCAGTGTTATCTGTTTTCCCTTCTGATCCCTATGTTACCAAGCCTTTATACTAAATCCAATCTGTTTGAAATACCTAGTGCAATTTCTGCTTTCCTGGCCGACATACCCCCTTCTAGTCTATTTTCCACAAAGCAGCCATTGGGATATTTAAAAATTATAAACCAGATTATGCTCACAATCTAAAACACACTATAATGTCCCCATGACACCTGGAATCAAATTCACTTTATAAGCTTTATCTATGTAGATTTGATTTCCACATACCTCTCTGATATTTTCCCATACCACACCAGCTTCCTTCTAGTTTCTGGAACATGCTGAAATTTTCTCTACCTTTCACTTGGTTCATGTAACTCCCTCTACCTGGACTGCTTCCCCCTCATATCAACTTCTTTGCTTCCTCCCAGATTCAGTCCAAATGGCCTCTTCTCAAAGAAATTTCTTTCCAAAAAGCAAATAATCCAATTAAAAAATGGGTAGAGGATCTGAACAGGCATTTCTCCTAAGAAGAAATTCAGATGGCCAATAGGCACATGAGAAGATGCTCCACATTGCTAAAATCATCAGAGAAATGCAAATTAAAACCACAATGAGATATCACCTCACACCAGGAAGGATCGCTACCATCCAAAAGACAAACAACAACAAATGCTGGCAAGGATGTGGAGAAAGGGGAACCCTCCTACACTGCTGGTGGGAATGTAAATTAGTTCAACCATTGTGGAAAGCAATATGGAGGTTCCTCAAAAAACTAAAAACTACTAGGAATTACTCTAAGAATGCAGGACCCCAGTTTGAAAAAGACATATGCACCCCTATGTTTATTCCAGCACTATTTACAACAGCCCAGATATGGAAGCAACCTAAGTATCCATCAGTAGATGAATGGATAAAGAAGATGTGGTACATATACATAATGGAATATTGTTCAGCCATAAGAAGAAAACAAATCCAACCATTTGCAACAACATGGATGGAGCTGGAAGATATTATGCTCAGTGAAATAAGCCAGGTGGAGAAAGACAAGTACCAAATGATTTCACTCATCTGTGGAGTACAAGAACAAAGAAAAAACTGAAGGAACAAAACAGCAGCAGACTCACAGAACCCAAGAATGAACTAACAGTTACCAAAGGGAAAGGGCCTGGGGAGGATGGGTGGGAAGGAAGGGATAGGGGAAAAAAAGGGGGGCATTATTATTAGCAGACATAATGTGGAGGGAGACACGGGGAGAGCTGTTCAACACAGATAAGACAAGTAGTGATTCTATAGCATCTTATTATGCTGATGGACAGTGACTGTAATGGGGTATGTGGTGGGGACTTGGTGATGGGGGGAGTCTAGTAAACATAATGTTCCTCATGTAATTGTAGATTAATGACACCAAAAAAAACCCCAACATCAATTCTTCCTTAGAAACTTTATAAATTAAATGCCAACAGGTAAAAATAAATAAATAAATACAATTTGACCCAGGAATTCCACTACTAGGAATTTACCCTAAGAATGCAGGAGCCCAGTTTGAAAAAGACATATGCACTTCTATGTTTATCACAGCACTATTTACAATAGCCAAGAAATGGAAGCAACCTAAGTGTCCATCAGTAGATGAATGGATAAAGATGTGGTACATATACACGATGGAATACTATTCAGCCATAAAAAGAAAACAAATCATACCATTTGCAACAACATGGATGGGGCTAGAGGATATTATGCTCAGTGAAATAAGCCAGGTGGAGAAAGACAAGTAACAAATGATTTCACTCATCTGTGGAGTATAAGAACAAAGAAAAAACTGAAGGAACAGAACAGCAGCAGACTCACAGAACCCAAGAATGGACTAACAGTTACCGAAGGGAAAGGGACTGAGGTGAATGGGTGGGAAGGGAGGGATAACGGGGGTGAAAAAAGAAAGGGGGCATTATGATTAGCATGTATAATGTGGGGTGGGGCACGGGGAGGGCGGTATAACACAGAGAAGACAAGTAGTGATTCTATAGCATCTTACTACACTGATGGACAGTGACTGTAATGGGGTTTGTGGTAGGGACTTGATAATGGGGGTGAATCTAGTAACCACAGTGTTGCTAATGTAATTGTACATTAATGATACCAAAACAAAAAAAATAAGAAGATAAAAAAGGAAAAAATTAAAAATTAAAAAAAAGAAATCTCTTTTCTCCTAAAGTATTTCAGGACCCTGATTATGTCTTCATCATAAGTGGTAATTATATATTTATTCATTTATATGTTTCAGTTAACTCCAACTCCCAGGATATAAAAGGTAGGGACTTTGTTGAACTCATCACTATGTATGCAACAAATGACTTCAATAAATGTGTTCAAAGAATGAATGATTAAATAAGTAGATGAATGGCTAAAATTCCTACAATTTTTTTGTAAATAAATCACTTTCAAACCTCACATATAACATAAAAATGAGAAATATCCTCCTTATTTCCTTATAAAGAATGATTTTGCAAGGCAAATTAATACATATACTTCAGGGAGAAAACCACTTATAAATACTAGTCCATGGTGGATTCTTTAGAAACATTGATTTATTTAACCACTGATGTGCTATTTGTAAATTTTTCTTATCTATTTACCAAAGCAATTTCTCCAAGGAACTCCATGAATCTGAAAGTAATTAAATTACTATTAATAAGATTCCATAATACAAAGCATTAATTTCGTTGGGTCTTTCTCCTACTTGATGTGATTTTATTAAGTTTTGTTGTGTTTTCTGCGTTTTTTTTTTTAAGCTAAGATCATTATGCTCTAGAAGTATAACAATTCTTTCAATTCCATTGGTTGGAATGTCACAGATTTTCCCAAAAACATAAAATCTACTGTTTGGTAAGACAGGGAAGAAGCAGACAGGATCTGCAGTCAGCCAGTACTACCCAAGCATGAACATGACTTGGGGCAGAACTGGCTCAAGGGATGTGAAGGTTCTAGTTCTCTGAGTCTACTGACTTTTCGTGTAACCTCTTTCAAAGTGTTCCCCTTCCTCACACTCTCTTCTACTCACAGATATTTTTGTGATGGATATGATATTCTTTACAATTGGTCACTCTTCAAGAATAATCTGCTTTTTTCCAAATCATCTATGTGTTCATAAATGCCACATTAACTACCACTGCCACTTAGTTACTGAGTTCTAATCACTGACATAAACACACAAATGCATGTGTGCGTGAACATGACTGGCATGAAATCAGATTTTGCTGAGCTCTGATGATATTCACTCATGGCCTTATTTGGCTAAATATGAGTCAGTGAAGCATATTTACAAGAGTGAAGGTTACAATAATTGCTTTTGCATTTGCATGTCTTTCATATTTTACATAGTATTAACTGATTTTGATTTGTTCTAAGAAAATGTCTGACAATATCCACTTCAATATATCTTCCAGCTGAAATGCTTCCAAACACATTTCCTTCTAAAAGTATTCAACCACATAAGAACATTAACACACTTTTAAAGGTGTTTGTTTATATTAATGGAGACAAAAGATACTATGAAAATTCTGCATGGCTAAAGTATGTCAGTAAGACAATGCCACCTAGTCTGTAGACAGTGAAATACTAAATGCTAGAATCCCAGTTAGAAAAGACCTTGGAGATTATGTCCAAGCCAGCCATCAACTTAACTGTGAGGCTGTCTTAGGGTGTGTGATGGCCATCATATGGTTGATCTATGGTTTATGATATAGCGAAACAGGGAGAGATCATGGTCTGAAAGGTTAATGTTCCACAGTCTACCCAGCCTATGGCCCAATGAGAAAATATCAACCAAGGAAAACTGCATAGAGTAATATATATTTATTTTGGCACTCAGACATTGAAACTTACTTTTACTCCCACCCCTACTCCACTACAGTTTCTGAGGCTGCCTGGTGAGTACATTTTAATACCACTCTTACTAGAATTTTTCCTCAATTGTAATTTATTTAACTGCATCAAATATAAGACTAATAGAATTTTCCTATGAGTCCTACTTAAAAGCTTTAATTATAAAAAATATTTCTTCTGCTTAAGTAGAAGGCTTTTTGTCATTTTCTCTGTTTAGTATCACATAAAAATTATCTTGCAACCTACTTCACAGGAAGGGGGATGGCTCTAAACCCATGCGATGCTCAAAGAAGGGAAATGTTGGCAGATACCAAAAACCTCTGAATCAAGGTAAAATGTTCACAAGGGTTAGTGGGATTCAAGAAGGAATAATGTGAATAGACCTCAACAATTCTCTTAGTGCGTTTCTCCAGTAAGCCTGGATAATTCCCACTAGACGCACATGTTATCGGCACATATCCATGGCTCCTTTCATCAAGAGGAGTGTAGGGGGCTGCTGAGATTACAATTCTTAAAGCATTTGGAAACTTTAAGAACAATTTAGCTCCTGGAAAATATTCTTGCTAATATTTATAATAGTTGACATTAAAATAACATAGACCAGAAGTTTTACGAAAAGAACTTTTAAATTCCTACTAAGAACAGAGAAGCTATTACTGACAGATGCTGAGGTCAAGCCATGCAGCCTTTTACAGCTAATGCAAGACCTAATACAGTGCTCGTCACAGTGATGGTTGTCAGAATGAGCATGTGTCTTCAAACTCTTAACCACAGATTAGAGGCTTGTTTCCTGAGGGTTTTTAGTTTCTTTTAAACAGATGGTCCAAAGTGAGGATGAAGGAGGCTGTTTTGATCCATTGTGTAGGTACAGAATGTTATCTTTGTTTTGTTTAAGCATTACACTGCCGAGAGTTAAATAATTGGGTGAAAATTCTCAGCTTTACTTTGAAGCTAGAGCACATGGAGACAAAGTGTTTGATAATTTTCCCAGTGCATTTGCATAAACGTTTATTCCCCTGCAAATATGAATATAAATACAGCTATTCTCAGTACTTATAGAGTTATTTAAAGAATAAGTGTACTTCTAGATACATTGTTTATGTATTTCTTTCAGGAACTGCAATCATCTTTTGTTGAAATGAGAGAAATGCTGCTGCTTAGTGAAGTTTAACTGAAGACAGGAGGATATAGCAGTATTTAAGTTTCCATACAATATCTCAAACAGCTTTCAAAAGGCAGAAAGTAAATCTTGACACATCTTTTCAGCTTACAAATCATGTACACATACATGTGGATTTAACTCTGATATTTTGAGTTACTTATGAGCATTTACATAGGACATTATTCTGCTATACATTATAATCCAAAATTACACTGCTGAAATAATAAAGCTCAAGTACTTCTCCATACACATAGCATTGGGAATAAAGAACACTGTCTTTTTAAGCTTAGCATTTGAATACATTATTTTATATGCCTCTCCTGGCTTGGCTTCACACTGGTAAATGGTGTTTCATCAGCCCAAATGATTGGAAAGATGGTTCATGAATTTAGTTTATGAATACTGACACATTTCAACCCACAAATAGGGATGTAACACTGCATCAAAATGGAGCTAAAAAGGAAAAAGACTACAGCAGCCAATAGGAATTTCTAGATGAATTGAACAAAGGCGCTTAATTTAATAATGAAACCACTCCAACCTACAATGTACTGTACTATATCTCTAGCCATTCAATTATTAAAATAAATGCATATTCAGATGTTTCCCGAAGATGCTTTCCTTCTCTTTCAGATTCAAAAGAACGCCTTTCTAATACAATACAATTCTTTTCACTCTGCATTTCAGCAGCTGTCTTTCCTGGTTTCTAATCAAAGCTGATGATAACCGGCTTTGGCAACAGACTGTAGTATCCCAAATGAGTAATTAAAGCTATAAATGTGCTCACTCTTCCTCAAAACCCAGGGTGCATTTCATAGCCTAACAGATTCAGGCTCAACAGGCTCTCCTGGTTTTTAAATTTGGTCTGGATCTTTAATGCATTCATAAAGGAATAGCTGAGGTTTTCTGTTAGGAGTTTTCAATAGCCAGTTCCACTTAAACAATACACATGTCAGTAGTGCACACTTAAACAATACAAATATCAGTAGTGCGAACAAACTCCTTCAGTTCCAAGTATCTCCCACACATATGGACCCAAGACAAAGAAGCTGGCAGCCAACAATTGGTTTAGACTGAGAATGAGAAATATGGGGAAAAAAGATGATATGGCATTTTTGAAGGAAAACATAATAAAATATTTCAAAATCAGAGAAAATTCTTTAGAAAATTGCAGTACAGACTTCCCTTAACTTCTGAGAAATAGTAGTCAAGGGAAGGATGTTCACTTTGAAGCTGACTCTACCTTGAAGATATTCTCTTCTAACCTCCCCCTATAAAAAAGATTGAGTAACTCATGAAATGGAGAAAACAATAATAGATACACTGTGTCACCTTAATTAAAGCCTAAACAGCATTTTCTTTCCAGCTTTGAAGTACTACACTATATGACCAAGAATAAATACAGATTTTTAAAATATATGTAACTTGAGAATCAAAATTTTTACTTTTACGTATTTTAAAAGGGGGAATAGACTTCACAGAAATAGAGATGAGTTGTTTAAAAGTAGTTCAAAATAATAAACAGTTCAGCATTTCTAAATTTATTTACTTACACCCTTAGCCTAATGAGAAAAGGCTCAAAATAAGAAGGTTTACTTTAAAAAGAGTAACTTTTTATTGAGGGTTATGTCACACTTGAAGAATATTGGTGAATTACTCAACTCTCATATGCACTTTCTTTAGTTCATTACCACTGAGGCTAGATGACCAAGGAGCCGTGAGAAAGGAAAATAAATAAGAGAATCTAGAGGAACAAGTCCAGCCACAGTGGAGGTGCCCTCCCATATTTCTTTCTGAAACAGCCTGGTGGAACATCAACCTTTAGCAGAAGGTCAGGTGAAAGGGCTGGCAGGGCCAAGGATGACATATGTGGAGGAAAGTGGGACCAACTTCTACTTTCACATGGAAACCCCTAAGGCAATCTCTTTTATGAAACCAAAGTGTCTTTAATTTGGGATTTGCCTTAAGTAGAAATGCTCTACCGTCTTTTGATAATACTATTTTAAAATGAAGAAAATGTGTATTTTTAGAGCTTAAAAATGTTTTATTAATAAAATACAATTATATATTCAGAGTTGCATAATATAGTAGTAGGAGAGATCACAGTACATTTTAAGTTGTTGAAAGACAGTAGGAAATGGATAATTATAAACAGCAGCTAATAATCCTTGAGTACTTACTATGTGACAGGCACTATTCTCAGTGCCTTGTGTGTATTATTCATTTTGTTTCCTTAGACTAGTAAAGGCAGTGTTATTATTCCCTTTTACAGACAAGAAAACTAAGGCATAGGTGGTTAAGAAATCTGATCAAGATAAATCCATAAAACGAAATACTGCAGGCATTTTAAAAATGCTCTTGTATGAGAATACTTACTGGCATGGAAAGATGTGACATACTAAATAAAAAGGCAGGTTACTAGAGAAGAGTTATGTGTAATATAATTCTACTTTTAGTTTTGAGTAAGTACACATATGCAAATATCGATCTGTGGGGGTGTATCTGAGAATGTACTCTAAAATGTTAGTAACTGATATTTTTGGGTGAGACGATCTTTTCCTTTTCTGTATCTTCTAAGTTTTATATAACAAAGTATTACTTTAACAGTAAGATAATTTTAAGGTTTACTGAAAGGAATCATACTATTATTAATATATGTAATTTAATGATAACAGTTTCTAGAAGCTCTTCATTATATTCTATTGAAGAACGTTTTAGAAGGCATGCAAGAAGGGTTAAAAGCAAAATTTTTGATATATAAAAAAGTAAAACCTTTCAAATATAGCCTTGAAACAAAGCAGGATTTTTGGATTTGGTGAAAAGGGGCTGCTTTAAGAATCAGAAAAGGAAGCAACATAAAGAGAAGCCTTGTTTTGCCTCTGGTGGGAACTGACTATGTCTTGGTGCCACATCCGCTGACCCAGCAAGATCTTCTGAGAGTAGGTAAGTGTGCTAACCTAGCAAGTAGCATGGAGCCCACACCCCACATACAAACATACATACAAACACAAACATATACATATACACAAACATACATGCAGATAAGTATGTATGCAAACACACATTCACACACACACAAATCTACATGCATACAAGGGGGAATAGACTTCATAGACATAGAGATGAGTTGTTTAAAAATAGTCCAAAATAATAAACAGTTCAGTTCAACATTTCTAAATTTATTTACATACATACGTAAATATCAGCTAAAACCTACTGCTTGCTAGCCACTGTATAGGAGCTTACAGATACGCACGTAGACAGGACTGATGAATATTGTGGAACAATATTTAAGAGTAGAATTAGAAATAAAATGTATGAATGAACAGGGCAATGTGAGATGGGGATATGTGTATGCAAAGAATTAAAGAAGAGGAACAGGCTAGAGAGGGCTTGGGGCCGGGGCAGCCTGAGGCTTTAGACTGGGCATCAGGAACAACCACTACAAAGAGGAAACTTTGAGCTGAGCCCTCATGAGAGGAAGATGCTGGTCATGTTCAGATCCAAAACAGAGCACCTGGCAGGCGAAACATGACAAGGGCGGAGTCGCTAGCATGGGAACACTCCTCTTGGCCGGGCTGAGTGGCTCCGAAGAGGCCCGTGTGGCCAAGGAGGAGAGTGCGGAGGAGCAGCGGCCCCAGGGAGGGCCGCGGTGGCCCCAGGCTGGAGCACACTGGGCTCGACAGGCCTCAGCGGAAGCACTGCAGCTTCCAGAGTCTACAGAAGTGAAAAGGCGAGGCTGGATCAACAACAGGAGAAATACAGAAAATAAAAAAACAGAAGAGTGACATTGATGAAGCGTGACAGAAGCAAGAAAACAAGAGTGAGTCCTTTCAGGCACAGCAGGGTGAACAGGGCTCAGCCATCACTGCAAAGGGACCTGGAGATGCTGAACAAGAGCCTGTAACAAACTGAAAAATGGCAACACAGCCAGCCCAGTGCGCACAGACACTTGGGCCAGTGGGAGTAGCAAGGAGGACATAACATTCAGAGAAAATGGACCCACACATCCTAGGCCAGAGCATCCTTACCAAGTTCTCAATAAAAAGGGTGGAAAACATTTCAATTATGCTTTAATTGTTTACTCACAGACAAACAGCTAGCTGTACCTGCTTAATTTCACTTTGAAGTAAATCTGGTCATAACTCTCTATACTGTGCATACTGACTTATTTTTAAAATAGCTCTTCTCACTTGAAGTCCAATTTGACCCTGCCTGGGTATTGTTTATAACAGAAATAGCTAAGTCAAGGAGTATCCCACTAGCCTGCTGGCATGCAAAGGTGTGCTCTACCTTTCAAAGTTGCTATCACACACATCTCTGAACTCACTCACTCACTCGACATAATTCTAGAGGTCCCAGAAGAGTCAAAGGCAGGGTAATAAAAACAGCATGATCAACACACAGGTGGGGCTTTGTGTTCTTACATTCACATATATCACTGTTTCATCAGTGAATCTCCCTTTGTAATTGGCAACCAGGTGTAATTATCTCTACTTCATAAATGTGTGAAAAGGCTACTGATAACCAAGTGACCAAGGCAGCACTTCTACTTGAGGACAGAGGCTCCACCAGCCCACAGGTGTTCCGCACCAGGCGCCACCAAGTCTTCTCGGGAGGAAAGATGATGGTAAGAGGCAACCACGTTCATCTGCACTCAACCCCCCTGTTCCCACTTCTGTAAAATAAGGGGCTGTTCAGTCCAATTCCTTCCAGCGCTAAAATGGTAGAATTACTCTAAAGAAGTTATTTTTAACATAAAACTTAATGAAAACTAGTATTTCATCACCAACAAAAGCAGTATTACAGCAGTCAAACCATCAGTACCCCTTGACGTTGGAAACTGAGAAATGATTACCACTTTAAGGACCTTGTTAAAAAGTGTGCATATTAAAAATAATTTACAGAACCAATTCTCTGTTTGCAGCCACAGTTTAAGAAACAGGAAAATGTATTTGCATTTCTATCTTGTTAATTCCTATGTTATGCTGGTGCTACTAATAACATAAAATATTTAAAATTTGTATTACACACAGAGCCAATTATAATTATCCAGTGAGAAAACAATTTTATATGGGAATCTAAAAATAATCTATTTCACCACTGCAACAGATCACACACATTATGAAATAAATTTTATCACCAATTAATGTTATAGTGATTCATCTACTGACAGTCCAAGTTTGAAATGTTCTCATCCCAGCTGATTCCCACATTCACAATGCAATACCCGGAAAACTATAAATAGGTACAACATTGTTATGCATGTGCAACATATATTAAGTCCATTGCCCGAGAAGTCATGGCCAGGGATTATCTCATTTTATGTACCATTTGGCCATTAGTTTATATAGATTAAATTCCATTTAAAGTTAAGTCCAAGAAGTTGTCCAAAATTCTACAATGTGCCCAAACTGAATGCTTCTTCAGTAACTGTGGTACTTAATGAATTTTCAAGATCTATTTATGAGAAGGACTTTTTAAATCAATTATATCTTGTCATGATATTTGACATGCACAGTATATTTTAGGTAGCATGTGCTATGCCAAATCTCTATCTATATATTCTCCTTTACCCCAACCAAGCCTACAAGACAGTGATTATTATTATTATTTTTTGTATACAGTTATTTTATCTTACAGATAAGGGAATGGAGGTGATAAGTTTCCCAAATTTGCAGTGTTTAGGTAAAAAAACTTATGTTAGTACACAAGCCTTTTATATGACTGAGCAATTAAATTGATAAACATGCTAATAGGCTTAATATTGTTTCTACTGCACATGGACTTCAATATTGGAGTATAGTACTAGGATGCTCCTTCAGACAATGTTTAATTACCAGAGCTTTTGTTTGGAATTTGAAACTAATTGGAATAGGACTTTGTTTGGTGTACACAGACATCTCAAAAGAAGCTGATTAAGGGATAATGTGTTTCTTACTCAGGAAACATTTAAAGGAAATCAGCAAATGTTGTGTCTAGTTAAACATAGTGCCCAGTGGTGCCTGAATACTTTCCTGGGAAGAAAACATAAACAAGAAGAGAAGAGATATTGAAATGCCCCAAAATAACCTCCATTCTGTTTCCTTAATGCCTGTCTTGAATCCGGCATTATCAGTAGAAGGATTATCATGATCATGAGCTTAAGAAATGTACCAAGAAAAAAAAAATGCAACCTTATCAATACTGAATTAGTTATTTGTGCAGGTGGGAGGGTAATCCTAGCAAAATAAATTACAGTGTAATAATGGATTTGTACAGTGATATATTCAGTTCTATGTCATTGATATGTTACTGAAAAATTATATATACCTAATATTTAGAAACTAAATCATCCTTACATGCTGAAGTCACATGCAATATAAAAGAATCTTCTTAAATAAACACATTAAATCATTAAACAGTTTTAAGTCAAAATTTTTGTATTCATTCATCCTACACACCCATCTTTAAATTCTCCAAAAATTTACAAAAGCATTTGGAAGGTATAGGGTGAATAAGACATGGTCCTTATCCTTATCTCCTTATAGATAAATCTTTATCTCTTTATAGAAGTCACTCATGTACAAAGTGATCACAAAGTCCCTATGCATGAGATTGTTTTCTAACAGCAGTGTAAAACCTAAAAATAGCTCTCAGGGAATGGCTTAATATTTTCCCATCATCACCAAGGGAGATGCCCAGAAGAACATGGGAAAAATTACAAGTCATGCAAAAAGTGGAGGGGATATAGATAGCTTCTAACTATTCTGTATAAACACTTACAGAAGACGTTAGTAAGCATACAAACTGTTTGAATCCAAGAAAGAGGAAAGATTCATTCCAACTAGATGTACTGAACTTACAGAAGAGATGGCATTCAGAGAATTAGGATTTTAAACATAGGAATACAGCAGACTGTATGCATTTGTTCCAGACTGATTAAAAAAAATATTAGTATATGTAATGAGGACAGGGGTAGGAGAATGCTAACATATTTTAGATAGGAAATATCTAGAGTAACTGGAGTTTTGGTGAACACAAATACAGAGGATTAAGAATACAGTGGGGAATATAGTCAATATTGTAGTATCTTTGTATACTGACAGATGGTAACTACACTCATTGTGGTGAGCATTTAATAATGCAGACAATTATCGAATCATTATGTTGTACATTTGAAATCAATATGATATTATATATCAACTATACTTCAATTTTTAAAAAAGAAAGACTGTGATGGTTCACCAGGAGGAGAATGCCACACCCAAAAGTTTCAATTTGATTCTGCAGTCAGTTTTCTTTTCAGCAGGTGTCCTACCATCCAAACTAGACATTAGGAAGGTAATGCTGGCAGGATTGGGTAAGGTGGATCATAGGTTGTTGAGAGGGGTGTACTTTATTATTTCAGACAAGGGAGACTGCACCCCTGAGTCAGGAAAATGAAATAGGTGTGGAAGAACTGATTAGACAAACAGTATAGGAACGGACTCAATAAAAGCTCACAACTAGATACAGGCATGAAGGGGGCAGCTGGGGGAGCGGACACCATGGCAGCCACAGCTCAAGAAGAAAGGTAACACCAGATTTGTCAGTGCTGCATTTGTGGTGCTGTCAGGATGCCCAGAGAGACAAGGGGGAAGTAAGTGTGGTGTCCCACGATTCAAGAATCAATCACCTGTGAGTGACAGGGGAGGTCAGCAAAGTGACACAGATCAGAGAATCAGAGACAAAGGAAGAAGAGTGTCCTGTCTCTCATATGTGGATGCCTTTCCAGGAGGTGTGCAGGAGCAGTCTCAAATACCAAATAGTTCACAAGAGATAAGTAGGAGGAAGACTGTGCCTAGGTCTCCAGATGTGGCAATGTGGGCACTTGAAAAGAGTCTTGAAGAGGGAGAGGGGCTGAAGCCGATGTGAATGGTCAGGAGCAAGGCTGAAGTGAGTACAAGGAAGAAGTCCTCGGCAGGCCAGAGATGTCCACTTCTGGCAATGAAAGCATAAGTCGTTTGGAATTACCTTCTTACTATAAGAACAGGAAAAACCAGAAAAATATAGGAAACAACTCTTTTTAGAAACTGGGGATAAGGAAGATGAGGACTGTAATCCCCAAGAAGAGAAAACAAATGCGGGGAGTCCTGCCCTTTCTGTCTGGTGACACTGCCCGTGCACAGAGTCACAAGTGACAACACTTAGCACTACTGTCACACAGACAGAATTCCAGCCTCGGGGAGGCTAAGGTGGTCAGAACTGGTGGGACAATCACCTGAGAGGAAGGGGCTACACAGGGAAAGAGCAGCAGAATCCAGACACCCACATAGGCCCTCTCTGGCCTGTGAGCTGCCCACTGGGCAGGAGCATGTAAGGCCCTACAAGGCCAGGAACGACCCTGTGAAAACAATTACTTCCCAGGCATCACTAAGAGGAACAATTTCGGGCACTCTGAGAGGAACTGTACAAGTTTTCTCCAACCGGAGGAAAAGCCCTCAGGGAATCCACTGACTGAACACATAGGGTGGTCAGTCAAGAAGGGCCACATCTCAGAAATTGGGCTAAATTAGGCCTTGACTATTAAAAAAAAAAAGTTACACCCAAGTATTACTAAACTCACGTGTTTTACATTCTTCAACTGTTAGAACACCATTCAGAAGAAAGTAACCTGTACTGTGTACCCACAATCAACTGATTTCGGGTAGTTTATAACATTTTAGGCATCCCCAACCACACTGTGCACTGCCCTGCTTCCTATATCATTTCACATATCAGTTGCCTCCAGTCTTTGGTGCAACAAATTTCCAATGTCTGATGTCTGCACTTCATCTCTTAAGATGGATGTTTATATCACCAAGAGCTTGGGAAATGGATCAATCCAAAATAAAACATTTTGCTAACAACTTGCACAGTTCACTGGCAGAGAAAAGAAGGCTTTATTAGCTTGGCAGTCAAGATATGGCCTTGTCCATATGGCAAAAAACATACCAGATTTTTAAAAAGTCAATCAAACCATTCTGGTCTAGCTATTAAAAATAAACAGCATGGTCAATAAAACTGGTTATGTTATTTAAATCCATCTGTTATTCTCCCAAAAGACTAGAAGAGTATTATTATCAGAGACTGGATCTGTATTTTTCTTTTTGCTCCAGTAGTTTCTAGCACAGATCATGGTGCATGGTTATGAAGAACATATTTTCTACATATAAAAATCAGGACACAGTTGACATATGGTCTAGCAATGGGGCAAAAAAATTTTAAATACAGATGAATTTATTAACGAGGCTCACAGAGATTAAATAACTTGCCAAATATCCACGGGCGTGGCAGAGCCAAGTTCTGAATGTAAAGCCACATGGGTGTACTATTACCACCCTACTGGCTGGCTCATACCAGCATTCGCCCATAGAACAAAGAATGTAAAGCCGGACAGGCAGGTTGAGAAGATCACAAAGGGAAAGGAAAAGTCCAGCAAAGAGATGTTGTACAACACTCCATCCTAAAACGTCTTCCTGGAATCTTCAAGACCATCATATGCAAAGACTAGAATTACTGAAATACACAAACATAGAGCAAGTCCTGTTACCTCTAATATGAAAGAATAAAGTATTTGTTTTATGGAAAGAGTTATCAACAAATATTCCAAAGTTAAGTAAAATAGAAAGAGTAGCTCTGGGTAAACAAGGATTTACAATGTTTAGTGGTGGCTAGTATCTCCTAACACATCAGCATTCTTTTAAATCTCCCTAAGTAGATATTTCTGTATCTATTGGTGGCTTGTGAATTTTTTTAGACATATCTCTGGAATAGGAATCTGGAACATGAGAAAAGTCAGCATTCAGTTTTCTGGGAAATTAAAGGTTCCAGTCCAATAAAAATACTTCTGAACACATATACATTTACTAAATTTTTCAGCACATAAATTTTTATTTCTCAACCTTTCACAATTTTTGCTCAGGCACAAAACAAGTACAGCTAATGAAACTTAATAACATGTGCTTTGCACAAATTGTTTAACATGGCTTTAGCAGACAGCCATTCTTCCGTAGAAGTCAGATGTACTTCCTAATTAATCTGGAAAAAAATGAAAATATCTATCTATTCATCTATTTTTTTATAGTTGCTAGCATCAGCTTGTCAGAATTGCAGTCTATGCTGGGTGTGTTTTTATGTTTTACATTAGTTACTTCCAAAAAACACAGGACCTATCTGTGCATTTAAGGAGAAGTGCTTGGAACGCTGGGTGTTAAGAGGTTCCCATCAGGTTCCCAAACCCTGTCTGAGCTGCCTCTGGCTGGGATCAGTCACACGCAGTCAGTGGGCTGTCTGTGACTTTAAGAAGAGGAGGGCTCTTTTCACAAATGCATCACATTAACAGGAGGACCCTCTCTGCTTTGCTGCGTCGGGGCTGCACTCCTGAGGCTGCAGCGCAGAAGCTGGGGCGATGCCACCACCTGAAGACACACAGGCACACTACACATTCGAGGCTGAGCGCAAGTCTGGAGATAGGTTTTGAAAATAAGGTAGATGCACAGATAGTGATCTCATCTGCTGGGTATGCCACACACAAGATGCTTTGTTCTTTCAAATGAGGGCATAGTCTAAGAATGTGTCCAAACTATTTATTTCCTGACTTTGGCATATTATATAGGAGTCCTTATTCTCAGAACATATGAAATAGAAAATTTGCATGTTCCTACCTTCCTACCAGCTGTTAAGATGATGAAAAAAACCTGCCTAAGCATGTGTGTGCATACACACACGAGCACACACACACACACGAGCACACACACACACACACACACACACACACACACACACACACACACACATCCAGCTTTCCACAGCCTAGAACTCTTAGCTTTAAGTACAGTTAAGAAAAAGTTGGATCACTTAGCATCCCTGTGAATGTTGGAAACATCTTAACTGTCTCAGAGATGAAAGAGTATAATACAGAATGAGAAAAAGAGGGAAAGTTAAATTATGTCTGCAGTCATAATGAATCAAAGCTCAGAAGGAGGGCTGCAAATCAGCAGGTTCTAATGAAATATTAAGGTAAGTGATTACTGATGAAAAATGAATAAGCCTTTTTGATTTCAGCAACCTTTAAATCACACCTAGCTAATTAAAACAACTCTGATGCATTGGCTTATTCCTTGATGGGCATTTAGCTATGCTCAGGTCTAATGAGACCTCATTTTGTGAGGTATGTTCATAGATGATCTCAGGTAAGTGGACAAAGTGTGCCAGAAAAAGACACACCATAAAAGAAAAAAATCAAGCCCTTTTTCACATTTGATTTATCATTTTCAAGCTGGGAATTAAGAAACATCACAAGGGACGTTTCCTGTTTACCATACTCTGTACTACATATTTATTAACATTGAACCTTATTTTAATTAATTACCATATAATGACTACAAGACATTTATAATATTAATATTATGCAATAACATGGTAGTTTTATTTAGCTATATCACAGAGCTATTTAAAATGGTCCTATGTTTCCACCCCACACTTCCAGAAGGAAAGCAGTAAACAGTCCCTCCAAAGGTGGGAATCATCCACGATTTTATCACAAGGTGGGGGAGGATCTGGCTCAACCCTCCAGGCCTGCATCACCCTCATTCATGTCCTCAAATATCACAGGCCTCGTTCACTATACTTTCCTGTTTTGGAAATGAATCTGCAGCTATTCAAGTTAAACACTGCACCAAATGAAGTTGTTTCCTAACCACAGAAATCAATGAAATGGCCACATTTCAGCACCAGCATACAAATGTAATAAGCTGCAGACATCAATTGGAGCATTAAAATAAAGAGCTGAAAAACCTCAAATAAGATTTTACACATAAAAGATGCTGAAAAGAATACAGAAACATCATATGTCACACTCACATTAAAACAATTTATGAAGTGAACTTTTTAGCTTCTACATGTCCTTAGAATGCAAGCATATGGACCATAAGGATGAAGCTGATGGTAGTGTAACAATAATAATAGCAACTAATACTTACTGGACTCTTCCTATATGCCAGGCAGTATTCAAAGTGCCCTACATGTAGTCATTTATTTAATCCTCAAAAAAAACAAAAGCCCTAAGGCAAGTACTGTAATTATCCCCATTTCACAGAAGCAAAAAGCAAGGCACAGAAGGTCACCTGAAAGAGCAGGGATGTGAGATCAGTCTTGGCTCTTAAGCACACCTATGGCATAGTCTATCTTAGCATATAATGCTATATGGTGTTGAATCACATCATCGCTCTCTTGCTCCCCAAGTGGCAGAAACGTTAGGAAACCTGTAAGGATTGAGCATAAGCAAAAGGGATTTTAGCAACTGAAGTGCCTAACTACATTTTCCTAATAGAAACTCCACACTTGTTCTGCAAAGCAGCTCATCTGTACTTACACACAGCTTGCAGGTTTCCTTGTCATGCACACATACACTCCACAAACTGCCTTTGCTGGGCTGATGAGGAGTCTGGTTTGTTCATTTGTGATTTAACATTTTTGAAAGCCTATGTGGCAGGCCTTGGAATATAGCCATAAACACAATAGGCAAACACTCCTACTTCAAAATGGAACTCCATGCTAATTGTTGGAGATGAATGATAAACAACATTTTTACAGTGTGATGAATGATAAACAGCATTTTTAAAGTATGACTGTACCATATCATCACATAATGAGCCTAGTAAGAAAAATAAAGCAGGAAGGTAGTCAGGAAGTCCAGGGAAAGAGGAGGGGAGAATTCCAATTTTTAATTTATCTGTATTTCCTAATATTAACTCACTTTGGTGCCTGCTGGTTGTGTTGCCTGCTACGAGTCCCCAGCCCCACCTGCAGTGGGGACAGAAGCAGCTGAGCACTTCTGGGAGCATGGCATTTCATGTAGAGGCACCCAGGACCCTGTCCCTCTAAGCCTGAAGATCCTGGGATATGCTGGAGTTTGCTTGGAATGCCAGCCACCTTGCAGCCACCTCGCCTGTCTCCTTCTCCCTGACTGACAGCATGCCCAGTGGCCCAGCTTTCCACTGCTGGCAGTGAGTAGTTTCCATCAGGAAGTCCCTCTGGGAGAACTCATGCTAGGGTCATATGCAAACATAGGGCAGAGCCCAGAAAGCTCTCTCAAAGGACATCAGTCCATGACAGAGGATGATGCCTGGCTCTACACGCCTGGCCCTATAGGCATGGGGAGATAGATGACAGGGGCCCTGGCTTGTACCTACATCAGTCCCAGGTTCTCCCTGGGACAGCAGAGTTTATCATCAGTGCCTTCAGGATCCAACATCATTAGTTTCACCATGATTTCTCATCTCTCTAGGAACACAATCTCATCCAACCTCTGGGTACATATGTGTGGGTGGAACTGGCATAGTAGTTTGATTTTTAAACATTTTCAAGAATAAACTAGATGTAAAAGCAATGAAGTAAAGCTCTCATGCAAGAGCTGTAAAAGAAGTCCCAGTAAAAATCAGTACACTACCTGCCCTTCGAAAAATCAATCAACATGCTGTTTCAGTTGTAAGTGGGATAGGATTGTTGAACACTGCAAACCCTTCAGTCAGCAAGGGTCATGTTATGCCTACATCCAGTTTGCCTGGAACTCTTACAGCAAAACCAAGACAATTCCAAGATGTGCTCATCTTTAAAAGAAATTGGGGTAGCACATTTTAGTTTCATCCATTACAGAGAGAGATTCATGAGACTCTTCCAGATGCAAACAAAACTCCTTAGAAATAATATTAGAAGGAAGAACGGAGCCCTGATGTCATGGGGTCTGCCAGTGTTTCTGAACTGGCCTAGTAAGGTAGTTTGTGTCTATTAGCTGCAACTGACTAATGCAGCTGCATCTCCCCTGATGATCCAGCAAAGCCTGCGGCCCCAAGCAGTATCACAAATCACATGTCATTACAGTCATGAATGGTCAAAATAAGAATTTTAATTCCCAAATGCTTGAAGTGGAACTATACTAAAGATGTTAATATCCACAAAGACCTACTTTGGAACTATCCATAAAGTCACTATCACCAGCCTCAGTACTCCCCAGGGCCCCTGGATACTGAACCTGCCCACAGAGAAATCACTGGGCTGCCCCCTGAAGGGCCTGCAGTCCAGGCTCTACCTCATCCTGTAGGACTCAAGGCTCCACCTACCCAAGGGTTCAAGACACCAGGAGCCCTAGAGGCTGGGTGCGTCTTACTTGCTGAAATCCTATAAAACTTTTCCAAGAGTCAGATCACTCAGAGAGAAAAGCCACAGTTCTGCCAGTGGCTCTTAGGGGCAAGAAGTATTAAGGAATTTACAGAGCAAGGGTTGACCATATTTAATGTTGACCAGCCATGAACAAATCCAGCATCCTAACTAGACAGCACTGCCAGTCAAAACTAGGTCAGTTTATTGATATATGTAATAGATATAAAGAATATGAATATAATACAGCTCTGACCCATTCGGGATGCAGTGCAAGCATACCTCCTACTGGAAGCCCCTCTTTCCCCAATCTGATGCCATCTCCTTAGCACCCCATAGAATTCACATTGTTCTGTGTACAAGATAGTGTGTGTGGCCTGTCATGTGACACTGAGTGAGAGGAACCTGGATTGTGAACTAGGTCTTGCTCATTTCTGTATCTCAGACACCTTCCACAATTCTTGGCACACAGTAGCCACCAAATAGCTGCCAAAGAGGTGAACGCACAGCCACAGAGGCTGGAAGAGGAATGTGTACTTTGAGTTGTTCAAATAATTTAAGTTCTTGAATATTTCACAAAACTTAAACATACAGAGTAAAGGAAAGTAGGATGTGGAAGAAAAAGAGAATAATGAGAAGCATTTATCTTCATCTTTAGTTTCTGCCTCAAAGCAGGTGATTTTTTTAAAGTTATGCTAATGTAGCTTACAAAACAAAAATAAACTCCTCTGCCTCAGAATCATAATTACATAGAATTTAAGTTAATTTTCTAGGTCTTCCTCCTCCTCTCTGCCCCAGGCCACATGGTGATTTTGTGAAATTTGGAGAAAACGCTCATCACTCAGAACACTGCCTGCCCTTTGCCAGAAAATCAGCAGAACTGCCAAACGCATGACTAGTAGGGTTACAGTACTCCTGGGAGTCAGGTAATGCATAACTTGTTCGAAGGACACCCTATGTCTCCCTTGGGATCCCCCAATTTCATCTGCATCCTATCCACACCCTCTTGCAATTTTCTTTAAGCATTCTAAGTGACATGCAAATTTAAAACAAACTTGGAGTTAAATTTTTACTTTACTACATTTCTCTGTGTGAGTACTTGATGCAGGTCCAATTCATTATATAACTGTCAAAAGACTACTGCACTTCAAACTTTGTACCTGGCATTACATTGACCCATTAAGTATAAAAGCAGAGACCAGAGAAGAAAGGTATCTGTTATTCGGTCATCAGGCAGATTTATTTAGAATTGTTTTTAAGTAATGATAATCAGTAAGTTGTGGAATGGCAAACTTTTCTTTTAAATCACATTTTTCTTCATGGCAGACAACAATATACTTTTCAGAGTGGATATATATTTTACCATTCCAGAATTATATGAAGTCCACATGAAACTACAGCAGAATTTTTCTTAGGTGAGTAATCTACAATTATTTTAGGCGCCACTATTTACAACTTTTGAAAATCTATATTGGAATTTTCATCTGTTCACTATTAAATTCTTTTTTTTATACAAATTTATAATAGAAATGAGATTTTAGGAGAATTTGTTTAAGGGAATTTAGAATAATCATTTTCTATTTTCATGGTGGTCAAATCAATAAATGAGTTTCATCTAAACAAAACGTAAGCAAATTTTATATCTAAATGAGGATAAACACAATCTAAGGTGAAGCTTAAAAACTGATGATTTGCCAACTGAAACACTGTTAGCCCTTCATCCGAGTTGGTTGGGTGTACATTAAAACTCAAAGTATGGTATCTTTAAACATATTCTCTGATTCAGACTTGATCTAGTCCCTCTATTCAGATTGACATCACCAATCAATTCCAAGGCACAAAATTTTAGTCTGAATTCAGGCACACCCAGGAAATCTTCCAGATGCCTGGAGGTATTACTCTTCCTTTGACTAGGATAGTCTGAGCTTTTGTTATGAATTGGGTGGTGGTGGTGGGGTGGCCTCTTGGAGTTAACCAAGGATTTCAGTGAAAACAAGGGTAATTACAAAAGCACAAATTCAGGCTTTTCTTGCCCAATAATATCTGTTTACCTTTTAAAAGTATAGTAAATTTATTAGTAGAAAAGTTAAGCTGAAAGAACCACCCACCCACCTGTCATTTTGCCAGAAGGAATCAGTTTGGAAACACTCACTGGGCCCAAATAATTTTGTTTTGAGACTAAATACAGAACATTTTCTTTCTTCTACCTGATTTTATTGTAAGGATACAGTATATCATAAATATAACATACAAAATATGTGTTAATTGACTATGTTACTTGTAACGCTTCTGGTCAACAGTAGGCTGTTAGTAGTTAAGTTTTAAGGGAGTTAGAAGTTATGGGCAGATTTTGACTGCATGGGGTGGAATTGGGTTGGTGCCCCTGACTCCATTGTTGTGCAAGGGTCAACTGTATTTTCAAGATTCTGTATTCCTAATGATTTAACAATATAACCCCTGTACAGTATATCAGGTAGAATGAATAATGAAAGGTATAAACTGATACAGAGAATACAGTTTTAAAAATAATTGGGGGCTTAACATAAATGTATATACACGAATATATATACATTCACTGATTCATTCTATGAACATTTGAGTCACTTCTATGCAATTTCAAATGCATATTCAAGTAATTACTATATCCATAGAATATATGAATTGTCTAATCATTTTCTGTTCTGTAACAATAAAGTTTATTTTTCCACTTCTATATATAGAAATTTTATTTCTATATTCACATATGTTCAAATGAAAGAAGCTAAGGTGTTCTCAACCACTTCCTTGACTGGAAAAGACAACAAATACCTGCTCTAATCAACTACTGCTTCTTCCTTACTCACATTAGATCAACCAGTGGGGTGCTGGTGGAAAGAGAAGGAGTCAGTCCACAAACAGAGAATAATTAAATAGTTACTCACACTGAGGGCTGGAGAGGGGGAGGGCCCAAGGGAAAGCTCTAGAACATCTGGGAAGTTAATTTAAAAATGGATTTTGGATTCAGGTCTTGATAAAAATCTCTCAAGAAGTTGAAAATACATCTCACAACAGGGCTCCAAATAAATCCTCAAAAATTTATATGAATAGTTGACTGATTGACTTGTGCGGGAGCAAGAAAGAAAATAACACCAACCTAAGACCACTAAATACTATCAAGATTGGCACCTGAATCCAAGGGTTTGGACTGTCTCAAGGACAGGAGAACTGGGCAGTTGGGACAAAATACCAAGATAAGTTATCACGCCAAGCTGCCAAAGCAGGATCTTGGAGCCTCTGTTAGAAGGCTAAAAGCAAATGAAACAGCAAGCAGCTCAAGGAGATTTTGACCACAGTGTGGCCAGCTCATTTTCAAAGACCCAGAAGTTCAGAGCCCTGCAAAGGCAAAGCCATTAAAACAAAACGAACACTCTGCTGGAGGACTAGTCGCCTGCTAACTTCCCAGGTTTTAAACAGTTTTCGCTTATCCTCATATTTCTGTAGAATATTTAAACCTTCTCTAAGGCTAAAATAAATATATAAACAACCCCCATTACATAGTACTTCTACAAACAAATTATGGTTTCAGGCAATGTTAATCAACAAAGAGAATTAAACAAGAAGTCTTTAAAATTAGCCATGACCTTATTTATGGCTTCATTACTTTCAAGATTTCATTTGTTGGGCTGTTTATGTCACCTCAGCCTTTAATTTAATTGCTGTATCTCTATATTAGAATAGCTTAATGAATGGTGATTGTTTGTTTTTACTCACTAAAATTTAACATTTGCAGAACAGATACCACCAAAGAGCCACTTAAATCACACATGCATTAGATGAAGTTGGATTTATACTTTTAGACTGATTCTCTGTTAGGAAAGTATGATGTGACCCAATATGACACTGTGATAAAATTAGGGGTGAGGCTGAAATAGGAGGGCTTCGAGGCCCACCGACACCATGCTGAGGGCTTAGACTGCAGCCTGGTGACAATAAACAGCCACAGAATAATTTTAACCAACATGCCAAGATGAATGAGATGTCAGGTTTTTATTTTAGATGAAAAAATCCCAGGTTTGGGTGAAGTAGGGATTTGAGGAGAACAAATGGGAGGCAGGGAGAGGAGTTAGGAGGCTACTGCTAGTGGCCATGTGCAGTGGTGCAGAAGGAGAGGGAGGATTTGGAATCACTTAGAATATGAAGTTGGTGGGCCTTGTCACTGACTGACGTGGGAGCAGGGAGGCTGGCTGCAAAAGAAAGACTTAGGGCTCGGGTAGACATGTGGCTAGTGATGGCTTGCTTTGAGATTAGACCTATGAAAGTAGCGGAGGTGTGGAATAAAAAATGATGAATTTGGTTTTGGATAGGTTGGCTTGAGATGTTTGAGGGACACATACATGCATTCACAGCTGGTGGTTAGCTCCAAGAATCTGGGGCTTTAAAGGTGACGACAGGGCTAGAGTTGATTACAAGTCAGTGCTGTCCCCCACTCCCATAACTAAAAACTTTAAGCAAGAAGAACACATTAGGGACAGCAGTGGTCCAGAGCTATTTCCCTAGGGAATCCAAAAATAGGGGGCAAGTAGAAGAGAATCTTTAAACAGATAGTCCAGAAATTAGAGAGGAAAGAGGAAGCAAGAGATAGCCATACTACACACAGAAAGCAAGGGAACAGCTTCAGGAGTGCCCAGAGCTGTCCAGAATGGAAACATCCAGAAATGTTTCTTGGATTAGGAATCTAGGAGGCCATTCTCACAAACTCATTGCCTTAATTAAGGTAATGCACATTTTTTATTTATGGTTCTGGAGGTCAGAATCTCAAATGGGCCTCACTGGCTAAAACCAAGGCACTGGCAGGGCTGTGCTACATCTGCAGGTTCAAGGGGAGAATCTGTTTCTTTGCCTTTCCAGCTTCTGGAATCCACTTGCATTCTTTGAATCACGGCCTCTTCCTATCTTCAAAGCCTGCAGCCTGGCATCTTCAAATCTCTGTCCTGCTCAGACTCTCATGACCCCCTCTTTTGCTTATGAAGACTCTTCTGATTCTATTGAGCCCACCTGGGTAATCCAGGAAAACCTCCCCATTTTAAGATCCTTAATCAGATCAGCAGTGTCCTTTCTGCTGTATGAAG
The DNA here is from genome assembly GCF_040802235.1 of Manis javanica. Classification (NCBI taxonomy): domain Eukaryota; kingdom Metazoa; phylum Chordata; class Mammalia; order Pholidota; family Manidae; genus Manis; species Manis javanica. Next base: position 99,303,880 of record NC_133157.1, on the reverse strand, counting down.
TAACAGATTCACAGGTCCCACAGATTAGGGGGTGGGCGTCTTTGGGGGCCATGAGTCTGCCTACCGCACTGAGAGAGCAAGATTTGGGGAAGAAGATACAGCAGTCAATATTAAATTTAGATTAACATTTCAAGAAGTTTGGATTAGAAGTGAAGAGGGAAAAATAGGGCAGAAAAGAGCTAGAGGGTAAAAAAGGATTTTTTTTTTAACAGCACGATAAAGATATCAGCATGGTTGCCAGCTACAGGAAGTGCCAGCAGCAGGCACAGGCTAAAAAAGGCGCTGAGAGGGGAGACTGGATGCAGCAGAGTATCTGCAGAGCTGTCCTGGAGGAAGGATAGCTGCACCTCAGCACGAGAGCCCAGTAGCCCAGGAGGAGGTGGGTGGTAGTTTTGGAGATGAGAGGCACACTGAAGGCAACAAGAAACTTTACAACATTTGCTGAGATGAATGGAATCGACCAAGGTCAAAATGGACGGTCGCGGACACTGAGATGGGCCCAGGGTAGATCACATTAATTAGCACCAAGTTGCAATTTTGCACCAACTTGCAAAACTTATATGACAGTGAAATTTCCTACATTTGAGAATGACTTCTCACATTTCAAGAAAAGCAGAGATAAGAATACCAAGTAAATGCAAGTAAATAAAGTGGCATTTGACTTTTTGAATGACAAATGCAAGTTTGTTATATTACCCAACATTTTTAAAAGAGCACATGTTTAATAACTGCCTGTATTTAAGAAAATTAGTTTTGTTCTGTGTTCACCAGACTTCCTTTTGACACAACTAGATTCCAGTTTTAATGGGGGGAAAAACAAGTTCATGAAGGTCTTTCCTTTTAAAATCCTCATTTTCCCTTTAGTGGTAAAATGCATGCAAAAAGCATATGATTATGGTATTTATGTTTCCATTAAGGTGTCCTCAACAAGCTGGGGGAGTCTAGCCTACTATTTTCCTGCTATTTAGATTTATAGCAGCACAGTACCTATTTTATTTCAATTATATTTGAGGACAATGCACTCTTGGTGGCAAATGATTGCATGGTGACAGTCAGCAAATGTCCATTAAAGTTGTCTTCCTGTGGAGTTTTTAACTACAGTAAGTTTTTAACTTCTGGTATCTGGATACAAAAATATGAATTGTGTGGTATCCTCAACTAAATAGAAAACATTATTGACCAGCATTTCATCATTTCTTTGTTAGAATTCAAAGCATACTAAATTTTTAAATTGGAATCATATAACTTAAATGAAAAAAAACTTCTGGTAAGTGTCAAAAAACTCTGAATAAAGTTCATGAATATCACACCTACAGACTGACCTTTTAAATAAAATGATTATGCAATCATAGGTGAACAATGAACATTTGTGAATGTCAAGATAAAGCTGTGTCCAATACAGAAATCATAAATTATTTCACAGCTTCACTGTTAACCAACCTTAACAAATTAACTTATAATGGAGTTTCTATTTGTTTTTTCCTAAGTCCAAAAGCAGTATTTTTCAAAGGGTGGATGGCCCCATTGCATTACAATCAAGTGAGGCGATTGTTGAAAATGTAGGTTCTTGGAAACTCGGGGCTGAAATTGTTTACAGAAACAATTGTTTACAGTCTTAAAATCTTTGGAGAATAACTGCATAACCTTGAATGAAAGAAAGTAGCTGCAGAACTCAGTTTCTACGTCTGAAAGGTGGGACAAATGTCATCCCGCATGCCTCACAGGACAGTTTGCCATTAAATGAAAGAATTTCTATGAAATACTTTTGAAATCTCTGGAGGCAATCGGTTGCATATATTCACCTATAATGTAATTAATAAAAAGTCATAGCATTAGGTATCTTTTTTCAGTAACTTCTTCAGTTTTGCAATATTATGTGACTGCTTGCTTTGCGGTTTTTACACCCCCCCCCTCCCCCAGTGAATATACATCCTGTTTGCCAGGAAGAGGGATGTGTATTGTGGAAAATGATTTGAAGGATAGCAGATTATATGACTGTAGAGGTTTGCTACTAAATAAAAGTGATCTGCCCAAGGGGGAGAAAAAAAAATGTAGGTTCTAGTCCCCAACGACATCTACTGGACCAGAAAAAATCTATGAGGGGAGGTCAATAAAACTGTCTTTCTCAGAAACACTCCAGGTTTTGCTAAAATTTGAAAAACCACTGTTTTAGAATGCAATCTATGACAGTTCTGAAGATCATAATTCTTGCTTGCCCTACCGGGAGGTATCTTCATACAAATAGTAACGTCAAAATTTTAGACAAGGTCTGAGTTCCAGCCTCCCTATCTCCAGGAGCACTGCAATCTTGGGATCAGCAAGAATGTCATGAAAGTAGAACACGGATTACTTCAAAGAATTCCATGAAGTGCAAAATGAAGAACTTCAGACTAGCAAAGGACAGACTGGAATAGACTCAGGGATCACGTCCATACACCACGATCCCCAGTCATTGCCCATAAGCCATTTTATAGTACCTAGCACTTACAAGTACTTCTACTGTAGAAGCAATCTGGAATGTCTCATGCTGAACTCAGGAAGTCCTAATTCAGAAAGAAATGGGTTATTATATGATGTGACTTACGGAGAATAGTTAGAGACCAAGATATTTAATGACGGAAGTGGTATCAGCAAAATTATATCCCCACATTTTTCTAAGTATGTTAACTTCAAGTATAAGGAATAAAACCTGTCAATTCATTTCAATTTCCTTGTTTGTTTCTGCATCCAGGTGGGGATGCTGTGCTTTCCTGAAAGTAAACTTCCACTTTCCAAGTAATAATAGCAATATCAAACACTGAAATAGTGCCTACTGTGGGTCAGGTGCAGGGCTAAGCAGTTCACATGTATTAACAGACTTAGTACCCCTAAGCCTACTGAGGAAAGTATCACTATCATCCCCATAGAGTTCACACACCTGTGCTGGAAGAGCCCAGAACCACATTCAGGCAATGTGGCTCCATTATCCTGCTCTTGTCCATACCCAATGGCCTCCTACTGTACAGGAGGCTTCTTGGTAGAGGCAGCTGCTGCCAGGAGATAGTACATCAGCATTAAGAAGGATAAATGCTAGCAGACATTTGACTGATAACATTGTTTAAGTAGAGGCTAAACAAAATGAAAAGGAGAGGAGCTACTGAGTGACACTGGAGAATTTTGTCTGTTAATTAATTTCACAAAATACTGTGGAAATGATTTGACCAGGAGATAGATCTCCAACATATAGATGATCCTGAGCTAAAGATGATGATTCCCTTTGGGCTCTTGCGTGCATGATTCACTACACTCAGAATGGTACTTGGCTCCATGAATAGGAAATGTGATGGAAGGTAATGAACAAATAAGGGGCTCGGTTTCATAGGTCAGAAGGAGTAGAGGTGGATATGCCAGGACTAGAACAGCTGCTCAAGGGGCCAGGTGCCTCCCTCTTTCTCCACGTGGCCCTCATTCTCAGGGCTGTCAGATGAATCCCACTTTGCAGAACCCATTCAAGCAGCGAGAAGGGAAATGGCAAAGGGAAAAAGCTGAGTTGATTCCATTTTAATCAGGAAAAAACTAGCTTTGCAGTGAGTCCCTAGATCTATTTCTAAATCATTTGTTAGCACAATCTCACATAGTCACTGTCTACTGCAAGGGAGCCTAGGAAATAACAATTTTTAGCTGGACACATTGCCAGACTAGCCTGAACAAAACTGGGGTTCTATTAAGTAAGGAAGAAGAGAATGGGTTCTGGGTAGCACCTAGCCATGTCTTCCACAGTGGGGGAGAAATGTGGAAACAGAATGCTGGATCAGACTCGAACATACAACAGTCAAGTAAGAAATGAACGCTTGCCAAAGAAATACAAGACTATGACTCATTTACACCAGCTAAATTTTCAGGTCTCTGGTTATAAGCAGAATAAAAAACTAAGTATACCAACTGTTTTTTTGAGTCTAAGCCTTGTTATTCATATAAAATGGAAAGGAAGGTGGGCTCCTATAGAGCATCAGTCTATGAAAATTCAAATGTTACCAAGGGCATTAATAAATAGGAACAAGGGCACTGTGACCAAAGTATACACACAGTCAAATAATAATTCATGCTCAGATCAAATTAAACAGGCATGACAATAAACTCTAGACATAGTATGAAGCTATCTTATAGGAAGCATTTTATAATTAATGTGGAACCTGAGAAAGTGTCCCATTTGACATCAAAATTCACAGCATTTGATAAATTATCTCTGGCTATTTCCATGTGGAGCTACCAGATCCACATTTCTGACTATAAGATGAATTAAAATGATTAAGCAATGACATTCAGAATACTGCTTTCTTGCTGAACAAAGAAAATCTCAAAACACAAATGCAGGCTACACTTCAGATTGTCAACTGACTGCCTATACTCCCATGAAATCTAATCATTTGAATAGTAAAGTTCACCAGACATCATTGCAAATTTTCGTGAAATTTAGTTGATGGGAGTTTCTTTATTGGATATTTTTCCTCATTAGGAAATACTCTGGACTTTCAAGTCTTATATTTCCATTTGAATAATTATTTTTAAAAAGATAAGCATATTCTAGGCCATCTTACAGTACGTTTATTTCACTGACTGAGTTTAAGTTTACAAATATGAAGGCATCAGGAAATGCAACTTGCACTTTCTCAAGGTGAGGACAAGAAGAAGTTGGGCTTCACACACCAGTGATGTGCCATGTGGCTTACAGGCCAAAGGTATTAGATGTGGATATGCAGAAAAACTGCATTAATCTAACTGAGGAAAGTGCTGGGTGAACTGAGTCAGCCCTTGGCTGGTGGGTGTAAGCAAACAAACTCGAACGAACCTGCCATGGAGCAGCCACCACCATATTCATGATTTGTGCAAGAGTTTAGATTTTAAAAACATTATTGGCCACATTAAATTAATGCTGTACATTCAAATGTAATGGTTTTGCTGTTTTGTTTGTATTTAATTTGTAAAGATGTTTGGTTTTATAGTTGTATAATGGCTGTAAACAGAAGGAGTTCAGCACTATTTTATTTTTATACATATTTAACTAACATTATAATCAAAACAATTTAATTTGATACTGCAGTTATCAAGAGATTGCCTTTCCTTTAAAAAGAGTCTCTGTACTCTTCACGTGTGAGAAACACTTTTCTACAGTTTTCTCTCTGACAGAAAATGACAGTGCTGCTGTGATTTCCAAGCCAAAATCATATTCCATTACAGGTTTGTGAAGAAATGCTTTATAGGCAATAATTCCTAACTTTTTGGATTAATGATATCAGTGTTTAATGGATATCTTATTCTCTGTAAAAATAATAATTACAAAAAAGCTAAACTTCAGTTTCTACAATCCATTAAAAATAAATAAATTATACATCTCTTGAGTTGGAAGTGTCTTAGAAATCCAATCATCCTTTTGTGGCACAAAAGCACAGAACTGTAAAATCCCCAGCAGACAGCTGTCTAGGCTGCTCCTGGGTGACTCAGAGAGGGGCGTTTGAGCATAGCGATGCCTGCGGGGTGAAGTCTGAGCTGCTGGCTGCTAGGTGTGACCCCTTGCAGGATGAAAGTCTCCTCTGGAATGATCTGATTTTGATGGAAATTAGTTAGGAGGCTGAGTTTCAGTTTGAGGTCCACTGGTGCAGAGCAGAACCTGCAGGCAAGGATTCTGGAGCCCAGAAGCAGCTGACGCTCTGAGCACATAAACCTTTGGAAAATTTACAGAAATTTTCAGGAGAGAATTAGACTCTTAGAGGGCACTGGGGGTTTAAACTGAGGTTTAAAGCAACAGTTCTTGGACTCAGGAGCTGGAGAGATCCCTTCTGACTCCCATCTCTCACGTCCAGAGGGACTTCTAGGCTATGCAAATAACTGCTACAAGTACATCCACTATTATTTAGATTTTTAAACTAGATGTGGAAAGTGCTGAAAATGATCAATGTTTTTATCGATGACCAATAACACGTTAACTAATTTAAGTAATTTTTTTTTAGTTCCTCCAAAAGGGACTAGCTAGCAACACCCATGTTTCTGCTGTCCTTTCTCCCAAGAGAACATGTCCAATGGGACATTCATGGCCTTCGAATGCTATTTGACCTTCCACAAAAAGCTTTTGCAAGTAAAGCAGAGACCAAGTTAAGCAGTTATTAAGGAAATGTCACTGTTACTGATGATCATTTTATTCTTTAAATCCTGACACCTCTGTGTTAGTTAATAAGCACTGTGAACCTTCTGGGTGATCACATCAAAAGGGTTTAAATAAACCATAAGCCCCCTCGTTAACTTACATTACTCACTCATTGTAATCAACATCAAATGGATTTTCATAGAATAAACAAAATCTAAAACTCAACAAAACCAAAAAAGAAAAAAAAGGAACAAACAGAACAATAATCTGACTATACATTTAACTTAAAATCTGCTTCTGCTACTCCTTAAAATGCTTCCTCTGGTTTGCCTGAGGGTTACCTGCTACATTTGCAAACCTCTAAATATAGCTAGTAAATAATGAAAATATAAACTGAGTGCAAAGTATAGCAGCCAAATAACACATGGGTGCTCAGATGACATCACTCAAATGCATGTCTGGTCTGGCAGGGTTTCTTAAAGCATAGCTCCAGAGACCAGCATCACTAGCATCAGACCTAGGAACTTGTTAGAAGTGCAAATTTTCAGGCACTCCTTCAGTTCTACTGAGTCAAAATTCTGGGGAAGGGTTGATCAATTTGTGTCTTAAAAAACCCTCCAGGTGATTCTAATGCATGCTAAAGACCCTCTCCTTTTAAGTGAAATCTGCTGTTTTTAATGTTCAAAGCCTAGCTCCCTTGTACAGCATGGATTATAAAAAAAAGACATTGAGATGTGATGGATTGTGCTGGATTATTCTTTATGACAATAGTATGCATATGTTTCAAATGAAAAGAAATGAGTGCTATTTTGTTCATGACCTAAACTTTATATGGTGTTTGGATATGCAAAGGGGTAGAAAAAGATGTTTTTAAATTGTCTCAGTTAAAATTTGAAATAAACATATAGCCATTAATAAATATATCACCATACAGTCAGTTAAAATTGAAATAAGTATATAGCCATGAACAGAGTGTTAACATTGTTCTCCTTGGTGCTATAGTAATACATACAATCAGACCTGTGGTCAGGGGTCATTCAAAGCCATTTGAAGACTGCCTATACTACACATCTCATTCATTAGGTCTTCCATAATATAAAATCAGGTCACCAAGTGGCCCTCTACATAAATCAAATTGGAACAAATCATGTCATTCCCCATCTATTTAATTACCACAACTAGAGACTCGCCTAGCAACAAAAAGAAATACGGCTTACACAGAAGAGCAATAATTTCAGGTTTGCTTTTTATTTGAGTTATAAACTAAAGGTTAGTTCTCTGGTCTAAAACCATTTTAAGAACAAGATGAAATATGTTAGAATCATTAAAAAGTGATCAAAACCTCTGCTGCTCTTTCCATTGGGCTTCGATTTGTGTAAACTCAATGCTTTCAGACACCACAGCTTTTTAAAGGCCATTAATAAGAGGCAGTTATGGTTTGAGAATTGATGAACAATCTACTCGCTTGTCAAAAACTATCAAAGTTGATTAGGAAGCAATACCCTGATTGCTCCAGGACCCTACCTGTCTACAGGTGATGGTTTGGAATTCCGTGGCTTCTTCACCTGGGCATACAAGGCATCCATCATATGTCCTTCTCTTGGGCTCTGGGGCCTGGCGTTGAGAGCCATGGAGCCTTCATAGGAAGAAAGTCCCCCATACATTAACTCGTCATCACAGCCAAATGTCCGATGAAAATCTTGGATTTCAGCATAGTCCCGTTCTCGAGCCTGTCGCTCTCTAAATTCTCTAGTTTTGGCTTGAATCCTGTAAAATTAAAACAAAGTTGAAACAAGAGAAACTATGCCTTTTCTAAGAACTGCTTACAGAAACATTCATCAAAATGTTTTAAAATACATTTTATCTCATGCAACTCTAAGAAAATTGATGGTATAAACAATGTCATATTCATTTTAGATGGTCAAGGTAATGTCACTGATGCTTAAAAATAATCATTTCAGGCAGCTTTTGTTCATGTCAATAAGGCATAGTCTTAATTTGTTTCAATCTAAATTGTCACTTAGTAGCTAGTTTTAAAAATTCACCAGGAACAATAAGCCTTATTGCTTACTGTTAGTAACAGGCATCCATTGCATTTTACTTCTGAATTTTTTAAATTCAAGAAGTGATTTTTTAAAAAAGTTATACACACATACATATAATATATATGCATACATTTATGTATGGGTGAATAATGTATATATACCATACACATTCAAGTATTATGAAGCTTAAATATGAATCCACACTGTAACTCTTATTACTGGTAAAAGATATTAGTTTAATGATAATGACCTTTTATGCAATGTATACAGAACTGGCAAATTCTGAGATTGGGATCAAGAAAGCATGTATCCAATCAAATTCTGAAATAAAATGTGCTTGTGCTATAACTAAGAGAACTTAAATAACTATTTTATTGCAGAAATGTTTAAATATTTCCCAGAATTTTATTAAGCTACTTAGAACAAAGTCCTCTTGAACCTATATTAATATAATTTATATCTGAAGTTGATCTTGGTTATCCAAAAGTAATTAAACAACGCTCAATAGAATTTTGATGATTTTTGATGGGAAAAATATTTCCATTGCATACTTATAAATTTAAATGTTTACTTAATAATGACTCTATGGCATCTTACTATGCTGATGGACAGGGATTGCATTGGAGGAGAGTAGGGGGTGAATGGTGAAATCACCATGTTGGTCATGTGAAACCTTCATGAGATTATATATCAATGATACCTTAATTAAAAAAAATTCCAAAAAAAAGTTTACTTAAAAGTGAAGTCCTATTTATATAAAGCAATATTTTAGTTGAGCTTATTGTTTTATTGTAAAGTTATTTATTTTTTCATATTTGAAGTAGACTACTGTTAAACATAAATGACACATAAATATATATTCAAATGAATACAGAAAAAAATGCAAAAACCAGATGAAGGTAGTACAGAAAGGTAAAAAGAAAATTATAGGCCAATATCCCCCCTGGACAGAGAAGCAAAGTACATAATAAAATGTTAATAAATAGAATTTAACAATACATAAAGAGAATTACAGACCATGACCAAATGATGTTTGTTTTAGGAATATTCAAATAATCAGTATTCAAAAATCAATTACTGTAACCTAACATATTAACAGGCTAAAGAAGAAAAATCACATTATATTAGTTGATGCAGGAAAAGCATCTGACAAAATCCAACATCTATCATTACAGAAACTCTCAGAAAGCTAGTAATAAAGCAGAAGTAACTTCCTAAACTTGATAAAGACCATTTACAAAAACATCTATTGATAACATCATAGATAGTGGAGAGAGATTAAATGCTTTCCCTAAAATTAGAAAAAGGTAAGGATGTCTGCTGCCACCACTGAAATTCAGCATAATGCTAGAAATTCCAGACAATGCAATATAACTAGAAAAGGAAAAAGTTTACAGATTGGAAAGGAAGAAATAAAACCATTCTTATTTGCAGATGGTCTATATGGAAAATCCCAAGGAATGTGCAAAACTATCCTAGAACTAAAAAGCAAGCTCAGCAAAGCAATGGGATATAACATCAATAAAATCCATTGTTTCTATATGCTGACAATGAACACAGATGCTGAAATTAAAAAAGGAAATACATAGATACATAGTTTATAGATATGTATAAAATAGATACACATAAATCTAATAAAACGTGCAGGATTTGTATGATGAAAATTTGTATCTGATGAAAGAAACCAATGAAGATCTAAAAAATGGAAAGGCATTATTGTGATCATGGATGAAAGGCTCAACATAGTAAAGAAGTCAATTCTCCCCAAGGTAATATACAGGCTTAATGTAATTCCAATAAAAACCACAGGAAGATTCTTGTAGATATAGACAAGATTCTCTTAAAATTTATATGGAAAGGCAAAGAACAGCTAAACAATTATGGAAAAGAACAATAAACTGGGAGGAATCACACATACTGACTGCAAGACTTAAACAATATATATAATAATCAAGACTGTGCAAGATCTTGGAGGAACAGACACATAGGTTAATGGAACAGAATGAAGAACCAAGAAATAGCCAACAAGTATGGCTAACTGATTTTTCATGATTGTGCAAAAGCAAGTTAGTGGAATAATAGTCGTTTTAACAAATAGTACCAGAACAATTAGATATCCATAGGCAAAAATAAAAATGCCCTGAACTTAAACTTCACAACTTATGCAAAAATTAAACTCAAAATGGATCACAGACTTAAATGTAAAATGTAAAACTACAAAATTTTAGAAGAAAATCTTTAGGACCTAGCACTTGGTAAAGAATTCTTAGAAATGATACCAAAAACCTAATTCATAAAGAAAAGACAGATAAATTGAATACCACTAAAATTAAAAGCACCTCCTCTGTGAAATACTTTATTAAGAGAAAGAAAAGCACAAAGAGAAAATATTTGCAAACCACATATCTGAGAAAGGATTCATGTCCAGAATATATAAAAAACACTCAAAACTCAACAATGAGAAAACAATTAGAAGCACAAAAGATGTGAAGTTCTATTTCTGTGGAAATAATATACAAAAGACAAGTAAGCACATGCAAAGATGTTCAACATCACCAGCCACCAGGGAAATGCAAATTAAGACCACAATGAGCTATCACACCTAATATCAACTAAAATTACAAAACACTAATATCAAAAGCTGGCAGGGATGCAGAGACACCAGGTTTCTCATACACTGCTGCTGGAATTGTAAAATGGTACAGCCACTCTGGAAAACAGCCTGGCAGTTTCTTACAAAACTAGACACTTCCCATGCCACTCAACAATTGCATGCCTGGGCATTTGTTCCAAAGAAACGACAACTTAAGTCTATGAAAAACCTGCACACAATTTTTCACAGATACTTTATTTCTAATATTCAAAAATTAGAAATAACCAAAATAGGCTACAATAGGAGATATATATCACAGAGTACTACTCAGAGATACAAATGAACAGACTACTGATAAGGCAACTTGTGATCTCAGGGGTATTATGCTATGTGGAAAAAAAAGTTGTTCTCAAAAGGTCACATGCTATATCATATAACACTCTCAAAATGACAAATTATAGACACAGTGAACATATTAGTGGTTGCTGGCAGTTATCTATGGTGGGAGCAGACAGGTGGGTGTGGCTATAAAGGAGAAGCATGAGGAAGATCTTTGTGACAGAACAATTGTTTCTTGATTGCATTGGTTGGTACATGAATCTGCACATGTGTAAGATGACATAGAACCAAATACAACATGGTACCAAGTCAGTTTCCTGGTTTGCATATTGTACTATAGTCATTTAAGTTTCAACTATTGGGGGAAACTGGATGAAGGGTACACAAGATCTCTCTGTACTGTCTTTGTGACTTCCTGTAACTCTGAAAGTATTTCAAAACAGAAAGTGATTTTTTGTTTTTTTACAAAAAGCTGGAAAATTTATAACATTACAAGCAAAATTTCATTTTTCTCCCCCCCCTTTTTTTTTTGCTTACATCAAGCTTATCACCATCATGCTAGTCTTGTATTTCAAATTTTGGATCCATCAGGTCACATTTCTCTAATTTCCCTTATTTCCCAGCTGTAAAATGTAGGTATTTCTATTCACCTAGGTCAGTGTTCCTTGACAGGGGTACAGGGACATTTGAGGAAGGTTGTTTAAGAAATGACTTCTTGCACAATAGGTTTCAGCCTCATATCATTAAGCAGGCCATCAAGGCAACCAAAAATGCTTCACATATTCCCAAAACTTCCCTAGGAGAACCTTATTTTCTGAGTTGAGAATCAATGACTTTCTTAACTCATAAGATAATATTGGAAAGTTAGAAATTTTTATCAGTAAGAGTCCTAGATTCTAATAAACGTAAGAACACCCATAAAAGAAATATCACTCAAAGTCTAATGTCAAATTCAGTCAGATTTATGCTATATTTTTTATTATAGTCTACTTATTCACTTACAAGCAATTATGACAGTCAAGAGTGTTATTGTAAAAGTTGATTACCACTAAATACTAGATATCCATGATGAAAGTTCATAATACGTTCAGAAGTCATTTTATTTTATCTTCCTGTCTTTTTGACTCTTTCTTCAGCCAGAAAAACTACAGAGGTAAATGACTTCTTTCTTCAACTCATTGGGATATTAATTTGAAGTTCAATTATGATCATTTGTTTGACAACCCACTTTACTACTATATATTTGGCCACCATCAGACAATCACCTAATTGTAGGTACTATTCAGGGTGACTTGGAATTCACATACGTTTTCAAGTTTGGGAACTGAAGAAATTTGGGGGCATACAAAAGAAATAAAGCCGAAAATTCTGAATTCGGAGAACCTCTTGAAATCAAAGGGAGTGACTTAGATTGGTTTATAAATGAGGGAACCCTGTGTACTTGAACTTCAGTTCATTAAAGTGAAGATAATCTAGCTTACATACGTTGGAATATGCAGCCCTCTTAAGAAAGGAAGTTATCAGAAAAAAGAAAATATAAACATTCTCAAGTGAAGCATGCACATAAATAATCTCCCTGAACATCAGTTTCAATATGTTTTTGATGAGTCCTAGATCTGTGTCAATTCAAATCACACAGAAACTAACGTTCACTGGGGGTCAATTTCTAACAAGTGAATTGCTCAGAAGAAATACGCAGCAGCATGAGGTACTACTCATAAAGCCAAGTTCTTAAATCTTTTACCCAAATTGGCATATTATTACCAATTGCCACTAATCATTGAATCCAATAAACATTAGTCATGCCTATAGTAACTTCTAAAAACACTGATATTTTTCTAAGCTCCAATAACGTAAGAAATTATATTTGACAATCTGACAACTCCCAGTCAAACTAACAAAAGACACAAATGATTTTCTTTATTATATATTTTTTTACTTTAATATCTTATTTGTTACAAAGTGGGAAAAGGGACTTTGCAACACAGCCAAAGATCATATTTACATGTTATGTATTTTCATTCTCTGTGGCAAAATTTATCGTGGCCAAAGAAATATTTGGCTCAGGGGAGAAAATATTTTTGTTGTCCTAATAAAAATAGCTTAGTTTCTTTAGGAAACTTAAAAAAGTTGACTGTCTTTCGATTTCCCCCTTAATGGTTCCAGATGGTCAAAGCTATAAAAGATCACCCCTCTATTCTTCTATTGTGATCCTGAGGTCACATATTATCTCTACAATGTAAGATCGCTTTTTCTGAATAGTCAGGTTGATGTTGAGCATTATTCATCCATTCATCCAATGTATCTCGGGCCAAACCTCAGCAATGACAGAAGTAACTGATTAGCCTAAAACTTTGCCAAAGAAATAAATGTCTATTGCTTTAAGCATTTCAAAACTCCTTCCTACTTATAAACAAGAGAACTATTCTGACATTTAAATGATAACAGACAGCTGCCAGGATGGACAATGGGGCAACACCATCATGCACTATTTTCCTATTCTTGAAATGTAAAAAAAAAAAGAAAGAAGATTAAACCAATGAAACTTTTAAAACTTTTTATTACGTCTAAAAAAGGCAAAGAATTTATCATTTCAATTTATGTTCAAACATAAATATTCACACCTTTCCTTTCTGTTTAAAAAAAGTATTTCCTATTATGATAAAGAAATTGCTTTGAAACTGCATAGAAAATAATACACAAAATAATGTAATATACTAGAGTAATAAGGTTAATTTCTTTCCTGCTGTCACCAAATTCATGCTAGCAGGATCTCTTCAGCTTGACATCAATTAATGATTTTAATTCCAGACTCTTGTCACAGTATTCACCGCCCTTTTCTCTAATTAAAATGGATGACACAAGGTGAAGATAAAACACACCAGACTTCTGTCCTTGTAACATTTCTATTCGTGAGGATTTTTGCTTTTGCAATAAATGGCTTTTTGCACTAATTATGGTAAAGATGAAAATAACTTTTTATAACTATGAAGTATAGTTTTTATATATCTCAAAAAGGTACAAGGCATGAGAATCTTTATTGGAGTGCCAAGGTGACCAACACCTGAAGACAGAAAAATCAATGGTGTACTTAAGTACTCAGATACATCCAAAATACTTCCATTTCCAAAGTCGTGAAGCTTCAAGGCATAGAACAACTAATGGTGCATTTTTTAAAGACTCCAGGAGACAGAAATTGACCTTTAATAATTTTAATACCAAAAAAATGCTATTAATGTCTACAGAAGATAGAATATACTAATATGGATTTAACAGCAAAAAAATATAAAATAAATTTCAAATTACTACATATTAGATGTTGACTATCTTCAAAACAATGTTTAAAATCTTGCAGTCACCTCTTTTGGGAAACATTTTACTCCCAATTTATTGCACTGCCTTCAAGAAGACTCAGTCTGGGAGCAAAGTTCCTGGATCTTTTCCTAACATATTTCCTCTAAAACTCTGTATTATAGAAATTTATTAAATAAAACCTTAATTCATGGCAGAATGAAATTTGAGCTATGAGACAACTAGCAGGAGCAGTTCAATTTAATAGCAGTCTGTGGTCAACTGAATGAATGTTTTATTTGCTCCTCAAAGCACTTTAGCAAATGGCAGACTTCATAAATCCTGTGGCTAAGTCATCAATCCTTTAGCTTATCCTGCTGCATAAATCTAACATCTGCTACCTATCAGTATGGAAGGGGCCAATTTGGTGTCTATGTTGAATTCCCAAACAAGGGACAATATTCCACTAGTTTACTTTGAAAACAGTCATAATTTTAAGTGGGATTTTATTATATTTGTAATGAGGAGATGAAAGTTGATTGAGAAGAAAAGATGTCCATATTCTAAGTGGGCCCTGAAAAAAACATTTCTGAGTGACAACAAAACAGTTGTTTTGAAGGTGCATTTCCAATTCCAGGGAAGAAAGCAAGCTGTTGAAATCCACCTTGTAATTGGTGAGAGGGAAGCTAAACCTAATCCCTTAATGCTAAAATGTGGTATCAGTTTTAAGGTATAAAATGGTAAGAGTTGAAAAACAGACAAAAGAAAAGCACTGATAGAAATACTTACTAATGACCAACACAATCACAATTTTTAAAGAATCCACCCAGTTAGAATGTCCCCCTCTATGAGTCTTTGTACCTGAGTGTGGTTATAGAAGTTTCCCCTTTTGCTAAGCACCTATGTTCTCAGGATAAAGACCTAGACCTCCAATTACCATCTTTATGAAGTGTCCATCATTAACTGTAGCATCACCAACCTCTTCCTTTCCCAAAGCTCTGCAGTTACTTTTGCAATTGATTATATTGTCTTACACAACTTTTTAACATTAATGTTTAAAGTCTTTTCTCCCTCTTAACAAAGGCAAGGTTTCCCTGAGAGAGGGAACATCATCCTCCTCATAACAAAAAATGTGAACTATCGCATTGTGTATTTAAAATATTGTGAAACAACAGAACCTCTCTTTTTTACTAATAAAACATTAGCATGACATTTCACTGGCTGAAACACACACATACACACGCACATACTCACACTCTCATAGATATGCACTCACAGTATGTTCAAGCTTTCATAAGTAGCAAAACACCTACAGTTATTTCCAACTTAAAGAAATGCCACAATGCCAAATCCATCTTAGACTGCTCTCATCAAAAATAAAACTGCCTAGTCTTACCCCACTTACAGTCGGTCAATAAATTCTTTTCTGAATATATTCGCCTAAGGCTTAATATGCTCACATATTGGTCTAAGTAGTGAATTTCCACAGAGTTAATAGATTCTTTCAAATTTTTGTCCACCTGTACAAATTTTTAAAAAATGCCTGATGAAAATAATCTCATTGATTAGTTAACTTTTCAAAAGGACTTAAGAGGTCAAAGAATATAAGAAAAACTGCTCTAGAATAAAAACACAGGTTTTCTATTAAAAGGTTAATTTTAAACATCAAGCTGTTTGTATGACAATATGTGATCCAAATGCAAACATTATCCAGATTATCCAGGTTCTGATGTCACCTGGACACCAAGCCTCAAGTCAAAATGAGTGAAAATTTTTTTAAATTTTCAAATGTACAGGAAATGCATCTATCATTGCTATATAGATTGTTTCTCCTGTAATTTCACTAACTTTTTATTCATGCCCTTTGAACAAACTTTACTATCACAAGAGTAACACTTCCAGTGAGTGGGAACCATATGCAGGAATGCCACAGAAAGTTGCAAAATGACATACCAAGAACTGGGAGTGTACCACTTATGGAAATGGGTAGTTCAATCATTTGATACAGAGAACGCAGGCTTTTAAGGATGATCATCAAGTAGTGGAATGTTTCAAGCCATACATTTCTTCAGCAGATTTATAAATACCTTTCCTACCCTGGGAGGATACCATAAGGAATTCATTACCTTTTTCATGTCTCCACTGGATGCATTCAGCCCCTTGAAAATATTTCCAAGAACAACTTACTATGCAGATAAAGATAATATCATAATAGGTATCCCTTGCTGAGTAACTATAAAATGCAAGCCAGTTTACATTATAAATCTCATTTCATAGAATGAATAGCGTATGAGATAAATAGTGTTTGAGAGTTGGGGAATTTGGCCAAATATCATAGCTAAAATTTCATCGTTCAGACCTTTCCTTCTTTCTGTCCTTCCTTCC
Source organism: Manis javanica (assembly GCF_040802235.1). Taxonomy (NCBI): domain Eukaryota; kingdom Metazoa; phylum Chordata; class Mammalia; order Pholidota; family Manidae; genus Manis; species Manis javanica. The sequence continues at coordinate 99,287,106 of NC_133157.1, read as the reverse complement.
CATCTACCCATCTAGTCATACAGACTTGGCCTTGTTCCAGAAAACATTTAACATGATTTTCTAAGAATGTACAAAAATGCAAAATAAATCAAAATGAAAACAGATGTTAGCTTTTACAAAGTATGTGTATGCAGAAATATGTATTTTACAGGAAAAAGAATGGCACAGACTGGTATGTTAACAGTGGTATTAGGACAGATAAATGTTTTCTTATTTTAACTTTATGGTTTTTTAAAATTTTCAGTAGGTTTAGAATTAGAATTTAGAATTCGATCTTTAATAGGTATTTCCTTTAAATAGGTGAGAAACATGTGGAAAGAAAAAACGGAACAGGAAAAGGATCAAGTACACAAAGCAGACGCCACCAAGCAGAGGCGGGTCACAGCATGGCTCAGACTTGCTCACAGCCGTACAGCCAAGCCCGGTCTCAACAGCCAGTTAGTCGCGTGAGCTGGACATGCCTGACCCAGGCGCCAATGGGCTGTGTTTGCCGTCAGTAATTCCCAAAGGCTGCTGAATTCGGAGAGATTTTAGTGTTTCATGAAAAACAAAAAGGGAGATGTTCTGTGAATAAATATGTTAGGAAATGATTCTCTATTCCTATTTTGGTGACCCACAATGTACATTAACAAAATTAGGTTTTAAGAAATAACACCACCATTATTTATCAGTATGAAATACTGAAATACGCACACACTGGTTTAACCACATGTTTCGCAAACATATTTGCATGGGAACCCTATTTCTGCCGCTGAGCGCTGTCTGGGAGACCACACCCCACACTGTTTATTTACCAACCAATAAGACATCAGTGGAGATATCACTGCAGTAGAAACTCAGCAGAAAACCCAAACATTACTCCTGACACGTGGTCAACGGGGAGATCACTGTGCTTTGTGATGGGTGCTAAGTGAATCGGAAGTTGCACAGATCATTTAACTGAACAGATTCTGTTTGCAGTTTGGAGCACAGTCCTTTTGTGTGGTGGAAATGAGCCAACAGGGACTCTGCCCCCAGGATGCCTGAAAGACAAGCAGCAAGCACTTAATTCACACCTCAGCTCCTGATACTGACTGTTGCTCAGGTCCCCCAGCCAGGCCAAATGTGGCCAACAGTATCTCTGATAGGCTGGGTACCTAGGTTCAGAGCTCAGAGCTGGAAGTCAAAATAGCACATCACTGGGCCAGTTTACTTCACCCTCAGCATCATCCCTAGATTCCCCACTTCTCACAAAGCCACCTGAGGCATCAAGCTCATGTGTGGGGCAGAGTAGGATGGTGGAGTCAGAGGGTGAATCCATGCAGAGACCTCATCCTTTTCTCCACCTGGACAGCATGTATTCAAGATCCCATCTCCCAGTGATGGCAGGTGAGTGGGAGGGAAAGGAGGAAGTTAGTAAGAATAAAGTCAAGTTTCTTCTAACACCATGTTTTGAAATACAATTCACTTCCATTATCTAAGTAGATGTTAACATGGTAGTAACATTTTAAATTATATTCACTGTCCTTCCAATTTTTCAAAATTTCTATGTTGAGTAATACTGAAGCTTCCTGGATATATGTGGACAAAAAATATTTCAGTATATGGGTATATCATAACTAATAACTAAGGGATGTCAAGTTTTCTAATTTCATATGTAAACAGCCAAAATAATTTTTGGAACTCAAATAACTGCATTGGTAAATAATGTTACAGGAGATGCTTCATTCCTATTCAGCAGAGAAGTAAAGGCTGTGGTGAGAATATAAGCAGTGGTGCGTTCATTTATTATTTATTTATTTTATTAAAGTATTGATACACAGTCTTATGTTGGTTTCAAATATACAGCACAGTGGTTCAGCAGTTACCCATATTATTAAGTTCTCACCAAATTAGTGCGGTTACTATCTGTGTACTAAGATGTTACAAAATCATTGACTATATTCTCCATGCTGTACTACCATTCCCATGACCAACTTATGTTGTGATTGTGAATTATTTTGCCCCTTTATCCCCCTCACCCCCCCAACTTACTCCAACCCCTCCCGCTTGGTTACCACCAGTCCCTTCTCAGTGTCTGTGAGTCTGCTGCTGTTTTGTTCCTTTTGTTTTGCTTTGTTTTCATACTCCACAAATTAGTGAAATCATTTGGTATTTGTCTTTCTCCACCTGGCTTATTTCACTGAGCATAATACCCTCTAGATCCATCCACGTTGTTGAAAATGGCAGGATTTCTTTTCTTTTTATGGATGAATAATATCCATTGTGTATATGTACCACATCTTCTTTATCCATTCATCTGTTGATGGACACTTATGTGGCTTCCATATCTTGGCTATTGCAAATAATGCAGTGATAAACATAGGGATGCATATGTCTTTTAGAATCAGGGACTTTGTTTTCTTTGGGTAAATTCCTAGGAGTAGAATTACTGGGCCAAATGGTACTTCTATTTTTAGTTTTTTTGAGGAAATTCCATATGCTTTCCACAGTGGCTGCACCAACTGACATTCCCACTAACAGTGTAGGAGTGTTCCCGTTTCTCCATATCCTCACCAGCATTTATTATATCTTGTCTTTTGGATGTTGGCCATTCTCACTGGGGTGAGGTGATAACTCATTGTGGTTTTGATTTGCATTTCCCTGATAATTAGCAACGTGGAACATCTTTTCATGTGCCTGTTGGTCATTTGTATTTCTTCTTTGGAGAAGTGTCTGTTCAGGTCCTCCACCCATTTTTTAATTGGGTTATTTGTCTTTTGGGTGTTGAGGCATGTGAGCTCTTTATATATTTTGGATGTTAACCCTTTATCAGATGAGTCATTTATGAATACATTCTCCCATACTGTAGAATGCCTTTTTGTTCTGATGGTGTGGTGTATTTATTTTAAATCTATTCTTTCAACCAACTTCTTACCAAAGAAGTTGTAGTTTCCATTCTCAAAAAATAGCATTGCCAATGCCAACAGACAGAGCAGAAAGGACACACAAAATAACAAATGCTGCACAAACCCTGTTTATGCAATTCCATAAATCTCATGTATGCACTTGCTCAATTACAAGATCCATGGGTTTAAATAAAACATACTTGTAAAAATTGTTACTGAAATACAAAGTCAAATTATAATAGTTTTCTTAAATTATGAAGCTAATTGATTTTTTAATGGATTATTCACTTGTTCCTTGACCCTCAAAGATTTTTATTCTAGGCCTCCTGTATGTTGTAAATTCATTATGACCAACATAGTTCCCAGAAGGATTGCGTCATTAGAGGTACAGAGATGGAGATTAAAAATAAAACTGAGAAGTGAACTGTGCCTTAGGCAAATTAATAATACAAGTGAAGCCATTATGTAAAAATCATTGTTTGGCTGTGAAAATGTGACTATGGAAAATGCTGATAGAATTTGCATTGAAACACTGCAGTCACCTCAAGCTGTAAAAAAGGAATATTTAGAATATGAAAAATGGCCCAGGATTAATGAAGCTATTCCCTTTGGCTGACATCAAGGCAGGGGAGAAGTATAATGTTTTTTCTATTGCTCAGATTGCTCTCAAACTAAATCACATATCTGCATGTGGATAAATCTGAGTCCATACATTTATCTGGTATATACTCTTCCGCTAGGGACAAGAAAGTCTTTTAGAAGTTTATGCTAGTGAGCAATTAAATGCCACATCACACACACTAAGGGACACTGTGTACCCTGGCCAAAAAATAGTGAGTGTGTTAACAAAGTTGGGATTCCAAAATTGGTGAGAAGAAAAGAGAGCCCTAGAAAGCAAGAGAAACGGAGTGATTTTTTATAAGTAAAAATGGGAGAACAACCAGAAAAATAAACCAAGACTTGCAACATAAATTAAAAGTCTGTATTTTTCCCACTTTACTCTGAAAAGCTACAGAGAATCAGAGCATCTATTCTAGGAAAAAAGCTTCAGTGGTGTGAGAAACAAATGGAGAAATATCCAAACATTAGTCACTTCAAAACTGTGCTAAGATACTTTTTTATTTCTTTCATTCATTGTTAAGTATAAGACTGAAAGTGCTCTAACTCTAGAACTATGGTAAGAATGCTGGACCTGGTCTTAAAGATGCTGGGCTGTAATTCCAGCTATGGACAATATTTAGCTTTATAAATTTCAAGGCACCAGAAACTCCTTTATGCACCACATATTAGAAATAAAATAAGCATAGTATCTTTTCCTGTGGCTGCTCTGAAAGTGGAACGTCATGACACAGAGTGGTTCACTACGAGCCTGTATACCTTAATAACAAATGTGTGAGATGGCTTTCTCATCTCCTAGGAAATATAATGAAAAATATTCTAATCACTTATAAAAATAGTTTGCAACTGTCTGCTCAAAGTCACTTTTTGTTCATTTCATTGGTCTTTGGGTTCTCAACATGGGATGATTCAACAATAGCAATCTTTCTGGATGAGATGGAATAAAGAGTAAGTGGAAAATATCACAAAACATAATTGGGAAATAGAAGGAGAAAAAAAGAAATAAATGTGAATCAAAATATTTTAAATGAGATCTACAAATTCAAATAGTTTTAGTTCCATGAATATTTCTCATGCGATTATTACACTGCATATTCATAGAGGAATGAGACAGAATTTTAAATATTTCTCTGTGGTTTTATCATAACTTCAGCATTAATGCTTATTTATTTATTCATCTAATGGGGCCCACTACCTCCTATGCAAAGATCCTAACTGAAAACCATTACTATTTACTTTAATGCCTCAAATACATATAAAGTTTTTCTTTTCATATTTAGATTGTATTCATCCCACAAACATCAGTATTTGGATGACACAGAAAAACTAGAAATCAATTGAGTGCAAATTCTTTATATTAAAAAAGAAAAAGAGAGAAAAGAAAGAAAAGAAAGAAAAAAGAACCTCTATCGAATGAGGTTTAGTCAAGCAACTTAAATCTACCTCTCCTGCTCCTGTTTCATGCGTATTCTCTCCTCTTCTGATGTAAGGGAGTCCTGCATTTTTATTTTACCCATTTTCTCAATCTTGTCATCTTTTCGATGTTTGCCAAACCTGTTGATAACAAAAAAGTCTACTTGTCAATATATACACAATGAGTTTTCATTCTTTTTTGCTAACAATGTATGTAGTCAATGAAATGTGGGCTTCTTCAAAATTGGGGGCCAAAATGTCCCCTGCAGTTCATGACTTTGGCCAAGAATTAATATTAAAATCCAATTATTTTATTCATTCTTAATTAGAACTTTACAGAGGAAACCTTTATGGAAATGGCACAAGTACCTACCTTTTTTTTTTTCCCCAAAACAAATATAAACAACAACAAAAACCTTGAAGTTCATCCTTATTGAACAATAAATGTATACAGGACTTAGAGTCGAAGGCTTCAAACACTGGAGGCCAAGAATCGGCATTCCCAGGGGTTCCTCTAGGACTGAGGAATGACTGTCCACAATCATCTACTTAATGATCTCTCCATAAACAGCCATTCTTCTTTATTTTCACAGTTGGGTTTATTGGAAACATTCATCATAGTTTTAAAACTGACACACGAGGCCATGTTTCCAAGGCTTAAAGTACAAAGGATAATTAACACCACTATAATACTCTTGAGCTTATCCAATTGAAAGTTTAAGGCATTCTCATCAAATACTCTTCTTAAATCTGACAAAAAGCAATTGCCAAATGCGACATCTTTGACTTGGAAATCTATATCTGATCAAAAGCTAACACAAGGAACAGACGCATGATTCAAAAACAGTCCACATGAACTTCCACATGGGCGATGAACTCCAGGCTGTCTAAGAAAACACAAACATTATTCCCTTCTGGCATCCAACATACTTCAGATCTCAGACTTGGTAACAATTCTTTTTCCAGCTCTGTTGACCATGTTGCCTGGAATTCATGTGCTACATCATCTCCTATCATTTTCATCTTAGCGATTTGGTCACTGGGTGCTTCAAAAAGGAAATCTCTCACTGACAGTCCCTCAACTGTCTGATTCATAAGTATATAAAGGATATTGAATGTTTCTGCCTGGGAACAAAGTAGAATCTTACGGTGATAATCATATTGAACAAGAAAAGAGTAAAAGGGTAGTTTGACATTGATGTAAGAGAGAAACAAGTATTTTAATTATTGGCTGGTTGTTAGCACAGGTCTTTTATTAATATAAGTGTGATTTCAAATACTGCTCTATATATGAAATGTACATGGGAATATCTCATGTTAACTAAAGTAACACTATGTTTGCAAAGGGGTCTATAAATAAGGAAGGGAAAGCATTCTTAAAATGTTAAAATAGAAAAAAGTTAGAATACTACCACCACTATTCCTTTAGAAATTGTGTATATTATTAGATAGTACTCAACACTGCCTGTAACATTAAATTCTATAAAGCAAGTCTATTCTTAAATTTTACTGTTACTAGAAATTGGAATTTCATTACAATTGCAGGAGTAGAAAACAAGAGAGAAAAATGTCCCTAAGAACTTAAGTCTAGACCTTCTCACAAGGGATAAAGTATGCTTTTAAAATGAAAAAAATACAAAACATTAAATAGTTTCTTTTTATTTTCGTCAGTATGCCAGTAATGCCAAAGAGTTAAACATAATGATTATCTTTATAGAATGAATAAATAAATGACAAAGAAAACACAGACCAACTGATAAGTCTCAGTAGGGGCCAACACGTTAAAACAACACTCATTCATTTGACAAAAATTTATTGAGCATTTACAAGGGGTTCAGGAGAGAGGATAGGGCTGGACAAATTAATTTGAGTGTTGCCAGTATGTAGACAGTATTTAAAGCCCACGTGAATTGCCATCCTGAAAATTCTGCAATATTGCATGCAGCATTTGGAAATACACAACGTATTAAATTCTAACTTCAAGAAAAGTTTAAGTTCAAAGTTTAACACATGATTTTTACTAATAATAGGTATTCCTAAAGCTGAATCATTTTAACCATTTAGTTTTTCAGTTCATAAATACCCTCCAAAATCATATAAGGTTGCCATATTGACCTGTTTTGTTTTGCTTTTAGAGATGTTGTGCTGCTTCATGTTCTAGATCACATACATTCAACTCTATTGCCGCATTGAGAAACACTATGTGAGGACACAAGGTATCGTATCTCTCAGTACCAAAAGGCAGAGTTTAAACTTACAAGAAGATCATGTACACTTACCCTGAGAGTCAATAATTTTGGGGGAAATTGAGGCTGCATGACTTTCCCATGTTTTAAAACAATTTAGAAGTTTTCAGCCCCAAAACCAAACACAGAGTTTAATTACCTATGTTAAATCTTATTTTTTTTTAATGGTCTTGGTCCTACTTTGTGAAAAAAGCTTCAGTTCTATATTTTGGTTTATCAACTTTCAGCTTTTTATCTTAAGTATACATGATTATAAAGAAAAAGGGTGAATTTTGACTCATATTTAAGAAAAGCATTTTTTTCTCTTTGTATTTCAGATCAAAATATTCATTCCCTAGGTTGTCCCCTCAATCATCAGAATAGACTATTTTATTATTTGTAAACTTATTATCAAACTGTCATTGTATGCATTCCTTTTTTAAATTATATATTCAGGAATAATATGAAAAAATAAACACTAGATAAAACATTTATAGAACAGCATTTGGACATTTCCCCTAATGTCTGCTTTAGTTAATAAATTATGTGATTTCTTTAAGGTATACTATAAAAAAACACAGCATATGACTTTACAATTGGGGTAAAAATGGATCCCTTAGCTGTAATTTTTTGACAGAATGAAATAAAGACTGTAAGTGAAAAAAGTATCCAAACATTCCAGAAAAAGAAAAAGACAGTAGTTACAACCACCTTCACATTCATTGTCACACAGTCTAGTGTTGTTCTTAATTTACAGTTGCTTAATTCTTCTTGAAAAGGAAAGTCATTGAAACATTTCAGCTACATGTGTACTTGCAAAGTCCATTTCACAGCTGAAATCAGTAACCAACCTATGAAGACAATCATTTAATTGCAAGATGCTTAAAAACTTGAAAGACATCATTTTATTATCATTGTTTAAAGTTGCAGATGAATTTCCAAAGAATAACAGAGCTGAAAAAATACTGTACTAATAGAATGTCCAAGAAGCAAGCCCATTCTCAGCAGAGAATAATTTTCATGAACTGCTTTCTAATTAAATTCCACACATATTCAATGAGAAAACTCTACCCCTCAATGGATGTGATGCTGGAATAGAAAGTGTTCATGTACCCTACCCACTTCAGAAGAATTTGCTGACCATATCTTGAAAATATTAACATAAGAGAATGATTTTTTTAAAAAAGAGAAAAAGAGAAATAGAGAGCTTGAGAAAAGTTGATAGTAAAGAATTGCTCTAGCAGTACTGCCCCGGGGAGAGAGAAGGAGCACTGAAAAATCCCCACAAGCCACTCAAGATGCCTTTGCAGAGAGACACGTGGATGTGCCCTGTCTTATCAGAGCAGAATTGATTATAACATTTCTTAAACAGATGGCTTTCTTCGTAAAGAATACAGCAATGCTTTCATTCACCTAAAGTAATCTCAAACTAATCTGCTAAATGGGTTTTACTGACGCATTACAAATGAAATCATTGTTGTCTGCCAGATCTGCCATATATATTATTACAGGGAGGAGTGGTGGGTAAAACATGCCCTTCCTATGAATGGAGAAAGCAAAAAGCAAACAAACCAATAATAACAAAGGGCTGCAACAAAATCCTACTGTTTTACATAGAAAGAACTGTCATTAAAAATTAACTGCTGAGGATACAAAATTAATACACAGAAATCTATGGCATTCCTATATACTAACAATGAAATAGCAGAGAGAAAAATCAGGAAAACAATTCCATTCACAATGGCATCAAAAAGAATAAAATACCTAGGAATAAACCTAACCAAGGAAGTAAAAGACCTATACTCTGAAAACTACAAGTCACTCATGAGAGAAATTAAAGAAGATACCAATAAATGGAAACACATCCTGTGCTCATGGAGAGGAAGAATTAATATTGCCAAAATGGCCATCCTGCCTAAAGCAATCTATAGATTCAATGCAATTCCTATCAAATTACCAATAGCATTCTTCAACGAACTGGAACAAATAGTTCAAAAATTCATATGGAACCACCAAAGACCCTGAATAGCCAAAGCAATCCTGAGAAGGAAGAATAAAGTAGGGGGGATCTCGCTCCCAACTTCGAGCTCTACTACAAAGCCACAGTAATCAAGACAATTTGGCACAAGAACAGACCCATAGACCAATGGAACAGACTAGAGAGTCCTGATATAAACCCAACCATATATGGTCAATTAATATATGATAAAGGAGCCATGGACACACAATGGGGAAATGATAGCCTCTTCAACAGCTAGTATTGGCAAAACTGGACAGCTACATGCAAGAGAATGAAACTGGATTATTGTTTAACCCCATATACAAAATAAACTCAAAATGGATTAAAGACTTGAATGTAAGTCATGAAACCATAAAACTCTTAGAAGACAACATAGGCAAACATCTCCTGAATATAAGCATGAGCAACTTCTTCCTGAACCCATCTCCTTGAGCAAGGGAAACAAAAGCAAAAATGAACTCATGGGACTACATCAAACTAAAAAGTTTCTGTACGGCAAAGGACATCATCAACAAAACAAAAAGTCATCCTACAGTATGGGAGAATATATTTGTAAATGACATATACAACAAGGGGTTAACATCCAAAATATGTAAAAAACTTACACACCTCAACACCCAAAAAGCAAATAACCTGATTAACAAATGGGCAGAGGATATGAAGAGATGGTTCTCCAAAGAAGAAATTCAGATGGCCAACAGACACATGAAAAGATGTTCCACATCTCTAATCATCAGGGAAATGCAAATTAAAACCACAATGAGATATCACCTCACACCAGTAAGGATGGCCAGCATCAAAAAGACTAAGAACAACAAATGTTGGCGAGGATGCTGAGAAAGGGGAACCCTCCTACACTGCTGGTGGGAATGTAAGCTAGTTCAACGATTGTGGAAAGCAATATGGAGGGTTCCTCAAAAAACTAAAAATAGAAATACCATTTGATCTGGGAATCCCACTTCTTGGAATATACTCAAAGAGTACAACTTCTCAGATTCAAAAAGACATATGTACCCCTATGTTCACTGCAGCGCTTTTTACAATAGCCAAGATATGGAAGCAACCTAAGTGTCCATCTGTAGATGAATGGATAAAGAAGATGTGGTACATATATACAATGGAATACTATTCAGCCATAAGAAGCAAATCCTACCATTTGCAACAACATGGATGGAGCTGGAGGACATTATGCTCAGTGAAATAAGCCAGGTGGAGAAAGACAAATGCCAAATGATTTCCCTCATTTGTGGAGTATAACAATGAAGCAAAACTGAAGGAACAAAATGGACACAGACTCAGAGACTCCAAGAATGAACTAGTGGTTACCAAAGGGGAGGGGTGTGAGAGGGCAGGTGGGGAGGGAGGGAGAAGGGGATTGAGGGGTATTATGTTTAGTACACATGGTGTGGGCGATCAGGGGGAAAACAGTGTATCACAGAGAAGGGACATAGTGGATCTCTGGCATCTTGCTGCACTGATGGACAGTGACTGCATTGGGGTGTGGGTGGGGACTTGATAATATGGGTAAATGTAGTAACCACATTGTTTTTTCATGTGAAACCTTCATAAGAGTGTATATCAATCATACCTTAATAAAAAAAAATAATAATAGTAAAAAAAATCAATTATCATATATTCATGTACCCTAAAACTGTTATTTAGTTTTCTTTGTTTTTGAGCTTTATGAAAATGCTATCATGTTGTAAGGACTTGCTTTAATCACTCACAATTATATTTATAAGACTCATGTTGTTGAATGTAGCTAGAATGCATTCACTTTTGACTGCTGTATAATTTTGCAAATATACCATAATTTATCAGTCCATTCTAAATTAAAAAAAAAATTAACTGCTGATAGTTTCATACTATTAAAGCATCACTTTGGTTTTTAGTAAATTAGCTGAATTCTCTCTGCAATATAAATAGCACTGAAATATGTTACTGTATTTTATGCTGCTACTAAAATTAGAGATCGTTAGAAAAAGTTACACTGAATGATAATACACACAGAGCATCCTGCTATAAATAGAATAAAAATATAATTGGTTTGTAATGAAAGGGCTTTTCCTAAGACCATATTTGAAAACATTAAAAATATGTTGCCATATTTAAAAATAGATTAACATAATATTCAGAACCAATTATCTTGTAAATTTTGAAGAATAATTTTAAAATAATATTTTCTGTAAAAAAAAAAGCTTCAATGACATGTTATCTAGAAACCTGGTTTTTCACTGCTAATTACCAAGGTCTTTATGTCGAAGGAGGGCTTCTCTACAATACCTGCCTTACTATTTACCGTAAGAAATGTGTGTTCAGTGATACTGCATGGCCGGGAAAGAGTGTGAAAAAGGCTCAAATACTCATTTGGTGTCAGCTACGAGAAGCCATCCATCCTCTCCCAACATCTAATGCCTGCCCTGGGAGGTGAACAGAGTCATCTAACTCAGTGCCCTGCCTGTAGTGTGCCCCTCATTTCTATATATTTTCACCATCATGTGATTAAATCACTTTCTTTTGCCAGGAACTTACCTCTTTCTGAAACCTTCCAGTTGTTTATGGTGGACACACTTGTTTATGCAGCTATGTGTGAATCTTTCTTTGTTAATGCTGACATGTGTTCTAAAAATCCTTGAGAGATACAATCTGCCTAATAAGCGAGGTTCAAGATCCTGTACAGAGAATGGACTGTGTCATTCCTGTACCCCAATCCAGTTCTCTGCACACACTGTCCAGAGCAAAATCATGAGCTCTTAACATCAGTCCTCTGCAGGGTTTTGAGTCTTACTTTTCTCAAAAGGTTTTGTTCCAACTTCCTCTACAAAATCTTTTTCAATTGATTCTGGAACCATGTTTTCCCACATTCTTGGTGTAAGAATTGACATCCCTCCTCTCACCATTCTGGCCTCTAACAGAGTTATAAACTTATTTTTGCCCTAAAGCCCTAAAAGGTAACTGCTCTAAAGTTTAGCTGGAGAAAACGAAAAACAAAACCTAGCCTTACAGCTTTGTAAATTGTTCTGTGGCACTCTTGTCCACACGCATTCAAGATATATGTGCACATATATCTGAAAATCAAAGTCTACAGATTAGTCATCTTGACAAATGTCTGTATTTGACAAAGAAATTGAGCCCCGTGAGGTACGTGGAGCTGCCCAATGTCACCCTGCAAACTAGGGACTGAGTTCAGGTCATGTCACAGTCAGGGCAAGATACCTCAGTGGGTCTGAACTTCGATACTCTAGAGAAAATGAAATTCCCAAACCTATCAAGTTCATTCTGCATAAATCCTAAGTGAGGCAAATAGTTGAGCACCTGTTGAAGCTGTTTTGATAACTAGTTACGCTTAGCTAAAATTTGTTGAATTCTTATTCTGTGCTTTATCTTGCTGATTCCCACAACCAGCATGTGAGGTAGGTGTCAACATCCTCCTGCTTAGGGAACCTCAGAGGGATTTCATTACTTAACAGGTCTGAGAGCCAGAAAGTAGTAGCAAAGCCAGAATTCAGACCCCTGCCTTTTCAGCACACCCAGCCACCTCAAAGCATCAGGACCAAAGACAGTCTGTCTTTGTGCTTCCATACCAAGAGCAGCTTGTTAAGAGAACCTTGTAGAAATAAATGAGAGATATCTTGCCCTGCCTGCAGAAAGGAAGACCAAGGGACACTGTTTCTGAGTGGAAACATGTCTGCCAAGGCCAGGAATCCGGATGCAAGGTCAAGAACTGGTCCTGACCACTGGAAGGGACCATTCAAACTGCCCACAAACCCATTTCTAGGACACTGCTGGTACTCCTAATGCAGTGACACTCCAAAGCTGAAAATGTCTGTACTGACATGTGCAAATATTAAATATTGCCAGGCAACACCCGAAGCATGTCAAACTACTGGAACCCAATCAGAGGGCAAAATGGCAAGAATTAGCTGCTTGCATTATCTTTAGTAATGATTAGCTCATGATTTCTTGCTCTATTTTTGTGTGTCTCAGCCTCCATTTTATAAATGAGAAAAAGAAAAAAAAAAAAGTCACTTCTAGTATGTCCTTCCTATACAGGATCTTACATATTTTAGTGACATTTTAAGAAATCACTGGCATGATAGTGTACTGATTGGCTCAGCAGTAGATTGTGACAATGCTCGATGAATCAGGGAAGAGACGGCTGATTAGGAAAAGCAGAAAGCTCCTATTTAGACCAAAAAAAAAAACAACCTTGGTAATCAACAATGCTGAGAAGGGAGACTTAGAAAAGACTTATCATGACAACCTGATAGCACTTTTGTAAAATGGGATGCAGTTTAAGTTGGTGGGGTTCTATTTAAACGAAAATTCACAAACTTGAGAGCCATTATTTGATTGTGTACAGTTTTCATCAGTACTAGTCTGATTAGATTTAATAAATGAAATTTGAGTTGCTTGGCATACAGGAAAAAAGAAATGACTAAAAAAAAAAAAGGAAAGAAAAAAAAAAAAAGCTTCTACTTAACCAAGCTGGAGGAGCCTTTAGACATCCAGTGCACCTAAATGGACAACATATCCTTGTCAGTAGTCCCATTATAGGTCTATCTAAAAGCACTCTCCCACCTCCTCCCCATCGTAGCCCATGTTATCTAGGATGCACCTCTATGCCTAGTAACCTAACAGGTCAGGAGTCAGAGAAGGAGATGTTAAAACAACAACTGAGAAACAGAACCCAGCACATTGTCAAGTTTGACTTCATGAGAATCACTGTAAACTCCGAAGAGCTTAAAACCCAAACCAAATCATACACACAAAAAATAAACAAAAACCTGTGGGGATCCAGATAAACAGACTTAAGAAAGAACAATGCAGAAACAACAATCCTTCAAAACACAAGATAAATTCAAGATAAATACCTAAATAACTCTTAAATAATATTTATAATGTATAGTTAGAGCTATTCGAGTAAAATGACCAAAGATAAGTGGGAGTGCATCTTACTTATGATGTTCAAGCTTCCCAAGCATCAGCTAGTTCATAAGATCACATGACATATTTTCCGCAAATATATTCCTTCTTTGTAAAAAGAAGTAGATTAGTAATTACTATCCCATACAAGATTTTATAAGGTTTTATATACCTTAATGTTTTCAAGACACCCGCAAAATCAATCAAACCACACTAACTCCGTAAAGCCAAACGTGCAAATACTATGCAAAGGATATTTTTGTTTCTCCTCTAACTACATTGACTTTATAATAAAATAATATATATATTACTATGTATAAAATAAAAAATATAAACACACACACACACCACCTAAGTATAGGAAAAAGAACGCCTAATTCTGATTTTTCTAAATGCTTAATTTGGCATTTGAGATCAGCCTTGTCCACTTAAACTGATTTCAAGAGTGCCTTTCCCCAACCACTCCCTGGGTCCTTTATTCACCACTACACCCCTAACTCTTGCACTGTTCATTTTAATGCACTATTGTTTCATAATACAAAACTCCAAATTGCAAATTACATTTGGCTCAAGGAATGATTATAAAAAATACTATCACTGCTGCCTTTGCTGGAATAACTCTGATAATAATAAGAGACTGATTGAGCTCTAAGCAGCCCAAGTGATGAGAAGGGTCAATTTGAACATTTCTATTAAGCTTCTTTTGTTAAATCCAGCACTTTGCCAGGTCAGAGGTAAATAATCATACCCTACATCTGGTTACCATGGTTTTCCTTTTCCTAAAGCATCAGAACAATTTAGCAAGTGGCACTGCCCCAAAGACAGTCCCCGTGAGAAATGCTAATGAACCCACAGTCAAAAAACACATTTATTTAAAAGGGCACTTGAAGGAAGGAAAAGGAAAAGGTAGAACAATATTTTATGACACACCGCTTTCCTCTTAGAACAAAGAATCAGAGTATTCAGTAACAAAGATAATCCTTATAATTTCTGTTACCATCTGCCTGTCTGATACTCAAGTTGGCATCCAAGTTGGAAAAGCTTCACAGGTAATGCAAACACATGCACAATTTCAGGATATCCTTTTGAGTTAGAAATATTCACCCTCAATTAAATGTGTTGCAATTCAAATTCAATGGTTTAATTACTGATTCAAAAATACCTCATTACAGGTTCAGTTGTACGTTTATGGAAGAAATGGAAGTGACAAAGACAGATAACATGGTCACTGAAGTTTGGGGGAGGCAGGAGCAGACATTTTATATAGCTTCTGGAAACTCTGAAAGATTAAAACTTCCCCAAAGATCTCATTAACTGTGAAGTTAAGGTGTCAGTCAGCACTTTTTTCTGTAGATGATAAGAAACAATTTCTGTTGATCCACATTGCTTAGAGAATGCTCTCTCTGGAGTACATTAGGAGACACGGATTTTTATTTTTTAGTTGATACGCCTATTCAGAAATTGACTTCAAGGAGCTGACACATTTTTGTTTGTTTGTTTTTTGTTTTTTGTTTTTTGAGAGGGCATCTCTCATATTTATTGATCAAATGGTTAACAACAATAAAATTCTGTATAGGGGAGTCAGTGCTCAATGCACAATCATTAATACACCCCAAGCCTAATTTTCGTCAGTCTCCAATCTTCTGAAGCATAACAAACAAGTTCTTACATGGAGAACAAATTCTTACATAGTGAATAAGTTACATGGTGAACAGTACAAGGGCAGTCGTCACAGAAACTTTTGGTTTTGATCATGCATTATGAACTATAAACAATCAGTTCAAATATGAATATTCATTTGATTTTTATACTTGGTTTATATGTGGATACCACATTTCTCTCTTTATTATTATTATTTTTAATAAAATGCTGAAGTGGTAGGTAGATGCAAGATAAAGGTAGAAAACATAGTTTAGTGTTGTAAGAGAGCAAATGTACATGATCAGGTCTGTGCCTGTAGACTAAGTGTTAATCCAAGCTGGACAAGGGCAAAAAAAAATCCACGAATGCAGAACATTTCTCTCAAAACAGGGGGGAGGTTAGGTTCTAAGCCTCACCTCTGTTGATCCCCAATTTCTCACCTGATGGCCCCCTGCGACTGTGCCTGTCTTAGGTTGTTCCTCCCTTGAGGAATCTTACCCATCTCTGGCTAACCAGTCATCTTCCGGGGCTATACAGGGAGATGTAAAGTTGGTAAGTGAGAGGGAAGCCTTATTTGAAAAGGTTAGCTTTTTACTTCTTTACATATTTATGCCCTGTGGCTTCTATGCCCAGCATTTGTCTTGAGGTATCTTTACCACTTGGAAGAATTATGATACTCGGTAAATTCGATATGAGGCACGAATTCTATTTAAGGGTTGTGATTAGGAAGGAAGAAGAAAAGCTATAGAAGTAGCAGACGGAAGAAAACATGGGAAGATTATTTCTTTGACATATCTTCTTGTACATTAACGTCAGCATGTATAGGTTTTAAACTACTAATTAAATTGTGCACACACATTAACATAATAGGAGTACAGTTACATAACCAAAGCAGACCTATAATTACCAGCCATCTCCAGTGAAACCAAGAAAACCAGTTAGGCACCCTAGGCATTTGTGAAAATTTATCTATGATATGGTGGATATTGTCCAACTGAACTTGAACAGTCTGAGAGAAATCAGACAAATTAAAACAACCCATTCCTGGGGACTGTTCACATCCCATATGTTCTTTTAACAGTAGATCGTCTGTAGTTGTAAGATTTGGAGAGCTACAATTTGCACTTCTCCTAATTCTTGGTTGAGCTCCAACAGTATAGATCCAGTCAAATTTGTTGTTTTACTGTATGCACAGGCCAGCTTAGATATCTCCTTCTTCATTCCCGTGGCAAGTCCAGGAACCGGTGGGATGAGTGCATCTACAGCTGTAGCAGCACGTGGATCTTTGTTGGGGTTTTTTGATGATCATCTTCTGGTATGAGTTTTCCAGAGAGTGCTGATGTTGGAAGTTCTTTTTCATATTGTATCTTAGTTCATTTTCTGGGTAGCCAAATTAGGCTTTGATCCTCTGTATAAACACAAACAGACCCTTTGCCTACACTTTTATATGCCCTTTATACCATTGTGTAGAACTCACTGGAGGTCACCACACAGCAACTGCTTTTTTTTTTTAAGAAAAAGGAATCTTATCAGAAAAATGTACCTCCATAGCCGATCATCTGACACCCTTTAAGTGGTCAAAATTAAGGATATTTAAAGCATGCATTAATCGTTGATTTACAGTTAGTTTTATCCTATTAGGGAGTAATCCCCCTTTTCTTTCTTTTTTTTATCATTAATCTACACTTACATGACGAATATTATGTTTACTAGGCTCTCCCTATACCAGGTCCCCCCTATAAACCCCTTTACAGTCACTGTCCATCAGCATAGCAAAATGTTGTAGAATCACTACTTGTCTTCTCTGTGTTGTACAGCCCTCCCCTTTCTTCCACCCCCCCATGCATGCTAATCTTAATACCCCCTTTCTTTTTCCCCCGCCTTACCCCTCCCTACCCACCCATCCTCCCCAGTTCCTTTCCCTTTGGTACCTGTTAGTCCATTCTTGGGTTCTGTGATTCCACTGCTGTTTTGTTCCTTCAGTTTTTCCTTTGTTCTTATACTCCACAGATGAGTGAAATCATTTGGTATTTCTCTTTCTCCACTTGGCTTATTTCACTGAGCATAATACCCTCCAGCTCCATCCATGTTGCTGCAAATGGTAGGATTTGCCCTCTTCTTATGGCTGAGTAGTATTCCATTGTGTATATGTACCACATCTTTATCCATTCATCTATTGATGGACATTTAGGTTGCTTCCAATTCTTGGCTATTGTAAATAGTGCTGCGATAAACATAGGGGTGCATCTGTCTTTCTCAAACTTGATTGCTGCGTTTTTAGGGTAAATTCCTAGGAGTGGAATTCCTGGGTCAAATGGTAAGTCTGTTTTGAGCATTTTGATGTACCTCCATACTGCTTTCCACAATGGTTGAACTAATTTACATTCCCACCAGCAGTGTAGGAGGGTTCTCCTTTCTCCACAGCCTTACCAACATTTGTTGTTGTTTGTCTTTTGGATGGCAGCCATCCTTACTGGTGTGAGGTGATACCTCATTGTAGTTTTAATTTGCATTTCTCTGATAATTAGCGATGTGGAGCATCTTTTCATGTGTCTGTTGGCCATCTGTATTTCTTTTTTGGAGAACTGTCTGTTCAGTTCCTCTGCCCATTTTTTAATTGCGTTATTTGTTTTTTGTTTGTTGAGGCGTGTGAGCTCTTTATATATTCTGGACGTCAAAGCCTTTATCAGATCTGTCATTTTCAAATATATTCTTCCATACTGTAGGGTTCCTTTTTGTTCTATTGATGGTGTCTTTTGCTGTACAGAAGCTTTTCGAGCTGACACATTTTTTAAGGCCTAATACAGGGCTTTGCAGGCAAGCTGCCAAGGGCTTAAGGCCACACCTAACTCCCTCAGCAAAAAAAGAGTCAGCAGGATTGGGTTCAGACTCCCAAGCCTCCTGCCATGCCCACCATCCGCCTGAGTCACGCCACTGTCTTAAAGAACAAGGGTGTACAGTTCACACGTTTGTTTAAAATCAGTGTTCTTGTGGCATGGCTGGGTCCTGGTGAGTTTAACCCACATAGAAGATGACCACGGGATGCACCAATACAGCAAGGGCTCTTTTCTGGAAAAGATTCTTCACTCTGCCATGTTGCAGGACATAAAGTCCTGCATTACCCAACTGTGGTTCATCACCCAGCTGGTAACTCAGATCCAAGATCTTGGGATTGTTTCAGGGATGCAGTGACAAGGCTTAGACCCAGAAGACATATATACTGTCTCATCTGCACTCAGCACGTCCCTCATGTGAAGGGGAATGTGACATTTGACAAACGGCAAACCACCACATTTTTCCTTATTTGCCTAAATAGTTCAACAAGCGTTCAAATATAGAACTTGTTGATGTGTGTGCTGGCCTGGAGTGGCTCTCCTTCTGGCGGTCCCCACCTCCTAAGAGCTGTCTGGCATGCCCTGCCTGCTGTGTGGTCTGGGGCTGGCGAGCACAAGCCAGGAAGTGGAGCTCTGAAAGAGTGCACTGCATGTGTTCAACTCACCGTCTGGAACCACAGCTGATACCATGAATGTCAGTTTAAATTCTCAAGTCTCCCCGTTACAGTTGCGTTTGCAGGCTATCATTACAAGGCTTGTCTCTGGCTGAACTTAGATACTGTCTGCCCTAAACTAATGTGCAAAATCACAGAGTATTTAGCAAACCTCACTTCACTGAGGAAAGTATGCATATATTTATAATGTAGATATTTCTATCCTGGAGGATAGAAATAATCCATACATCTTTTTTAGCAAAGGCACTCAAAATATCTGTCTGGGAACTGATACAGGAATAATTACTCTAAGGGGAGAGCAGCCCATGAGAGTACAACTTAAATAACAAGCCCTGACAGACGTACAGCACCTTAAAATCTCAAAAAGCTTTCCATACACATTCTTTCATTTAGCTCTTAAAATGAAATGTGAAGAAAGTGAGAAGGAGGAAATGGAGGCTGACAGGTTAAAGGTCAGAGGTGGAGCTGGGCATCGGGGAGAGGGCTTCAAACTAAATCCTAAATCTTTCCTACTACAGAAAATTCTTCTCGCTCTTAGCTTGACCTCAAACTCCTTGAATGCCTCTGAGATTCTTCATGTTAATTTACATGTTGAGAGTTCATGAACTAAAGTAAAATCTTTATTTATTATACTGAAATCATATTACAAATAAACTGAAGAACGATCACCATAGAGGCAGGCATCTTATTGGTGCAACACCCATTAGACTGAAATATACTTGAATGTGGCCCATGTGACATTAACTCTCAAGTGGGCACCACAATGCATCATGTGATGTCCCTGCAGCAGACTGATGACTGAGACATGCTGCTGAAAGGCAGACTCAAGGACAATCAGACACAAGACACGGAAGTGCTCAGGGAAATTTTCTGAGGAAAACAACTCAACTCCATGCCACACTGCAGTTGAGACTGGGCTGGGCAGCGTTTCTCAACTTGAAAATTTGGACCAGATAATCCTGGAAGGGGGGATTGTCTTGTGATGTTTAACAGCATCCCTGTAGCCACTACATGCCAGTTACACCACCTCCCCAGTTGTGACACCCAAATCAGTCACCAGACACATCCAAGGGTTCCCAGTAGAACAAGACCTGGAGGGCCAGAACAACAAGGTGAGGGTTTAAGACAAAGAACTAAATTCAGTGCAAAACCTTCATTACTGACAGAGAATAAGAAGAGGATTTTCAAGTGTTCCATTTACGTCAGGACTACTAAACACTAAAGAAGGAAGTCTCTGTCTGTGAGATGGTTAAGGTTGAATACAGCTGATCACTGAAATCCCAGAAGACAAGATCTAGCATGCTGTAACCCCAAAATTCATTTGAGGTTGTATTCACAAAAAACAATAGATAAAAAAGGCACCAAAGTCAGTCCAACCACCATTAGAAAACTAACTAAGAGCTCATACTCCAAAACCAGAAAGACATGGATTATTTATTGTGTGGCAATTGGCACTATTAGATAATAATAAAAACACCACCCATTAAAAAAAAGCAAAGATTAAATGCACTCATGCTTTTAAACATGAGGCAAAGTGCTGGCAGAAATCACCACTTAATAAATAATATATATGATTTTCTAACAAAAATATCTAGATAAAGAAGCCATGGATATACAATGGGAAAATGACAGCCCCTTCAACAACTGGTATTGGCAAAACGGGACACCTACATGCAAGAGAATGAAACTGGATTACTGTCTAACTCCATACACAAAGGTACACTCGAATGGACTAAAAACCTGAATGTAACTCATGAAACCATAAAACTCTTAGAACAAAATGTAAGATAAATTCTAGCCGAACATAGACAAAAACCTCTTGAATATAAACATGAACAACTTTTTCCTGAACACATATTCTTGGGCAAGGGAAACAAAAGCAAAAATGAACAAATGGGACTACATCAAACTAAAAAGCTTCTGTACAGCAAAGGACACCATCAGCAGAACAAAAAGCATCCTACAGTATGAGAGAATATATTCATAAATGACATACCTGATAAGGGGTTAACATCCAAAATATATGAAGAGCTCAGACACCTCAACACCGAAAATGCAAATAACCCGATTAAAAAATGGGCAGAGGATCTGAACAGACACTTCTCCAAAGATCAAATTCAGATGGCCAACAGGCACACGAAAAGATGCTCCACATTGCTAATTATCAGGGAATTGTAAATCAAAACCACAATGAGATATCACCTCACACCAGTTAGGATGGCCAACATCAAAAGACAAGGAACAACAAATGCTGGCAAGGATTGGAGAAAGGGGAACCCTCCTACACTGCTGGAGGGGAAGGTAAATTAGTTCAACCATTGTGGAAAGCAATATGGAGTTTCCTAAAAAAACTAAAAATTGAAATAGCATTTGACACAGCAATTCCACTCCTAGGAATTCTAAACAAAACAAGATCTCAGATTCAAAAAGACATATGCACCCCTATGTTTACTGCAGCACTATTTACAATAGCCAAGATATGGAAACAACCTAAGTCTCCATCTGTAGATGAATGGATAAAGAAGATGTGGTACATATACACAATGGAATATTATTCATCCACAAGAAGAAAACAAATGCTACCATTTGCAGCAACATGGATGGAGCTAGAGGGTATTATGCTCAGTGAAATAATCCAGGCAGAAAAAGACAAGTACCAAACGATTTCCCTCATTTGTGGAGTGTAACAACAAAGCAAAACTGAAGGAACAAAACAGCACCAGACTCAGACTCCAAAAAGGGACCCCCAAAGGGGAGGGGTGGTGGAGGGCAGGTGGGGAGGGAGAGAGAAGAGGACTGAGGGGCATTATGACTGGTATACACAGTCACGGGGAAGACAGTATAGCACAGAGAAGAGAAGTAGTGACTCTAAAGCATCTCACTATGCTGATGGACAGTAACTGCAATGGGGTATGGGAGCAGACTTGATAATATGGGTGAATGCTGTAAAAGCCTTTGTAAGATTGTATATCAATGATAAGTTAATAAAAAAAATACGTATCTCTATATTCACCTCCTCTTCCATTTCCAGGCAGCTCCTCTGGACCCCTTTAGTGGGGAAGAGCATGGCCATTTTAAGTGGTAGCTATCATAAAGTTTTCCATAGTTTGTGGTCTGCTCCTGTTTTCTGGGTTAAGCCAAAATAGTCTGGCCAGTGGTGGTTGGTCTTGGCTAGCACAAGAGAATGAGGGTGGTCGGTGGCCCTGGGCTATGAAGCTGCTGCCATTTCAGAGGCTGGAGGCACCTGGAGAACTCCCGGGAAGCTGCTGCTAGTTGCCTACCTGAAACCCATTCTCATCTTCCTCCTTAGAAGTGGAATTCTGATTTGGTAAGGAGAGGGAACAAGCCTTGTTGAGATAAAACTACTTGCCCAGCCTCCTTTGAAAACAGGAAGAGCCGACCGTGGAAGACTGTAGTTAAGAGCATAAACACTGAAGACAGATAGATGCCAGGATCCATATCCCAGCACTACCTCTCCCTGGCCATGTGATGCACAGCATGTGACTCACTGTGCTTGGATAACTCACTTAACTTCTTTCAGCCTCAAATTCCTCTTTGATAAAGTGCAACCACCTTCAAAAGCAGGTGTACTTTGAGAAAATGAATCAGAGATTCACTGTGTGTTGGCACATACAAGCATTCAATGGATACTATTTCACTATCACCAGCATTCTTAATTTCTGGCTCATAGATACGAATGATGGGATTTGTGGGAAAGATCCCGAGAAAGGGGTTCGATTCCACCAGGACGTGCCTCTTCCCTGCTTCCTGCTTCTTACTTAGAATTCTGACAGATGGCTAAAGTCGAAACCACAAAGTGATAGGATAGAAACACATATTAAGATACTCGTGTTCATAACAGCATTATTCACAATAGCCAAAAGGTGGAAGCAACTAAGTGTCCACGGAGTGAATAGCTAAGCAAAATATGGCATGTACACACCCTGGAATGTTATTTAGTCTTAAAAGGAAGGAAATTCTAACACATGCTACAACATGGATGAATCTTGATGACACTGTGCTCAGTGAAATTAGCCAGTGACAAAAAGAAAAATACTGTGTGATTCTACTTCCATAAGGTCTCAAAGTACTCAAATTCAGAGAGGCAGAAAGTAGAATGGGGATTGCCTATTTAAAGTAGAGGAGGGGGAAATTGGTTTAGTGTTTAAGGGCAGAGTTTCAGTTTTGCAAGATGAAAAAAGAGTTCTGGAGATGGAGGAAGGTCATGGTTGCACGACAATGTAAACACACTTAATACCACTGAATAGTATACTTAGACATGGTCAAGATGGTAAGTGTCACATGTATTCTTACCACAATTTAAAAAAAACATATCATTGATGGCTAACTAAGAAGGAGGGATTGCTGTTGGTAACACTATGGGGTCACAGTACAAGCCTTGGACTGTTAATCTCGAGATATCAGAGAAAAATGAGCCCTTTTTTCTTTAAACCCCAGTTACTTGGGTCTATGATACAACCAGAATGATTTCTCACAGATAAAGTCATAGAGATATGGCAAGAAGAAGAGTTTCCTTTCATATAGTCAGCTCTCAGATAGAGAAAAGGAAAAAATATTCTTTGCAACATTTTTGTAAATGATCCCATCTTTACATCAATTCCTTGCCAGTCCTACAGTTTCCAGCAACTAATTTTCTCCTTAAGATGTTACCCTCAAAGTCAATCCACGGTGGCCAACAGAGGGCAGGCTGGAGCTCACAGCCTTCCAGAGTCTAAGGGCAGAACTAATTCTGGCCACTAAAAATAACCACCAAAATGAAGCCTCATCTGTTCAAGCCGATTCTGCCATTCCACCTGACCAAGACTTCCAGGATGAAAACAAGAAGAAGTGATTTTCATTTTCCTCATTGTTTCTGATGCTGTTTGGATATTCTCCAGTTGGCAAGTTGAGACATATACTTTATTTTGGCTGCCAGTACGTATTTCTCTAATAGATAGCTACCTATCAGCAACAGGAATACAGGTTAGCAGAGGACATTTCTAAAAGAAAAAGTCCTTTTCTATTGCTCACCAGCCTACCTGAAAACAGTATGAGAATTGTGCTTGTGGGAATTATCGAACTTCCATCTCACAAGAAAAATAATCTTCAAAGGAGTTTTGCCAGACAAAAGAGAAAGGGGTCTACTCTAAGGGTAGAAGCACAAAACTCTGACAGTAAAAATAAGAGGACTTATTATTTCAACATTGGACTTTTCCAAAAAAAGAGTTCCATAGGGAAATGTTATATAAAATTTTTCTATTTGTTCATTAAACTTGAGAAGCCAGATCTAAAACAGTAGCAGTAACCTATTCACAGATTGTAATGGTATCTAATGCTGATCAAACAATAGCTTCGTCATGTTTTCTGTTTTTAAAAAATACTTAGTTTGTAATATTTTATTATCGAAAATATAAAACAAATCAAAATAATGTAACAACAGGAAATACATGTAATTCTATGCTTTCCTGGGAAATATATTTCTAGAAAGAAATCTAATTGAAGTATTTTAAGTGCAATAATCATCATAAAATGCATAATATACAGAATGATTCATGATATTAAAAATGCATGTAAAAATAAAAAAATGGTTTAAAAAATGATGAATATAAAGGCCAACAAACTAAAATCATGGGAATGCTCAATATACTTCTTTCAATAGTCTATATAATACATTAATAGTCTGAATATATCCAAAACTTTATATCTCCTTGGGTACAACATAAAAGTTGACCAGTCTTGCTTTGAAACATAAAGATAACTGCAAATCACAGTTTTATTCAATTTTTTTTGAAGCCACAGGAAAGGAAGCATAATGAATCTTGGGAAAATAGGTCCTGGGAAAGCAGAATCTGAAAAATGTATGCAAGTATAGGGTGAGGACTCCACATTATGTGTTATAATGGTTAAATGCAACGTTTTTTTGGGGGAAAAAAAGGCTGTCAAAAAAGGTAATTTTAAAGCTGACACTTCGATGAAGCAAGCTATTTATCTGACTTAAGTACATCCCTTGTTTTGTAAACAAGAGTGAAAATTGGAACTAAGACACTATCAGGACTTAGAGTAGCTGAGGTCATCAGGATCCACGCCCGTTCTGTCTGGTTAAGCGCTTAGTGGCACCACAGCTGACAGCACACATGAGGAAAGAGCACCGGAGATGGGGGATGACAAATTCTCTCACCACTGAAGCTGAGAAACGATCCATGGTCAACAAAACCAATCAGAGGTTTATTCTCTCTCCAAGTTACATTTTGGTAATGATCCCCTTTATAAAAATCAAATTCCTCATATCCTAATTCATACATCCTTTGTGAAAATCTGCAATGTCATTTCTATTGCTCAAAACTAGGAAATTTGGCACAGGTTTCTGTGCTTTTATAGAGAGTGCTGGGGAAAAAAATGTTTTGTTTCTTAAAACAGGAATTAATATATGATATTAACCTGGAACAAGGGTTAGCATCAAGAGATCCTGTCTGTCTCGGCATCATCAGAGACACCAAAGTATATCACAAACATTCAAAATCCATCCAGTGACACCTAGTGATATTAATCGTTCCCATGCAGACAAGGCCACGAGTACTTTTTGACTTTGCAGCAGGTACTCTATTGACCACATCCTTCCAATTAATAAAAAGATACACTCTTGTCTCGGCTTTGATGACCATCATCTTCTGGTTTTCCTCATTCTCTTCAGGAGCGCATCCTCGCCCACCACTATCTCGTGCACTAAGCTGCCCCCTCCTGAAGGGTCCTCAGCCTCTGCCCCTCACCCGCTCCTACCGGAGCACACGCTCCCCGGACAGCCCTTCTGCTGATAACGCCGTGGTTCCGACGATCGCTGTCTCCACCTTCACTTCCAGATCTCTGCGCTGCCAGCCCCCAACCCCGCGTTTATGCACCAGTCACCTCCACAGGGGGCATGGCAGGCAAGTAAAAGTCAGACCCAACCTGTCAAGTCTCCTCCAAATATGATCCTTCTCCTGTGTTCTCTAGTCAGTGTGTGACTACCCACTCAGTTATCAGGCCCAAACTCTGGGAATTACAGCTGACCCTTGAACAACCTGGGGATTAGGGTTGCCGACCCCCCGCACAATAAAAAAATCTGAATGTAACTTTGACTCCCCCAAAACTTAACTACTAATAGCCTATTGTTGACTGGAAGCCTTATCTATAATGGAAACAGTCCATTAACATATACTTTATGTTTCATGTGTTATATACTGTATTCTTCTAAACAAGTAAGCTAAAGAAAATCATATTAAGAAAATCATAAAGGAAATAAAATACATTTATGGTACTGTACTGTATTTATTGATATTGAAAGGTGTTTAGAAGGTGAATCATCTGTCAGTACCTATACCAATATTGTCTTATATTGTGTAAAACACTGTAGATGTTATACACATTACTAACACTAGGCATCAAAGGTGAAAAGACAATGTGAAAGAAGTTTTGTATTTATTTACAGGTCCTGTGTATTTAATAAAAAAAATATATGTCCAATTAGATCCATGCAGTTAAAACCCATGTTGTTCAAGGGTCACCTGTATTTCTTAATGGTCACCTCTCAATTTTTACATCTAATCAAATACCCTAGTCCCCCAGATTCCTCCTGAAAAACATACATTGTATCTGTGTGCATCACCACCACCATCTCTGGCCATGGTATTTAAAGAGCTATTTAAGCAAGCTCCTGACATGCACTGTGGTCCAGACCTGTAGCACACTCTATGTACTGTGGTTACAGGAATCTTTTAATTTTCTAAAAAAAAGATAAATGTTTTCAAGCCATCTCTTTAATGGTTTCCCATTGTTTTTAGCATCGGTCCAAACTCTATCACGAGTCCTTTGGGAGAGACCATGCTGTCTCCCTAATGCCTCCAGGCGCCTGCCTCCAAGAGCCTGCCCCCAACCCTTTGCAAACCTAGAGAATTTCCACCATCTAATCAGGATTTTTCAAATTGTGTGTTGTGATACATTACAAACATAAACTTTACTTGGTGGAACTCACCTAGCACTTAAAAAAAGTGAATTACAGAATAATAATAGTAACAACAGCAGCTAATATTCACATGGTGTTTTCTTTGTACCAGGAGGGGTCCTAAAGTGCTATGTATATATTAACTCATTTTAGCTTCAAAAACAATCCTGGAGGCAGCTACCATTATTCCCTATACTTTCCAGCTGAGAAAAGTAAAGCAAAAAGAGGTTAGTTTGTCCCAGACACAAGGCTGGTGAGTGTACAGCTGAGATTTGGCCCCAGGCAACCCAACTCCAGAGCCCAGGCCCTTCCCCACTGCACTCCGGGGCCTCTCAGTGACACACCAGTGTACGGCACAAAGCGAGCGTGAGCGTTACTCTGTGAGATGCTTACCTCGGTTACCTGATTAGTAAGTATATGGATACTAGGTTACAAGGTAAAATAGGTTTCCTAATGAGGATCACATCAAAAGAGTTTGAACCCTACTGATGCAAAATACTCCTTTCCCCCAAAACACCCTTCACGAAGAGAACTCAAACCGTCTTCTGAGGCGACTCTGACTCCCATCTGGGCCCTGGCCCCTGCTCCAAGCTCCCACAGCCATCCCAAGGCCCGGTCCACACAGGTCCTTGCAATGCTGCCTCCATGCCCAGGGCCTGTCTTCTCCCAGTTTCACCTAACACCAAATCCTTGCACCTGGCATCATGCCTAGCATAAAGTGAGCCTCCAGTAAATATGTGTTGAATATACAAATTGATGTTTTTACCTCACAGTTACTAAGAAAATCATATATACTCCACAACCAGACTTAAAAAAGTCCACCTGCTCATGATCAGAAACAATCTTTGCCAGGGGAATGGTACAATACTCTGAATTTCTTTCACTGCCAAGGTTATTCTTTGGGTAAGGCATGTGGATGCATATAGCACTGTGCTTGCTTTGGAGCCACATAACACCACAGCAGGCAGGGTGAGGTGAGAAGCATGAAGCTGTTCCCTAAAGAAGTCACCAGGGATGGAAGCCCACACCTGGCCCACATCAGATAACTGGCCCTCTGCCAGACGCATCTATCTAGGAAATGTACAGCAAGAGGCTGTACTTCACATGCCGGAGCCTTGGCTGCAGATCTGCAGCTCACACCAGTCAATTTGCGAAGGAGCACTGAAAGTTAATGGGATACTTATCATTAAGTGCTGGGATATGATTGCCCATCACGTTTACTGCTCATTTGCAAATACACTCACCTGAATATTGAGATACATCAAACCAAGTTTGTGTAAGGGCAACCGCCTCCCCCCAGTGTGGCTAGGACCACTGTGGTGTGCAGCAGGGTGTGTTCTGCATACACGATTATAGGATTATTGGTGCTTTGCCACTGTGCTCTAAGGAACGAACATCAAGCAAGCGGCTGTTGCTATATTCTAGAAAGAATATCAAAGGAAAATTTATATTCTGTTGGGGTACCTACCTACAGCAGGTGTTCTAAAGTTTGCTTAAAACTGTTCCCAAATCCACCAATACTAAGATAAACTAAATAGATGCTATCTATCATTTCCTCAACTAAAAAGTTTTTACCACTAGATCTTAAAAGGAGATAAGAAAAAATAAAGAAATTCCTGAAGTTCTAGGAATTCAAAAGAAAACTTGTAATGCTTTCCTAATGACCACAGTTATAAAAGCAGGAGTTAGTTAAACGGTTATTTCCCAACAAGCAGCAGCGCGCATTTGCCCAGGCCAGGCAGGAAGAGCTCCCACAGGAGCAATGAGCTCAGGAGCCCGAGAGGCAGGCAGCCCTGAGCCCGAGTCATCTCCCAGGCGACAGGGCCCTAGGGCACATCCAAGGGTCAGGCAAGTTTGCTGATCTGGACGGCGCTGACAAGCATGGGATAAAGCAGGAAGAAGACCAAGGAAGCAACCAGAAGATTCGTATGGGGAGTAGACTGCAAACATAGTCTGAAGAAACCAAAAACAGCCCCCTCAGTATTTAATAGAGGGAAATTAAAGAAACGGCAATAGTGGAGCAAGATCTAAGGCACAAAGAGGAACATAGTAAGGGAAGGGAAAGAATGAGGTATAAAAGCAGGAAAGATGTCAGTGCATTGATACGGCCATCTATGAAAGAAAAGAGAGAGAGGCAAGCCGCCTTTATTTTTAATCATTGTCAGTAGTGTTCCAGATACTGTGACAGGTTTGAGGGTCAACTGGGGAAGGGATGCGGCACTTGGTCATTTTTAATTAACCAAATTTCTGAGTCCTTAGGTATTATTTTGGGGGAAAGAACTGTGGACAGAAAGTGCTACAGATATCAAATATTAAAAGAAACAAATTTTAAAACAAAAATCAGAAGTTAGCTTCAAAAGGTACTTCTAGACCTCCCAGTTAGCAACAGGATGTACATTTTGTCATAGCATGCAAGAGCAACTCCATTTCATGCCTACAACTTCAGAGCAGTCTTGACTCCCACACGGGTTCTGGAAGAGGTTAAGAAGGCTCAGTTGGTCCAGCAAAGGTGGGTAGGATCATGGCCTTAGAGGTGGACATGTTCAAATTCAGTGTGGCTCTATCATTCGTCTGCTGCGTGACCCTGGTAAATCAGTTTACCTCTCTGGACATTTGTTTTTATTTTCTTCATCTATAAAACAGGCTGAAAGGTGCACCTACATTATAGGGTTATTATGAGAATGACATGGGTTATTGTTAAGTAATGTTCTCAGCACAATGTCCACCAGTATCAACATTCAAGGAATTCGAACAGCTGCCTGTAGTGCTGGCAGAAGTGCAATAGATACACTTTTTCTCCTTAGAGAAGTCATAATGACCAGATTACCCAACAAAATCTGAAACAGGAGGCAAGAAGTGATCACTAGATAACCCTCTACATTTACTGGAAGGGTGGAAGCAGAGAAACCTCCATTCAGAGAGCAAGGGTATTTTGCAGTTACTTTGTAACAGTTCATCTCATTTTAAAGTCTCTGTTCCTTTTGTGGACTGAGAATACAAAGTTTGTCCCCCCAGCCCCCTTTTTTTAAGGACTGCAATTATTACATAAACCAAAGAGAGATGGTATTTTCAATACAGGAAAGATGTTTAAGTTACAGTAGCAATATGATACATGTTATGGAAAGTGAGGTGAAGGAGGTGAAGTGTCCACACTTTCAGTCAAGCCACACCTCAAGTAAGTATCAGGAAGATCCCAGGCCCCATGTACTCAGTAGTATCCACAAGAAGCTGACAGGGAAAAAGAGAGCACTCCAGAGCACCACCTGCGGGCCAGGCTGGCTCTACCCTGATGAGGGTGTGGCCTTCTCAAGGGAGGAGGAGGTTCACCAGCTCACTCTCAGCCCCTGCTGCTCACAAAGCTGAGAAGAGAGAAACCAAGGTCCTGACTTCTAGGGACAGAATCTTACACAGACCGTCTCCTGGAGCCTGATGTTTTGAGGCTTAGGAGGACACTGATAGGGCAATTTTAATATTTACTTCTTGCTTGGATCTATGACCCCTTAACCATACAACCTAGAGCTTGAAGGTTGGGGGTTGCCCCACATAAAGGATTTAATTTGGAAATGGTATCTTTTTTTTTAAGTCTGCTGTAATAGAGAATACTTAAATCATTTATGGTAACTAAGAGCAGAGAAAATGGTAACTTGAACAACAAACCATAGGACATGATGGAAACCTACAGAACATAGAAAGGCTGCCAACTGAGCATGTCTGCTCAAAGTCACAGGCAGACTTTGGAAGTGACATCATCTCCCAAAGACATGAACAAACTCCACTACTCTGCCCTGATGGTCTGTCATATATTACTCCAGGTAGGAATTCCTCACATACGCTGTCACCACTTGCCCTAAAGATTTTTTTTATTTATTTACTCATTCATCTATTAAAAAAAAAACATTCTAGTCTAGAGTTTGCCAGATGCAAATCCTGAGACAAAGATTCAGGGAACTGGTTTCATGGAAGCTACAAAGACACTGGTAGAAAAGTGGAGACATGGTAGGGGAAGAAGAGCAGCCCCAAAGGCGCATTCTCAAGCCTGTTATCACTATGGTCCAGGATGTCTCAATCCTGCAAGAAAACTCTAGATGCTGGTAGGAGGGACTACATGGCCTTGTCACCCGTAACACACACAGGACTCTCCAGGGCTGTCAAACTGCAGATTCTGAAGTCAGTAGATCTGAAGTGAGTCCTGTGGTTCTGCATTCCTGACAGGCTTCCAGGTACTGTCATGCTTCTGGTCTGGGGACCACACTTCCAGGACTAATTGTAATAACCCTGAGAGCCATGGGGACTGGGGTACATTTACACTGGCTTTCCTGGGTCAGTGGTAAAGGACTGCTTTGAAATGGCATTATTCAGAGGCACTTCTGGTAGTCCTACACAGAGAGGCAACCTCCCAAGGCTTTAGAGAGGCTGTGGGCAGAGAGGCAGAGACCAGCCTCTGGAAGTTGGGAGATGCACCGAAAGGACATGGGTGACCAGGCATCTGTTAGGTTTCTGGGCACAGACCATGCACCAGACAGTCTGCTAGGGAAGTAACAGATCTAGAAGTTAGCATTCCCTATCACTGTCAACTTGCTGTTAAATCAAGAAGGGTGTGTCACATACCAGGGGTGGTAAGTGTAAAGGAGAAAAACAATGTCAAAAGCGAGATGGTGTCATGATGGAAGGGAGTGAGCGTGCAGTGCTGGATGAAAGTTGACACTTGAGTGAAGATGATCAAAATGCAAGAGTGAATTTGTGGGTGGGTCTGTGAGAAAAGATTACTCCTGGGAGAGGCTGGGCAGGGACAAAGGCTCCAGGGAGCCTGGCAGTCAGGGAAGAGAGACTGCTGTGGCTGGTGTTAGGTTAGCAAAGGATGACGTCAGAGAGGTTGGGAAGGGAAAAGTCGTAGGGTCCAACAGGTGACTAAGGATTTCAGCTTTGATACCAAGTGACCTGGAAGCTGCTGAATGGATGAGGAGAGGAGAGAAATGAGGTGAAGTAACTCTGAGCTGTGGTATTAGGACTATACTGTAGGGAAGCAAGGGTGGAGGTGGGGAGAGACCCTGGAGGGATGATGTCAAAGTGCAGGGCAGGCTGGAGCACTGAGAAGCAGCAGGATCATGGGCAGGCCCTATCGACACATCAGAGGGACTTTCACTTTTATATCAATCAAGTTGAATGTGGACGTCAAGGAAAACACAGGAGTCAAGGATAACTCCAAAGTTCGGACTCAACCAGCTGAAAAAACAGCTGCTGTTGTCTGAGACAGAAGCCAGAACCACAGCTCTGGGAAGAGCATCTGGAACCGAGCTGGAAGCCTGTGAAGTTCCATGCTGGGTCAACATTCAGGTGAGTGTGTGAAGGAGAAGGTGTGACCCAAACACCTGGAGTTCCAAGAAGATGCCCAGGCAGGCAATGTGAATTTGTGAGTCATTTGCCCACAGACTGTATTTTGAGCCCGAGGTTCTGTTTTTAAAGAATATACAGATTTTGTATTGCTGAAAAGAGAAGAGAAGGGGGGAAGACTGAGGCTTGGGGCATCCCAGTTCCTGGAAGG
This sequence comes from Manis javanica, assembly GCF_040802235.1. Classification (NCBI taxonomy): domain Eukaryota; kingdom Metazoa; phylum Chordata; class Mammalia; order Pholidota; family Manidae; genus Manis; species Manis javanica. The sequence goes on along the minus strand of NC_133157.1, from coordinate 99,254,368 downwards.
CAGAGCATGACCCAGGACTGGCACAGGACACAGAAGGAGTGGGCATCAAGGACATGATCTCTCCAGGAGCAGCGACCACCATGACAAGTGCTCCTCACAGCAACCATGGTGAGGGGCAGTGAGGGCACACCGGGACAGCCTCACCAGCTGGAGGTCCTGGGCGACTGGATGAGGACAGGTTTTGCAGAGCCGAGGGGGATGAAGACTTCACTGGAGGGAGTTTAGGAGAGAACAGGAAAAGGGAGACAATAAATACAATATATCAAAGTGAGGCAGGGCAGGGACATGGGACACTATCATGGTTGACTTTTCCTGCCTATGATGAAAAATGCCAAGATATAAACAGTATAGTAAGAACAGGAGGGACCCCATCTTAAGGCTAAGATTCCATTTTAGAAACTAGAGAGTTAGGAGGTAAGATCCCAAACATATTCTTTAGTAATCAGACAATAACCCACCCAATCCCAAGGCAGGGCAAGCAGTCCTCACTGATAGGTTCCCAGTGCTTGGGGGAAACCACTATCTTGGAGAAGAACCAGGTCAATAAATTCTCTGTGTTGACTTTACCTTACAGAATTATCTAGAGGACTGACTGTGGATGAGGACATAGTGTCCTTCTCTAGAGAGAGACATCATGAGACCATAAGTAAAGCCTACACCCAAACCTGCCCATCCACCCTTCACCCTATTCTTGAAAACCTTAAAAGACAGAATCCTACGCCTTTCGGTGCACCTCCCCAAGGATGCCCGCACTTTCCTTTGAGTGTGTACTTTTAAATAAAGCTTTCTCACTGCTCAAATTATTTGTGTTTTTGTCTCTTTGCTAGTTCACTCCATTTCCAAGCCTTCACTCTGTCTCTGCCTTACTCCTGATAAGTAGGGAGGGGCTGCTGAGAGCTCAGATTTGGGCCTGCAAGTTCCCATTGCCTGGGTGACCTGGATGGAGCTGCAGCTGCATGATCTGCTCTTAGTAGCCTGCCTGAAAAAATCCTTTGGGAAGTTCTCAGAACATAATCTCACTCCATCCCATGCTCCGCAGCAACCCCAAATCCTGGAGTGGTATGGGCTAGCCCCCACACCGTGCAGATCCAAGTATACATGGAATACCAGGTGACCCTGGCTTCAGGAGCTGGCAAGCAAATCTTCCCTAGGCTGAGAAGGAGTTCAGGAATTTTCCGTCTTTCCCTCTGCAATCTCCCTTCTCTCAGTCACCTGCAAGGCAGCTGCCATTCCCTGCTACTCTTGCTTTAATGAATTCCTTCCTTACCTACACTCATCAGACCTGTTCTAGAATTCTTCCTCATCCAGCGTCAAGAACCCTCCCCCATCCAGGTTGAAGTTTCTCCTAGTGCTTCACCTTATGAAGACTTCTCAGGGAGAGACCTGCCTCCCAGACGCAGCTGCCGGGCAACAAAAGGGTTTGCTACCACCAGGAGGAAAGAAAATGAGGTGGTGGTTGGCAGAGTAGGCAAGACAGATGGAGGAAATGGCAATGCAGTGAGGACAAGGGAAGGAAGGATTAGTCACTCAGATTCAAGCAAACTGGAGGCATCCCTGCCCAGGAAGGGAGGGTCAGAGTGGTTCTGGGGTGCATGGCCTCAACTTAAAGCTCATCCCTGCTAGACAATAAATCTATGTAGAAAGGTTAATAGGAGACATGATTATTTCACTACGATGTAAGATTTAAACCAATTTCAGTCTTTTGTTTCTAAATTGGCTATTATTAAACAGGTTAGGAGAAAACCAGCCAACATTCAATTATGGAAGAGGTTACTTCTCCAGTGAATTCTTTAAAAGACTGAAAGAAGCAAACAATTACCTTTATATAATAATTTGTGGCTTGATAAAAATACATTTAGGAATATGTTCTTGATCCATTATATTTAATGTAAAAGATATGGAGTCTCTAAAGGCAACAAGTACAACTATTCAGAAAGAATATTTCCAGTACATGTCATGGCAGATGTCATCAGCCACGCCTGTCTGCTAGTCGGTTTTTCACTGATATGATGGTATTTATTTACCCTGTTTTATTAGAGAATGAATAGTCACTAGCCTTCAATTTTTACATCCATTGCAGAAAAAAGGATTCCATTTTCCACACAGTCTGGAATTGAAATTGACTTAGCATCTCAGAAGTGTCAAAAATTTCTTCTACGAAAAGGTTTGCTTTACAGAGACAACAAAGTAGATGTCATCCTTGACACCTACATTCTATATTCACACCGCAGATCTGTGGAAAAGAAATGGTAAAGGACGTCAGGCAAGGTCTTAGGAAGGCCTGGCCATGCTTTGTCTCCTTGGCTCCCTCTGCAGTCAGCTTCAGTGCGTGGGTGCCTGGAGCTCTCTATCTGAAACTGCTAACATGGAAAAGAATTTTCAAAAAATATGGTTATCAGCTACCCTAGCACT